>NC_092731.1:43374410-44079304 GCF_047496885.1 Scyliorhinus torazame
TTGGAGAAATCTCTTTGAATTGTATCGTTTTTGCGAGTGCATATCGTGTGCGACAAATGGCGCATGTTGAAGGCAGCGTTTTTCTTTTACGGGGCAAATATGGGAAATGAAGAAGGTAATGTGTCCGTTTCGCTGACCCACGCATTGCACAGAAATATTGGTGCGGGCGGTTTTGATGAGCGGTCTCAATTCCGCACTGTTGATTGCATCTTTGGGGCGGTGTGCCTTGGCGGATTCGACAGCCGATGTACCTATTCTAAAAAATCATTCCCCATTTTTTCCTGGTAAGGTACAAACTCTCCACGTCGTGGAATTGAACCCCGGTCTCCCGCGTGACAGGCGGGGATACTAACCACTATACTAACGAGGAACTTCGGTTTGGCCAGACACGCTTGGCCAACTGAGGGTTTCTGCGCCTCTGAAATCACTCCATTTACTGAAGATGCTCGATTTGTCTGTGAAATCAGTAAAATCGCGGCAACTCAATACCATGTGGAAAGGAAGATCGTCCCGTGTTAATTTTGGAAGACTGGACGCAGGATCACCCAAACACTTCCGCGTGTATTGAGCTGTAAATATTGAGGCGGTTCTTCACTTCAGACCCTGACATCTGCAGGCGGGCTAATGGCAGCAATATTCACGCGATCAGTTCCAGTAGCATGAGATTCCGCAAAAATTAGATCGCAAATTATGTTTGGCTCCATGTAAAGTAAAAACAATTTCAATTAACCAGTTGCCTAAAAAGGGCCACTACTTAGACAGTCAGCAAGCAACATCATACATCAGACTTTTGTGCAAATCAGGAGATGTGTATTTTTGCTTTTCCCAGAAAACACATTGAATTAAACTGTCTTGTTCACCATCACGACACAGTATGAAGAGAGATGGGATCGGCAGGTTCCAAAATCACGAATCACGTCGACGATGGTTACATTCGTGTCAGAAGTGTGTCGGCCCAGCGCACAGTGTCTGAGGGACTGGGTCTGCGTGGGGCAATTATGATATTCAGTACACTGTCAATGAGATTTCGTTCCCCTTTACTTCGTAATAATAGACAGAGTAGTGAAGCAAAGAAGACATGAAAGACAAATTCAGGAACCACGGTTCAGAAGGGTCCACTATGCGTCACTTTACAAGACATTTCTTGGAATGAGGCTGATGCGTGTTGAGAGATGATCCGGTTCATCAAATTTATACATTTTATGTCCAGTTTTTGCATTTTCATTGCGGTTCGAAGGCCATTGTTTAATATCGCGGGGTGCAGGTCATCTGTATCGGCGAATCTGTTCCTAACCAGTAGCTGCGAGTCACTGTCCGATACTGCTTGATTGTCTTATTATTCACGAGTTGGTTGAGTTGACCGTTGGAGAAATCTCTTTGAATTGCATCGTTTTTGCGAGTGCATATCGTGTGCGACAAATGGCGCATGTTGAAGGCAGCATTTTTCTTTTACAGGTGCAAATGTGGGAAATGAAGAAGGTAATGTGTCCGTTTCGCTGACCCACGCATTGCACAGAAATATTGGTGCAGGCGGTTTTGATGAGCGGTCTCAATTCCGCACTGTTGATTGCATCTCTGGGGCGCTGTGCCTTGGTGGATTCGACAGCCGATGTACCAATTCTAAAAAATCACTACCAATTTTTTTCTGGTAAGGTACAAACTCTCCCTGTCGGGGAATTGAACCCCGGTCGCCCGCGTGACAGGTGGGGATACTAACCACTATACTAACGAGGAACTTCTGTTTGGCGAGACACGCTTGGCCAACTGAGGGTTTCTGCGCCTCTGAAATCACTCCATTTACTGAAGATGCTCGATTTGTCTGTGAAATCATTAAAATCGCGGCAACTCAATACCATGTGGAAAGGAAGATCGTCCCATGTTAATTTTGGAAGACTGGATGCAGGATCACCCAAACACTTCCGCGTGTATTGAGCTGTAAATATTGAGGCGGTTGTTCACTTCAGACCCTGACATCTGCAGGCGGGCTAATGGCAGCAATATTCATGCGATCAGTTCCAGTGGCATGAGATTCCGCAAAAATTATATCGGAAATTATGTTTGGCTCCATGTAAAGTAAAAACAATTTCAATTAACCAGTTGCCTAAACAGGGCCACTACTTATATAGTCAGCAAGCAACATTAGACTTTAGTGCAAATCAGGAGATGCGTATTTTTGCTTTTCCCAGAAAACACATTGAATTAAACTGTCTTGTTCACCATCACGACACAGTATGAAGAGAGATGGGACCGGCAGGCTCCAAAATCACGAATCACGTCGACGGTGGTTACATTCGTGTCAGAAGTGTGTCGGCCCAGGGCGCAGTGTCTGCGGGACTGGGTCTGCGTGGGGCAATTATGATATTCAGTACACTGTCAATGAGATTTCGTTCCCCTTTACTTCGTAACAATAGACAGAGTAGTGAAGCAAAGAAGACATGAAAGACAAATTCAGGAACCACGGTTCAGAAGGGTCCACTATGCGTCACTTTACAAGACATTTCTTGGAATGAGGCTGATGCGTGTTGAGAGATGATCCGGTTCATCAAATTTATACATTTTGTGTCCAGTTTTTGCATTTTCATCGCGGTTCGAAGGCCGTTGTTTAATATCGCGGGGTGCAGGTCATCTGTATCGGCGAATCTGTTCCTAACCAGTAGCTGCGAGTCACTGTCCGATCCTGCCTGAGTTGGTTGAGTTGACCGTTGGAGAAATCTCTTTGAATTGTATCGTTTTTGCGAGTACATATCGTGTGCGACAAATGGCGCATGTTGAAGGCAGCGTTTTTCTTTTACAGGGGCAAATATGGGAAATGAAGAAGGTAATGTGTCCGTTTCGCTGACCCACGCATTGCACAGAAATATTGGTGTGGGCGGTTTTGATGAGCGGTCTCAATTCCGCACTGTTGATTGCATCTCTGGGGTGGTGTGCCTTGGCGGATTCGACAGCCGATGTACCAATTCTAAAAAGTCATTCCCAATTTTATTCTGCTAAGGTATAAACTCTGCCCATCGGGGAATTGAACCCCGGTCTCCCGCATGACAGGCAGGGATACTAACCACTATACTAATGAGGAACTTTGGTTTGGCGAGACACGCTTGGCCAACTGAGGGTTTCTGCGCATCTGAAATCACTCCATTTACTGAAGATGCTCGATTTGTCTGTGAAATCAGTAAAATCGCGGCAACGCAATACCATGTGGAAAGGAAGATCGTCCCATGTTAATTTTGGAAGACTGGATGCAGGATCACCCAAACTCTTCCGCGTGTATTGAGCTGTAAATATTGAGGCGGTTGTTCACTTCAGACCCTGACATCTGCAGGCGGGCTAATGGCAGCAATATTCACGCGATCAGTTCCAGTGGCATGAGATTCCGCAAAAATTATATCGGAATTTATGTTTGGCTCCATGTAAAGTAAAAACGATTTCAATTAACCAGTTGCCTAAAGAGGGCCACTACTTATATAGTCAGCAAGCAACATTATACATCTGACTTTAGTGCAAATCAGGAGATGTGTATTTTTGCTTTTCCCAGAAAACACATTGAATTAAACTGTCTTGTTCACAATCAAGACACAGTATGAAGAGAGATGGGATCGGCAGGTTCCAAAATCACGAATCACGTTGACGATGGTTACATTCGTATCAGAAGTGTGTCGGCCCAGGGCACAGTGTTTGAGGGACTGGGTCTGCGTGGGGCAATTATGATATTCAGTACACTGTCAATGAGATTTCGTTCCCCTTTACTTCGTAATAATAGACAGAATATTGAAGCAAAGAAGACATGAAAGACAAATTCAGGAACCACGGTTCAGAAGGTTCCACTATGCGTCACTTTACAAGACATTTCTTGGAATGAGGTGATGCGTGTTGAGAGATGATCCGGTTCATCAAATTTATACATTTTGTGTCCAGTTTTTGCATTTTCATCGCGGTTCGAAGGCCGTTGTTTAATATCGCGGGGTGCAGGTCATCTGTATCGGCGAATCTGTTCCTAACCAGTAGCTGCGAGTCACTGTCCGATCCTGCTTCATTGTCTTATTATTCACGAGTTGGTTGAGTTGACCGTTGGAGAAATCTCTTTGAATTGTATCGTTTTTGCGAGTGCATATCGTGTGCGACAAATGGCGCATGTTGAAGGCAGCGTTTTTCTTTTACGGGGCAAATATGGGAAATGAAGAAGGTAATGTGTCCGTTTCGCTGACCCACGCATTGCACAGAAATATTGGTGCGGGCGGTTTTGATGAGCGGTCTCAATTCCGCACTGTTGATTGCATCTCTGGGGCGGTGTGCCTTGGCGGATTCGACAGCCGATGTACCTATTCTAAAAAATCATTCCCCATTTTTTCCTGGTAAGGTACAAACTCTCCACGTCGTGGAATTGAACCCCGGTCTCCCGCGTGACAGGCGGGGATACTAACCACTATACTAACGAGGAACTTCGGTTTGGCCAGACACGCTTGGCCAACTGAGGGTTTCTGCGCCTCTGAAATCACTCCATTTACTGAAGATGCTCGATTTGTCTGTGAAATCAGTAAAATCGCGGCAACTCAATACCATGTGGAAAGGAAGATCGTCCCGTGTTAATTTTGGAAGACTGGACGCAGGATCACCCAAACACTTCCGCGTGTATTGAGCTGTAAATATTGAGGCGGTTGTTCACTTCAGACCCTGACATCTTCAGGCGGGCTAATGGCAGCAATATTCACGCGATCAGTTCCAGTGCCATGAGATTCCGCAAAAATTATATCGCAAATTATGTTTGGCTCCATGTAAAGTAAAAACCATTTCAATTAACCAGTTGCCTAAACAGGGCCACTACTTAGACAGTCAGCAAGCAACATCATACATCAGACTTTTGTGCAAATCAGGAGATGTGATTCATGCGATTATTCATGCGATCAGTTCCAGTGGCATGAGATTCCGCAAAAATTATATCGGAAATTATGTTTGGCTCCATGTAAAGGAAAAACGATTTCAATTAACCACTTGCCTAAACAGGGCCCCTACTTATATAGTCAGCAAGCAACATTATACATCAGACTTTTGTGCAAATCAGGAGATGCGTATTTTTGCTTTTCCCAGAAAACACATTGAATTAAACTGTCTTGTTCACCATCAGGACACAGTATGAAGAGAGGTGGGATCGGCAGGTTCCAAAATCACGAATCACGTCGACGCTGGTTACATTCGTGTCAGAAGTGTGTCGGCCCAGGGCACAGTGTCTGCGGGACTGGGTCTGCGTGGGGCAATTATGATATTCAGTACACTGTCAATGAGCTTTCCTTCCCCTTTTGCTACCCTCTTGCTATTTATGTACGTGTAAAAAGCCTTGGGATTTTCCTTCACCCTATTTTCCAATGACGTATCATGACCCCTTCTAGCCCTCCTGACTCCTTGCTTAAGTTCCTTCCTACTTTCCTTATATTCCACACAGGCTTCATCTGTTCCCAGCCTTTTAGCCCTGACAAATGCCTCCTTTTTCTTTTTGACGAGGCCTACAATATCTCTCGTTAACCAAGATTCCCGAAAATTGCAGTATATATCCTTCATCCTCACAGGAACATGCCGGTCCTGAATTCCTTTCAACTGACACTTGAAAGCCTCCCACATGTCAGATGTTGATTTGCCCTCAATCATCTGCCCCCAATCTAGGTTCTTCAGTTCCCGCCTAATATTGTTATAATTAGCCTTCCTCCTATTTAGCACATTCATCCTAGGACCACTCTTATCCTTGTCCACCAGTACTTTAAAACTTACTGAATTGTGGTCACTGTTACCGAAATGCTCCCCTACTGAAACATCTACCACCTGGCCGGGCTCATTCCCCAATACCAGGTCCAGTACCGTCCCTTCCCTAGTTGGACTGTCTACATATTGTTTTAAGAAGTCTTCCTGGATGCTCCTTACAAACTCCGCCCCGTCTAGGCCCCTGGCACTAAGTGAGTCCCAGTCAATATTGGTGAAGTTGAAGTCTCCCATCACCACACCCCTGTTGTTTTTACTCTTTTCCAAAATCTGTCTACCTATCTGCTCCTCTATCTCCCGCTGGCTGTTGGAACGCCTGTAGGAACCCCCCCAACATTGTAACTGCACCCTTCTTATTCCTGATCTCTACCCATATAGCCTCACTGCCCTCTGAGGTGTCCTCCCGCAGTACAGCTGTGATATTCTCCCTAACCAGTAGCACAACTCCGCCTCCCCTTTTACACCCCCCTCTATCCCGCCTGAAACATCTAAATCCTGGAACGTTTAGCTGCCACACATACATAGTCACAGACTTTTTCAGAGACAAACGATCTCTCCCTCAGGCACGCGCTTAGCATAAACTATTTCCAAAACACATTCTCTTTTTCTGTCTCCCTCTCACACATATGCACATATTCTCTGATACAATCGCACTCCCTCTAGCTCTCTGCCTCTGAAACACAGACACAAATTGCTTCTGAGTTTGCCTATCTCTCTGTGTCTCTCTTTCACACACACACACACACAGACAGACAAGGACCGTTCTGTCACACGCTCTCTCTCTCTCAGACGCACACACACAAACTCTTTCTGGCTCTCTCTCGCTGTCCTTATCTCTCTCTCTACCTCGCTATATCTCTTTCAATCTCTCTCTCACATACACACTGTCACAGACTCTCAAAAACGTTTTTCTGACACAAACACTCTCACTCTCTCTCTCCTCCAGACACTCTTTCTGGCACATTCTACCTCTCTATCTCTCTCTGCCTCTGCCTCTGTCTCCATCACTATCTCTATCTCTCCCCAGTTCGGCCTACTCCCATTTTTGTCTGGTCTCGTCCAGTGGGGTTCTAGCTCCATCCAGTAGCTATCCGAATATTTTGACATAAACATCCACCCCGTCTCGCTGCTGGTGCCTCTCAGGTCCTCCAGTAGTGTGTTTTCTGGGGGTCCGGGGTACCCTACAGTCTCTTTGCGGAGGAGGTGTTTTATTTGGAAGTGTCTCAATTCCTGTCCTTTTCCGAGTGTCCACTTCCTCATCACTTCGCCCAGTGTCGCCAATGGGCTCGTTGTGCATCTTGCTGAGGAGCATAGGAGTGCTGATGACACACAGACTACTTTAGACGTGCGCACACACTCGCTCGCATACACAGACTAGTTTTGACGCACGCACACACTCGCTCACACACACAGACTACTTTTAATGCATGCGCACACACAGGCTACTTTTGACACGCACACGCACTCTCTGGCACACACAGACTACTTTTGACGCTCGCACGCACAGACTACTTTTGACGCACACGTTCATTCTCTCGCACACACTCGCACACACACATGCATATACTACTTTGGACGTGCATGTTCACTCTTTCATGCACACACACGCATGCACAGACTACTTTTGACGTGCAGGTTCACTCTCTTGCGCACACACAGATAGACTATTTCTGACGCACATCTCGCTCTTGCACACACACAGACTATTTCTGACGCACAACTCTCTCTCGCACACACACTTGCGCTCAGACACACAGACTAACTTTGAGTCACAGGTTCATTCTCTCGCACAGAAACACACAGAGAGACTACCTTTGACGCACACATCTCTCTCGCACGCACACACAGACTATTTCTGACGCACATGCTCTCCCTCTTGCATACGCACGCAGACTATTTCTGATGCACATCTCGCTCTCCCGCACACACACTTGCTCACACACAGACTACTTTTGACTCACAAATTCACTCTCTCGCACACACACTCGCACACACAGACTATTTCTGATGCACAATCTCTCCCTATCTCGCAAACGCACAGACTATTTCTGACGCACATCTCTCTCTCCCGCACACACACTTGCACACACACAGACTACTTTTGACTCACAAATTCACTCTCTCGCACACACAGACTATTTCTGACGCACATCTCTCTCGCCCGCGCACACACTTGGACGCACACACAAACAGACCACTTTTGACGCACATCTCTCTCTCTTGCACATAAACACAGACGATTTCTGACGGACATCTCTCTCTCTCTCGCACACAGACACAGACTTTGTCTGATGCACATCTCTCTCTCCTGCACACACAGACTATTCCTGACGCACATGCTCGCCCCCTCGCACACACACACACTCTATTTCTGACACACATGCTCTCCCTCTCGCAGACACACAATTTCTGACACAATGCTCTCCGTCTCTCTTACTCTCTCTCTCACAGACACAGACACAGACTCTTTCTGGCACACATCGTCTCTCTCCAGCGCAAACCCACACACACAAACTCTTTCTGACACACACTCACTCTCTCTTAATCCCTCTCACACACAGGCACAGACTCTTTCTGACACCACTCTCTCGCTCTCTTCCCCCCTCTCTCTCCCTCTCACACAAACACACTCACACACAGACGCTTTCTGAAATATTCAATCACTCTTTCTCGCGCACACGCACTCATACGCACACAGAGACTCTTTCTGACACACCCGATCACCCCTAGCTCCCTCTCTCTCTCGCCCACACACACAAACACTTTCTGACTCCCTCTATCTTTCAATCTTTCTCCCTCTCATACACACATACAGTCATCGACTCTTTCTGACGCAGACACACTCCATCTCTCGCTCTCTCTTAATGAAGTTTCATCAGATTTGTTCCAGGAATTTTTTGAGTGTCCTATCAAGATAGATGGAAGAAGCTAGGCCGGTATTTTGCACAGTTTATTTCTGACACACACACTCTCTCTCACTCTCTCTCTCCCGCTCCCTCTTATTTTGAGCAGTAAGGTGATAAGATTGAGAAATATAAAATACTTATAAGGGTAGACAGCTTAGCTGCAGGTAAAATGTTAACCATTGTTTGTGAGTTTGGAACCGGTGGGACAATAGCAAAAGCAAAAAGCAGCAACCCATTTAGTAGAAAGGTGACGATATTTACTCAAAAGATTGTTGAATAATCAAAATTTTCTATGCCAGAGGACCATGGGAGCTCAGCAATTGAGTGGTATTGTGATTGAATACAGCTGTTTATCGGAAGTATATTTGTATAGACCAGATGTGTTATCATCACCATCCAACTTACTCCCTCAATGCCACTCAATATATATTGAAGGAAATGGAGCAGATTGGTATGAAGAAAATGGAGACCACATGTTTATTTGGAACAAAAGAGCTTAGATGAATGAATGGAGAAAAGCATTTTCAGAGCATAATATAGAAAAAAAGCAAACAGCGTTCAAGCCAATATATGTCGATCAAGCCTAATAAAGCCCAAAACATTATAAATATGATTCTCGGGGGATAACAATGGCAAGCATTGAAGATGAACATTGATCAGCACTTTCGTATGACGTGCTTGAAAAGGTGGGTACGTTGTTTGAGTGCTCCGTCTCCTTATAACAATACCACTAATAGCACTACTGATTATACTTTAATAACAGGAGTAGCAATAATGCAAATGCATTGGCTGAGGTGCAAACGAAATCCACAAACACAATTTCAGATGTGAGGCAGCGCATTTCATGAAGTGTAAACGGTGAAGAGGGAAGGACAGGGGCAATCTGATGACAGTGTTCGCATGCCGCACAATTTCTAGGGAAGAGCTCCAGATATTCCCAATTGTAGTCAGACTAAATCTAGATAAGAAAACAAGATGAGAGTAAAACTAATAATTTCCTCTCGAAATACAGCAGCATGTTTATCACCACTTACTAAACAGAATGTGGAACTTCCCTCCAGTTTGCTGAATTGATCAGAATATCTCAGAACCATTTTTCTTTGGGTTGGAAATTAAGACGAAAGAAGAGGAAACAGCAGCATTAGAAAGTGTTGCCGTTTTGTTCAATTGGGGGTGATTAAAGCTTGTCAACTGCGGACATCACCATATCCAAGCGGAGTCTCTGATTGTTTGGGATTTCGGTTAGTCAGTGTTCTGAACTTGCCGATTGGCTCAGGGGGCATCATTCTGTGGTTGGACCTCCTGATTGGCTGAAAGGCTGTCCGGCAGCGGCTGGAGATCCTGATTGGCTGAGGGGCTGTAGGTCAGTTTTATTTATTGGTTAATTTGATAATTGTTGTAACCGGATATTTCACCGCGATCTTGATCTGCTCCCTGAACCTGGACTGAGTCACCACATAAATAAATGTGTTTGTGCAGCAATTTAAATCCCGCATCATAAATCCGACTTCTTGTAAATTATATTGTGGAATGGTGAGGTAATATAATCCTCTCAAATCAATATAGAAAAATTTAATAACAAACACAGTCCAGAGGAGAATGAAAGCACCGGAGATGCTGAAGAGTAAAATCATTGACTTCCTTCTGCTCTCCATCTCTGGGTCTTTACGATTGTCTCCCTGACTCTGAGCCCTCAGTGCCTTCCGGCTTCGACTTGTGATTAAAATGTGTCTGACTGTCAGAGTGTTGATCAACAGGTTTAAAAAGAATGGGATCAATGGGGTTAAAATCTGATCAAACCAGTTATATACAACCCATCCGGTATCAGTGTAATAGCTGCTCTTTGTCTGACAGAACCACGGCACATTGTCGATTATCTGTAAAGGTTCATTTGTAAAGTACCGTGGGATGTTTTTTATACAGAGCAAGAGGCCGCTCGTTGACAGGACCACAGCCGCTGTTTTCCCGGTGCAATAGTGTCTTTTCAGTTTCTGGCAGCGAATGGCCACAAATCGATCAAAGGAGAATGTGAGGGTGAACCAGACAGAACAGTCCGCGGCTGCAGGCATCAGAACACCGTTAACACGGCACACATAAGTAATGTCCAGGAAATTCCAGAGGAAATAATAGCAATTGATCTTGTTCAGTATGGGACGTGTGATCATAAACATCAGATCTGCCGCCGCCATGGCCACCAGGTAGCGAGAGGTGCAGGTAGCGAGGCCACACTTGCCCCGACTCAGAATCGCAATTCCCAGTAAATTTGCTGTCAGAGAGAAGGAAGAAGTGTCTGGAAATTACTGATGAAACATTCTCTGTGTCTGAACCGGGACAGGACTTCAGTGTCAATATAATGGGCAGTGGGTGGGTGGGAGTGTTGGCAGCGGAGTGGGCACAGAGATTAACAGAGAGGGTTTCTGCGCCTCTGAAATCACTCCATTTACTGAATATGCTCGATTTGTCTGTGAAATCAGTAAAATCGTGGCAACGCAATACCATGTGGAAAGGAAGATCGTCCCATGTTAATTTTGGAAGACTGGATGCAGGATCACCCAAACACTTCCGCGTGTATTGAGCTGTAAATATTGAGGCGGTTGTTCACTTCAGACCCTGACATCTGCAGGCGGGCTAATGGCAGCAATATTCACGCGACCAGTTCCGGTAGCATGAGATACCGCAAAAATTATATCGGAAAGAATGTTTGGCTCCATGTAAAGTAAAAACAATTTCAATTAACCAGTTGCCTAAACAGGGCCACTACTTTTATAGTCAGCAATCAACATTATACATCAGACTTTTGTGCAAATCAGGAGATGTGTATTTTTGCTTTTCCCAGAAAACACATTGAATTAAACTGTCTTGTTCACCATCACGACACAGTATGAAGAGAGATGGGATCGGCAGGCTCCAAAATCACGAATCACGTCGACGGTGGTTACATTCGTGTCAGAAGTGTGTCGGCCCAGAACACAGTGTCTGAGGGACTGGGTCTGCGTGGGGCAATTATGATATTCAGTACACTGTCAATGAGATTTCGTTCCCCTTTACTTCGTAATAATAGACAGAATAGTGAAGCAAAGAAGACATGAAAGACAAATTCAGGAACCACGGTTCAGAAGGGTCCACTATGCGTCACTTTACAAGACATTTCTTGGAATGAGGCTGATGCGTGTTGAGAGATGATCCGGTTCGTCAAATTTATACATTTTGTGTCCAGTTTTTGCATTTTCATCGCGGTTCGAAGGCCGTTGTTTAATATCGCGGGGTGCAGGTCATCTGTATCGGCGAATCTGTTCCTAACCAGGAGCTGCGAGTCACTGTCCGATCCTGCTTGATTGTCTTATTATTCATGAGTTGGTTGAGTTGACCGTTGGAGAAATCTCTTTGAATTGTATCGTTTTTGCGAGTGAATATCGTGTGCGACAAATGGCGCATGTTGAAGGCAGCGTTTTTCTTTTACGGGGCAAATATGGGAAATGAAGAAGGTAATGTGTCTGTTTCGCTGACCCACGCATTGCACAGAAATATTGGTGCGGGCGGTTTTGATGAGCGGTCTCAATTCCGCACTGTTGATTGCATCTCTGGGGCGGTGTGCCTTGGCGGATTCGACAGCCGATGTACCAATTCTAAAAAATAATTCCCAATGTTTTTCTGTTAAGGTACAAACCCTCCAAGTCGGGGAATTGAACCCCGGTCTCCCGCGTGACAGGTGGGGATACTAACCACTATACTAACGAGGAACGTCAGTTTAGAGAGACACGCTTGGCCAACTGAGGGTTTCTGCGCCTCTGAAATCACTCCATTTACTGAAGATGCTCGATTTGTCTGTGAAATCAGTAAAATCGCGGCAACTCAATACCATGTGGAAAGGAAGATCGTCCCATGTTAATTTTGGAAGACTGGATGCAGGATCACCCAAACACTTCCACGTGTATTGATCTGTAAATATTGAGGCGGTTGTTCACTTCAGACCCTGACACCTGCAGGCGGGCTAATGGCAGCAATATTCACGCGATCAGTTCCAGTGGCATGAGATTCCGCAAAAATTGTATCGGAAATTATGTTTGGCTCCATGTAAAGTAAAAACAATTTCAATTAACCAGTTGCCTAAACAGGGCCACTACTTATATAGTCAGCAAGCAACATTATACATCAGACTTTTGAGCAAAACAGGAGATGTGTATTTTTGCTTTTCCCAGAAAACACATTGAATTAAACTGTCTTGTTCACCATCACGACACAGTATGAAGAGAGATGGGATCGGCAGGTTCCAAAATCACGAATCACGGCGACGGTGGTTACATTCGTGTCAGAAGTGTGTCGGCCCAGGGCACAGTGTCTGAGGGACTGGGTCTGCGTGGGGCAATTATGATATTCAGTACATGGTCAATGAGATTTCGTTCCCCTTTACCGTTGGAGAAATCTCTTTGAATTGTATCGTTTTTGCGAGTGCATATCGTGTGCGACAAATGGCGCATGTTGAAGGCAGCGTCTTTCTTTTACAGGGGCAAATATGGGAAATGAAGAAGGTAATGTGTCTGTTTCGCTGACCCACGCATTGCACAGAAATATTTGTGCGGGCGGTTTTGATGAGCGGTCTCAATTCCGCACTGTTCATTGCATCTCTGGGGCGGTGTGCCTTGGCGGATTCGACAGCCGATGTACCAATTCTAGAAAATCATCCCTAATTTTTTTCTAGTAAGGTACAAACTCTCCCCGTCGGGGAATTGAATGTCTCCCGCGTGACAGGCGGGGATACTAACCACTATACTAACGAGGAACTTCGGTTTGGTGAGCCACGCTTGGCCAACTGAGGGTTACTGCGCCTCTGAAATCACTCCATTTACTGAAGGTGCTCGATTTGTCTGTGAAATCAGTAAAATCGCGGCAACTCAATACCATGTGGAAAGGAAGATCGTCCCATGTTAATTTTGGAAGGCTGGATGCAGGATCACCCAAACTCTTCCGCGTGTATTGAGCTGTAAATATAGAGGCGGTTCTTCACTTCAGACCCTGACATCTGCAGGCGGGCTAATGGCAGTAATATTCACGTGATCAGTTCCAGTGGCATGAGATTGTGCAAAAATTTGATCGGAAATTATGTTTGGCTCCATATAAAGTAAAAACGATTTCAATTAACCTGTTGCCTAAACAGGGCCACTACTTATATAGTCAGCAAGCAACATTATACATCAGACTTTTGTGCAAATGAGGAGATGTGTATTTTTGCTTTTCCCAAAAAACACATTGAATTAAACTGTCTTGTTCACCATCACGACACAATATGAAGAGAGATGGGATCAGCAGGTTCCAAAATCACGAATCACGTCGACGCTGGTTACATTCGTATCAGAAGTGTGTAGGCCAAGGTCACAGTGTCTGAGGGACTGGGTCTGCGTGGGGCAATTATGATATTCAGTACACTGTCAATGAGATTTTGTTCCCCTTTACTTCGTAATAATAGACAGAGTAGTGAAGCAAAGAAGACATGAAAGACAAATTCAGGAACCACGGTTCAGAAGGGTCCACTATGCGTCACTTTACAAGACATTTCTTGGAATGAGGCTGATGCGTGTTGAGAGATGATCCGGTTCATCAAATTTATACATTTTGTGTCCAGTTTTTGCATTTTCATCGCGGTTCGAAGGCCGTTGTTTAATATCGCGGGGTGCAGGTCATCTGTATCGGCGAATCTGTTCCTAACCAGTAGCTGAGAGTCACTGTCCGATCCTGCTTGATTGTCTTATTATTCACGAGTTGGTTGAGTTGACCGTTGGAGAAATCTCTTTTAATTGTATCATTTTTGCGAGTGCACATCGTGTGCGACAAATGGCGCATGTTGAAGGCAGCGTTTTTCTTTTACAGGGGCAAATATGGGAAATGAAGAAGGTAATGTGTCCGTTTCGCTGACCCACGCATTGCACAGAAATATTGGTGCGGGCGGTTTTGATGAGCGGTCTCAATTCCGCACTGTTGATTGCATCTCTGGGGCGGTGTGTCTTGGCGGATTCGACAGCCGATGTACCAATTCTAAAAAATCATTGCCAATTTTTTTCTGGTAAGGTACAAACTCTCCCCGTCGGGGAATTGAACCCCGGTCTCCCGCGTGACAGGCAGGGATACTAACCACTATACTAACGAGGAATTTGGGTTTGGCGAGACACGCTTGGCCAACTGAGGGTTTCTGCGCCTCTGAAATCACTCCATTTACTGAAGATGCTCGATTTGTCTGTGAAATCAGTAAAATCGCGGCAACTCAATACCATGTGGAAAGGAAGATCGTCCCATGTTAATTTTGGAAGACTGGATGCAGGATCACCCAAACACTTCCGCGTGTATTGAGCTTTAAATATTGAGGCGGTTGTTCACTTCAGACCCTGACATCTGCAGGCGGGCTAATGGCAGCAATATTCACGCGATCAGTTCCAGTGGCATGAGATTCCGCAAAAATTATATCGGAAATTATGTTTGGCTCCATGTAAAGTAAAAACAATTTCAATTAACCAGTTGCCTAAACAGGGCCACTACTTATAGAGTCAGCAAGCAACATTATACATCAGACTTTTGTGCAAATCAGGAGATGTGTATTTTTGCTTTTCCCAGAAAACACATTGAATTAAACTGTCTTGTTCACCATCACGACACAGTATGAAGAGAGATGGGATCGTCAGGTTCCAAAATCACGAATCACGTCGACGGTGGTTACATTCGTGTCAGAAGTGTGTCGGCCCAGGGCACAGTGTCTGTGGGACTGGGTCTGCGTGGGGCAATTATGATATTCAGTACACTGTCAATGAGATTACGTTCCCCTTCACTTCGTAATAATAGACAGAGTAGTGAAGCAAAGAAGACATGAAAGACAAATTCAGGAACCACGGTTCAGAAGGGTCCACTATGCGTCACTTTACAAGACATTTCTTGGAATGAGGCTGATGCGTGTTGAGAGATGATCCGGTTCATCAAATTTATACATTTTGCGTACAGTTTTTGCATTTTCATCGCGGTTCGAAGGCCGTTGTTTAATATCGCGGGGTGCAGGTCATCTGTATCGGCGAATCTGTTCCTAACCAGTAGCTGCGAGTCACTGTCCGATCCTGCTTGATTGTCTTATTATTCACGAGTTGGTTGAGTTGACCGTTGGAGAAATCTCTTTTAATTGTATCATTTTTGCGAGTGCATATCGTGTGCGACAAATGGCGCATGTTGAAGGCAGCGTTTTTCTTTTACAGGGGCAAATATGGGAAATGAAGAAGGTAATGTGTCCGCTTCGCTGACCCATGCATTGCACAGAAATATTGGTGCAGGCGGTTTTGATGAGCGGTCTCAATTCCGCACTGTTGATTGCATCTCTGGGGCGGTGTGTCTTGGCGGATTCGACAACCGATGTACCAATTCTAAAAAATCATTCCCAATTTTTTTCTGGTAAGGTACAAACTCTCCCCGTCAGGGAATTGAACCCCGGTCTCCCGCGTGACAGGCGGGGATACTAACCACTATCCAACGAGGAACTTCCGTTTGGCAAGATACGCTTGGCCAACTGAGGGTTTCTGCGCTTCTGAAATCACTCCATTTACTGAAGATGCTCGATTTGTCTGTGAAATCAGTAAAATCGCGGCAACTCAATACCATGTGGAAAGGAAGATCGTCCCATGTTAATTTTGGAAGACTGGATGCAGGATCACCCAAACACTTCCGCGTGTATTGAGCTGTAAATATTGAGGCGGTTGTTCACTTCAGACCCTGACATCTGCAGGCGGGCTAATGGCAGCAATATTCACGCGATCAGTTCCAGTGGCATGAGATTCCGCAAAAATTATATCGGAAATTATGTTTGGCTCCATGTAAAGTAAAAACGATTTCAATTAACCAGTTGCCTAAACAGGGCCACTACTTATATAGTCAGCAAGCAACATTATACATCAGACTTTTGTGCAAATCAGGAGATGTGTATTTTTGCTTTTCCCAGAAAACACATTGAATTAAACTGTCTTGTTCACCATCACGACACAGTATGAAGAGAGATGGGATCGGCAGGTTCCAAAATCACGAATCACGTCGACGATGGTTACATTCGTGTCAGAAGTGTGTCGGCCCAGAACACAGTGTCTGCGGGACTGGGTCTGCGTGGGGCAATTATGATATTCAGTCCACTGTCAATGAGATTTCGTTCCCCTTTACTTCGTATTAATAGATAGAGTAGTGAAGCAAAGAAGACATGAAAGACAAATTCAGGAACCACGGTTCAGAAGGGTCCACTATGCGTCACTTTACAAGACATTTCTTGGAATGAGGCTGATGCGTGTTGAGAGATGATCCGGTTCATCAAATTTATACATTTTGTGTCCAGTTTTTGCATTTTCATCGCGGTTCGAAGGCCGTTGTTTAATATCGCGGGGTGCAGGTCATCTGTATCGGCGAATGTGTTCCTAACCAGTAGCTGAGAGTCACTGTCCGATCCTGCTTGATTGTCTTATTATTCACGAGTTGGTTGAGTTGACCGTTGGAGAAATCTCTTTGAATTGTATCATTTTTGCGAGTGCATATCGTGTGCGACAAATGGCGCATGTTGAAGGCAGCGTTTTTCTTTTACAGGGGCAAATATGGGAAATGAAGAAGGTAATGTGTCCGCTTCGCTGACCCATGCATTGCACAGAAATATTGGTGCAGGCGGTTTTGATGAGCGGTCTCAATTCCGCACTGTTGATTGCATCTCTGGGGCGATGTGTCTTGGCGGATTCGACAGCCGATGTACCAATTCTAAAAAATCATTCCCAATTTTTTTCTGGTAAGGTACAAACTCTCCCCGTCGGGGAATTGAACCCCGGTCTCCCGCGTGACAGGCGGGGATACTAACCACTATACTAACGAGGAACTTCGGTTTGGCACGATACGCTTGGCCAACTGAGGGTTTCTGCGCTTCTGAAATCACTCCATTTACTGAAGATGCTCGATTTGTCTGTGAAATCAGTAAAATCGCGGCAACTCAATACCATGTGGAAAGGAAGATCGTCCCATGTTAATTTTGGAAGACTGGATGCAGGATCACCCAAACACTTCCGCGTGTATTGAGCTGTAAATATTGAGGCGGTTGTTCACTTCAGACCCTGACATCTGCAGGCGGGCTAATGGCAGCAATATTCACGCGATCAGTTCCAGTGGCATGAGATTCCGCAAAAATTATATCGGAAATTATGTTTGGCTCCATGTAAAGTAAAAACGATTTCAATTAACCAGTTGCCTAAACAGGGCCACTACTTATATAGTCAGCAAGCAACATTATACATCAGACTTTTGTGCAAATCAGGAGATGTGTATTTTTGCTTTTCCCAGAAAACACATTGAATTAAACTGTCTTGTTCACCATCACGACACAGTATGAAGAGAGATGGGATCGGCAGGTTCCAAAATCACGAATCACGTCGACGATGGTTACATTCGTGTCAGAAGTGTGTCGGCCCAGCGCACAGTGTCTGAGGGACTGGGTCTGCGTGGGGCAATTATGATATTCAGTCCACTGTCAATGAGATTTCGTTCCCCTTTACTTCGTATTAATAGATAGAGTAGTGAAGCAAAGAAGACATGAAAGACAAATTCAGGAACCACGGTTCAGAAGGGTCCACTATGCGTCACTTTACAAGACATTTCTTGGAATGAGGCTGATGCGTGTTGGGAGATGATCCGGTTCATCAAATTTATACATTTTGTGTCCAGTTTTTGCATTTTCATCGCGATTCGAAGGTCGTTGTTTAATATCGCGGGGTGCAGGTCATCTGTATCGGCGAATCTGTTCCTAACCAGTAGCTGCGAGTCACTGTCCGATCCTGCTTGATTGTCTTATTATTCACGAGTTGGTTGAGTTGACCGGTGGAGAAATCTCTTTGAATTGTATCATTTTTGCGAGTGCATATCGTGTGCGACAAATGGCGCATGTTGAAGGCAGCGTTTTTCTTTTACAGGGGCAAATATGGGAAATGAAGAAGGTAATGTGTCCGCTTCGCTGACCCATGCATTGCACAGAAATATTGGTGCAGGCGGTTTTGATGAGCGGTCTCAATTCCGCACTGTTGATTGCATCTCTGGGGCGATGTGTCTTGGCGGATTCGACAGCCGATGTACCAATTCTAAAAAATCATTCCCAATTTTTTTCTGGTAAGGTACAAACTCTCCCCGTCGGGGAATTGAACCCCGGTCTCCCGCGTGACAGGCGGGGATACTAACCACTATACTAACGAGGAACTTCGGTTTGGCGCGATACGCTTGGCCAACTGAGGGTTTCTGCGCTTCTGAAATCACTCCATTTACTGAAGATGCTCGATTTGTCTGTGAAATCAGTAAAATCGCGGCAACTCAATACCATGTGGAAAGGAAGATCGTCCCATGTTAATTTTGGAAGACTGGATGCAGGATCACCCAAACACTTCCGCGTGTATTGAGCTGTAAATATTGAGGCTGTTGTTCACTTCAGACCCTGACATCTGCAGGCGGGCTAATGGCAGCAATATTCACGCGATCAGTTCCAGTGGCATGAGATTCCGCAAAAATTATATCGGAAATTATGTTTGGCTCCATGTAAAGTAAAAACGATTTCAATTAACCACTTGCCTAAACAGGGCCACTACTTATATAGTCAGCAAGCAACATTATACATCAGACTTTTGTGCAAATCAGGAGATGTGTATTTTTGCTTTTCCCAGAAAACACATTGAATTAAACTGTCTTGTTCACCATCACGACACAGTATGAAGAGAGATGGGATCGGCAGGTTCCAAAATCACGAATCACGTCGACGATGGTTACATTCGTGTCAGAAGTGTGTCGGCCCAGCGCACAGTGTCTGAGGGACTGGGTCTGCGTGGGGCAATTATGATATTCAGTACACTGTCAATGAGATTTTGTTCCCCTTTACTTCGTATTAATAGACAGAGTAGTGAAGCAAAGAAGACATGAAAGACAAATTCAGGAACCACGGTGAAGAAGGGTCCACTATGCGTCACTTTACAAGACATTTCTTGGAATGAGGCTGATGCGTGTTGAGAGATGATCCGGTTCATCAAATTTATACATTTTGTGTCCAGTTTTTGCATTTTCATCGCGGTTCGAAGGCCGTTGTTTAATATCGCGGGGTGCAGGTCATCTGTATCGGCGAATGTGTTCCTAACCAGTAGCTGCGAGTCACTGTCCGATCCTGCTTGATTGTCTTATTATTCATGAGTTGGTTGAGTTGACCGGTGGAGAAATCTCTTTGAATTGTATCATTTTTGCGAGTGCATATCGTGTGCGACAAATGGCGCATGTTGAAGGCAGCGTTTTTCTTTTACAGGGGCAAATATGGGAAATGAAGAAGGTAATGCGTCCGCTTCGCTGACCCATGCATTGCACAGAAATATTGGTGCAGGCGGTTTTGATGAGCGGTCTCAATTCCGCACTGTTGATTGCATCTCTGGGGCGGTGTGTCTTGGCAGATTCGACAGCCGATGTACCAATTCTAAAAAATCATTCCCAATTTTTTTCTGGTAAGGTACAAACTCTCCCCGTCGGGGAATTGAACCCCGGTCTCCCGCGTGACAGGCGGGGATACTAACCACTATACTAACGAGGAACTTCGGTTTGGCACGATACGCTTGGCCAACTGAGGGTTTCTGCGCTTCTGAAATCACTCCATTTACTGAAGATGCTCGATTTGTCTGTGAAATCAGTAAAATCGCGGCAACTCAATACCATGTGGAAAGGAAGATCGTCCCATGTTAATTTTGGAAGACTGGATGCAGGATCACCCAAACACTTCCGCGTGTATTGAGCTGTAAATATTGAGGCGGTTGTTCACTTCAGACCCTGACATCTGCAGGCGGGCTAATGGCAGCAATATTCACGCGATCAGTTCCAGTGGCATGAAATTTGGCAAAAATTAGATCGGAAATTATGTTTGGCTCCATATAGAGTAAAAACGATTTCAATTAACCTGTTGCCTAAACAGGGCCACTTATTATATAGTCAGCAAGCAACATTATACATCAGACTTTTGTGCAAATCAGGAGATGTGTATTTTTGCTTTTCCCAGAAAACACATTGAATTAAACTGTCTTGTTCACCATCACGACACAGTATGAAGAGAGATGGGATCGGCAGGTTCCAAAATCACGAATCACGTCGACGATGGTTACATTCGTGTCAGAAGTGTGTCGGCCCAGCGCACAGTGTCTGAGGGACTGGGTCTGCGTGGGGCAATTATGATATTCAGTACACTGTCAATGAGATTTCGTTCCCCTTTACTTCGTAATAATAGACAGAGTAGTGAAGCAAAGAAGACATGAAAGACAAATTCAGGAACCACGGTTCAGAAGGGTCCACTATGCGTCACTTTACAAGACATTTCTTGGAATGAGGCTGATGCGTGTTGGGAGATGATCCGGTTCATCAAATTTATACATTTTGTGTCCAGTTTTTGCATTTTCATCGCGGTTCGAAGGCCGTTGTTTAATATCGCGGGGTGCAGGTCATCTGTATCGGCGAATGTGTTCCTAACCAGGAGCTGCGAGTCACTGTCCGATCCTGCTTGATTGTCTTATTATTCATGAGTTGGTTGAGTTGACCGGTGGAGAAATCTCTTTGAATTGTATCATTTTTGCGAGTGCATATCGTGTGCGACAAATGGCGCATGTTGAAGGCAGCGTTTTTCTTTTACAGGGGCAAATATGGGAAATGAAGAAGGTAATGTGTCCGCTTCGCTGACCCATGCATTGCACAGAAATATTGGTGCAGGCGGTTTTGATGAGCGGTCTCAATTCCGCACTGTTGATTGCATCTCTGGGGCGATGTGTCTTGGCGGATTCGACAGCCGATGTACCAATTCTAAAAAATCATTCCCAATTTTTTTCTGGTAAGGTACAAACTCTCCCCGTCGGGGAATTGAACCCCGGTCTCCCGCGTGACAGGCGTGGATACTAACCACTATACTAACGAGGAACTTCGGTTTGGCACGATACGCTTGGCCAACTGAGGGTTTCTGCGCTTCTGAAATCACTCCATTTACTGAAGATGCTCGATTTGTCTGTGAAATCAGTAAAATCGCGGCAACTCAATACCATGTGGAAAGGAAGATCGTCCCATGTTAATTTTGGAAGACTGGATGCAGGATCACCCAAACACTTCCGCGTGTATTGAGCTGTAAATATTGAGGCGGTTGTTCACTTCAGACCCTGACATCTGCAGGCGGGCTAATGGCAGCAATATTCACGCGATCAGTTCCAGTGGCATGAGATGGCGTTTGTTTCGGTGCAACTTATTATTCATGAGTTGGTTGAGTTGACCGGTGGAGAAATCTCTTTGAATTGTATCATTTTTGCGAGTGCATATCGTGTGCGACAAATGGCGCATGTTGAAGGCAGCGTTTTTCTTTTACAGGGGCAAATATGGGAAATGAAGAAGGTAATGTGTCCGCTTCGCTGACCCATGCATTGCACAGAAATATTGGTGCAGGCGGTTTTGATGAGCGGTCTCAATTCCGCACTGTTGATTGCATCTCTGGGGCGATGTGTCTTGGCGGATTCGACAGCCGATGTACCAATTCTAAAAAATCATTCCCAATTTTTTTCTGGTAAGGTACAAACTCTCCCCGTCGGGGAATTGAACCCCGGTCTCCCGCGTGACAGGCGGGGATACTAACCACTATACTAACGAGGAACTTCGGTTTGGCACGATACGCTTGGCCAACTGAGGTTTTCTGCGCTTCTGAAAACACTCCATTTACTGAAGATGCTCGATTTGTCTGTGAAATCAGTAAAATCGCGGCAACTCAATACCATGTGGAAAGGAAGATCGTCCCATTATAAATTTTGGAAGACTGGATGCAGGATCACCCAAACACTTCCGCGTGTATTGAGCTGTAAATATTGAGGCGGTTGTTCACTTCAGACCCTGACATCTGCAGGCGGGCTAATGGCAGCAATATTCACGCGATCAGTTCCAGTGGCATGAGATTCCGCAAAAATTATATCGGAAATTATGTTTGGCTCCATGTAAAGTAAAAACGATTTCAATTAACCAGTTGCCTAAACAGGGCCACTACTTATATAGTCAGCAAGCAACATTATACATCAGACTTTTGTGCAAATCAGGAGATGTGTATTTTTGCTTTTCCCAGAAAACACATTGAATTAAACTGTCTTGTTCACCATCACGACACAGTATGAAGAGAGATGGGATCGGCAGGTTCCAAAATCACGAATCACGTCGACGATGGTTACATTCGTGTCAGAAGTGTGTCGGCCCAGCGCACAGTGTCTGAGGGACTGGGTCTGCGTGGGGCAATTATGATATTCAGTCCACTGTCAATGAGATTTCATTCCCCTTTACTTCGTATTAATAGACAGAGCAGTGAAGCAAAGAAGACATGAAAGACAAATTCAGGAACCACGGTTCAGAAGGGTCCACTATGCGTCACTTTACAAGACATTTCTTGGAATGAGGCTGATGCGTGTTGAGAGATGATCCGGTTCATCAAATTTATACATTTTGTGTCCAGTTTTTGCATTTTCATCGCGGTTCGAAGGCCGTTGTTTAATATCGCGGGGTGCAGGTCATCTGTATCGGCGAATGTGTTCCTAACCAGTAGCTGCGAGTCACTGTCCGATCCTGCTTGATTGTCTTATTATTCATGAGTTGGTTGAGTTGACCGGTGGAGAAATCTCTTTGAATTGTATCATTTTTGCGAGTGCATATCGTGTGCGACAAATGGCGCATGTTGAAGGCAGCGTTTTTCTTTTACAGGGGCAAATATGGGAAATGAAGAAGGTAATGCGTCCGCTTCGCTGACCCATGCATTGCACAGAAATATTGGTGCAGGCGGTTTTGATGAGCGGTCTCAATTCCGCACTGTTGATTGCATCTCTGGGGCGGTGTGTCTTGGCAGATTCGACAGCCGATGTACCAATTCTAAAAAATCATTCCCAATTTTTTTCTGGTAAGGTACAAACTCTCCCCGTCGGGGAATTGAACCCCGGTCTCCCGCGTGACAGGCGGGGATACTAACCACTATACTAACGAGGAACTTCGGTTTGGCACGATACGCTTGGCCAACTGAGGGTTTCTGCGCTTCTGAAATCACTCCATTTACTGAAGATGCTCGATTTGTCTGTGAAATCAGTAAAATCGCGGCAACTCAATACCATGTGGAAAGGAAGATCGTCCCATGTTAATTTTGGAAGACTGGATGCAGGATCACCCAAACACTTCCGCGTGTATTGAGCTGTAAATATTGAGGCGGTTGTTCACTTCAGACCCTGACATCTGCAGGCGGGCTAATGGCAGCAATATTCACGCGATCAGTTCCAGTGGCATGAAATTTGGCAAAAATTAGATCGGAAATTATGTTTGGCTCCATATAGAGTAAAAACGATTTCAATTAACCTGTTGCCTAAACAGGGCCACTTATTATATAGTCAGCAAGCAACATTATACATCAGACTTTTGTGCAAATCAGGAGATGTGTATTTTTGCTTTTCCCAGAAAACACATTGAATTAAACTGTCTTGTTCACCATCACGACACAGTATGAAGAGAGATGGGATCGGCAGGTTCCAAAATCACGAATCACGTCGACGATGGTTACATTCGTGTCAGAAGTGTGTCGGCCCAGCGCACAGTGTCTGAGGGACTGGGTCTGCGTGGGGCAATTATGATATTCAGTACACTGTCAATGAGATTTCGTTCCCCTTTACTTCGTAATAATAGACAGAGTAGTGAAGCAAAGAAGACATGAAAGACAAATTCAGGAACCACGGTTCAGAAGGGTCCACTATGCGTCACTTTACAAGACATTTCTTGGAATGAGGCTGATGCGTGTTGGGAGATGATCCGGTTCATCAAATTTATACATTTTGTGTCCAGTTTTTGCATTTTCATCGCGGTTCGAAGGCCGTTGTTTAATATCGCGGGGTGCAGGTCATCTGTATCGGCGAATGTGTTCCTAACCAGGAGCTGCGAGTCACTGTCCGATCCTGCTTGATTGTCTTATTATTCATGAGTTGGTTGAGTTGACCGGTGGAGAAATCTCTTTGAATTGTATCATTTTTGCGAGTGCATATCGTGTGCGACAAATGGCGCATGTTGAAGGCAGCGTTTTTCTTTTACAGGGGCAAATATGGGAAATGAAGAAGGTAATGTGTCCGCTTCGCTGACCCATGCATTGCACAGAAATATTGGTGCAGGCGGTTTTGATGAGCGGTCTCAATTCCGCACTGTTGATTGCATCTCTGGGGCGATGTGTCTTGGCGGATTCGACAGCCGATGTACCAATTCTAAAAAATCATTCCCAATTTTTTTCTGGTAAGGTACAAACTCTCCCCGTCGGGGAATTGAACCCCGGTCTCCCGCGTGACAGGCGTGGATACTAACCACTATACTAACGAGGAACTTCGGTTTGGCACGATACGCTTGGCCAACTGAGGGTTTCTGCGCTTCTGAAATCACTCCATTTACTGAAGATGCTCGATTTGTCTGTGAAATCAGTAAAATCGCGGCAACTCAATACCATGTGGAAAGGAAGATCGTCCCATGTTAATTTTGGAAGACTGGATGCAGGATCACCCAAACACTTCCGCGTGTATTGAGCTGTAAATATTGAGGCGGTTGTTCACTTCAGACCCTGACATCTGCAGGCGGGCTAATGGCAGCAATATTCACGCGATCAGTTCCAGTGGCATGAGATGGCGTTTGTTTCGGTGCAACTTATTATTCATGAGTTGGTTGAGTTGACCGGTGGAGAAATCTCTTTGAATTGTATCATTTTTGCGAGTGCATATCGTGTGCGACAAATGGCGCATGTTGAAGGCAGCGTTTTTCTTTTACAGGGGCAAATATGGGAAATGAAGAAGGTAATGTGTCCGCTTCGCTGACCCATGCATTGCACAGAAATATTGGTGCAGGCGGTTTTGATGAGCGGTCTCAATTCCGCACTGTTGATTGCATCTCTGGGGCGATGTGTCTTGGCGGATTCGACAGCCGATGTACCAATTCTAAAAAATCATTCCCAATTTTTTTCTGGTAAGGTACAAACTCTCCCCGTCGGGGAATTGAACCCCGGTCTCCCGCGTGACAGGCGGGGATACTAACCACTATACTAACGAGGAACTTCGGTTTGGCACGATACGCTTGGCCAACTGAGGGTTTCTGCGCTTCTGAAAACACTCCATTTACTGAAGATGCTCGATTTGTCTGTGAAATCAGTAAAATCGCGGCAACTCAATACCATGTGGAAAGGAAGATCGTCCCATTATAAATTTTGGAAGACTGGATGCAGGATCACCCAAACACTTCCGCGTGTATTGAGCTGTAAATATTGAGGCGGTTGTTCACTTCAGACCCTGACATCTGCAGGCGGGCTAATGGCAGCAATATTCACGCGATCAGTTCCAGTGGCATGAGATTCCGCAAAAATTATATCGGAAATTATGTTTGGCTCCATGTAAAGTAAAAACGATTTCAATTAACCTGTTGCCTAAACAGGGCCACTACTTATATAGTCAGCAAGCAACATTATACATCAGACTTTTGTGCAAATGAGGAGATGTGTATTTTTGCTTTTCCCAGAAAACACATTGAATTAAACTGTCTTGTTCACCATCACGACACAGTATGAAGAGAGATGGGATCGGCAGGTTCCAAAATCACGAATCACGTCGACGCTGGTTACAGAAGTGTGTCGGCCAAGGGCACAGTGTCTGAGGGACTGGGTCTGCCTGGGGCAATTATGATATTCAGTACACTGTCAATGAGATTTTGTTCCCCTTTACTTCGTAATAATAGACAGAGTAGTGAAGCAAAGAAGACATGAAAGACAAATTCAGGAACCACGGTTCAGAAGGGTCCACTATGCGTCACTTTACAAGACATTTCTTGGAATGAGGCTGATGCGTGTTGGGAGATGATCCGGTTCATCAAATTTATACATTTTGTGTCCAGTTTTTGCATTTTCATCGCGATTCGAAGGTCGTTGTTTAATATCGCGGGGTGCAGGTCATCTGTATCGGCGAATCTGTTCCTAACCAGTAGCTGCGAGTCACTGTCCGATCCTGCTTGATTGTCTTATTATTCACGAGTTGGTTGAGTTGACCGTTGGAGAAATCTCTTTGAATTGTATCGTTTTTGCGAGTGCATATCGTGTGCGACAAACGGCGCATGTTGAAGGCAGCGTTTTTCTTTTACAGGGGCAAATATGGGAAATGAAGAAGGTAATGTGTCTGTTTCGCCGACCCACGCATTGCACAGAAATATTGGTGCGGGCGGTTTTGATGAGCGGTCTCAATTCCGCACTGTTGATTGCATCTCTGGGGCGGTGTGCCTTGGCGGATTCGACAGCCGATGTACCAATTCTAAAAAATCATTCCCAATTCTTTTCTGGTAAGGTACAAACTCTGCCCGTCGGGGAATTGAACCCCGGTCTCCCGCGTGACAGGCGGGGATACTAACCACTATCCTAACGAGGAACTTCGGTTTGGCACGATACGCTTGGCCAACTGAGGGTTTCTGCGCTTCTGAAATCACTCCATTTACTGAAGATGCTCGATTTGTCTGTGAAATCAGTAAAATCGCGGCAACTCAATACCATGTGGAAAGGAAGATCGTCCCATGTTAATTTTGGAAGACTGGATGCAGGATCACCCAAACACTTCCGCGTGTATTGAGCTGTAAATATTGAGGCGGTTGTTCACTTCAGACCCTGACATCTGCAGGCGGGCTAATGGCAGCAATATTCACGCGATCAGTTCCAGTGGCATGAAATTTGGCAAAAATTAGATCGGAAATTATGTTTGGCTCCATATAGAGTAAAAACGATTTCAATTAACCTGTTGCCTAAACAGGGCCACTTATTATATAGTCAGCAAGCAACATTATACATCAGACTTTTGTGCAAATCAGGAGATGTGTATTTTTGCTTTTCCCAGAAAACACATTGAATTAAACTGTCTTGTTCACCATCACGACACAGTATGAAGAGAGATGGGATCGGCAGGTTCCAAAATCACGAATAACGTCGACGATGGTTACATTCGTGTCAGAAGTGTGTCGGCCCAGCGCACAGTGTCTGAGGGACTGGGTCTGCGTGGGGCAATTATGATATTCAGTCCACTGTCAATGAGATTTTGTTCCCCTTTACTTCGGAATAATAGACAGAGTAGTGAAGCAAAGAAGACATGAAAGACAAATTCAGGAACCACGGTTCAGAAGGGTCCACTATGCGTCACTTTACAAGTCATTTCTTGGAATGAGGCTGATGCGTGTTGGGAGATGATCCGGTTCATCAAATTTATACATTTTGTGTCCAGTTTTTGCATTTTCATCGCGGTTCGAAGGCCGTTGTTTAATATCGCGGGGTGCAGGTCATCTGTATCGGCGAATGTGTTCCTAACCAGTAGCTGAGAGTCACTGTCCGATCCTGCTTGATTGTCTTATTATTCATGAGTTGGTTGAGTTGACCGTTGGAGAAATCTCTTTGAATTGTATCATTTTTGCGAGTGCATATCGTGTGCGACAAATGGCGCATGTTGAAGGCAGCGTTTTTCTTTTACAGGGGCAAATATGGGAAATGAAGAAGGTAATGTGTCCGCTTCGCTGACCCATGCATTGCACAGAAATATTGATGCGGGCGGTTTTGATGAGCGGTCTCAATACCGCACTTTTGATTGCATCTCTGGGGCGGTGTGCCTTGGCGGATTCGACAGCCGAAGTACCAATTCTAAAAAACCATTCCCAATTTTGTTCTGGTAAGGTACAAACTCTCCCCGTCGGGGAATTGAACCCCGGTCTCCCACGTGACAGGCGGGGATACTAACCACTATACTAACGAGGAACTCCGATTTGGTGAGCCACGCTTGGCCAACTGAGGGTTTCTGCGCCTCTGAAATCACTCCTTTTACTGAAGATGCACGATTTGTCTGTGAAATCAGTAAAATCGCGGCAACTCAATACCATGTGGAAAGGAAGATCGTCCCATGTTAATTTTGGAAGACTGGATGCAGGATCACCCAAACACTTCCACGCTTATTGAGCTGTAAATATTGAGGCTGTTGTTCACTTCAGACCCTGACATCTGCAGGTGGGCCAATGGCAGCAATATTCACACGAGCAGTTCCAGTGGCATGAAATTTGGCAAAAATTAGATCGGAAATTATGTTTGGCTCCATGTAAAGTAAAAACGATTTCAATTAACCTGTTGCCTAAACAGGGCCACTACTTATATAGTCAGCAAGCAACATTATACATCAGACTTTTGTGCAAATGAGGAGATGTGTATTTTTGCTTTTCCCAGAAAACACATTGAATTAAACTGTCTTGTTCACCATCACGACACAGTATGAAGAGAGATGGGATCGGCAGGTTCCAAAATCACGAATCACGTCGACGATGGTTACATTCGTGTCAGAAGTGTGTCGGCCAAGGGCACAGTGTCTGAGGGACTGGGTCTGCCTGGGGCAATTATGATATTCAGTACACTGTCAATGAGATTTTGTTCCCCTTTACTTCGTAATAATAGACAGAGTAGTGAAGCAAAGAAGACATGAAAGACAAATTCAGGAACCACGGTTCAGAAGGGTCCACTATGCGTCACTTTACAAGACATTTCTTGGAATGAGGCTGATGCGTGTTGGAAGATGATCCGGTTCATCAAATTTATACATTTTGTGTCCAGTTTTTGCATTTTCATCGCGGTTCGAAGGCCGTTGTTTAATATCGCGGGGTGCAGGTCATCTGTATCGGCGAATCTGTTCCTAACCAGGAGCTGCGAGTCACTGTCCGATCCTGCTTGATTGTCTTATTATTCACGAGTTGGTTGAGTTGACCGTTGGAGAAATCTCTTTGAATTGTATCATTTTTGCGAGTGCATATCGTGTGCGACAAACGGCGCATGTTGAAGGCAGCGTTTTTCTTTTACAGGGGCAAATATGGGAAATGAAGAAGGTAATGTGTGCGTTTCGCTGACCCACGCATTGCACAGAAATATTGATGCGGGCGGTTTTGATGAGCGGTCTCAATTCCGCACTTTTGATTGCATCTCTGGGGCGGTGTGCCTTGGCGGATTCGACAGCCGATGTACCAATTCTAAAAAACCATTCCCAATTTTGTTCTGGTAAGGTACAAACTATCCCCGTTGGGGAATTGAACCCCGGTCTCCCACGTGACAGGCGGAGATACTAACCACTATACTAACGAGGAACTCCGGTTTGGTTAGCCACGCTTGGCCAACTGAGGGTTTCTGCGCCTCTGAAATCACTCCATTTACTGAAGATGCTCGATTTGTCTGTGAAATCAGTAAAATCGCGGCAACTCAATACCATGTGGAAAGGAAGATCGTCCCATGTTAATTTTGGAAGACTGGATGCAGGATCACCCAAACACTTCCACGTGTATTGAGCTGTAAATATTGAGGCTGTTGTTCACTTCAGACCCTGACATCTGCAGGCGGGCTAATGGCAGCAATATTCACACGATCAGTTCCAGTGGCATGAGATTCTGCAGAAATTAGATCGGAAATTATGTTTGGCTCCATGTAAAGTAAAAACGATTTCAATTAACCTGTTGCCTAAACAGGGCCACTACTTATATAGTCAGCAAGCAACATTATACATCAGACTTTTGTGCAAATGAGGAGATGTGTATTTTTGCTTTTCCCAGAAAACACATTGAATTAAACTGTCTTGTTCACGATCACGACACAGTATGAAGAGAGATGGGATCGGCAGGTTCCAAAATCACGAATCACGTCGACGCTGGTTACAGAAGTGTGTCGGCCAAGGGCACAGTGTCTGAGGGACTGGGTCTGCCTGGGGCAATTATGATATTCAGTACACTGTCAATGAGATTTTGTTCCCCTTTACTTCGTAATAATAGACAGAGTAGTGAAGCAAAGAAGACATGAAAGACAAATTCAGGAACCACGGTTCAGAAGGGTCCACTATGCGTCACTTTACAAGACATTTCTTGGAATGAGGCTGATGCGTGTTGGGAGATGATCCGGTTCATCAAATTTATACATTTTGTGTCCAGTTTTTGCATTTTCATCGCGATTCGAAGGCCGTTGTTTAATATCGCGGGGTGCAGGTCATCTGTATCGGCGAATCTGTTCCTAACCAGGAGCTGCGAGTCACTGTCCGATCCTGCTTGATTGTCTTATTATTCACGAGTTGGTTGAGTTGACCGTTGGAGAAATCTCTTTGAATTGTATCGTTTTTGCGAGTGCATATCGTGTGCGACAAACGGCGCATGTTGAAGGCAGCGTTTTTCTTTTACAGGGGCAAATATGGGAAATGAAGAAGGTAATGTGTCTGTTTCGCCGACCCACGCATTGCACAGAAATATTGGTGCGGGCGGTTTTGATGAGCGGTCTCAATTCCGCACTGTTGATTGCATCTCTGGGGCGGTGTGCCTTGGCGGATTCGACAGCCGATGTACCAATTCTAAAAAATCATTCCCAATTTTGTTCTGGTAAGGTACAAACTCTCCCCGTCGGGGAATTGAACCCCGGTCTCCCACGTGACAGGCGGAGATACTAACCACTATACTAACGAGGAACTCCGGTTTGGTGAGCCACGCTTGGCCAACTGAGGGTTTCTGCGCCTCTGAAATCACTCCATTTACTGAAGATGCTCGATTTGTCTGTGAAATCAGTAAAATCGCGGCAACTCAATACCATGTGGAAAGGAAGATCGTCCCATGTTAATTTTGGAAGACTGGATGCAGGATCACCCAAACACTTCCACGTGTATTGAGCTGTAAATATTGAGGCTGTTGTTCACTTCAGACCCTGACATCTGCAGGTGGGCTAATGGCAGCAATATTCACGCGATCAGTTCCAGTGGCATGAGATTCCGCAAAAATTAGATCGGAAATTATGTTTGGCTCCATGTAAAGTAAAAACGATTTCAATTAACCTGTTGCCTAAACAGGGCCATTACTTATATAGTCAGCAAGCAACATTATACATCAGACTTTTGTGCAAATAAGGAGATGTGTATTTTTGCTTTTCCCAGAAAACACATTGAATTAAACTGTCTTGTTCACCATCAAGACACAGTATGAAGAGAGATGGGATCGGCAGGTTCCAAAATCATGAATCACGTCGACGATGGTTACATTCGTGTCAGAAGTGTGTCGGCCCAGGGCACAGTGTCTGAGGGACTGGGTCTGCGTGGGGCAATTATGATATTCAGTAAACTGTCAATGAGATTTCGTTCCCCTTTACTTCGTAATAATAGACAGAGTAGTGAAGCAAAGAAGACATGAAAGACAAATTCAGGAACCACGGTTCAGAAGGGTCCACTATGCGTCACTTTACAAGACATTTCTTGGAATGAGGCTGATGCGTGTTGAGAGATGATCCGGTTCATCAAATTTATACATTTTGTGTCCAGTTTTTGCATTTTCATCGCGGTTCGAAGGTCGTTGTTTAATAATAATGTGGCGCTGCTAGTCAAGAGCAGTATTACGGTGGCGGAGAGGATGCTAGATGGGGACTCTTCTGCCGAGGTAGTATGGGCTGAAGTTAGAAACAGGAAAGGAGAGGTCACCCTGTTGGGAGTTTTTTATAGGCCTCCTAATAGTTCTAGTGATGTAGAGGAAAGGATGGCGAAGATGATTCTGGATATGAGCGAAAGTAACAGGGTAGTTATTATGGGAGATTTTAACTTTCCAAATATTGACTGGAAAAGATATAGTTCGAGTACAATAGATGGGTCGTTTTTTGTACAGTGTGTGCAGGAGGGTTTCCTGAAACAATATGTTGACAGGCCAACAAGAGGCGAGGCCACGTTGGATTTGGTTTTGGGTAATGAACCAGGCCAGGTGTTGGATTTGGAGGTAGGAGAGCACTTTGGGGACAGTGACCACAATTCGGTGACGTTTACGTTAATGATGGAAAGGGATAAGTATACACCGCAGGGCAAGAGTTATAGCTGGGGGAAGGGCAATTATGATGCCATTAGACGTGACTTGGGGGGATAAGGTGGAGAAGTAGGCTGCAAGTGTTGGGCACACTGGATAAGTGGGGCTTGTTCAAGGAACAGCTACTGCGTGTTCTTGATAAGTATGTACCGGTCAGACAGGGAGGAAGGCGTCGAGCGAGGGAACCGTGGTTTACCAAGGAAGTGGAATCTCTTGTTAAGAGGAAGAAGGAGGCCTATGTGAAGATGAAGTGTGAAGTTTCGGTTGGGGCGATGGATAGTTACAAGGTAGCGAGGAAGGATCTAAAGAGAGAGCTAAGACGAGCAAGGAGGGGACATGAGAAGTATTTGGCAGGAAGGATCAAGGAAAACCCAAAAGCTTTCTATAGGTATGTCAGGAATAAGCGAATGACTAGGGAAAGAGTAGGACCAGTCAAGGACAGGGATGGGAAATTGTGTGTGGAGTCTGAAGAGATAGGCGAGATACTAAATGAATATTTTTCGTCAGTATTCACTCAGGAAAAAGATAATGTTGTGGAGGAGAATGCTGAGCCACAGGCTAATAGAATAGATGGCATTGAGGTACGTAGGGAAGAGGTGTTGGCAATTCTGGACAGGCTGAAAATAGATAAGTCCCCGGGACCTGATGGGATTTATCCTAGGATTCTATCGGAGGCCAGGGAAGAGATTGCTGGACCTTTGGCTTTGATTTTTATGTCATCATTGTCTACAGGAATAGTGCCAGAGGACTGGAGGACAGCAAATGTAGTCCCTTTGTTCAAAAAGGGGAGCAGAGACAACCCCGGCAACTATAGGCCGGTGAGCCTCACGTCTGTAGTGGGTAAAGTCTTGGAGGGGATTATAAGAGACAAGATTTATAATCATCTAGATAGGAATAATATGATCAGGGATAGTCAGTATGGCTTTGTGAAGGGTAGGTCATGCCTCACAAACCTTATTGAGTTCTTTGAGAAGGTGACTGAACAGGTAGATGAGGGTAGAGCAGTTGATGTGGTGTATATGGATTTCAGCAAAGTGTTTGATAAGGTTCCCCACGGTAGGCTATTGCAAAAAATACGGAGGCTGGGGATTGAGGGTGATTTAGAGATGTGGATCAGAAATTGGCTAGCTGAAAGAAGACAGAGGGTGGTGGTTGATGGGAAATGTTCAGAATGGAGTACAGTCACAAGTGGAGTACCACAAGGATCTGTTCTGGGGCCGTTGCTGTTTGTCATTTTTATCAATGACCTAGAGGAAGGCGCAGAAGGGTGGGTGAGTAAATTTGCAGACGATACTAAAGTCGGTGGTGTTGTCGATGGTGTGGAAGGATGTAGCAGATTACAGAGGGATATAGATAAGCTGCAGAGCTGGGCCGAGAGGTGGCAAATGGAGTTTAATGGAGAGAAGTGTGAGGTGATTCACTTTGGAAGGAATAACAGGAATGCGGAATATTTGGCTAATGGTAAAGTTCTTGAAAGTGTGGCTGAGCAGAGGGATCTAGGTGTCCCTGTACATAGATCCCTGAAAGTTGCCACCCAGGTTGATAGGGTTGTGCAGAAGGCCTATGGAGTGTTGGCCTTTATTGGTAGAGGGATTGAGTTCCGGAGTCGGGAGGTCATGTTGCAGCTGTACAGAACTCTGGTACGGCCGCATTTGGAGTATTGCGTACAGTTCTGGTCACCGCATTATAGGAAGGACGTGGAGGCTTTGGAGCGGGTGCAGAGGAGATTTACCAGGATGTTGCCTGGTATGGAGGGAAAATCTTATGAGGAAAGGCTGATGGACTTGAGGTTGTTTTCGTTGGAGAGAAGAAGGTTAAGAGGAGACTTAATAGAGGCATACAAAATGATCAGGGGGTTGGATAGGGTGGACAGTGAGAGCCTTCTCCCGCGGATGGATATGGCTGGCACGAGGGGACATAACTTTAAACTGAGGGGTAATAGATATAGGACAGAGGTCAGAGGTAGGTTCTTTACGCAAAGAGTAGTGAGGCTGTGGAATGCCCTACCTGCTACAGTGGTGAACTCGTCAACATTGAGGGAATTTAAAAGTTTATTGGATAAACATATGGATGATAATGGCATAGTGTAGGTTGGATGGCTTTTGTTTCGGTGCAACATCGTGGGCCGAAGGGCCTGTACTGCGCTGTATTGTTCTATGTTCTATGTTCTATCGCGGGGTGCAGGTCATCTGTATCGGCGAATCTGTTCCTAACCAGTAGCTGCGAGTCACTGTCCGATCCTGCTTGATTGTCTTATTATTCACGAGTTGGTTGAGTTGACCGTTGGAGAAATCTCTTTGAATTGTATCGTTTTTGCGAGTGAATATCGTGTGCGACAAACGGCGCATGTTGAAGGCAGCGTTTTTCTTTTACAGGGGCAAATATGGGAAATGAAGAAGGTAATGTGTACGTTTCGCTGACCCACGCATTGCACAGAAATATTGATGCGGGCGGTTTTGATGAGCGGTCTCAATTCTCTGGGGCGGTGTGTCTTGGCGGATTCGACAGCCGATGTTCCAAATCTAAAAAATCATACCCAATTTTTTTCTGTTAAGGTACAAACTCTCCCCGTCGGGGAATTGAACCCCGGTCTCTCGCGTGACAGGCGGGGATACTAACCACTATACTAACGAGGAACTTCGGTTTAGTGAGACACGCTTGGCCAACTGAGGGTTTCTGCGCTTCTGAAATCACTCCATTTACTGAAGATGCTCGATTTGTCTGTGAAATCAGTAAAATCGCGGCAACTCAATACCATGTGGAAAGGAAGATCGTCCCATGTTAATTTTGGAAGACTGGGTGCAGGATCACCCAAACACTTCCGCGTGTATTGAGCTGTAAATATTGAGGCGGTTGTTCACTTCAGACCCTGACATCTGCAGGTGGGCTAATGGCAGCAATATTCACGCGATCAGTTCCAGTGGCATGAGATTCCGTAAAAATTATATCGGAAATTATGTTTGGCTCCATGTAAAGTAAAAACGATTTCAATTAACCAGTTGCCTAAAGAGGGCCACTACTTATATAGTCAGCAAGCAACATTATACATCAGACTTTTGTGCAAATCAGGAGATGTGTATTTTTGCTTTTCCCAGAAAATACATTGAATTAAACTGTCTTGTTCACGATCACGACACAGTATGAAGAGAGATGGGATCGGCAGGCTCCAAAATCACGAATCACGTCGACGCCGGTTACATTCGTGTCAGAAGTGTGTCGGCCCAGGGCACAGTGTCTGTGGGACTGGGTCTGCGTGGGGCAATTATGATATTCAGTACACTGTCAATGAGATTACGTTCCCCTTTACCGTTGGAGAAATCTCTTTGAATTGTATCGTTTTTGCGAGTGCATATCGTGTGCGACAAATGGCGCATGTTGAAGGCAGCGTTTTTCTTTTACAGGGGCAAATGTGGGAAATGAAGAAGGTAATGTGTCCGTTTCGCTGACCCTACGCATTGCACAGAAATATTGGTGTGGGCGGTTTTGATAAGCGGTCTCAATTCCGCACTTTTGATTGCATCTCTGGGGCGGTGTGCCTTGGCGGATTCGACAGCCGATGTACCAATTCTAAAAAAACATTCCCAATTTTTTTCTGGTAAGGTACAAACTCTCCCCGTCGGGGAATTGAACCCCGGTCTCCCGCATGACAGGCGGAGATACTAACCACTATACTAACGAGGAACTTAGGTTTGACAAGACACGCTTGGCCAACTGAGGGTTTCTGCGCCTCTGAAATCACTCCATTTACTGAAGATGCTCGATTTGTCTGTGAAATCAGTAAAATCGCGGCAACTCAATACCATGTGGAAAGGAAGATCGTCCCATGTTAATTTTGGAAGGCTGGATGCAGGATCGCCCAAACACTTCCGCGTGTATTGAGCTGTAAATATTGAGGCGGTTCTTCACTTCAGACCCTGACATCTGCAGGCGGGCTAATGGCAGCAATATTCACGCGATCAGTTCCAGTGGCATGAGATTCCTCAAAAATTATATCGGAAATTATGTTTGGCTCCATGTAAAGTAAAAACGATTTCAATTAACCAGTTGCCTAAACAGGGCCACTACTTATATAGTCAGCAAGCAACATTATACATCAGACTTTTGTGCAAATCAGGAGATGTGTATTTTTGCTTTTCCCAGAAAACACATTGAATTAAACTGTCTTGTTCACCATCACGACACAGTATGAAGAGCGATGGGATCGGCAGGTTCCAAAATCACGAATCACGTCGACGGTGGTTACATTCGTGTCAGAAGTGTGTCGGCCCAGGGCACAGTGTCTGAGGGACTGGGTCTGCCTGGGGCAATTATGATATTCAGTACACTGTCAATGAGATTTCGTTCCCCTTTACTTCGTAATAATAGACAGAGTAGTGAAGCAAAGAAGACATGAAAGACAAATTCAGGAACCACGGTTCAGAAGGGTCCACTATGCGTCACTTTACAAGACATTTCTTGGAATGAGGCTGATGCGAGTTGGGAGATGATCCGGTTCATCAAATTTATACATTTTGTGTCCAGTTTTTGCATTTTCATCGCGGTTCGAAGGTCGTTGTTTAATATCGCGGGGTGCAGGTCATCTGTATCGGCGAATCTGTTCCTAACCAGTAGCTGAGAGTCACTGTCCGATCCTGCTTGATTGTCTTATTATTCACGAGCTGGTTGAGTTGACCGTTGGAGAAATCTCTTTGAATTGTATCGTTTTTGCGAGTGCATATCGTGTGCGACAAATGGCGCATGTTGAAGGCAGCGTTTTTCATTTAAGGGGCAAATGTGGGAAATGAAGAAGGTATGTGTCCGGTTCGCTGACCCACGCATTGCACAGAAATATTGGTGCGGGCGGTTTTGATGAGCGGTCTCAATTCCGCCCTGTTGATTGCATCTCTGGGGCGGAGTGCCTTGGCTGATTCGACAGCCGATGTACCAATTCTAAAAAATAATTCCCAATTTTTTTCTGGTAAGGTACAAACTCTCCCCGTCAGGGAATTGAACCCTGGTCTCCCGCGTGACAGGCGGGGATACTAACCACTATACTAACGAGAAACTTCAATTTGGGGAGCCACGCTTGGCCAACTGAGGGTTTCTGCGCGTCTGAAATCACTCCATTTACTGAAGATGCTCGATTTGTCTGTGAAATCAGTAAAATCGCGGCAACTCAATACCATGTGGAAAGGCAGATCGTCCCATGTTAATTTTGGAAGACAGGATGCAGGATCACCCAAACACTTCCACGTGTATTGAGCTGTAAATATTGAGGCTGTTGTTCACTTCAGACCCTGACATCTGCAGGCGGGCTAATGGCAGCAATATTCATGCGATCAGTTGCAGTGGCACGAGATTCCGCAAAAATTATATCGGAAATTATGTTTGGCTCCATGTAAAGTAAAAACGATTTCAATTAACCAGTTGCCTAAACAGGGCCACTACTTATATAGTCAGCAAGCAACATTATACATCAGACTTTTGTGCAAATCAGGAGATGTGTATTTTTGCTTTTCCCAGAAAACACATTGAATTAAACTGTCTTGTTCACCATCACGACACAGTATGAAGAGAGATGGGATCGGCAGGTTCCAAAATCACGAATCACGTCGACGATGGTTACATTCGTGTCAGAAGTGTGTCGGCCCAGGGCACAGTGTCTGAGGGACTGGGTCTGCGTGGGGCAATTATGATATTCAGTACACTGACAATGAGATTTCGTCCCCTTTACTTCGTAATAATAGACAGAGTAGTGAAGCAAAGAAGACATGAAAGACAAATTCAGGAACCACGGTTCAGAAGGGTCCACTATGCGTCACTTTACAAGACATTTCTTGGAATGAGGCTGATGCGTGTTGGGAGATGATCCGGTTCATCAAATTTATACATTTTGTGTCCAGTTTTTGCATTTTCATCGCGATTCGAAGGCCGTTGTTTAATATCGCGGGGTGCAGGTCATCTGTATCGGCGAATCTGTTCCTAACCAGTAGCTGCGAGTCACTGTCCGATCCTGCTTGATTGTCTTATTATTCACGAGTTGGTTGAGTTGACCGTTGGAGAAATCTCTTTGAATTGTATCGTTTTTGCGAGTGCATATCGTGTGCGACAAACGGCGCATGTTGAAGGCAGCGTTTTTCTTTTACAGGGGCAAATATGGGAAATGAAGAAGGTAATGTGTACGTTTCGCTGACCCACGCATTGCACAGAAATATTGATGCGGGCGGTTTTGATGAGCGGTCTCAATTCCGCACTTTTGATTGCATCTCTGGGGCGGTGTGCCTTGGCGGATTCGACAGCCGATGTACCAATTCTAAAAAACCATTCCCAATTTTGTTCTGGTAAGGTACAAACTCTCCCCGGCGGGGAATTGAACCCCGGTCTCCCACGTGACAGGCGGGGATACTAACCACTATACTAACGAGGAACTCCTATTTGGTGAGCCACGCTTGGCCAACTGAGGGTTCCTGCGCCTCTGAAATCACTCCATTTACTGAAGATGCACGATTTGTCTGTGAAATCAGTAAAATCGCGGCAACTCAATACCATGTGGAAAGGAAGATCGTCCCATGTTAATTTTGGAAGGCTGGATGCAGGATCACCCAAACACTTCCACGTGTATTGAGCTGTAAATATTGAGGCTGTTGTTCACTTCAGACCCTGACATCTGCAGGTGGGCTAATGGCAGCAATATTCATGCGATCAGTTGCAGTGGCACGAGATTCCGCAAAAATTAGATCGGAAATTATGTTTGGCTCCATGTAAAGTAAAAACGATTTCAATTAACCTGTTGCCTAAACAGGGCCACTACTTATATAGTCAGCAAGCAACATTATACATCAGACTTTTGTGCAAATGAGGAGATGTGTATTTTTGCTTTTCCCAGAAAACACATTGAATTAAACTGTCTTGTTCACCATCACGACACAGTATGAAGAGAGATGGGATCGGCAGGTTCCAAAATCACGAATCACGTCGACGCCGGTTACATTCGTGTCAGAAGTGTGTCGGCCCAGGGCACAGTGTCTGTGGGACTGGGTCTGCGTGGGGCAATTATGATATTCAGTACACTGTCAATGAGATTTCGTTCCCCTTTACCGGTGGAGAAATCTCTTTGAATTGTATCATTTTTGCGAGTGCATATCGTGTGCGACAAATGGCGCATGTTGAAGGCAGCGTTTTTCTTTTCCAGGGGCAAATATGGGAAATGAAGAAGGTAATGTGTCCGCTTCGCTGACCCATGCATTGCACAGAAATATTGGTGCAGGCGGTTTTGATGAGCGGTCTCAATTCCGCACTGTTGATTGCATCTCTGGGGCGGTGTGTCTTGGCAGATTCGACAGCCGATGTACCAATTCTAAAAAATCATTCCCAATTTTTTTCTGGTAAGGTACAAACTCTCCCCGTCGGGGAATTGAACCCCGGTCTCCCGCGTGACAGGCGGGGATACTAACCACTATACTAACGAGGAACTTCGGTTTGGCGAGATACGCTTGGCCAACTGAGGGTTTCTGCGCTTCTGAAATCACTCCATTTACTGAAGATGCTCGATTTGTCTGTGAAATCAGTAAAATCACGGCAACTCAATACCATGTGGAAAGGAAGATCGTCCCATGTTAATTTTGGAAGACTGGATGCAGGATCACCCAAACACTTCCGCGTGTATTGATCTGTAAATATTGAGGCGGTTGTTCACTTCAGACCCTGACATCTGCAGGCGGGCTAATGGCAGCAATATTCACGCGATCAGTTCCAGTGGCATGAGATTCCGCAAAAATTATATCGGAAATTATGTTTGGCTCCATGTAAAGTAAAAACGATTTCAATTAACCAGTTGCCTAAACAGGGCCACTACTTATATAGTCAGCAAGCAACATCAGACTTTTGTGCAAATCAGGAGATGTGTATTTTTGCTTTTCCCAGAATACACATTGAATTAAACTGTCTTGTTCACGATCACGACACAGTATGAAGAGAGATGGGATCGGCAGGTTCCAAAATCACGAATCACGTCGACGCTGGTTACATTCGTGTCAGAAGTGTGTCGGCCCAGGGCACAGTGTCTGAGGGACTGGGTCTGCGTGGGGCAATTATGATATTCAGGACACTGTCAATGAGATTTCGTTCCCCTTTACTTCGTAATAATAGACAGAGTAGTGAAGCAAAGAAGACATGAAAGACAAATTCAGGAACCACGGTTCAGAAGGGTCCACTATGCGTCACTTTACAAGACATTTCTTGGAATGAGGCTGATGCGTGTTGGGAGATGATCCGGTTCATCAAATTTATACATTTTGTGTCCAGTTTTTGCATTTTCATCGCGGTTCGAAGGCCGTTGTTTAATATCGCGGGGTGCAGGTCATCTGTATCGGCGAATGTGTTCCTAACCAGTAGCTGAGAGTCACTGTCCGATCCTGCTTGATTGTCTAATTATTCACGAGTTGGTTGAGTTGACCGTTGGAGAAATCTCTTTGAATTGTATCATTTTTGCGAGTGCATATCGTGTGCGACAAATGGCGCATGTTGAAGGCAGCGTTTTTCTTTTACAGGGGCAAATATGGGAAATGAAGAAGGTAATGTGTCCGCTTCGCTGACCCATGCATTGCACAGAAATATTTGTGCAGGCGGTTTTGATGAGCGGTCTCAATTCCGCACTGTTGATTGCATCTCTGGGGCGGTGTGTCTTGGCGGATTCGACAGCCGATGTACCAATTCTAAAAAATCATTCCCAATTTTTTTCTGGTAAGGTACAAACCCTCCCCGTCGGGGAATTGAACCCCGGTCTCCCGCGTGACAGGCGGGGATACTAACCACTATACTAACGAGGAACTTCGGTTTCGCAAGATACGCTTGGCCAACTGAGGGTTTCTGCGCTTCTGAAATCACTCCATTTACTGAAGATGCTCGATTTGTCTGTGAAATCAGTAAAATCGCGGCAACTCAATACCATGTGGAAAGGAAGATCGTCCCATGTTAATTTTGGAAGACTGGATGCAGGATCACCCAAACACTTCCGCGTGTATTGATCTGTAAATATTGAGGCGGTTGTTCACTTCAGACCCTGACATCTGCAGGCGGGCTAATGGCAGCAATATTCACGCGATCAGTTCCAGTGGCATGAGATTCCGCAAAAATTATATCGGAAATTATGTTTGGCTCCATGTAAAGTAAAAACGATTTCAATTAACCAGTTGCCTAAACAGGGCCACTACTTATATTGTCAGCAAGCAACATTATACATCAGACTGTTGTGCAAATCAGGAGATGTGTATTTTTGCTTTTCCCAGAAAACACATTGAATTAAACTGTCTTGTTCACCATCACGACACAGTATGAAGAGAGATGGGATCGGCAGGTTCCAAAATCACGAATCACGTCGACGATGGTTACATTCGTGTCAGAAGTGTGTCGGCCCAGCGCACAGTGTCTGTGGGACCGGGTCTGCGTAGGGCAATTATGATATTCAGTACACTGTCAATGAGATTTTGTTCCCCTTTACTTCGTAATAATAGACAGAGTAGTGAAGCAAAGAAGACATGAAAGACAAATTCAGGAACCACGGTTCAGAAGGGTCCACTATGCGTCACTTTACAAGACATTTCTTGGAATGAGGCTGATGCGTGTTGGGAGATGATCCGGTTCATCAAATTTATAGATTTTGTGTACAGTTTTTGCATTTTCATCGCGGTTCGAAGGCCGTTGTTTAATATCGCGGGGTGCCGGTCATCTGTATCGGCGAATGTGTTCCTAACCAGTAGCTGAGAGTCACTGTCCGATCCTGCTTGATTGTCTTATTATTCACGAGTTGGTTGAGTTGACCGTTGGAGAAATCTCTTTGAATTGTATCATTTTTGCGAGTGCATATCGTGTGCGACAAATGGCGCATGTTGAAGGCAGCGTTTTTCTTTTACAGGGGCAAATATGGGAAATGAAGAAGGTAATGTGTCCGCTTCGCTGACCCATGCATTGCACAGAAATATTGGTGCAGGCGGTTTTGATGAGCGGTCTCAATTCCGCACTGTTGATTGCATCTCTGGGGCGGTGTGTCTTGGCGGATTCGACAGCCGATGTACCAATTCTAAAAAATCATTCCCAATTTTTTTCTGGTAAGGTACAAACTTTCCCCATCGGGGAATTGAACCCCGGTCTCCCGCGTGACAGGCGGGGCTACTAACCACTATACTAACGAGGAACTTCGGTTTGGCACGATACGCTTGGCCAACTGAGGGTTTCTGCGCTTCTGAAATCACTCCATTTACTGAAGGTGCTCGATTTGTCTGTGAAATCAGTAAAATCGCGGCAACTCAATACCATGTGGAAAGGAAGATCGTCCCATGTTAATTTTGGAACACTGGATGCAATTCACCCAAACACTTCCGCGTGTATTGAGCTGTAAATATTGAGGCGGTTGTTCACTTCAGACCCTGACATCTGCAGGCGGGCTAATGGCAGCAATATTCACGCGATCAGTTCCAGTGGCATGAGATTCCGCAAAAATTATATCGGAAATTATGTTTGGCTCCATGTAAAGTAAAAACGATTTCAATTAACCACTTGCCTAAACAGGGCCACTACTTATATAGTCAGCAAGCAACATTATACATCAGACTTTTGTGCAAATGAGGAGATGTGTATTTTTGCTTTTCCCAGAAAACACATTGAATTAAACTGTCTTGTTCACCATCACGACACAGTATGAAGAGAGATGGGATCGGCAGGTTCCAAAATCACGAATCACGTCGACGCCGGTTACATTCGTGTCAGAAGTGTGTCGGCCCAGGGCACAGTGTCTGTGGGACTGGGTCTGCGTGGGGCAATTATGATATTCAGTACACTGTCAATGAGATTTCGTTCCCCTTTACCGGTGGAGAAATCTCTTTGAATTGTATCATTTTTGCGAGTGCATATCGTGTGCGACAAATGGCGCATGTTGAAGGCAGCGTTTTTCTTTTCCAGGGGCAAATATGGGAAATGAAGAAGGTAATGTGTCCGCTTCGCTGACCCATGCATTGCACAGAAATATTGGTGCAGGCGGTTTTGATGAGCGGTCTCAATTCCGCACTGTTGATTGCATCTCTGGGGCGGTGTGTCTTGGCAGATTCGACAGCCGATGTACCAATTCTAAAAAATCATTCCCAATTTTTTTCTGGTAAGGTACAAACTCTCCCCGTCGGGGAATTGAACCCCGGTCTCCCGCGTGACAGGCGGGGATACTAACCACTATACTAACGAGGAACTTCGGTTTGGCGAGATACGCTTGGCCAACTGAGGGTTTCTGCGCTTCTGAAATCACTCCATTTACTGAAGATGCTCGATTTGTCTGTGAAATCAGTAAAATCACGGCAACTCAATACCATGTGGAAAGGAAGATCGTCCCATGTTAATTTTGGAAGACTGGATGCAGGATCACCCAAACACTTCCGCGTGTATTGATCTGTAAATATTGAGGCGGTTGTTCACTTCAGACCCTGACATCTGCAGGCGGGCTAATGGCAGCAATATTCACGCGATCAGTTCCAGTGGCATGAGATTCCGCAAAAATTATATCGGAAATTATGTTTGGCTCCATGTAAAGTAAAAACGATTTCAATTAACCAGTTGCCTAAACAGGGCCACTACTTATATAGTCAGCAAGCAACATCAGACTTTTGTGCAAATCAGGAGATGTGTATTTTTGCTTTTCCCAGAATACACATTGAATTAAACTGTCTTGTTCACGATCACGACACAGTATGAAGAGAGATGGGATCGGCAGGTTCCAAAATCACGAATCACGTCGACGCTGGTTACATTCGTGTCAGAAGTGTGTCGGCCCAGGGCACAGTGTCTGAGGGACTGGGTCTGCGTGGGGCAATTATGATACTCAGGACACTGTCAATGAGATTTCGTTCCCCTTTACTTCGTAATAATAGACAGAGTAGTGAAGCAAAGAAGACATGAAAGACAAATTCAGGAACCACGGTTCAGAAGGGTCCACTATGCATCACTTTACAAGACATTTCTTGGAATGAGGCTGATGCGTGTTGAGAGATGATCCGGTTCATCAAATTTATACATTTTGCGTACAGTTTTTGCATTTTCATCGCGGTTCGAAGGCCGTTGTTTAATATCGCGGGGTGCAGGTCATCTGTATCGGCGAATCTGTTCCTAACCAGGAGCTGCGAGTCACTGTCCGATCCTGCTTGATTGTCTTATTATTCACGAGTTGGTTGAGTTGACCGTTGGAGAAATCTCTTTGAATTGTATCATTTTTGCGAGTGCACATCGTGTGCGACAAATGGCGCATGTTGAAGGCAGCGTTTTTCTTTTACAGGGGCAAATATGGGAAATGAAGAAGGTAATGTGTCCGCTTCGCTGACCCATGCATTGCACAGAAATATTGGTGCAGGCGGTTTTGATGAGCGGTCTCAATTCCGCACTGTTGATTGCATCTCTGGGGCGGTGTGTCTTGGCGGATTCGACAACCGATGTACCAATTCTAAAAAATCATTCCCAATTTTTTTCTGGTAAGGTACAAACTCTCCCCGTCGGGGAATTGAACCCCGGTCTCCCGCGTGACAGGCGGGGATACTAACCACTATACTAACGAGGAACTTCTTCTTGGCAAGATACGCTTGGCCAACTGAGGGTTTCTGCGCTTCTGAAATCACTCCATTTACTGAAGATGCTCGATTTGTCTGTGAAATCAGTAAAATCGCGGCAACTCAATACCATGTGGAAAGGAAGATCGTCCCATGTTAATTTTGGAAGACTGGATGCAGGATCACCCAAACACTTCCGCGTGTATTGATCTGTAAATATTGAGGCGGTTGTTCACTTCAGACCCTGACATCTGCAGGCGGGCTAATGGCAGCAATATTCACGCGATCAGTTCCAGTGGCATGAGATTCCGCAAAAATTATATCGGAAATTATGTTTGGCTCCATGTAAAGTAAAAACGATTTCAATTAACCAGTTGCCTAAACAGGGCCACTACTTATATAGTCAGCAAGCAACATTATACATCAGACTTTTGTGCAAATCAGGAGATGTGTATTTTTGCTTTTCCCAGAAAACACATTGAATTAAACTGTCTTGTTCACCATCACGACACAGTATGAAGAGAGATGGGATCGGCAGGTTCCAAAATCACGAATCACGTCGACGATGGTTACATTCGTGTCAGAAGTGTGTCGGCCCAGCGCACAGTGTCTGAGGGACTGGGTCTGCGTGGGGCAATTATGATATTCAGTACACTGTCAATGAGATTTTGTTCCCCTTTACTTCGTAATAATAGACAGAGTAGTGAAGCAAAGAAGACATGAAAGACAAATTCAGGAACCACGGTTCAGAAGGGTCCACTATGCGTCACTTTACAAGACATTTCTTGGAATGAGGCTGATGCGTGTTGAGAGATGATCCGGTTCGTCAAATTTATACATTTTGTGTCCAGTTTTTGCATTTTCATCGCGGTTCGAAGGTCGTTGTTTAATATCGCGGGGTGCAGGTCATCTGTATCGGCGAATGTGTTCCTGACCAGTAGCTGCGAGTCACTGTCCGATCCTGCTTGATTGTCTTATTATTCACGAGTTGGTTGAGTTGACCGTTGGAGAAATCTCTTTGAATTGTATCGTTTTTGCGAGTGCATATCGTGTGCGACAAATGGCGCATGTTGAAGGCAGCGTTTTTCTTTTACAGGGGCAAATATGGGAAATGAAGAAGGTAATGTGTCCGCTTCGCTGACCCACGCATTGCACAGAAATATTGATGCGGGCGGTTTTGATGAGCGGTCTCAATTCCGCACTTTTGATTGCATCTCTGGGGCGGTGTGCCTTGGCGGATTCGACAGCCGATGTACCAATTCTAAAAAACCATTCCCAATTTTGTTCCGGTAAGGTACAAACTATCCCCGTCGGGGAATTGAACCCCGGTCTCCCACGTGACAAGCGGAGATACAAACCACTATACTAACGAAGAACTCAGTTTTGGTGAGCCACGCTTGGCCAACTGAGGGTTTCTGCGCCTCTGAAATCACTCCATTTACTGAAGATGCTCGATTTGTCTGTGAAATCAGTAAAATCGCGGCAACTCAATACCATGTGGAAAGGAAGATCGTCCCATGTTAATTTTGGAAGACTGGATGCAGGATCACCCAAACACTTCCACGTGTATTGAGCTGTAAATATTGAGGCTGTTGTTCACTTCAGACCCTGACACCTGCAGGTGGGCTAATGGCAGCAATATTCACACGATCAGTTCCAGTGGCATGAAATTTGGCAAAAATTAGATCGGAAATTATGTTTGGCTCCATATAAAGTAAAAACGATTTCAATTAACCTGTTGCCTAAACAGGGCCACTACTTATATAGTCAGCAAGCAACATTATACATCAGACTTTTGTGCAAATGAGGAGATGTGTATTTTTGCTTTTCCCAGAAAACACATTGAATTAAACTGTCTTGTTCACGATCACGACACAGTATGAAGAGAGATGGGATCGGCAGGTTCCAAAATCACGAATCACGTCGACGCTGGTTACATTCGTGTCAGAAGTGTGTCGGCCAAGGGCACAGTGTCTGAGGGACTGGGTCTGCCTGGGGCAATTATGATATTCAGTACACTGTCAATGAGATTTTGTTCCCCTTTACTTCGTAATAATAGACAGAGTAGTGAAGCAAAGAAGACATGAAAGACAAATTCAGGAACCACGGTTCAGAAGGGTCCACTATGCGTCACTTTACAAGACATTTCTTGGAATGAGGCTGATGCGTGTTGAGAGATGATCCGGTTCATCAAATTTAGACATTTTGTGTCCAGTTTTTGCATTTTCATCGCGATTCGAAGGTCGTTGTTTAATATCGCGGGGTGCAGGTCATCTGTATCGGCGAATCTGTTCCTAACCAGTAGCTGCGAGTCACTGTCCGATCCTGCTTGATTGTCTTATTATTCACGAGTTGGTTGAGTTGACCGTTGGAGAAATCTCTTTGAATTGTATCGTTTTTGCGAGTGCATATCGTGTGCGACAAACGGCGCATGTTGAAGGCAGCGTTTTCTTTTACAGGGGCAAATATGGGAAATGAAGAAGGTAATGTGTAACGTTTCGCTGACCCACGCATTGCACAGAAATATTGATGCGGGCGGTTTTGATGAGCGGTCTTAATTCCGCACTTTTGATTGCATCTCTGGGGCGGTGTGCCTTGGCGGATTCGACAGCCGATGTACCAATTCTAAAAAACCATTCCCAATTTTGCTCTGGTAAGGTACAAACTCTCCCCGTCAGGGAATTGAACCCCGGTCTCCCACGTGACAGGCGGGGATACTAACCACTATACTAACGAGGATCTCCGATTTGGTGAGCCACGCTTGGCCAACTGAGGGTTTCTGCGCCTCTGAAATCACTCCATTTACTGAAGATGCTCGATTTGTCTGTGAAATCAGTAAAATCGCGGCAACTCAATACCATGTGGAAAGGAAGATCGTCCCATGTTAATTTTGGAAGGCTGGATGCAGGATCACCCAAACACTTCCACGCGTATTGAGCTGTAAATATTGAGGCTGTTGTTCACTTCAGGCCCTGACATCTGCAGGAGGGCTAATGGCAGCAATATTCACACGAGCAGTTCCAGTGGCATGAAATTTGGCAAAAATTAGATCGGAAATTATGTTTGGCTCCATATAAAGTAAAAACGATTTCAATTAACCTGTTGCCTAAACAGGGCCACTACTTATATAGTCAGCAAGCAACATTATACATCAGACTTTTGTGCAAATGAGGAGATGTGTATTTTTGCTTTTCCCAGAGAACACATTGAATTAAACTGTCTTGTTCACGATCACGACACAGTATGAAGAGAGATGGGATCGGCAGGTTCCAAAATCACGAATCACGTCGACGCTGGTTACATTCGTGTCAGAAGTGTGTCGGCCCAGGGCACAGTGTCTGAGGGACTGGGTCTGCCTGGGGCAATTATGATATTCAGTACACTGTCAATGAGATTTTGTTCCCCTTTACTTCGTAATAATAGACAGAGTAGTGAAGCAAAGAAGACATGAAAGACAAATTCAGGAACCACGGTTCAGAAGGGTCCACTATGCGTCACTTTACAAGACATTTCTTGGAATGAGGCTGATGCGTGTTGGGAGATGATCCGGTTCATCAAATTTATACATTTTGTGTCCAGTTTTTGCATTTTCATCGCGGTTCGAAGGCCGTTGTTTAATATCGCGGGGTGCAGGTCATCTGTATAGGCGAATGTGTTCCTAACCAGTAGCTGAGAGTCACTGTCCGATCCTGCTTGATTGTCTTATTATTCACGAGTTGGTTGAGTTGACCGTTGGAGAAATCTCTTTGAATTGTATCATTTTTGCGAGTGCATATCGTGTGCGACAAATGGCGCATGTTGAAGGCAGCGTTTTTCTTTTACAGGGGCAAATATGGGAAATGAAGAAGGTAATGTGTCCGCTTCGCTGACCCATGCATTGCACAGAAATATTGGTGCAGGCGGTTTTGATGAGCGGTCTCAATTCCGCACTGTTGATTGCATCTCTGGGGCGGTGTGTCTTGGCGGATTCGACAGCCGATGTACCAATTCTAAAAAATCATTCCCAATTTTTTTCTGGTAAGGTACAAACTCTCCCCGTCGGGGAATTGAACCCCGGTCTCCCGCGTGACAGGCGGGGATACTAACCACTATACTAACGAGGAACTTCGGTTTGGCACGATACGCTTGGCCAACTGAGGGTTTCTGCGCTTCTGAAATCACTCCATTTACTGAAGATGCTCGATTTGTCTGTGAAATCAGTAAAATCGCGGCAACTCAATACCATGTGGAAAGGAAGATCGTCCCATGTTAATTTTGGAAGACTGGATGCAGGATCACCCAAACACTTCCACGTGTATTGAGCTGTAAATATTGAGGCTGTTGTTCACTTCAGACCCTGACATCTGCAGGTGGGCTAATGGCAGCAATATTCACACGATCAGTTCCAGTGGCATGAAATTTGGCAAAAATTAGATCGGAAATTATGTTTGGCTCCATATAAAGTAAAAACGATTTCAATTAACCTGTTGCCTAAACAGGGCCACTACTTATATAGTCAGCAAGCAACATTATACATCAGACTTTTGTGCAAATGAGGAGATGTGTATTTTTGCTTTTCCCAGAAAACACATTGAAGTAAACTGTCTTGTTCACGATCACGACACAGTATGAAGAGAGATGGGATCGGCAGGTTCCAAAATCACGAATCACGTCGACGCTGGTTACATTCGTGTCAGAAGTGTGTCGGCCCAGGGCACAGTGTCTGAGGGACTGGGTCTGCCTGGGGCAATTATGATATTCAGTACACTGTCAATGAGATTTTGTTCCCCTTTACTTCGTAATAATAGACAGAGTAGTGAAGCAAAGAAGACATAGAACATAGAACATAGAACAATACAGCGCAGTACAGGCCCTTCGGCCCACGATGTTGCACCGAAACAAAAGCCATCCAACCTACACAATGCCATTATCATCCATATGTTTATCCAATAAACTTTTAAATGCCCTCAATGTTGGCGAGTTCACCACTGTAGCAGGTAGCGCATTCCACGGCCTCACTACTCTTTGCGTAAAGAACCTACCTCTGACCTCTGTCCTATATCTATTACCCCTCAGTTTAAAGTTATGTCCCCTCGTGCCAGCCATATCCATCCGCGGGAGAAGGCTCTGTCCACCCTATCCAACCCCCTGATCATTTTGTATGCCTCTATTAAGTCTCCTCTCAACCTTCTTCTCTCCAACGAAAACAACCTCAAGTCCATCAGCCTTTCCTCATAAGATTTTCCCTCCATACCAGGCAACATCCTGGTAAATCTCCTCTGCACCCGCTCCAAAGCCTCCACGTCCTTCCTATAATGCGGTGACCAGAACTGTACGCAATACTCCAAATGCGGCCGTACCAGAGTTCTGTACAGCTGCAACATGACCTCCCGACTCCGGAACTCAATCCCTCTACCAATAAAGGCCAACACTCCATAGGCCTTCTTCACAACCCTATCAACCTGGGTGGCAACTTTCAGGGATCTATGTACATGGACACCTAGATCCCTCTGCTCATCCACACTTTCAAGAACTTTACCATTAGCCAAATATTCCGCATTCCTGTTATTCCTTCCAAAGTGAATCACCTCACACTTCTCTACATTAAACTCCATTTGCCACCTCTCGGCCCAGCTCTGCAGCTTATCTATATCCCTCTGTAATCTACTACATCCTTCCACACTATCGACAACACCACCGACTTTAGTATCGTCTGCAAATTTACTCACCCACCCTTCTGCGCCTTCCTCTAGGTCATTGATAAAAATGACAAACAGCAACGGCCCCAGAACAGATCCTTGTGGTACTCCACTTGTGACTGTACTCCATTCTGAACATTTCCCATCAACCACCATCCTCTGTCTTCTTTCAGCTAGCCAATTTCTGATCCACATCTCTAAATCACCCTCAATCCCCAGCCTCCGTATTTTTTGCAATAGCCTACCGTGGGGACCTTATCAAACGCTTTGCTGAAATCCATATACACCACATCAACTGCTCTACCCTCGTCTACCTGTTCAGTCACCTTCTCAAAGAACTCAATAAGGTTTGTGAGGCATGACCTACCCTTCACAAAGCCATGCTGACTATCCCTGATCATATTATTCCTATCTAGATGATTATCAATCTTGTCTCTTATAATCCCCTCCAAGACTTTACCCACTACAGACGTGAGGCTCACCGGCCTATAGTTGCCGGGGTTGTCTCTGCTCCCCTTTTTGAACAAAGGGACCACATTTGCTGTCCTCCAGTCCTCTGGCACTATTCCTGTAGCCAATGATGACATAAAAATCAAAGACAAAGGTCCAGCAATCTCTTCCCTGGCCTCCCATAGAATCCTAGGATAAATCCCATCAGGTCCCGGGGACTTATCTATTTTCAGCCTGTCCAGAATTGCCAACACCTCTTCCCTACGTACCTCAATGCCATCTATTCTATTAGCCTGGGGCTCAGCATTCTCCTCCACAACATTATCTTTTTCCTGAGTGAATACTGACGAAAAATATTCATTTAGTATCTCGCCTATCTCTTCAGAGTCCACACACAATTTCCCATCCCTGTCCTTGACTGGTCCTACTCTTTCCCTCGTCATTCGCTTATTCCTGACATACCTATAGAAAGCTTTTGGGTTTTCCTTGATCCTTCCTGCCAAATACTTCTCATGTCCCCTCCTTGCTCGTCTTAGCTCTCTCTTTAGATCCTTCCTCGCTACCTTGTAACTATCCATCGCCCCAACCGAAACTTCACACTTCATCTTCACATAGGCCTCCTTCTTCCTCTTAACAAGAGATTCCACTTCCTTGGTAAACCACGGTTCCCTCGCTCGACGCCTTCCTCCCTGTCTGACCGGTACATACTTATCAAGAACACGCAGTAGCTGATCCTTGAACAAGCCCCACTTATCCAGTGTGCCCAACACTTGCAGCCTACATCTCCACCTTATCCCCCCCAAGTCACGTCTAATGGCATCATAATTGCCCTTCCCCCAGCTATAACTCTTGCCCTGCGGTGTATACTTATCCCTTTCCATCATTAACGTAAACGTCACCGAATTGTGGTCACTGTCTCCAAAGTGCTCTCCTACCTCCAAATCCAACACCTGGCCTGGTTCATTACCCAAAACCAAATCCATGAAAGACAAATTCAGGAACCACGGTTCAGAAGGGTCCACTATGCGTCACTTTACAAGACATTTCTTGGAATGAGGCTGATGCGTGTTGAGAGATGATCCGGTTCATCAAATTTATACATTTTGTGTCCAGTTTTTGCATTTTCATCGCGGTTCGAAGGCCGTTGTTTAATATCGCGGGGTGCAGGTCATCTGTATCGGCGAATGTGTTCCTAACCAGTAGCTGAGAGTCACTGTCCGATCCTGCTTGATTGTCTTATTATTCACGAGTTGGTTGAGTTGACCGTTGGAGAAATCTCTTTGAATTGTATCATTTTTGCGAGTGCATATCGTGTGCGACAAATGGCGCATGTTGAAGGCAGCGTTTTTCTTTTACAGGGGCAAATATGGGAAATGAAGAAGGTAATGTGTCCGTTTCGCTGACCCATGCATTGCACAGAAATATTGGTGCAGGCGGTTTTGATGAGCGGTCTCAATTCCGCACTGTTGATTGCATCTCTGGGGCGCTGTGCCTTGGCGGATTCGACAGCCGATGTACCAATTCTAAAAAATCATTCCCAATTTTTTTCTGGTAAGGTACAAACTCTCCCCGTCGGGGAATTGAACCGCGGTCTCCCGCGTGACAGGCGGGGATACTAACCACTATACTAACGAGGAACTTCAGTTTGGCAAGATACGCTTGGCCAACTGAGGGTTTCTGCGCTTCTGAAATCACTCCATTTACTGAAGATGCTCGATTTGTCTGTGAAATCAGTAAAATCACGGCAACTCAATACCATGAGGAAAGGAAGATCGTCCCATGTTAATTTTGGAAGACTGGATGCAGGATCACCCAAACACTTCCGCGTGTATTGAGCTGTAAATATTGAGGCGGTTGTTCACTTCAGACCCTGACATCTGCAGGCGGGCTAATGGCAGCAATATTCACGCGATCAGTTCCAGTGGCATGAGATTCCGCAAAAATTATATCGGAAATTATGTTTGGCTCCATGTAAAGTAAAAACGATTTCAATTAACCAGTTGCCTAAACAGGGCCACTACTTATATAGTCAGCAAGCAACATTATACATCAGACTTTTGTGCAAATCAGGAGATGTGTATTTTTGCTTTTCCCAGAAAACACATTGAATTAAACTGTCTTGTTCACCATCACGACACAGTATGAAGAGAGATGGGATCGGCAAGTTCCAAAATCACGAATCACGTCGACGCTGGTTACATTCGTGTCAGAAGTGTGTCGGCCCAGCGCACAGTGTCTGAGGGACTGGGTCTGCTTGGGGCAATTATGATATTCAGTTCACTGTCAATGAGATTTCGTTCCCCTTTACTTCGTAATAATAGACAGAGTAGTGAAGCAAAGAAGACATGAAAGACAAATTCAGGAACCACGGTTCAGAAGGGTCCACTATGCGTCACTTTACAAGACATTTCTTGGAATGAGGCTGATGCGTGTTGAGAGATGATCCGGTTCATCAAATTTATACATTTTGTGTCCAGTTTTTGCATTTTCATCGCGGTTCGAAGGTCGTTGTTTAATATCGCGGGGTGCAGGTCATCTTTATCGGCGAATCTGTTCCTAACCAGTAGCTGCGAGTCACTGTCCGATCCTGCTTGATTGTCTTATTATTCACGAGTTGGTTGAGTTGACCGTTGGAGAAATCTCTTTGAATTGTATCGTTTTTGCGAGTGCATATCGGGTGCGACAAATGGCGCATGTTGAAGGCAGCGTTTTTCTTTCACAGGGGCAAATGTGGGAAATGAAGAAGGTAATGTGTCCGTTTCGCTGACCCACGCATTGCACAGAAATATTGGTGCGGGCGGTTTTGATGAGCGGTCTCAATTCCGCCCTGTTGATTGCATCTCTGGGGCGGTGTGTCTTGGCGGATTCGACAGCCGATGTACCAATTCTAAAAAATCATTCCCAATTTTTTTCTGTTAAAGTACAAACTCTCCCCGTCGGGGAATTGAACCCCGGTCTCCCGCGTGACAAGCGGGGATACTAACCACTATACTAACGAGGAACTTCGGTTTGGCGAGACACGCTTGGCCAACTGAGGGTTTCTGCTCTTCTGAAATCACTCCATTTACTGAAGATGCTCGATTTGTCTGTGAAATCAGTAAAATCGCGGCAACTCAATACCATGTGGAAAGGAAGATCGTCCCATGTTAATTTTGGAAGACGTGTGAAGTTTCGGTTGGGGCGATGGATAGTTACAAGGTAGCGAGGAAGGATCTAAAGAGAGAGCTAAGACGAGCAAGGAGGGGACATGAGAAGTATTTGGCAGGAAGGATCAAGGAAAACCCAAAAGCTTTCTATAGGTATGTCAGGAATAAGCGAATGACTAGGGAAAGATTAGGACCAGTCAAGGACAGGGATGGGAAATTGTGTGTGGAGTCTGAAGAGATAGGCGAGATACTAAATGAATATTTTTCGTCAGTATTCACTCAGGAAAAAGATAATGTTGTGGAGGAGAATGCTGAGCCACAGGCTAATAGAATAGATGGCATTGAGGTACGTAGGGAAGAGGTGTTGGCAATTCTGGACAGGCTGAAAATAGATAAGTCCCCGGGACCTGATGGGATTTATCCTAGGATTCTATCGGAGGCCAGGGAAGAGATTGCTGGACCTTTGGCTTTGATTTTTATGTCATCATTGTCTACAGGAATAGTGCCAGAGGACTGGAGGACAGCAAATGTAGTCCCTTTGTTCAAAAAGGGGAGCAGAGACAACCCCGGCAACTATAGGCCGGTGAGCCTCACGTCTGTAGTGGGTAAAGTCTTGGAGGGGATTATAAGAGACAAGATTTATAATCATCTAGATAGGAATAATATGATCAGGGATAGTCAGTATGGCTTTGTGAAGGGTAGGTCATGCCTCACAAACCTTATTGAGTTCTTTGAGAAGGTGACTGAACAGGTAGACGAGGGTAGAGCAGTTGATGTGGTGTATATGGATTTCAGCAAAGCGTTTGATAAGGTTCCCCACGATAGGCTATTGCAAAAAATACGGAGGCTCGGGATTGAGGGTGATTTAGAGATGTGGATCAGAAATTGGCTAGCTGAAAGAAGACAGAGGGTGGTGGTTGATGGGAAATGTTCAGAATGGAGTACAGTCACAAGTGGAGTACCACAAGGATCTGTTCTGGGGCCGTTGCTGTTTGTCATTTTTATCAATGACCTAGAGGAAGGCGCAGAAGGGTGGGTGAGTAAATTTGCAGACGATACTAAAGTCGGTGGTGTTGTCGATAGTATGGAAGGATGTAGCAGATTACAGAGGGATATAGATAAGCTGCAGAGCTGGGCCGAGAGGTGGCAAATGGAGTTTAATGTAGAGAAGTGTGAGGTGATTCACTTTGGAAGGAATAACAGGAATGCGGAATATTTGGCTAATGGTAAAGTTCTTGAAAGTGTGGATGAGCAGAGGGATCTAGGTATCCATGTACATAGATCCCTGAAAGTTGCCACCCAGGTTGATAGGGTTGTGAAGAAGGCCTATGGAGTGTTGGCCTTTATTGGTAGAGGGATTGAGTTCCGGAGTCGGGAGGTCATGTTGCAGCTGTACAGAACTCTGGTACGGCCGCATTTGGAGTATTGCGTACAGTTCTGGTCACCGCATTATAGGAAGGACGTGGAGGCTTTGGAGCGGGTGCAGAGGAGATTTACCAGGATGTTGCTTGGTATGGAGGGAAAATCTTATGAGAAAAGGCTGATGGACTTGAGGTTGTTTTCGTTGGAGAGAAGAAGGTTAAGAGGAGACTTAATAGAGGCATACAAAATGATCAGGGGGTTGGATAGGGTGGACAGTGAGAGCCTTCTCCCGCGGATGGATATGGCTGGCACGAGGGGACATAACTTTAAACTGAGGGATAATAGATATAGGACAGAGGTCAGAGGTAGGTTCTTTACGCAAAGAGTAGTGAGGCCGTGGAATGCCCTACCTGCTACAGTGGTGAACTCGCCAACATTGAGGGCATTTAAAAGTTTATTGGATAAACATATGGATGATAATGGCATAGTGTAGGTTGGATGGCTTTTGTTTTGGTGCAACAACGTGGGCCGAAGGGCCTGTACTGCGCTGTATTGTTCTATGTTCTATGGCGGGGTGCAGGTCATCTGTATCGGCGAATCTGTTCCTAACCAGTAGCTGCGAGTCACTGTCCGATCCTGCTTGATTGTCTTATTATTCACGAGTTGGTTGAGTTGACCGTTGGAGAAATCTCTTTGAATTGTGTCGTTTTTGCGAGTGCATATCGTGTGCGACAAACGGCGCATGTTGAAGGCAGCGCTTTTCTTTTACAGGTGGAAATATGGGAAATGAAGAAGGTCATGTGTCCGTTTCGCTGACCCACGCATTGCACAGAAATATTGGTGTGGGCGGTTTTGATGAGCGGTCTCAATTCCGCACTGCTAATTGCATCTCTGGGGCGGTGTGCCTTGGCGGATTCGACAGCCGATGTACCAATTCTAAAAAACCATTCCCAATTTTTTTCTGGTCAGGTACAAACTCTCCCCGTCGGGGAATTGAACCCCGGTCTCCCACGTGACAGGCGGGGATACTAACCACTATACTAACGAGGAACTTCAATTTGGTGTGCCACGCTTGGCCAACTGAGGGTTTCTGCGCCTCTGAAATCACTCCATTTACTGAAGTTGCTCGATTTGTCTGTGAAAACAGCAAAATCGCGGCAACTCAATACCATGTGGAAAGGAAGATCGTCCCATGTTAATTTTGGAAGACTGGATGCAGGATCACCCAAACACTTCCACGTGTATTGAGCTGTAAATATTGAGGCTGTTGTTCACTTCAGACCCTGACATCTGCAGGTGGGCTAATGGCAGCAATATTCACGCGATCAGTTCCAGTGGCATGAGATTCCGCAAAAATTAGATCGGAAATTATGTTTGGCTCCATATAAAGTAAAAACGATTTCAATTAACCTGTTGCCTAAACAGGGCCACTACTTATATAGTCAGCAAGCAACATTATACATCAGACTTTTGTGCAAATGAGGAGATGTGTATTTTTGCTTTTCCCAGAAAACACATTGAATTAAACTGTCGTGTTCACCATCACGACACAGTATGAAGAGAGATGGGATCGGCAGGTTCCAAAATCACGAATCACGTCGACGCTGGTTACATTCGTGTCAGAAGTGTGTCGGCCAAGGGCACAGTGTCTGAGGGACTGGGTCTGCGTGGGGCAATTATGATATTCAGTACACTGTCAATGAGATTTTGTTCCCCTTTACTTCGTAATAATAGACAGAGTAGTGAAGCAAAGAAGACATGAAAGACAAATTCAGGAACCACGGTTCAGAAGGGTCCACTATGCGTCACTTTACAAGACATTTCTTGGAATGAGGCTGATGCGTGTTGAGAGATGATCCGGTTCATCAAATTTATACATTTTGTGTACAGTTTTTGCATTTTCATCACGATTCGAAGGTCGTTGTTTAATATCACGGGGTGCAGGTCATCTGTATCGGCGAATCTGTTCCTAACCAGTAGCTGCGAGTCACTGTCCGATCCTGCTTGATTGTCTTATTATTCACAAGTTGGTTGAGTTGACCGTTGGAGAAATCTCTTTGAATTGTATCGTTTTTGCGAGTGCATATCGTGTGCGTCAAATGGCGCATGTTGAAGGCAGCGTTTTTCTTTTACAGGTGCAAATACGGGAAATGAAGAAGGTAATGTGTCTGTTTCGCCGACCCACGCATTGCACAGAAATATTGGTGCGGGCGGTTTTGAAGAGCGATCTCAATTCCGCACTGTTGATTGCATCTCTGGGGCGGTATTCCTTGGCGGATTCGACAGCCGATGTACCGATTCTAAAAAATCTCTCCCAATTTTTTTCTGGTAAGGTACAAACTCTCCCCGTCGGGGAATTAAACCCCGGTCTCCCGCGTGACAGGCGGGGTTACTAACCACTATACTAACGAGGAACTTCGGTTTAACGCGACACGCTTGTTCAACTGAGGGTTTCTGCGCCTCTGAAATCACTCCATTTACTGAAGATGCTCGATTTGTCTGTGAAATCAGTAAAATCGCGGCAACTCAATACCATGTGGAAAGGAAGATCGTCCCATGTTAATTTTGGAAGACTGGATGCAGGATCACCCAAACACTTCCACGTGTATTGAGCTGTAAATATTGAGGCGGTTGTTCACTTCAGACCCTGACATCTGCAGGCGGGCTAATGGCAGCAATATTCACGTGATCAGTTCCAGTGGCATGAGATTCCGCAAAAATTATGTCGGAAATTATGTTTGGCTCCATGTAAAGTAAAAACGATTTCAATTAACCAGTTGCCTAAACAGGGCCACTACTTATATAGTCAACAAGCAACATTATACATCAGACTTTTGTGCAAATCAGGAGATGTGTATTTTTGCTTTTCCCAGAAAACACATTGAATTAAACTGTCTTGTTCACCATCACGACACAGTATGAAGAGAGATGGGATCGGCAGGTTCCAAAATCACGAATCACGTCGACGATGGTTACATTCGTGTCAGAAGTGTGTCGGCCCAGCGCACAGTGTCTGAGGGACTGGGTCTGCTTGGGGCAATTATGATATTCATCACATTGTCTATGAGATTTTGTTCCCCTTTACTTCGTAATAATAGACAGAGTAGTGAAGCAAAGAAGACATGAAAGACAAATTCAGGAACCACGGTTCAGAAGGGTCCACTATGCGTCACTTTACAAGACATTTCTTGGAATGAGGCTGATGCGTGTTGAGAGATGATCCGGTTCATCAAATTTATACATTTTGTGTCCAGTTTTTGCATTTTCATCGCGGTTCGAAGGCCGTTGTTTAATATCGCGGGGTGCAGGTCATCTGTATCGGCGAATGTGTTCCTAACCAGGAGCTGCGAGTCACTGTCCGATCCTGCTTGATTGTCTTACTATTCACGAGTTGGTTGAGTTGACCGTTGGAGAAATCTCTTTGAATTGTATCGTTTTTGCGAGTGCATATCGTGTGCGACAAATGGCGCATGTTGAAGGCAGCGTTTTTCTTTTACAGGGGCAAATATGGGAAATGAAGAAGGTAATGTGTCTGTTTCGCTGACCCACGCATTGCACAGAAATATTGCTGCAGGCGGTTTTGATGAGCGGTCACAATTCCGCACTGTTGATTGCATCTCTGGGGCGGTGTGTCTTGGCGGATTCGACAGCCGATGTATCAATTCTAAAAAATCATCCGCAATTTTTTTCTGGTAAGGTACAAACTCTATCTGTCGGGGAATTGAACCCCGGTCGCCCGCGTGACAGGCAGGGATACTAACCACTATACTATAAAATGAGGCCCATTATCAGAACTTAACTGCGCTGGTATACCGTACCGGGGTATGATTTCCCTCATCAAGACTTTAACCACAGGATCAGCTTTACTATAGATAGTCGGATACGCCTCGACCCATCTGCTGATCACATCCACAATGACCAAAACATATTTGTAACATTGACACCTTTCCAACTCAATTTAATCCATTTGGAGCGTCTCAAAGGGACCACTGGGCAACGGGGTTTGCCCCTTCCCACAAGGGATACCTTTTCCGGTGTTATATTGCTGACAAATCAAACACCGATTACTGATACTTTGGGCCAACCCCTGCATTTTAGGGTGCCACCAAGTGTCCAGCAACAAATCACTAGTCCCTCGAGCCCCACAATGAGTTGCAAAGTGTACACATTCAATGACCCATAAAGCCAGCGCATCAGACATACAAGTCTGATGTGCAGGCGTGATCCATAAAGAGGAAACAGAATCATATATACAACCTAACCGTTTCCACATTTGTTTATCACTCTCAGGAGCGTCCTCCTGTAACCTTATGACGTCTTGGATGGTTGGCATTGGCTTGTCAGAAGCAGACATATTCATAGTAGATCGTTTAGTCTGACTTAACATTTTAGGCACCATCACTTGCTGAATTTGTGCGGCTGTGCGCGCTGCACGATCTGCTCGTTCATTACCAACGTCAACTGGGGTTGTACCATTCGTGTGGGCAGCGCATTTAATAACGGAAATCTGCGCGGGCATAAGGAGGGCCTGCAGTAGGTCATTAACTAAACCCCGGTGGGATATTTGACCACACATAATCATGTCAGGTTGTTCTGACGAAATGTCACTCAAATCGCCCCTTATTGTGGTAGTTTCCTGAATCAAGGCTAAACAGTCGTGGCCAGGTGCGTCTTCATGGACAGGGGGACCGCTAAGAAAACAGGCTGGATTGATAGTGGTACAGTATTTAAATGTCAGACGTGGATTGTTCAAAAGGTATATCTCATACCTATTCTGACGAGCTGCGGTAAGATGCTGACCATTCGCCCCATATCCCTGGCATGGTACTGGTCATGGACCTGACGTGTAATATGAGGGCTTACCGAAGCTGACTGTGGCCATAAATGTGGTGATATTGTACCAAAATCGGCTGTACCTTCTTTTCCCGTGACTGTGGCTGTAACCTTGACTGGCCATTCGGTCTCAAGTAATGGCCGGTATTTGTCCTCCAACTCCCTGTTTCGTCCAGTTCTGTCATAGGCCAGGGTAACGTGATGCAGTGACTGTTCAACGTCTAACGTCCACCACTGGGGGGGTGATAGAAATATAGCACTGTTGTCTCATCCTCCTCTTCGCTGATCCACCCACCCAAAGTCACTATATTGGAGCTCCTGCTGGTAAACTACCATTTCTGCCGCTTGTTGGGGTCGCAGATCATCCTTTTTCATTACATACTCAGTCTTAACCTTTGTAACTGAGCCTCCTTCTTGGCCTACACCCTCCTTCCATTAAAATCTGACTGCCCTTGCCATCTGGGAAGGGTCGTTCTCTATCCAATTCATGTTATTACATTTCACAGCAGTAACCACAGAAGGTGGTAGGCAATGCATTAACATAGCACAGTATTGAGGGGAATTCTGACCATTTTGATACAGCAAATCGCCTGACTGCCCCCGGTGGATTTCATTAAAACGCTCCAGAAATTCCTCTGGCTCGTCGATCTTCCTAGGTTTTAGGTCTAAGATAACAGAAAGATTTATGGGCCTTTGAAATGTGCTATTCAACGCATTCAAGATCTGTGTCCTTCTTTTCTCTATTTGCTCTCTTTTTTTTTAAAACTTAAAAATGTTTGAAAATTCAAATTGAATTACTGCAACTTGCAAGCTTAGCTCTGATCTCAACTCAGAACTAAATTTACAATTTGCTTAACACAAACTTGTATAACATTTACAACTTAATTATTTCTTTATCTTCACAATTTTTCTTTGAACAAGTTTTTTTTTTCTTTTACATACACATAAGTATTAGCAAAATCAACTATCATCTCCAGATTGACACTTTTTAAAATGGTGTCCATGACCTTCTTTAAGTTTCTATTAATCTCCAGATAAAATGAGATAAACCTTATTTCAAGTAAGTAAAACTTAAGATTCTGGCAATTTCAATCAATTGCTTTCGAAAATAATAACTTTTATCAAAGAGGTGGAGAAACCCACTGGTTTCCTTTAATTAATTCAAAACGTAACTTTGCTGGTGTTCACTGACTCAAAGGAAAGGTATCCGATTACACTACGGCTGCTGCTGTTATCTCAAAGCCTGAGTGAGAAGCACTGTCTGTTTTCAACTCCGCCTGCTGCTGTTAACCCTTTGAGAGACTTCTGCTTCAACCAATATGCAGCATTCCTCACAATCTCAACTAGACCTTGGAACTTTACAGTCCAAGGAGACAATTTTAGCTTAATCAACTATATATTTTAAAACACTCACACATAGAGTTGAACCATCTTCAGATTTAAAAACAGTTATACTGGACTGAACCTTCATTAATGAAGTCACATCAGCCTCTGAACCCATATAATAGACTGAACTTTCATTATTAAAGTCCCATCAGCCCAAAACCCTAACCCAAGCCGAAACAACAATATGAAATCCCATCAATTAAAGTGCTAATCCCCAGACTGACCTGTGATTTCGTCGAGGCGGTCTTTCTGTGCCAACCGCGAGTGACCAGACTAATCAGACGATAAGAAGAGGGGAACAATCAATGCGCGGTCGTTTTCCAGTTCTACATTGAGGGCCCTTTGTTCCCCATCCTCCTGTTCATAATCAGTCTAATTCTGATTTCGCAGTTGGATCAGGATCGCCCAGAGAAATCCCGGTTTTCGGCACCAAATGTAGATCCGCAAATTTCTTTATCTGTCAGTCTGGCCTCAATAAAAGTTGAGATGGATTCGCACGTAAAAAGAAGTTATTTATTTAGCTTGCAAGCTTGAATCATCTTACAGAAACGTAAGAGACATCCAGCCTCTTACACCCCAGAAAACGACTGAACTAAAAGACAAAGGGATCTCTGCAAAATCAATTCAAATGGTATCAAGTTTCACATACTCGACGGACATAGGTCAGCCTATGTCCCTCCTGACCTGTTCGATCTATTCTGATTGGCTCACTTCCAATCCCCTTCTCTGGCCCCTATCAATGCAGCATCACTCTCATAGACACACCTCTTCCTGCTTTTTCCATGCGGTCTCAAACCCCTTTGTCCCTAAATGCCAGAATCAAAGTGGCTTATTTCTACATACATTAACTAGTAACTCTAAAGTAACTATTTTATATCACATTCGTCAATTATACATCAGACTTTAGTGCAAATCAGGAGATGTGTATTTTTGCTTTTCCCAGAAAACACATTGAATTAAACTGTCTTGTTCACCATCTAGACACAGTATGAAGAGAGATGGGATCGGCAGGCTCCAAAATCACGAATCACGTCGACGGTGGTTACATTCGTGTCAGAAGTGTGTCGGCCCAGGGCACAGTGTCTGAGGGACTGGGTCTGCTTGGGGCAATTATGATATTCAGTACACTGTCAATGAGATTTTGTTCCCCTTTACTTCGTAATAATAGACAGAGTAGTGAAGCAAAGAAGACATGAAAGACAAATTCAGGAACCACGGTTCAGAAGGGTCCACTATGCGTCACTTTACAAGACATTTCTTGGAATGAGGCTGATGCGTGTTGAGAGATGATCCGGTTCATCAAATTTATACATTTTGTGTCCCGTTTTTGCATTTTCATCGCGGTTCGAAGGCCGTTGTTTAATATCGCGGGGTGCAGGTCATCTGTATCGGCGAATCTGTTCCTAACCAGGAGCTGCGAGTCACTGTCCGATCCTGCTTGATTGTCTTATTATTCACGAGTTGGTTGAGTTGACCGTTGGAGAAATCTCTTTGAATTGTATCGTTTTTGCGAGTGCATATCGTGTGCGACAAATGGCGCATGTTGAAGGCAGCGTTTTTCTTTTACAGGGGCAAATGTGGAAATGAAGAAGGTAATGTGTCCGCTTCGCTGACCCATGCATTGCACAGAAATATTGGTGCGAGCGGTTTTGATGAGCGGTCTCAATTCCGCCCTGTTGATTGCATCCCTGGGGCGGTGTGCCTTGGCGGATTCGACAGCCGATGTACCAATTCTAAAAAATAATTCCCAAATTTTTTCTGTTGAAGTACAAACTCTTCCCATCGGGGAATTGAACCCCGGTCTCCCACGTGACAGGCGGGGATACGAACCACTATACTAACGAGGAACTTCAAATTTGTGAGCCCCGCTTGGCCAACTGAGGGTTTCTGCGCCTCTGAAATCACTCCATTTACTGAAGATGCTCGATTTGTCTGTGAAATCAGTAAAATCGCGGCAACTGAATACCATGTGGAAAGGAAGATCGTCCCATGTTAATTTTGGAAGACTGGATGCAGGATCACCCAAACTCTTCCGCGTGTATTGAGCTGTAAATATTGAGGCGGTTCTTCACTTCAGACCCTGACATCTGCAGGCGGGCTAATGGCAGCAATATTCACGCGATCAGTTCCAGTGGCATGAGATTCCGCAGAAATTAGATTGGAAATTATATTTCGCTCCATGTAAAGTAAAAACGATTTCAATTAACCAGTTGCCTAAAGAGGGCCACTACTTATATAGTCAGCAAGCAACATCATACATCAGTCTTTTGTGCAAATCAGGAGATGCGTATTTTTACTTTTCCCAGAAAACACATTGAATTAAACTGTCTTGTTCACCATCACGACACAGTATGAAGAGAGATGGGATCGGCAGGTTCCAAAATCACGAATCACGTCGACGGTGGTTACATTCGTGTCAGAAGTGTGTCGGCCCAGGGCACAGTGTCTGAGGGACTGGGTCTGCGTGGGGCAATTATGATATTCAGTACACTGTCAATGAGATTTTGTTCCCCTTTACTTCGTAATAATAGACAGAGTAGTGAAGTAAAGAAGACATGAAAGACAAATTCAGGAACCACGGTTCAGAAGGGTCCACTATGCGTCACTTTACAAGACATTTCTTGGAATGAGGCTGATGCGTGTTGAGAGATGATCCGGTTCATCAAATTTATACATTTTATGTCCAGTTTTTGCATTTTCATCGCGGTTCGAAGGCCGTTGTTTAATATCGCGGGGTGCAGGTCATCTGTATCGGCGAATCTGTTCCTAACCAGTAGCTGCGAGTCACTGTCCGATCCTGCTTGATTGTCTTATTATTCACAAACAACAACAAAGAACAAAGAAATGTACAGCACAGGAACAGGCCCTTCGGCCCTCCAAGCCCGCGCCGACCATACTGCCCGACTAAACTACAATCTTCACGAGTTGGTTGAGTTGACCGTTGGAGAAATCTCTTTGAATTGTATCGTTTTAGCGAGTGCATATCGTGTGCGACAAACGGCGCATGTTGAAGGCAGCGTTTTTCTTTTACAGGGGCAAATGTGGGAAATGAAGAAGGTAATGTGCCCGTTTCGCTGACCCACGCATTGCACAGAAATATTGGTGTGGGCGGTTTTGATGAGCGGTCTCAATTCCGCCCTGTTGATTGCATCTCTGGGGCGGTGTGCCTTGGCGGATTTGACAGCCGATGTACCAATTCTAAAAACTAATTCCCATTTTTTTTCTGGTAAGGTACAAGCTCTCCCCATCAAGGAATAGAACCCCGGTCGCCCGCGTGACAGGCAGGGTACTAACCACTATACTAACGAGGAACTTTGATTTTGTGAGCCCCGCTTGGCCAACTGAGGGTTTCTGCGCCTCTGAAATCACTCAATTAACTGAAGATGCTCGATTTGTCTGTGAAATCAGTAAAATCGCGGCAACTCAATACCATGTGGAAAGGAAGATCGTCCCATGTTAATTTTGGAAGACTGGATGCAGGATCATCCAAACACTTCCGCGTGTATTGAGCTGTAAATATTGAGGCGGTTGTTCACTTCAGACCCTGACATCTGCAGGCGGGCTAATGGCAGCAATATTCACGCGATCAGTTCCAGTGGCATGAGATTCCGCAGAAATTAGATCGGAAATTATATTTGGCTCCATGTAAAGTAAAAACGATTTCAATTAACCAGTTGCCTAAAGAGGGCCACTACTTATATAGTCAGCAAGCAACATGATACATCAGACTTTTGTGCAAATCAGGAGATGTGTATTTTTGCTTTTCCCAGAAAACACATTGAATTTAACTGTCTTGTTCACCATCACGACACAGTATGAAGAGAGATGGGATCGGCAGGTTCCAAAATCACGAATCACGTCGACGGTGGTTACATTCGTGTCAGAAGTGTGTCGGCCCAGGGCACAGTGTCTGAGGGACTGGGTCTGCGTGGGGCAATTATGATATTCAGTACACTGTCAATGAGATTTTGTTCCCCTTTACTTCGTAATAATAGACAGAGTAGTGAAGCAAAGAAGACATGAAAGACAAATTCAGGATCCACGGTTCAGAAGGGTCCACTATGCGTCACTTTACAAGACATTTCTTGGAATGAGGCTGATGCGTGTTGGGAGATGATCCGGTTCATCAAATTTATACATTTTGTGTCCAGTTTTTGCATTTTCATCGCGGTTCGAAGGCCGTTGTTTAATATCGCGGGGTGCAGGTCATCTGTATCGGCAAATCTGTTCCTAACCAGTAGCTGCGGGTCACTGTCCGATCCTGCCTGAGTTGGTTGAGTTGACCGTTGGAGAAATCTCTCTGAATTGTATCATTTTTGCGAGTGCATATCGTGTGCGACAAATGGCGCATGTTGTAGGCAGCGTTTTTCTTTTACAGGGGCAAATGTGGGAAATGAAGAAGGTAATGTGTCCGTTTCGCTGACCCACGCATTGCACAGAAATTTTGGTGCGGGCGGTTGTAGCGCACAAAGACTCCGTGAGACGAATAGAGGGAAATCGATGAGGCTTTATTAAGCGTGTCTGTTCCCCCGCAGCTCGATAGTAGAATGGCCTGCGGGGGAGGACTCCGGCTTCTTATACTCCGCCTTCAGGGCGGAGCTAGATGTCAACGGCCAACCAGGACCCAAGATCTGTCAGCCAATAACATTAGGGCTTCCAGTGCCACATGACCCCCAATACATACTACCACATTCACCCCTTGTCAAAAATGAACCCGGCGGGGTGATGCTTCGTATGGTGGTAAGGGTTTACAGGGCTGGTCCTGGGAGGAAAAAAAAACATTCACATGGTAATACAGTATGTACACTTTTGTCCTGTTTGAACTATTTACAGAGGGTATAGGGAGAAAAGCAAAATGTTCTTGTGAAAATTCTATATTTTGATTTAGATCGACGCCACGAGTCGGTCGGGCGGTCTGGTCGTCCGTGTCGATCGCCTCGGCCCCCGTGGTGGTGGTGGTGCTTGTACCGGTGTTGTCGTCTCCGGGAGCCTTCCGGTTTCAGCTTGGGCTTTATTCTTGGTCGGGCCTGAGGGGAGGGGAACCGATCCTCCTGGGAAGGGGGCGGTCGTGGGGTGCGGCGGTGGCAGGAAGAGGGGGGGTTGGGTGAATGGTGTCGGGGGGGTGTGTGTGTTGCCGGCGGGCGCCAGATCCCGCAGGGAGACCGTGTCCTGTCGGCCGTCGGGGACTCCACGTTAGCGTACTGCGGGTTCGCGTGGAGGAGGTGAACCCTTTCAACCAACGGGTCCGCCTTATGTGCCCGCACATGCTTTCGGAGCAAGATGGGTCCTGGGGCCGCCAGCCAGGTCGGCAGCGACGTTCCAGAGGAGGACCTCCTAGGGAAGACAAGGAGACGCTCATGAGGCATTTGATTAGTGCTCGTACATAATAACGACCGGATGGAATGGAGAGCGTCCGGGAGGACCTCCTGCCACCGTGAAACTGGGAGGTCCCTGGACCGTAGGGCCAGTAGGACGGTCTTCCAGACCGTGCCGTTCTCCCTCTCTACTTGCCTGTTCCCCCGGGGGTTGTAGCTGGTCGTCCTGCTTGAGGCTATGCCCTTACTGAGCAGGAACTGGCGCAGCTCGTCACTCATGAAAGAGTGGACGTATGCGGGGCAACCGAACAGTGTGAAGATGGTGTTCAGGGCTTTAATGACTGTGGCCGCGGTCATGTCAGAGCAGGGAATGGCGAATGGGAAGCGGGAGTATTAGTCCATCACATTAAGAAAATATGTGTTGCGGTCGGTGGAGGGGAGGGGCCCTTTGAAATCGAGACTAAGGCGTTCAAAGGGGCGGGAAGCCTTAATCAGGTGCGCACCATCCGGCCTGAAAAAATGCGGTTTGCATTCCGCCCAGATGTGGCAGTCCCTTGTGACTGTACGGACCTCCTCTAAAGAGTATGGGAGGTTGCGGGACTTGATGAAGTGGAAAAACCGAGTGACCCCCGGGTGGCAGAGGTCCTCGTGGAGGGTTTGGAGGCGGTTAATTTGTGTGTTGGCACATGTGCCGCGGGATAGGGCATCGGACGGCTCATTCAGCTTTCCGGGACGATACAAAATCTCGTAGTTGAAGGTGGAGAGCTCGATCCTCCATCTTAAGATCTTGTCGTTTTTGATTTTGCCCTGCAGTGCATTATCGAACATGAAGGCTACCGACCGTTGGTCAGTGAGGAGAGTGAATCTCCTGCCGGCCAGGTAATGCCTCCAATGTCGCACAGCTTCCACTATGGCTTGGGCTTCCTTTTCCACTGAGGAGTGGCGGATTTCTGAGGCGCGGAGGGTCCGGGAGAAAAAGGCCACGGGTCTGCCCGCTTGGTTAAGGGTGGCCGCTAGAGCTACGTCGGAGGCGTCGCTCTCGACCTGGAAGGGGAGGGACTCGTCGATGGCGCGCATCGTGGCCTTTGCGATATCCGCTTTGATGCGGCTGAAGGCCTGGCAAGCCTCTGTCGACAGAGGGAAGGTCGTGGTCTGTATTAGGGGGCTGGCCTTGTCTGCGTACTGGGGGACCCACTGGGCGTAGTATGAAAAGAACCCCAGGCAGCGTTTCAGGGCTTTTGGGCAGTGCGGGAGGGGGAATTCCATGAGGGCGCGCATACGTTTGGGGTCGGGGCCTATTATCCCATTGCGCACTACGTAGCCCAGAATGGCTAGCCGATTGGTGCTAAAAACGCACTTGTCCTCGTTGTACGTGAGGTTCAAGGCTTTGGCGGTCTGGAGGAATTTTTGGAGGTTGGCGTCGTGGTCCTGCTGGTCGTGGCCGCAGATGGTTACATTGTCGAGATACGGGAATGTGGCCCGCAACCCGTGTTGGTCAACCATTCGGTCCATCTCCCGTTGGAAGACCGAGACCCCGTTTGTGACGCCAAATGGGACCCTTAGGAAATGGTATAATCGCCCGTCTGCCTAAAAGGCTGTGTACTTGCGGTCACTTGGGTGGATAGGGAGCTGATGGTAGGCGGACTTGAGGTCCACGGTGGAGAAGACTTTATATTGGGCAATCCGATTGACCATGTCGGATATGCGGGGGAGAGGGTACGCGTCTAGTTGTGTGTACCTATTGATGGTCTGGCTATAGTCTATGACCATCCTTTGTTTCTCCCCTGTCTTCACTACTACCACCTGCGCTCTCCAGGGACTATTGCTGGCCTGGATTATGCCCTCCTTTAGTAGCCGCTGGACTTCGGACCGAATGAAGGTCTGGTCCTGGGCGCTGTACCGTCTGCTCCTAGTGGCGACGGGTTTGCAATCCGGGGTGAGGTTCGCAAACAAGGACGGGGGTTGCACCTTGAGGGTTGCGAGGCCGCAGATAGTGAGTGGGGGTATTTGGCAGCCGAATTTGAACGTAAGGCTCTGTAGATTGCATTGGAAATCTAATCCCAGTAAGGTGGGGGCGCAGAGTTGGGGAAGGACGTTTAGTTTGTAGTTTTTGAACTCCCTCCCCTGCACCGTTAGGGTAACTATGCAGAATCCTTGGATCTGTACGGAGTGGGATCCTGCAGCTAGGGAAATCTTTTGTGCGCTGGGGTAGGTGGTCAAGGAACAGCGTCTTAACGTGTCGGGGTGGATAAAGCTCTCCGTGCTCCCGGAGTCGACTAGGCATGGTGTCTCGTGGCCGTTTATTAGCACCGTTGTGGTCGTCGTCTGGAGTGTCCGGGGCCGAGCTTGATCGAGCGTAATTGAAGCGAGACGTGGTTGTAGTAGTGGAGTGGGGTCCGTTGTTGCCGTCCAAGATGGCGTCGGGGATGAAACATGGGACACATGTTGCTGCGAACGCCGTCTGGAAATCCTCCGAGTCTTCGATGACGGAGAAGATCTCCGTGCTCACCCTCGAGTGCAGGACCTGTAGTTTTTGGTCTTCTGTGACCTGGCCGGTGGCCGTTCTGAGGTAGGCCTCGAAGCAAGTCTGCCAGTGCTTGAAGGCTGCTGCCACATTCACTGCGTGGGGGCTGATCCTCAGGCATTCCGGAATGATCCTGAGCTCCATAGTCCTTTTTAGGCACGCTTAATAAATTGTAGCGCACAAAGACTCCGTGGGACGAATAGAGTGAAGTCGATGAGGCTTTATTAAGCGTGTCTGTTCCCCCGCAGCTCGATAGTAGAATGGCCTGCGGTATACATACTACCACAGCGGTTTTGATGAGCGGTCTCAATTCCGCACTGTTGATTGCATCTCTGGGGCGGTGTGCCTTGGCGGATTCGACAGCCGATGTACCAATTCTAAAAAATCATTCCCAATTTTTTTCTGGTAAGGTACAAGCTCTCCCCGTCGGGGAATTGAACCCCGGTTACCGCGTGACAGGCGGGGATATTAACCACTATACTAACAAGGAACTTCACAAGGAGCGAAATCACTCCATTTACTGAAGATGCTCGATTTGTCTGTGAAATCAGTACAATCGCGGCAACGCAATACCATGTGGAAATGAAGATCGACCCATGTTAACTTTGGAAGACTGGATGCAGGATCACCCAAACTCTTCCGCGTGTATTAAGCTGTAAATATTGAGGCGGTTCTTCACTTCAGACCCTGGCATCTGCAGGTGGGCTAATGGCAGCAATATTCACGCGATCAGTTCCAGTGGCATGAGATTCCGCAGAAATTAGATCGGAAATTATATTTGGCTCCATGTAAAGTAAAAACGATTTCAATTAACCCGTTGCCTAAACAGGGCCACTACTTATATAGTCAGCAAGCAACATTATACATCAGACTTTTGTGCAAATCAGGAGATGCGTATTTTTGCTTTTCCCAGAAAACACATTGAATTAAACTGTCTTGTTCACCATCACGACACAGTATGAAGAGAGGTGGGATCGGCAGGTTCCAAAATCACGAATCACGTCGACGCTGGTTACATTCGTGTCAGAAGTGTGTCGGCCCAGGGCACAGTGTCTGAGGGACTGGGTCTGCGTGGGGCAATTATGATATTCAGTACACTGACAATGAGATTTTGTTCCCCTTTACTTCGTAATAATAGACAGAGTAGTGAAGCAAAGAAGACATGAAAGACAAATTCAGGAACCACGGTTCAGAAGGGTCCACTATGCGTCACTTTACAAGACATTTCTTGGAATGAGGCTGATGCGTGTTGGGAGATGATCCGGTTCATCAAATTTATACATTTTGTGTCCAGTTTTTGCATTTTCATCGCGGTTCGAAGGCCGTTGTTTCATATCGCGGGGTGCAGGTCATCTGTATCGGCGAATCTGTTCCTAACCAGTAGCTGCGAGTCACTGTCCGATCCTGCTTGATTGTCTTATTATTCACGAGTTGGTTGAGTTGACCGTTGGAGAAATCTCTTTGAATTGTATCGTTTTTGCGAGTGCATATCGTGTGCGACAAATGGCGCATGTTGAAGGCAGCGTTTTCTTTTACAGGGGCAAATATGGGAAATGAAGAAGGTAATGTGTCTGTTTCGCTGACCCACGCATTGCACAGAAATATTGGTGCGGGCGGTTTTGATGAGCGGTCTCAATTCCGCCCTGTTGATTGCATCTCTGGGGCGGTGTGCCTTGGCGGATTCGACAGCCGATGTACCAATTCTAAAAAATCATTCCCAATTTTTTTCTGGTAAGCTATGAACTCTCCCCGTCGGGGAATTGAACCCCAGTCTCCCGCGTGACAGGAATACTAACCACTGTACGAACAAGGAACTTCGGTTTAGTGCGACACGCTTGACCAACTGAGGGTTTCTGTGCCTCTGATATCACTCCATTTACTGAAGATGCTCGATTTGTCTGTGAAATCAGTAAAATCGCGGCAACTCAATACCATGTGGAAAGGAAGATCGTCCCATGTTAATTTTGGAAGACTGGATGCAGGATCACCCAAACACTTCCACGTGTATTGAGCTGTAAATATTGAGGCGGTTGTTCACTTCAGACCCTGACATCTGGAGGCGGGCTAATGGCAGCAATATTCACGCGATCAGTTCCAGTGGCACGAGATTCCGCAAAAATTATATCGGAAATTATGTTTGGCTCCATATAAAGTAAAAACGATTTCAATTAACCAGTTGCCTAAACAGGCCACTACTTATATAGTCAACAAGCAACATTATACATCAGACTTTTGTGCAAATCAGGAGATGTGTATTTTTGCTTTTCCCAGAAAACACATTGAATTAAAATGTCTTGTTCACCATCAGGACACAGTATGAAGAGAGATGGGATCGGCAGGTTCCAAAATCACGAATCACGTCGACGCTGGTTACATTCGTGTCAGACGTGTGTCGGCCAAGGGCACATTGTCTGAGGGACTGGGCCTGCGTGGGGCAATTATGATATTCAGTACACTGTCAATGAGATTTTGTTCCCCTTTACTTCGTAATAATAGACAGAGTAGTGAAGCAAAGAAGACATGAAAGACAAATTCAGGAACCACGGTTCAGAAGGGTCCACTATGCGTCACTTTACAAGACATTTCTTGGAATGAGGCTGATGCGTGTTGAGAGATGATCCGGTTCATCAAATTTATACATTTTGTGTCCAGTTTTTGCATTTTCATCGCGGTTCGAAGGCCGTTGTTTAATATCGCGGGGTGCAGGTCATCTGCATCGGCGAATCTGTTCCTAACCAGTAGCTGCGAATCACTGTCGGATCCTGCCTGAGTTGGTTGAGTTGACCGTTGGAGAAATCTCTTTGTATTGTATCGTTTTTGCGAGTGCATATCGTGTGCGACAAATGGCGCACGTTGAAGGCAGCGTTTTTCTTTTACGGGGCAAGTGTGGGAAATGAAGAAGGTAATGTGTCCGTTTCGCTGACCCACGCATTGCACAGAAATATTGGTGCGGGCGGTTTTGATGAGCGGTCTCAATTCCGCACTGTTGATTGCATCTCTGGGGTGGTGTGTCTTGGCGGATTCGACAGCCGATGTACCAATTCTAAAAAATCATTCCACATTTTTTTCTGGTAAGGTACACACTCTCCCCGTCGGGGAATTGAACCCCGGTCTCCCGCGGGACAGGCAGGGATACTAACCACGATACTAACGAGGAACTTCGATTTGGCGAGCCACGCTTGGCCAACTGAGGGTTTCTGCGCATCTGAAATCACTCCATTTACTGAAGATGCTCGATTTGTCTGTGAAATCAGTAAAATCGCGGCAACTCAATACCATGTGGAAAGGAAGATCGTCCCATGTTAATTTTGGAAGACTGGATGCAGGATCATCCAAACACTTCCGCGTGTATTGAGCTGTAAATATTGAGGCGGTTCTTCACTTCAGACCCTGACATCTGCAGGCGGGCTAATGGCAGCAATATTCACGCGATCAGTTCCAGTGGCATGATATTCCGCAAAAATTATATCGGAAATTATGTTTGGCTCCATGTAAAGTAAAAATGATTTCAATTAACCAGTTGCCTAAACAGGGCCACTACTTATATAGTCAGCAAGCAACATGATACATCAGACTTTTGTGCAAATCAGGAGATGTGTATTTTTGCTTTTCCCAGAAAACACATTGAATTAAACTGTCTTGTTCACCATCACGACACAGTATGAAGAGAGATGGGATCGGCAGGTTCCAAAATCACGAATCACGTCGACGATGGTTACATTCGTGTCAGAAGTGTATCGGCCCAGGGCACAGTGTCTGAGGGACTGGGTCTGCGTGGGGCAATTATGATATTCAGTACACTGTCAATGAGATTTCGTTCCCCTTTACTTCGTAATAATAGACAGAGTAGTGAAGCAAAGAAGACATGAAAGACAAATTCAGGAACCACGGTTCAGAAGGGTCCACTATGCGTCACTTTACAAGACATTTCTTGGAATGAGGCTGATGCGTGTTGGGAGATGATCCGGTTCATCAAATTTATACATTTTGCGTACAGTTTTTGCATTTTCATCGCGGTTCGAAGGCCGTTGTTTAATATCGCGGGGTGCAGGTCATCTGTATCGGCGAATCTGTTCTTAACCAGTAGCTGCGAGTCACTGTCCGATCCTGCCTGAGTTGGTTGAGTTGACCGTTGGAGAAATCTCTTTGAATTGTATCGTTTATGCGAGTGCATATCGTGTGCGACAAATGGCGCATGTTGAAGGCAGCGTTTTTCTTTTACAGGGTCAAATGTGGGAAATGAAGAAGGTAATGTGCCCGTTTAGCTGACCCTACGCATTGCACAGAAATATTGGTGCGGGCGGTTTTGACGACCGGTCTCAATTCCGCCCTGTTGATTGCATCTCTGGGGCGGTGTGCCTTGGCGGATTTGACAGCCGATGTACCAATTCTAAAAAATAATCCCCAATTTTTTTCTGTTAAGGTACACACTCACCCCGTCGGGGAATTGAACCCCGGTCTCCCGCGTGACAGGCAGGGATACTAACCACTATACTAACGAGAAACTTCCAATTGGTGAGCCACGCTTGGCCAACTGAGGGTTTCTGCGCCTCTGAAATCACTCCATTTACTGAAGATGCTCGATTTGTCTGTGAAATCAGTAAAATCGCGGCAACTCAATACCATGTGGAAAGGAAGATCGTCCCATGTTAATTTTGGAAGACTGGATGCAGGATCACCCAAACACTTCCGCGTGTTTTGAGCTGTAAATATTGAGGCGGTTGTTCACTTCAGACCCTGACATCTGCAGGCGGGCTAATGGCAGCAATATTCACGCGATCAGTTCCAGTAGCATGAGATTCCGCAAAAATTATATCGGAAAGTATGTTTGGCTCCATGTAAAGTAAAAGCAATTTCAATTAACCAGTTGCCTAAACAGGGCCACTACTTATATAGTCAGCAAGCAACATTATACATCAGACTTTTGTGCAAATCAGGAGATGTGTTTTTTTGCTTTTCCCAGAAAACACATTGAATTAAACTGTCTTGTTCACCATCACGACACAGTATGAAGAGAGATGGGATCGGCAGGCTCCAAAATCACGAATCACGTCGACGGTGGTTACATTCGTGTCAGACGTGTGTCGGCCAAGGGCACATTGTCTGAGGGACTGGGCCTGCGTGGGGCAATTATGATATTCAGTACACTGTCAATGAGATTTTGTTCCCCTTTTCTTCGTAATAATAGACAGAGCAGTGAAGCAAAGAAGTCATGAAAGACAAATTCAGGAACCACGGTTCAGAAGGGTCCACTATGCGTCACTTTACAAGACATTTCTTGGAATGAGGCTGATGCGTGTTGAGAGATGATCCGGTTCATCAAATTTATACATTTTGTGTTCAGTTTTTATATTTTCATCGCGGTTCGAAGGCCGTTGTTTAATATCGCCGCGTGCAGGTCATCTGTATCGGCGAATCTGTTCCTAACCAGGAGCTGCGAGTCACTGTCCGATCCTGCCTGAGTTGGTTGAGTTGACCGTTGGAGAAATCTCTTTGAATTGTATCGTTTATGCGAGTGCATATCGTGTGCGACAAATGGCGCATGTTGAAGGCAGCGTTTTTCTTTTACAGGGGCAAATGTGGGAAATGAAGAAGGTAATGTGTCCGTTTAGCTGACCCTACGCATTGCACAGAAATATTGGTGCGGGCGGTTTTGACGAGCGGTCTCAATTCCGCCCTGTTGATTGCATCTCTGGGGCGGTGTGCCTTGGCGGATTTGACAGCCGATGTACCAATTCTAAAAAATAATCCCCAATTTTTTTCTGTTAAGGTACAAACTCACCCCGTCGGGGAATTGAACCCCGGTCTCTGGCGTGACAGGCGGGGATACTAACCACTATACTAACGAGAAACTTCAATTTGGTGAGCCACGCTTGGCCAACTGAGGGTTTCTGCGCCTCTGAAATCATTCCATTTACTGAAGATGCTCGATTTGTCTGTGAAATCAGTAAAATCGCGGCAACTCAATACCATGTGGAAAGGAAGATCGTCCCATGTTAATTTTGGAAGACTGGATGCAGGATCACCCAAACTCTTCCGCGTGTATTGAGCTGTAAATATTGAGGCGGTTCTTCACTTCAGACCCTGACATCTGCAGGCGGGCTAATGGCAGCAATATTCACGCGATCAGTTCCAGTGGCATGAGATTCCGCAAAAATTATATCGGAATTTATGTTTGGCTCCATGTAAAGTAAAAACGATTTCAATTAACCAGTTGCCTAAAGAGGGCCACTACTTATATAGTCAGCAAGCAACATTATACATCAGACTTTTGTGCAAATCAGGAGATGTGTATTTTTGCTTTTCCCAGAAAACACATTGAATTAAACTGTCTTGTTCACCATCAAGACACAGTATGAAGAGAGATGGGATCGGCAGGTTCCAAAATCACGAATCACGTCGACGATGGTTACATTCGTGTCAGAAGTGTGTCGGCCCAGGGCACAGTGTCTGAGGGACTGGGTCTGCGTGGGGCAATTATGATATTCAGTACACTGTCAATGAGATTTTGTTCCCCTTTACTTCGTAATAATAGACAGAGTAGTGAAGCAAAGGAGACATGAAAGACAAATTCAGGAACCACGGTTCAGAAGGGTCCACTATGCGTCACTTTACAAGACATTTCTTGGAATGAGGCTGATGCGTGTTGAGAGATGATCCGGTTCATCAAATTTATACATTTTGTGTCCAGTTTTTGCATTTTCATCACGGTTCGAAGGCCGTTGTTTAATATCGCGGCGTGCAGGTCATCTGTATCGGCGAATCTGTTCCTAACCAGTAGCTGCGAGTCACTGTCGGATCCTGCCTGAGTTGGTTGAGTTGACCGTTGGAGAAATCTCTTTGTATTGTATCGTTTTTGCGAGTGCATATCGTGTGCGACAAATGGCGCATGTTGAAGGCAGCGTTTTTCTTTTACGGGGCAAGTGTGGGAAATGAAGAAGGTAATGTGTCCGTTTCGCTGACCCATGCATTGCACAGAAATTTTGGTGCGGGCGGTTTTGATGAGCGGTCTCAATTCCGCACTGTTGATTGCATCTCTGGGGCGGTGTGCCTTGGCGGATTCGACAGCCGATGTACCAATTCTAAAAAATCATTCCACATTTTTTTCTGGTAAGGTACACACTCTCCCCGTCGGGGAATTGAACCCCGGTCTCCCGCGGGACAGGCAGGGATACTAACCACTATACTAACGAGGAACTTCGATTTGGCGAGCCACGCTTGGCCAACTGAGGGTTTCTGCGCATCTGAAATCACTCCATTTACTGAAGATGCTCGATTTGTCTGTGAAATCAGTAAAATCGCGGCAACTCAATACCATGTGGAAAGGAAGATCGTCCCATGTTAATTTTGGAAGACTGGATGCAGGATCACCCAAACACTTCCGCGTGTATTGAGCTGTAAATATTGAGGCGGTTCTTCACTTCAGACCCTGACATCTGCAGGCGGGCTAATGGCAGCAATATTCACGCGATCAGTTCCAGTGGCATGAGATTCCGCAAAAATTATATCGGAAATTATGTTTGGCTCCATGTAAAGTAAAAATGATTTCAATTAACCAGTTGCCTAAACAGGGCCACTACTTATATAGTCAGCAAGCAACATGATACATCAGACTTTTGTGCAAATCAGGAGATGTGTATTTTTGCTTTTCCCAGAAAACACATTGAATTAAACTGTCTTGTTCACCATCACGACACAGTATGAAGAGAGATGGGATCGGCAGGTTCCAAAATCACGAATCACGTCGACGATGGTTACATTCGTGTCAGAAGTGTGTCGGCCCAGGGCACAGTGTCTGAGGGACTGGGTCTGCGTGGGGCAATTATGATATTCAGTACACTGTCAATGAGATTTCGTTCCCCTTTACTTCGTAATAATAGACAGAGTAGTGAAGCAAAGAAGTCATGAAAGACAAATTCAGGAACCACGGTTCAGAAGGGTCCACTATGCGTCACTTTACAAGACATTTCTTGGAATGAGGCTGATGCGTGTTGAGAGATGATCCGGTTCATCAAATTTATACATTTTGTGTTCAGTTTTTATATTTTCATCGCGGTTCGAAGGCCGTTGTTTAATATCGCCGCGTGCAGGTCATCTGTATCGGCGAATCTGTTCCTAACCAGGAGCTGCGAGTCACTGTCCGATCCTGCCTGAGTTGGTTGAGTTGACCGTTGGAGAAATCTCTTTGAATTGTATCGTTTATGCGAGTGCATATCGTGTGCGACAAATGGCGCATGTTGAAGGCAGCGTTTTTCTTTTACAGGGGCAAATGTGGGAAATGAAGAAGGTAATGTGTCCGTTTAGCTGACCCTACGCATTGCACAGAAATATTGGTGCGGGCGGTTTTGACGAGCGGTCTCAATTCCGCCCTGTTGATTGCATCTCTGGGGCGGTGTGCCTTGGCGGATTTGACAGCCGATGTACCAATTCTAAAAAATAATCCCCAATTTTTTTCTGTTAAGGTACAAACTCACCCCGTCGGGGAATTGAACCCCGGTCTCTGGCGTGACAGGCGGTGATACTAACCACTATACTAACGAGAAACTTCAATTTGGTGAGCCACGCTTGGCCAACTGAGGGTTTCTGCGCCTCTGAAATCACTCCATTTACTGAAGATGCTCGATTTGTCTGTGAAATCAGTAAAATCGCGGCAACTCAATACCATGTGGAAAGGAAGATCGTCCCATGTTAATTTTGGAAGACTGGATGCAGGATCACCCAAACACTTCCACGTGTATTGAGCTGTAAATATTGAGGCGGTTCTTCACTTCAGACCCTGACATCTGCAGGTGGGCTAATGGCAGCAATATTCACGCGATCAGTTCCAGTGGCATGAGATTCCACAAAAATTAGATCGGAAATTATGTTTGGCTCCATGTAAAGTAAAAACGATTTCAATTAACCAGTTGCCTAAACAGGGCCACTACTTATATAGTCAGCAAGCAACATTATACATCAGACTTTTGTGCAAATGAGGAGATGTGTATTTTTGCTTTTCCCAGAAAACACATTGAATTAAACTGTCTTGTTCACCATCAGGACACAGTCTGAAGAGAGGTGGGATCGGCAGGTTCCAAAATCACGAATCACGTCGACGGTGGTTACATTCGTGTCAGATGTGTGTCGGCCCAGGGCACAGTGTCTGAGGGACTGGGTCTGCATGGGGCAATTATGATATTCAGTACACTGTCAATGAGATTTTGTTCCCCTTTTCTTCGTAATAATAGACAGAGTAGTGAAGCAAAGAAGACATGAAAGACAAATTCAGGAACCACGGTTCAGAAGGGTCCACTATGCGTCACTTTACAAGGCATTTCTTGGAATGAGGCTGATGCGTGTTGAGAGATGATCCGGTTCATCAAATTTATACATTTTGTGTCCAGTTTTTGCATTTTCATCGCGGTTCGAAGGCCGTTGTTTAATATCGCGGGGTGCAGGTCATCTGTATCGGCGAATCTGTTCCTAACCAGAAGCTGCGAGTCACTGTCCGATCTTGCTTGATTGTCTTATTATTCACGAGTTGGTTGAGTTGACCGTTGGAGAAATCTCTTTGAATTGTATCATTTTTCGAGTGCATACTGTGTGCTACAAATGGCGCATGTTGAAGGCAGCGTTTTTCTTTTACAGGGGCAAATATGGGAAATGAAGAAGGTAATGCGTCTGTTTCGATGACCCACGCATTGCACAGAAATATTTGTGCGGGCGGTTTTGATGAGCGGTCTAAATTCCGCACTGTTGATTGCATCTCTGGGGCGGTGTGCCTTGGCGGATTCGACAGCCGATGTACCAATTCTAAAAAATCATTCCCAATTTTTTTCTGGTAAGGTACAAACTCTCCCCATCGGGGAATTGAACCCCGGTCTCCCGCGTGACAGGCGGGGATACTAACTACTATACTAATGAGGAACTTCGGTTTGGTGAGACACGCTTGGCCAACTGAGGGTTTCTGCGCATCTTAAATCACTCCATTTACTGAAGATGCTCGATTTGTCTGTGAAATCAGTAAAATCGCGGCAACTCAATACCATGTGGAAAGGAAGATCGTCCCATGTTAATTTTGGAAGACTGGATGCAGGATCACCCAAACTCTTCCGCGTGTATTGAGCTGTAAATATTGAGGCGGTTCTTCACTTCAGACCCTGACATCTGCAGGCGGGCTAATGGCAGCAATATTCACGCGATCAGTTCCAGTGGCATGAGATTCCGCAAAAATTATATCGGAATTTATGTTTGGCTCCATGTAAAGTAAAAACGATTTCAATTAACCAGTTGCCTAAAGAGGGCCACTACTTATATAGTCAGCAAGCAACATTATACATCAGACTTTTGTGCAAATCAGGAGATGTGTATTTTTGCTTTTCCCAGAAAACACATTGAATTAAACTGTCTTGTTCACCATCAAGACACAGTATGAAGAGAGATGGGATCGGCAGGTTCCAAAATCACGAATCACGTCGACGATGGTTACATTCGTGTCAGAAGTGTGTCGGCCCAGGGCACAGTGTCTGAGGGACTGGGTCTGCGTGGGGCAATTATGATATTCAGTACACTGTCAATGAGATTTTGTTCCCCTTTACTTCGTAATAATAGACAGAGTAGTGAAGCAAAGAAGACATGAAAGACAAATTCAGGAACCACGGTTCAGAAGGGTCCACTATGCGTCACTTTACAAGACATTTCTTGGAATGAGGCTGATGCGTGTTGAGAGATGATCCGGTTCATCAAATTTATACATTTTGTGTACAGTTTTTGCATTTTCATCGCGGTTCGAAGGCCGTTGTTTAATATCGCGGGGTGCAGGTCATCTGTATCGGCGAATCTGTTCCTAACCAGTAGCTGCGAGTCACTGTCCGATCCTGCCTGAGTTGGTTGAGTTGACCGTTGGAGAAATCTCTTTGAATTGTATCGTTTTTGCGAGTGCATATCGTGTGCGACAAATGGCGCATGTTGAAGGCAGCGTTTTTCTTTTACAGGGGCAAATGTGGGAAATGAAGACGGTAATGTGTCCGTTTCGCTGATCCACGCATTGCACAGAAATATTGGTGCGGGCGGTTTTGATGAGAGGTCACAATTCCGCACTGTTGATTGCATCTCTGGGGCGGTGTGTCTTGGCGGATTCGACAGCCGATGTAACAATTCTAAAAAATCATTCACAACTTTTTTCTGGTAAGGTACAAACTCTCCCCATCAGGGAATTGAACCCCGGTCTCTGGCGTGACAGGCGGGGATACTAACCACTATACTAACGAGGAACTTCGGTTTGGCGAGACACGCTTGGCCAACTGAGGGTTTCTGTGCCTCTGAAATCACTCCATTTACTGAAGATGCTCGATTTGTCTGTGAAATCTGTAAAATCGCGGCAACTCAATACCATGTGGAAAGGAAGATCGTCCCATGTTAATTTTGGAAGACTGGATGCAGGATCACCCAAACACTTCCGCGTGTATTGAGCTGTAAATATTGAGGCGGTTCTTCACTTCAGACCCTGACATCTGCAGGCGGGCTAATGGCAGCAATATTCACGCGATCAGTTCCAGTGGCATGAGATTCCTCAAAAATTATATCGGAAATTATGTTTGGCTCCATGTAAAGTAAAAACAATTTCAATTAACCAGTTGTCTAAACAGGGCCACTACTTATATAGTCAGCAAGCAACATTAGACTTTAGTGCAAATCAGGAGATGCGTATTTTTGCTTTTCCCAGAAAACACATTGAATTAAACTGTCTTGTTCACCATCACGACACAGTATGAAGAGAGGTGGGATCGGCAGGTTCCAAAATCACGAATCACGTCGACGGTGGTTACATTCGTGTCAGAAGTGTGTCGGCCCAGGGCGCAGTGTCTGCGGGACTGGGTCTGCGTGGGGCAATTATGATATTCAGTACACTGTCAATGAGATTTCGTTCCCCTTTACTTCGTAACAATAGGCAGAGTAGTGAAGCAAAGAAGACATGAAAGACAAATTCAGGAACCACGGTTCAGAAGGGTCCACTATGCGTCACTTTACAAGACATTTCTTGGAATGAGGCTGATGCGTGTTGAGAGATGATCCGGTTCATCAAATTTATACATTTTGTGTCCAGTTTTTGCATTTTCATCGCACTTCGAAGGCCGTTGTTTAATATCGCGGGGTGCAGGTCATCTGTATCGGCGAATCTGTTCCTAACCAGTAGCTGAGAGTCACTGTCCGATCCTGCTTGATTGTCTTATTATTCACGAGTTGGTTGAGTTGACCGTTGGAGAAATCTCTTTGAATTGTATCGTTTTTGCGAGTGCATATCGTGTGCGACAAATGGCGCATGTTGAAGGCAGCGTTTTTCTTTTACAGGGGCAAATATGGGAAATGAAGAAGGTATGCGTCCGTTTCGCTGACCCACGCATTGCACAGAAATATTGGTGCGGGCGGTTTTGATGAGCGGTCTCAATTCCGCACTGTTCATTGCATCTCTGGGGCGGTGTGCCTTGGCGGATTCGACAGCCGATGTACCAATTCTAAAAAATCATTCTCAATTTTTTTCTTGTAAGGTAAAACTCTCCCCGTCGGGGAATTGAACCCCAGTCTCCCACGTGACAGGCAGGGATGCTAACCACTATACTAACGAGGAACTTTGCTTTCGCTAGACACGCTTGGCCAACTGAGGGTTTCTGCGCCTTTGAAATCACTCCATTTACTGAAGATTCTCGATTTGTCTGTGAAATCAGTAAAATCGCGGCAACTCAATACCATGTGGAAAGGAAGATCGTCCCATGATAATTTTGGAAGACTGGATGCAGGATCACCCAAACACTTCCGCGTGTAGTGAGCTGTAAATATTGAGGCGGTTGTTCACTACAGACCCTGACATCTGCAGGTGGGCTAATGGCAGCAATATTCACGCGATCAGTTCCAGTGGCATGAGATTCCGCAGAAATTATATCGGAAATTATGTTTGGCTCCATGTAAAGTAAAAACAATTTCATTTAACCAGTTGCCTAAACAGGGCCACTACTTATATAGTCAGCAAGCAACATTATACATCAGACTTTTGTGCAAATCAGGAGATGTGTATTTTTGCTTTTCCCAGAAAACACATTGAATTAAACTGTCTTGTTCACCATCACGACACAGTATGAAGAGAGATGGGATCGGCAGGTTCCAAAATCACGAATCACGTCGACGATGGTTACATTCGTGTCAGACGTGTGTCGGCCCAGGGCACAGTGTCTGAGGGACTGGGTCTGCGTGGGGCAATTATGATATTCAGTACACTGTCAATGAGATTTCGTTCCCCTTTACTTCGTAATAATAGACAGAGTAGTGAAGCAAAGAAGACATGAAAGACAATTTCAGGAACCACGGTTCAGAAGGGTCCACTATGCGTCACTTTACAAGACATTTCTTGGAATGAGGCTGATGCGTGTTGAGAGATGATCCGGTTCATCAAATTTATACATTTTGTGTCCAGTTTTTGCATTTTCATCGCGGTTCGAAGGTCGTTGTTTAATATCGCGGGGTGCAGGTCATCTGTATCGGCGAATCTGGTCCTAACCAGTAGCTGCGAGTCACTGTCCGATCCTGCTCGATTGTCTTATTATTCACGAGTTGTTTGAGTTGACCATTGGAGAAATCTCTTTGAATTGTATCGTTTTTGCGTGTGCATATCGTGTGCGACAAATGGCGCATGTTGAAGGCAGCGTTTTTCTTTTACAGGGTCAAATATGGGAAATGAAGAAGGTAATGTGTCCGGTTCGCTGACCCACGCATTGCACAGAAATATTGGTGCGGGCGGTTTTGATGAGCAGTCTCAATTCCGCCCTGTTGATTGCATCTCTGGGGCGATGTGCCTTGGCGGATTCGACAGCCGATGTACCAATTCTAAAAAATAATTCGCAATATTTTTCTGGGAAGGTACAAACTCTCCCAGTCGGGAATTTGAACCCTGGTCTCCCACGTGACAGGCAGGGATACTAACCACTATACTAACGAGTAAATGCTATTTTGTGAGCCCCGCTTGGCCAACTGAGGGTTTCTGTGCCTCTGAAATCACTCCATTTACTGAAGATGCTCGATTTGTCTGTGAAATCAGTACAATCGCGGCAATTCAATACCATGTGGAAATGAAGATCGTCCCGTGTTAACTTTGGAAGACTGGATGCAGGATCACCCAAACTCTTCCGCGTGTATTAAGCTGTAAATATTGAGGCGGTTGTTCACTTCAGACCCTGAAATCTGCAGGCGGGCTCATGGCAGCAATATTCACGCGATCAGTTCCAGTGGCATGAGATTCCGCAGAAATTAGATCGGAAATTATATTTGGCTCCATGTAAAGTAAAAACGATTTCAATTAACCCGTTGCCGAACAGGGCCACTACTTATATAGTCAGCAAGCAACATTATACATCAGACTTTTGTGCAAATCAGGAGATGCGTATTTTTGCTTTTCCCAGAAAACACATTGAATTAAACTGTCTTGTTCACCATCAGGACACAGTATGAAGAGAGGTGGGATCGGCAGGTTCCAAAATCACGAATCACGTCGACGCTGGTTACATTCGTGTCAGAAGTGTGTCGGCCCAGGGCACAGTGTCTGCGGGACTGGGTCTGCGTGGGGCAATTATGATATTCAGTACACTGTCAATGAGCTTTCCTTCCCCTTTTGCTACCCTCTTGCTATTTATGTACGTGTAAAAAGCCTTGGGATTTTCCTTCACCCTATTTTCCAATGACGTATCATGACCCCTTCTAGCCCTCCTGACTCCTTGCTTAAGTTCCTTCCTACTTTCCTTATATTCCACACAGGCTTCATCTGTTCCCAGCCTTTTAGCCCTGACAAATGCCTCCTTTTTCTTTTTGACGAGGCCTACAATATCTCTCGTTAACCAAGATTCCCGAAAATTGCAGTATATATCCTTCATCCTCACAGGAACATGCCGGTCCTGAATTCCTTTCAACTGACACTTGAAAGCCTCCCACATGTCAGATGTTGATTTGCCCTCAAACATCTGCCCCCAATCTAGGTTCTTCAGTTCCCGCCTAATATTGTTATAATTAGCCTTCCTCCTATTTAGCACATTCATCCTAGGACCACTCTTATCCTTGTCCACCAGTACTTTAAAACTTACTGAATTGTGGTCACTGTTACCGAAATGCTCCCCTACTGAAACATCTACCACCTGGCCGGGCTCATTCCCCAATACCAGGTCCAGTACCGTCCCTTCCCTAGTTGGACTGTCTACATATTGTTTTAAGAAGTCTTCCTGGATGCTCCTTACAAACTCCGCCCCGTCTAGGCCCCTGGCACTAAGTGAGTCCCAGTCAATATTGGTGAAGTTGAAGTCTCCCATCACCACACCCCTGTTGTTTTTACTCTTTTCCAAAATCTGTCTACCTATCTGCTCCTCTATCTCCCGCTGGCTGTTGGGACGCCTGTAGGAACCCCCCCAACATTGTAACTGCACCCTTCTTATTCCTGATCTCTACCCATATAGCCTCACTGCCCTCTGAGGTGTCCTCCCGCAGTACAGCTGTGATATTCTCCCTAACCAGTAGCACAACTCCGCCTCCCCTTTTACATCCCCCTCTATCCCGCCTGAAACATCTAAATCCTGGAACGTTTAGCTGCCACACATACACAGTCACAGACTTTTTCAGAGACAAACGATCTCTCCCTCAGGCACGCGCTTAGCATAAACTATTTCCAAAACACATTCTCTTTTTCTGTCTCCCTCTCACACATATGCACATATTCTCTGATACACACGCACTCCCTCTAGCTCTCTGCCTCAGACACACAGACACAAATTGCTTCTGAGTTTGCCTATCTCTCTGTGTCTCTCTTTCACACACACACACACACAGACAGACAAGGACCGTTCTGTCACACGCTCTCTCTCTCTCAAACGCACACACACAAACTCTTTCTGGCTCTCTCTCGCTGTCCTTATCTCTCTCTCTACCTCGCTATATCTCTTTCAATCTCTCTCTCACATACACACTGTCACAGACTCTCAAAAACGTTTTTCTGACACAAACACTCTCACTCTCTCTCTCCTCCACACACTCTTTCTGGCACATTCTACCTCTCTATCTCTCTCTGCCTCTGCCTCTGTCTCCATCACTATCTCTATCTCTCCCCAGTTCGGCCTACTCCCATTTTTGTCTGTTCTCGTCCAGTGGAGTTCTAGCTCCATCCAATAGCTATCCGAATATTTTGACATAAACATCCACCCCGTCTCGCTGCTGGTGCCTCTCAGGTCCTCCAGTCGTGTGTTTTCTGGGGGCCCGGGGTACCCTACAGTCTCTTTGCGGAGGAGGTGTTTTATTTGGAAGTGTCTCAATTCCTGTCCTTTTCCTAGTGTCCACTTCCTCATCACTTCGCCCAGTGTCGCCAATGGGCTCGTTGTGCATCTTGCTGAGGAGCATAGGAGTGCTGATGACACACAGACTACTTTAGACGCACGCACACACTCGCTCGCATACACAGACTAGTTTTGACGCACGCACACACTCGCTCACACACACAGACTACTTTTAATGCATGCGCACACACAGGCTACTTTTGACACGCACACGCACTCTCTGGCACACACAGACTACTTTTGACGCTCGCACGCACAGACTACTTTTGACGCACACGTTCATTCTCTCGCACACACTCGCACACACACATGCATATACTACTTTGGACGTGCACGTTCACACTTTCATGCACACACACGCATGCACAGACTACTTTTGACGTACAGGTTCACTCTCTTGCGCACACACAGATAGACTATTTCTGACGCACATCTCGCTCTTGCACACACACAGACTATTTCTGACGCACAACTCTCTCTCGCACACACACTTGCGCTCAGACACACAGACTAACTTTGAGTCACAGGTTCATTCTCTCGCACAGAAACACACAGAGAGACTACCTTTGACGCACACATCTCTCTCGCACGCACACACAGACTATTTCTGACGCACATGCTCTCCCTCTTGCATACGCACGCAGACTATTTCTGATGCACATCTCGCTCTCCCGCACACACACTTGCACACACACAGACTACTTTTGACTCACAAATTCACTCTCTCGCACACACACTCGCACACACAGACTATTTCTGATGCACAATCTCTCCCTCTCTCGCAAACGCACAGACTATTTCTGACGCACATCTCTCTCTCCCACACACACACTTGCACACACACAGACTACTTTTGACTCACAAATTCACTCTCTCGCACACACAGACTATTTCTGACGCACATCTCTCTCGCCCGCGCACACACTTGGACACACACACAAACAGACCACTTTTGACGCACATCTCTCTCTCTTGCACATAACCACAGACGATTTCTGACGGACATCTCTCTCTCTCTCGCACACAGACACAGACTATGTCTGATGCACATCTCTCTCTCCTGCACACACAGACTATTCCTGACGCAAATGCTCGCCCCCTCGCACACACACACACTCTATTTCTGACACACATGCTCTCCCTCTCGCAGACACACAATTTCTGACACAATGCTCTCCGTCTCTCTTACTCTCTCTCTCACAGACACAGACACAGACTCTTTCTGGCACACATCGTCTCTCTCCAGCGCAAACCCACGCACACAAACTCTTTCTGACACACACTCACTCTCTCTTAATCCCTCTCACACACAGGCACAGACTCTTTCTGACACACTCTCTTGCTCTCTTCCCCCCTCTCTCTCCCTCTCACACAAACACACTCACACACAGACGCTTTCTGAAATATACAATCACTCTTTCTCGCGCACACGCACTCATACGTACACAGAGACTCTTTCTGACACACCCGATCTCCCCCTACCTCCCTCCCTCTCTCGCCCACACACACAAACACTTTCTGACTCCCTCTATCTTTCAATCTTTCTCCCTCTCATACACACAGACAGTCATCCACTCTTTCTGACGCAGACACACTCCATCTCTCGCTCTCTCTTAATGAAGTTTCATCAGATTTGCTCCAGGAATTTTTTGAGTGTCCTATCAAGATAGATGGAAGAAGCTAGGCCGGTATTTTGCACAGTTTATTTCTGACAAACACACTCTCTCTCACTCTCTCTCTCCCGCTCCCTCTTATTTTGAGCAGTAAGGTGATAAGATTGAGAAATATAAAATACTTATAAGGGTAGACAGCTTAGCTGCAGGTAAAATGTTAACCATTGTTTGTGAGTTTGGAACCGGTGGGACAATAGCAAAAGCAAAAAGCAGCAACCCATTTAGTAGAAAGGTGACGATATTTACTCAAAAGATTGTTGAATAATCAAAATTTTCTATGCCAGAGGACCATGGGAGCTCAGCAATTGAGTGGTATTGTGATTGAATACAGCTGTTTATCGGAAGTATATTTGCATAGAGCAGATGTGTTATCATCACCATCCAACTTACTCCCTCAATGCCACTCAATATATATTGAAGGAAATGGAGCAGATTGGTATGAAGAAAATGGAGACCACATGTTTATTTGGAACAAAAGAGCTTAGATGAATGAATGGAGAAAAGCATTTTCAGAGCATAATATAGAAAAAAGCAAACAGCGTTCAAGCCAATATATGTCGATCAAGCCTAATAAAGCCCAAAACATTATAAATATGATTCTCGGGGGATAACAATGGCAAGCATTGAAGATGAACATTGATCAGCACTTTCGTATGACGTGCTTGAAAAGGTGGGTACGTTGTTTGAGTGCTCCGTCTCCTTATAACAATACCACTAATAGCACTACTGATTATACTTTAATAACAGGAGTAGCAATAATGCAAATGCATTGGCTGAGGTGCAAACGAAATCCACAAACACAATTTCAGATGTGAGGCAGCGCATTTCATGAAGTGTAAACGGTGAAAAGGGAAGGACAGGGGTAATCTGATGACAGTGTTCGCATGCCGCACAATTTCTAGGGAAGAGCTCCAGATATTCCCAATTGTAGTCAGACTAAATCTAGATAAGAAAACAAGATGAGAGTAAAACTAATAATTTCCTCTCGAAATACAGCAGCATGTTTATCACCACTTACTAAACAGAATGTGGAACTTCCCTCCAGTTTGCTGAATTGATCAGAATATCTCAGAACCATTTTTCTTTGGGTTGGAAATTAAGACGAAAGAAGAGGAAACAGCAGCATTAGAAAGTGTTGCCGTTTTGTTCAATTGGGGGTGATTAAAGCTTGTCAACTGCGGACATCACCATATCCAAGCGGAGTCTCTGATTGTTTGGGATTTCAGTTAGTCAGTGTTCTGAACTTGCCGATTGGCTCAGGGGGCATCATTCTGTGGTTGGACCTCCTGATTGGCTGAAAGGCTGTCCGGCAGCGGCTGGAGATCCTGATTGGCTGAGGGGCTGTAGGTCAGTTTTATTTATTGGTTAATTTGATAATTGTTGTAACCGGATATTTCACCGCGATCTTGATCTGCTCCCTGAACCTGGACTGAGTCACCACATAAATAAATGTGTTTGTGCAGCAATTTAAATCCCGCATCATAAATCCGACTTCTTGTAAATTATATTGTGGAATGGTGAGGTAATATAATCCTCTCAAATCAATATAGAAAAATTTAATAACAAACACAGTCCAGAGGAGAATGAAAGCTCCGGAGATGCTGAAGAGTAAAATCATTGACTTCCTTCTGCTCTCCATCTCTGGGTCTTTACGATTGTCTCCCTGACTCTGAGCCCTCAGTGCCTTCCGGCTTCGACTTGTGATTAAAATGTGTCTGACTGTCAGAGTGTTGATCAACAGGATTAAAAAGAATGGGATCAATGGGGTTAAAATCTGATCAAACCAGTTGTATACAACCCATCCGGGATCAGTGTAATAGCTGCTCATTGTCTGACAGAACCACGGCACATTGTCGATTATCTGTACAGGTTAATTTGTAAAGTACCGTGGGATGTTTTTTATACAGAGCAAGAGGCCGCTCATTGACAGGACCACAGCCGCTGTTTTCCCGGTGCAATAGTGTCTTTTCAGTTTCTGGCAGCGAATGGCCACAAATCGATCAAAGGAGAATGTGAGGGTGAACCAGACAGAACAGTCCGCGGCTGCAGGCATCAGAACACCGTTAACACGGCACACATAAGTAAGGTCCAGGAAATTCCAGGGGAAATAATAGCGATTGATCTTGTTCAGTATGGGACGAGTGATCATAAACATCAGATCTGCCGCCGCCATGGCCACCAGGTAGCGAGTGGTGCAGGTAGCGAGGCCACACTTGCCCCGACTCAGAATCGCAATTCCCAGTAAATTCGCTGTCAGAGAGAAGGAAGAAGTGTCTGGAAATTACTGATGAAACATTCTCTGTGTCTGAACCGGGACAGGATTTCAGTGTCAATATAATGGGCAGTGGGTGGGTGGGAGTGTTGGCAGCGGAGTGGGCACAGAGATTAACATTGCAGAGAGGGAAGTAACAGCAAATGTACCCCGAGTGTTTAAGACATGGGACGGGGAAAAATGTGAGTTGCCACCCTGTCAGATTGATGGCAGTGGGAGGAAAATGCTCAGAATTCAAATAGCTTTGGAAGAGGTTACATTTCTCATTTATTCTGAAATATATGATTAACTCAGACTGAGCGGGTTTCCAAAATCGGACACAAATATATCAGAGATTGTCATCCCTCCTCACTCCCAATTATTGCAACACACCCTGATTCGACTGTTCCCTGTGCTAAATTCCTGAAGTAGTTCGACACCACTCCTGGATTATTGCAATCCTCCACGATCAATCGAAAAAATTAAACCAGCGCAGGTCCTCCCTCGTTTATAATTATGAGACGCATAAAGATTGTTCAGTGTCCAGGAAATTCGCCCGGCAAACCCTTTCCATGCTCAGTCGTTGGTAATGCACCCTCTCCCAGGAATACTCCATTGTCATGTTCCAAACACCCACAGATCACATTATTCTCAGGGATGCATGCTCTCCCGGTTTGGAAAGAATTCCGGACAAGCATTTCTCAGGAATTTTCCCTCTCTGCCATTGGACATTGCCCAGGATTCACTTGCCAGAAATATAATCTCTCCAGACTGCATTTGCTTAAAAAGATGGATTCAAAAGTTCCACGTCTCAAGTTGCTGAGCTTTAAGTTGAGGCCTGAGGGCCGTAACATCCTAATTGGAAGATGCGATGCTGCTCCTGCAGCTTGCGTTGTGCTTCACTGGATCCTTGCAGCAGGCCAAGGACAAACATGTGGATATGATGGCAAGGTGCTGAGTTAAAATGGCCGCAACAGAAAGGCTGGGGTCATGCTTGTGGTCAGAGTAAAGGTGTTCCGCAAAACAATCTCCCAGTCTATGTTTAGACTCCCGAATGTAGTGGAGACGGTATTGGGCGCAGTGAAGTCAGCAGACCAAATTGAAGAAACACAAGTGAAAAGCTGCTTCACCAGAAAGGACAGTTTGCTGCCAAGAATTATGAGACGGGAGGAGGTAAAGCGACAAATATTTCACGCTCTGTGAATGCAAAGGTAGGTGCCGTAGGGAGAACATAGAACATAGAGGGCAGAAGGAGGTCATTCGGCCCATCGAGACTGCACTGACCCACTTAAGCTATCACTTCCAACCTATCCCCGGAACGCAATAACCCCTCCTAACCTTAACCTTGGTCACTAAGGGCAATTTATCATGGCCAATCCACGTAACCTGCACATCTTTGGACTGTGGGAGGAAACCGGAGCACCCGGAGGAAACCCACGCAGATACGGGGAGAACGTGCAGACTCCACACAGACAGTGACCCAGCGGGGAATCGAAGCTGGGACCCTAGCGCTGTGAAGCCACAGTGCTATCCACTTGTGCTACCGGCTGTAAGAGGATGGGGTGTTGTTGTGATGGAGAAGTGGACAACGGTGACAAAGAGGGAGCAGTATCTGAGGAATGCAAAACAATGTCGTGTTGGCGAGAGAACAAGAACAAAGAACAATCCAGCACAAGGAACTGGCCCTTCTGCCTTCCAAGCAGCACCAACTTTTGCCAAAACCCTCAGCACTTCCTTGTGCCGTATCCCTCGATACCCATCCTTGTGTTTCTCAAGATGCCTTTTGAACACCATTAATATATCTGCTTCCACTACCTTCCCTGGCAACGCATTCCAGGCACTCGCTATCCTCAGCGTAAACAAACCTGCCTCGCACATATCCTCTAAACGCTGCCCCACGGACTTTAGACTATGCCCCCTGGTGACTGGCCCCTCCACCCTGGGAAAGAATGCCTACCCATCCACTATATCCAAGCCCCACATAATTCTGTAGACCTCTATCAGGTCACCCCTCAACCTCCGTCTTTCAAATGACAACAGTCCAGGTCTATTCAGTCTCTCCACATAGCTAACACCCTCCAGGCCAGGCAACATCCTGGTATACGTCCTCTGCGCCCTCTCCAAAGATTCCACATCCTTCTGGTGGTGTGGCGACCAAGATTGTGCGCAATATTCCAAGTGCGGCCTTGCCAAGGTTCTATACAACTGCAGCATAACATGCCAGTTTTTGTGCTCGATTTCCAGTCCAATGAAGGCAAGCATTCTGCATGCTTTATTGACTACCTTGTCCACTTGTGCTGCCACCTTCAAAGATCTGTGGACCTGCACGACCAGATCTCTCTGACTTTCTATATTCCTGACAGTTTATCATTTACCATATATTTAGACTTACCAAAATGCATTTCCTCACATTGGTCCGGATTAAACTCCTGTTGCCATTTTGCTGCCCAAGTCTCCAACCAATCAATGTCCTGTTGTATCTTCTGACAATCCTCATCACTAGTTGCCACTCCACCAACCCTGGTATCATTTGTGAAATTACGAATCAAACCGGCTACATATTCCTCCAAATCGTTTATGTACATCACAAACAACAGAGGCCCAAGCAAAGAGCCCTACGGAACACCACTAGTCACAACCTTCCATTCAAAAAACTCCCGTCTCTTGTTAATCTTTGCCTTCTGTGACTGAGCCAGTTCAGTATCCATCTTACCATCTCACCTCTGATCCCGTGTGACTCCACCTTTCGTACCAGTCTGCCATGAGGTATCTTGTCAAATGCTTTACTAAAGTCCATGTAAACAACATCCACCGCCCCACCCCCCCCTCATGAATCATCTTCTTTACCTCCTCAAAAATCTTGATCAAGTAATTGAGGCACGACATTCCCTTCGCAAAACCACGCCGTCTATCGTTTATGAATCCACTTGTTTCTAAATGGGTATCAAGCCTGTCCCTGAGAATTCTCTGCAATAATTTACCTGCTACCGACGTGAGGCTCACCGGCCTATATTTTCCAGGATTATCCCTGCTTCCCTTCTAAAACAGGGTACCGCATTAGTTATTCTACAGTCATCTGGGATCTCACCTGGGGTAAATATGTGTTTTGTGGCAGCATCATGCTGGAGGTTGCACAACCGGTGGAGTATGATCCTTTGAATGCGGAGGCCGATGGTGTGGAAGGTGAGGATAGGGGAATCCAGTTATATTTCCGGGAGAGAAGGGAATGTGTGAGGGGGCATAGGTGCCAGAAATGAAGTGAATACGGTTGAGAGTCCTGGTATTGGAAAAGGAAGACATGCCGGAAGGGTTACTTTCGAACATGGCATCGTGAGAACGATGGAGAGACTGCGGGAATGGGATTCCGTATCAGAGGAGGCTACAAGGTAACTTCGGATTCGGTGGGCTTTCCTTATTTGTTCTTGAAATGTGTCTGCTGCTGCATGAGTCAGCATTTGTTACTCATCCCTAATTGCCCTTGATCTTAGTGGTTTATTAGATCGTTTCCGAGGGGGGTGGAGAACCAGTTACGAGTTACATTCTTCGCGGTATGTGTCTGCAGTCATGCAGGCTATTGTTTGATGAGTGATCCAGACCAGCTTTTACTTTTGATTTCAATTGTCACCATCTGCCATGGGGAGATTCGAACCCAGGACACTATCATTACTCTGGGTCACTGGATTGCTATTCTCATGACAATACCGCTACTCCACCGCCCACCCTAATTGCGTCACAAGAAATAGTCAGGTGAAGAAAGGCTTGGGAATTGTCGGAAATGGACCCTGTAAAGGTGAAAGAGGGTTGCAAATTGGAAGGAAAGTCGAATTATAATTGCACAGTTTGCAGACTAAAACAAATTGGAGTGACAGTGAATACAGAGAAAGAATACAACCTTGCAAAGTGGGTATTTTTATGTGAATTTAATTTCCCTCCAGCTCACTGTCCGTTGCTGGAATTTCAACAGACATTCTTGGAAGACAAGTGTTTAAAACAACTGGTGGGGTGTCTGGGTTCAGTTAACATGTTCACAATTGTTTGTAACAGGAACACTTTAAAAACAGCCAGACAAATTGAACAAACATTGGATTTCATATCAGGATTAATACAAATGCGAGAAATGTCACACGATGGCACAATAGTTAGCACTGTGCCATCACAGCTCCAGGGTTCCAGGTTCGCTTCCCGGCTTGGGTCACTGTCTGTGCGTAGTCTGCACGTCCTCCCCGTGTCTGCGTGAGTTTCATCCGGGTTCACCAGTTTCCTCCCACAGTCCAAAGATGTGCAGGTTAGGTGGATTGGCCATGTTACATTTACCCTTAGTGACCAAAAGGTTTAGGAGGGGTTACTGTGTTACGGGGAAAGGGTGCTTAAGTGGGATGGTCTTTCCAGGGGTTGGTGCAGACTTGATGGGCCAAATGGCCTCCTTCTGCACTGTAAATTTCTCTGTTTCTACCTATTAGAATACTGTACTGTTCTGGGTTTAAAGAAATGTCAGACGTTGGGTGATATCTGTTTCTGTTGGAACAGTTCAATGGAAAACAGAGATATCGAGATATTTCACTTCACACAATAGATATCAAACATTTTCAACGCACAGCTAAACTATTCCTGCCTTTAATCTATTCCAACGATATAATCGTGAGAGAGAGAGAGAGTTCCATAGAATGAAGCGAGTACTCAACACCACAATACATTATTTCAAAATAGAATCACCTTATTTCAGTCAAGTACCTGTCCCAATACAATCCGACTCGTATAGGTAGTCCTAGTAATAGATGGATAATTGGATCAAATATCACACTCTGGTGAGAGACCCACATTCAGTACAATTCTACACTGACAGATACTTCCAACAATCCTTGTTCACTCTCTCATATTCCACTGCGGTTAGAGACCCTCATTCAGTGTGATTTCTTTCTGACTCCCATTAAATCCTCCTTCAGAGAGATTGTATTCACTGAGATCCAATCCAACATTATACAAGATTCCACTGAATGTAATAACTGTATTGATCGGAGTTACAAACAGAGGTTTAGTGTTAGATGAATAATGAGTTGGAAACCATAGACATTTGCCTTATCCTTCATCAGTTGACTGTAGAATAGTGAGCACGAGATCAGCATTACACTTTTTCAATCTGTTTAATATCACAGAGCCACTCACACACAAATTAGGACAACAATGGAGATCATAACTTACCGTTAACGCCAACAATTGTTAGAATTGGGTAGAATATTTTCTCAGATGTATCAATTGGAAGAACCATATTCAATGTGAAGTCACCTGCTCCTTCGTGCTGTTGACAGTCTCTCTGTCTTAAACTCTGAAGTCATATATTTCCAAAGCCTTTAATTTATACCATGAGGGACTACCTCAGGGATATTGAGGTTGCAACATCGTTTAACTTATTGAATTAATATAGAGGAGCAAACAGATTACGACATTGAGTTCAGTGAAAGGAAATATTACTTTTGGAGTGAATGACCTCTTTCCAAACACTGGACTATGTTGATCACATTGATCAACAAATAATAACAGAAAGGAGGGAGTCCACTCATACACCAACAGTCCCCTCTCCAGATCTCAGATTGTTTCAGTGATATTCGTCACTCGACTGTGACCACTGGGTGCTTCAGTTCCAATTGTCAGTGTGTTTCTCTGGGTGGTCCCACTGCACTCTGGGGTGTAGCTCCTTCTTTAACTGTGACATAAACATAGAACTTACAGTGCAGAGGGTGGCCATTGGACCCATCGAATCTGCACTGGCCCTTGGAATGAGCATCCTAACTAAGCCCACACCCTCACCCTGTCCCCAGTAACCCCACCAAACGTAAGGGCAATTTACCATGGCCAATCTACCTAACCTACACATGTTTGGACTGTGGGAGGAAACCGGAGCACCCAGAGGAAACCCACGCAGACACTGGGAGAACGGGTAGACTGCGCAAAGGCAATGAGCCAAGTCGGGAATTGTACCTCGGACCCTGGAGCTGTGACGCAAATGTGCTAGCCATTGTGCTACCATGACCATTCAATGATTCAGCTGCAATTTCCAGCGTGCTTCTCTGAGTGGTTCTAGTGCACTCAGGAATGCCGCTAGATGTAAGAAGTCTTAAAACACCAGGGTAAAGTCCTGATGTGGAGATGCCGGCTTTGGACTGGGGTGAGAACAGTAAGAAGTCTTACAACACCAGGTTAATGCCCAATAGGTTTGTTTTGAATCACTAGCTTTCGGAGCACCTGAGGAAGGAGCAGTGCTCCGAAAGCTAGTGATTCGAAACAAACCTGTTTGACTTTAACCTGGGGTTGTAAGACTTCTTACTGAGGTTAAAGTCCAACAGGTTTGTTTCGAATCACTAGCTTTCTGAGCACTGCTCCTTCCTCCGGCGGCATCTCCATATCATCACTAACTGTGACCATTCAGTGAATCAGTCCCAATACTCAGTGTGTTTTTCTGGGTGGTTCCATTACACTCTGGGGTTAGCTGCACCTTTAACTGTGACCACCCAGTGATTCAGTTTCAATTGTTATTTTGTTTCTCCGGATGGGTTTCGACTGCACTCTTGGTGTAGGTGCACTTTAACTGTGACGGTTCTGTTCCAATTGTTAGTGTGTTTCCAACGTTGTTCCACTGCAAACTGAGGTCTTGCTGCCTCTTTAACTGCAACCATTCAGTGATTCAATTCCAATTGTTAATTTGTTTATCTGGGTAGGTCTACTGCACTGTGGGCTGCAGCAGCCTCTCTAACTTCGAACAATTCCTTTATTTGATTATAGTGTGTTCATAAAGTGCACATTCCAGTGAATTAAATATCCAAACTGTTTAAACGCCAAAGAAAATTATTGCAACAGTAAATTTAATGCAGCTCCTCAAACCGAGACAATGAATTGCAACATTGGAACACATCAGAAGAGTGAGAGCCTGCAGCTGATGCAAAAAACAACACGTTGTCGAGCAGCAAAAGCAAATCAAGCGATGAAAACTAATACAGCGCCTCGAACGGATGCTGCCCCTCCAGCTGACAACACACTAAAACTATGATGTGCTGGCACAAGAAAGGGCGTACCAACCTCCCCGAACAGGCGCCGGAATGTGGCGACTAGGGGCTTTTCACAGTAACTTCATTTGAAGCCTACTTGTGACAATAAGCGATTTTCATTATTTTTCATTTCAGATAAATGTCATTAGAGAAAGAGAGAGTGGAATATGAAGAGGGCGAAAGAGAAAGTGGGTGGAGTAACAGAGCATGAGAGAAAAGATGGTGAGAGAGAAAGAGTGTGAGGAGAAAGATGATGAGAGAGCAATAACGAGGTAAAGAGAGAGTGTGAGAGGAAGAGGACAAGAGAGAATGAGGGTAAGGGCGTAAAGGGGTGGTAAAGAAATAGGGCGAGAGATAGAGAAATTGAGAGAGAATGAGGCTGAGACCGAAAGGGGATGAGCGCGAAAGAGAATGAGAGAGTAAGAGCGTGAGAGAAAGTGAGTGAGAGACAAAGAGGGTGGGGGAGCAAGAGGATGGAGAAATAAAGAGTAAAACGACAGAAGGAGTTTCATTTTTTCTCTCTCTCTCTTTCTGTACCTATCTATCTACCCTATCCATTTATCTATCATCTATTTATCTATCTATCTATCTGTCCACCTATCTATCTATCTGTCTGTCTGTCTGTCTGTCTATCTACCTATCTATCATCTATTTCTCTCTCTCTCTCTCTCTCTCCCAGTCATAGTAGCTTTGTGATTGGAAAATCATGTGTCACGAATTTGATTCAGTATTTTGAAGGGGTAACCAAGAAGGTAGATGAGGGCAGTGCATTCGACGTTATCTGTATGGATTTTAGCAAGGCCTTTAACAAGATACTGTATGGTAGGTTGTTGCAAAAGTTTAAATCGCACGGTATCCAGTGTGGGGTAGCCAATAGGGTGAAACGCTTGGCTTGACGATAGAAGACAAAGGGTGGTTGTAGAGGGTTGTTTTTCAAACTGGATGTCTGTAACCAGCGGTGTGCCTCATGCATCAGTGCTGGGCCTGCTGTTATTTGCTTCTTTTATTAAGTATTTGGATCAGTGCTGGGTCTACTGTTATTTGTTTGTTTTATTAAGTATTTGGATGAGGATTTAGGACGCATGGTTCGTAGGTTTTCAGATGACATTAATATTGGTGACATAGTGGAGAGTGAAGAAGGTTATCTAGTATTGTAACGTGGTATAGACCAATGGGCCAGTGGGCCAATGAATGGCAGATGGAGTTTAATTTAGAAATATGTGAAGTGATGCATTTTGGTTGATCGAATCGGGGCGGGATCTACTCAGTTAATGATAGAGTGCCTTGAAGAAGACATGAAAGACAAATTCAGGAACCACGGTTCAGAAGGGTCCACTATGCGTCACTTTACAAGACATTTCTTGGAATGAGGCTGATGCGTGTTGAGGGATGATCCCGTTCGTCAAATTTATACATTTTGTGTCCAGTTTTTGCATTTTCATCGCGGTTCGAAGGCCGTTGTTTAATATCGCGGGGTGCAGGTCATCTGTATCGGCGAATCTGTTCCTAACCAGTAGCTGCGAGTCACTGTCCGATCCTGCTTGATTGTCTTATTATTCACGAGTTGGTTGAGTTGACCGTTGGAGAAATCTCTTTGAATTGTATCGTTTTTGCGAGTGCATATCGTGTGCGACAAATGGCGCACGTTGAAGGCAGCGTATTTCTTTTACAGGGGCAAATGTGGGAAATGAAGAAGGTATGTGTCCGGTTCGCTGACCCACGCGTTGCACAAAAATATTGGCGTGGGCGGTTTTGATGAGCGGTCTCAATTCCGCCCTGTTGATTGCATCTCTGGGGCGCTGTGCCTTGGCGGTTTCGACAGGCGATGTACCAATTGTAAAAAAGGATTTCCAATTTTTTTCTGGTAAGCTACAAACTCTCCCCGGTCTCCCGCGTGACAGGCGGGGATACGAACCACTATACTAACGAGGAAATTAGGTTTGATGAGCCACGCTTGGCCAACTGAGGGTTTCTGCACCTCTGAAATCACTCCATTGACTGAAGATGCTCTATTTGTCTGTGAAATCAGTAAAATAACGGCAACTCAATGCCATGTGGAAAGGAAGATCGTCCCATGTTAATTTTGGAAGACTGGATGCAGGATCACCCAAACTCTTCCGCGTGTATTGAGCTGTAAATATTGAGGCGGGTGTTCACTTCAGACCCTGACATCTGCAGGCGGGCTAATGGCAGCAATATCCACGCGATCAGTTCCAGTGGCATGAGATTCCGCAGAAATTTGATCGGAAATTATATTTGGCTCCATGTAAATTAAAAACTATTTCAATTAACCAGTTGCCTAAAGAGGGCCACAACTTATATAGTCTGCAAGCAACATTATACATCAGACTTTTGTGCAAATCAGGAGATGTGTATTTTTGCTTTTCGCAGAAAACACATTGAATTTAACTGTCTTGTTCACCATCACGACACAGCATGAAGAGAGGTGGGATCGGCAGGTTCCAAAATCACGAATCACGTCGACGGTGGTTACATTCGTGTCAGAAGTGTGTCGGCCCAGGGCACAGTGTTTGCGGGACTGGGTCTGCGTGGGGCAATTATGATATTCAGTACACTGTCAATGAGATTTCGCCTCCCTTTACTTCGTAATAATAGACAGAGTAGTGAAGCAAAGAAGACATGAAAGACAAATTCAGGAACCACGGTTCAGAAGGGTCCACTATGCGTCACTTTACAAGACATTTCTTGGAATGAGGCTGATGCGTGTTGAGAGATGATCCGGTTCATCAAATTTATACATTTTGCGTACAGTTTTTGCATTTTCATCGCGGTTCGAAGGCCGTTGTTTAATATCGCGGGGTGCAGGTCATCTGTATCGGCGAATCTGTTCCTAACCAGTAGCTGCGAGTCACTGTCCGATCCTGCCTGAGTTGGTTGAGTTGAGCGTTGGAGAAATCTCTTTGAATTGTATCGTTTTTGCGAGTGCATATCGTGTGCGACAAATGGCGCATGTTGAAGGCAGTGTTTTTCTTTTACTGGGGCAAATGAGGGAAATGAAGAAGGTAATGTGTCCGTTTCGCTGACCCACGCATTGCACAGAAATATTGGTGCGGGCGGTTTTGATGAGCGGTCTCAATTCCGCACTGTTGATTGCATCTCTGGGGCGGTGTGCCTTGGCGGATTCGACAGCCGATGTACCAATTCTAAAAAAAAATGACCAATTTATTTCTGGCAAAGAACAAACTCTCCTCCTCGGGGAATTGAATCCCGGTCTCCCGCGTGACAGGTGGGGATACTAACCACTATACTAACGAGGAACTTTGAATTTGTGAGCCCCGCTTGGCCAACTGAGGGTTTCTGCGTCTCTGAAATCACTCCATTGACTGAAGATGCTCGATTTGTCTGTGAAATCAGTAAAATCGCGGCAACTCAATACCATGTGGAAAGGAAGATCGTCCCATGTTAATTTTGGAAGACTGGTTGCAGGATCACCCAAACTCTTCCGCGTGTATTGAGCTGTACATATTGAGGCGGTTCTTCACTTCAGACCCTGACATCTGCAGGCGGGCTAATGGCAGCAATATTCACGCGATCAGTTCCAGTGGCATGAGATTCCGTAAAAATTATATCGAAAATTATGTTTGGCTCCATGTAAAGTAAAAACGATTTCAATTAACCAGTTGCCTAAACAGGGCCACTACTTATATAGTCAGCAAGCAACATTATACATCAGACTTTTGTGCAAATCAGGAGATGTGTATTGTTGCTTTTCCCAGAAAACACATTGAATTAAACTGTCTTGTTCACCATCACGACACAGTATGAAGAGAGATGGGATCGGCAGGTTCCAAAATCACGAATCACGTCGACGCTGGTTACATTCGTGTCAGAAGTGTGTCGGCCAAGGGCACAGTGTCTGAGGGACTGGGTCTGCGTGGGGCAATTATGATATTCAGTACACTGTCAATGAGATTTCGTTCCCCTTCACTTCGTAATAATAGACAGAGTAGTGAAGCAAAGAAGACATGAAAGACAAATTCAGGAACCACGGTTCAGAAGGGTCCACTATGCGCCACTTTACAAGACATTTCTTGGAATGAGGCTGATGCGAGTTGGGAGATGATCCGGTTCATCAAATTTATACATTTTGTGTCCAGTTTTTGCATTTTCATCGCGATTCGAAGGCCGTTGTTTAATATCGCGGGGTGCAGGTCATCTGTATCGGCGAATCTGTTCCTAACCAGTCGCTGAGAGTCACTGTCCGATCCTGCTTGATTGTCTTATTATTCACGAGTTGGTTGAGTTGACCGATTGAGAAATCTCTTTTAATTGTATCATTTTTGCGAGTGCATATCGTGTGCGACAAATGGCGCATGTTGAAGGCAGCGTTTTTCTTTTACAGGGGCAAATATGGGAAATGAAGAAGGTAATGTGTCCGTTTCGCTGACCCATGCATTGCACAGATATATTGGTGCGGGCGGTTTTGATGAGCGGTCTCAATTCCGCACTGTTGATTGCATCTCTGGGGCGGTGTGTCTTGGCGGATTCGACAGCCGATGTACCAATTCTAAAAAATCATTCCCAATTTTTTTCTGGTAAGGGACAAACTCTGCCCGTCGGGGAATTGAACCCCGGTCTCCCGCGTGACAGGCGGGGATACTAACCACTATACTAACGAGGAACTTCGGTTTGGTGAGACATGCTTGGCCAACTGAGGGTTTCTGCGCTTCTGAAATCACTCCATTTACTGAAGATGCTTGATTTGTCTGTGAAATCAGTAAAATCACGGCAACTCAATACCATGTGGAAAGGAAGATCGTCCCATGTTAATTTTGGAAGACTGGATGCAGGATCACCCAAACACTTCCGCGTGTATTGAGCTGTAAATATTGAGGCGGTTGTTCACTTCAGACCCTGACATCTGCAGGCGGGCTAATGGCAGCAATATTCACGCGATCAGTTCCAGTGGCATGAGATTCCGCAAAAATTATATCGGAAATTATGTTTGGCTCCATGTAAAGTAAAAACGATTTCAATTAACCAGTTGCCTAAACAGGGCCACTACTTATATAGTCAGCAAGCAACATTATACATCAGACTTTTGTGCAAATCAGGAGATGTGATTTTTGCTTTTCCCAGAAAACACATTGAATTAAACTGTCTTGTTCACCATCACGACACAGTATGAAGAGAGATGGGATCGGCAGGTTCCAAAATCACGAATCACGTCGACGATGGTTACATTCGTGTCAGAAGTGTGTCGGCCCAGCGCACAGTGTCTGAGGGACTGAGTCTGCGTGGGGCAATTATGATATTCAGTACACTGTCAATGAGATTTTGTTCCCCTTTACTTCGTAATAACAGACAGAGTAGTGAAGCAAAGAAGACATGAAAGACAAATTCAGGAACCACGGTTCAGAAGGGTCCACTATGCGTCACTTTACAAGACATTTCTTGGAATGAGGCTGATGCGTGTTGAGAGATGATCCGGTTCATCAAATTTATACATTTTGTGTCCAGTTTTTGCATTTTCATCGCGGTTCGAAGGCCGTTGTTTAATATCGCGGGGTGCAGGTCATCTGTATCGGCGAATCTGTTCCTAACCAGTAGCTGCGAGTCACTGTCCGATCCTGCTTGATTGTCTTATTATTCACGAGTTGGTTGAGTTGACCGTTGGAGAAATCTCTTTGAATTGTATCGTTTTTGCGAGTGCATATCGTGTGCGACAAATGGCGCCTGTTGAAGGCAGCGTTTTTCCTTTACAGGGGCAAATATGGGAAATGAAGAAGGTAATGTGTACGTTTCGCTGACCCACGCATTGCACAGAAATATTGATGTGGGCGGTTTTGATGAGCAGTCTCAATTCCGCACTGTTGATTGCATCTCTGGGGCGGTGTGTCTTGGCGGATTCGACAGCCGATGTTCCAATTCTAAAAAATCACTCGCAATTTTTTTCTGGTAAGGTACAAACTCTCCCAGTCGGGGAATTGAACCCCGGACTCCCGCGTGACAGGCGGGGATACTAACCACTATACTAACGAGGAACTACGGTTTGGCGGGACACGCTTGGCCAACTGAGGGTTTCTGCGCTTCTGAAATCACTCCATTTACTGAAGATGCTCGATTTGTCTGTGAAATCAGTAAAATCACGGCAACTCAATACCATGTGGAAAGGAAGATCGTCCCATGTTAATTTTGGAAGACTGGATGCAGGATCACCCAAACACTTCCGCGTGTATTGAGCTGTAAATATTGAGGCGGTTGTTCACTTCAGACCCTGACATCTGCAGGCGGGCTAATGGCAGCAATATTCACGCGATCAGTTCTTAGTGGCATGAGATTCCGCAAAAATTATATCGGAAATTATGTTTGGCTCCATGTAAAGTAAAAACGATTTCAATTAACCAGTTGCCTAAACAAGGCCACTACTTATATAGTCAGCAAGCAACATTATACATCAGACTTTTGTGCAAATCAGGAGATGTGTATTGTTGCTTTTCCCAGAAAACACATTGAATTAAACTGTCTTGTTCACCATCACGACACAGTATGAAGAGAGATGGGATCGGCAGGTTCCAAAATCACGAATCACGTCGACGCTGGTTACATTCGTGTCAGAAGTGTGTCGGCCAAGGGCACAGTGTCTGAGGGACTGGGTCTGCGTGGGGCAATTATGATATTCAGTACACTGTCAATGAGATTTCGTTCCCCTTTACTTCGTAATAATAGACAGAGTAGTGAAGCAAAGAAGACATGAAAGACAAATTCAGGAACCACAGTTCAGAAGGGTCCACTATGCGTCACTTTACAAGACATTTCTTGGAATGAGGCTGATGCGAGTTGGGAGATGATCCGGTTCATCAAATTTATACATTTTGTGTTCAGTTTTTGCATTTTCATCGCGGTTCGAAGGCCGTTGTTTAATATCGCGGGGTGCAGGTCATCTGTATCGGCGAATCTGTTCCTAACCAGTCGCTGAGAGTCACTGTCCGATCCTGCTTGATTGTCTTATTATTCACGAGTTGGTTGAGTTGACCGTTGGAGAAATCTCTTTTAATTGTATCATTTTTGCGAGTGCATATCGTGTGCGACAAATGGCGCATGTTGAAGGCAGCGTTTTTCTTTTACAGGGGCAAATATGGGAAATGAAGAAGGTAATGTGTCCGTTTCGCTGACCCATGCATTGCACAGAAATATTGGTGCAGGCGGTTTTGATGAGCGGTCTCAATTCCGCACTGTTGATTGCATCTCTGGGGCGGTGTGTCTTGGCGGATTCGACAGCCGATGTTCCAATTCTAAAAAATCACTCCCAATTTTTTTCTGGTAAGGTATAAACTCTCCCCGTCGGGGAATTGAACCCCGGACTCCCGCGTGACAGGCGGGGATACTAACCACTATACTAACGAGGAACTTCAGTTTGGCGGGACAAGCTTGGCCAACTGAGGGTTTCTGCGCTTCTGAAATCACTCCATTTACTGAAGATGCTCGATTTGTCTGTGAAATCAGTAAAATCACGGCAACTCAATACCATGTGGAAAGGAAGATCGTCCCATGTTAATTTTGGAAGACTGGATGCAGGATCACCCAAACTCTTCCGCGTGTATTGAGCTGTAAATATTGAGGCGGTTCTTCACTTCAGACCCTGACATCTGCAGGCGGGCTAATGGCAGCAATATTCACGCGATCAGTTCCAGTGGCATGAGATTCCGCAAAAATTATATCGGAAATTATGTTTGGCTCCATGTAAAGTAAAAACGATTTCAATTAACCAGTTGCCTAAACAAGGCCACTACTTATATAGTCAGCAAGCAACATTATACATCAGACTTTTGTGCAAATCCGGAGATGTGTATTGTTGCTTTTCCCAGAAAACACATTGAATTAAACTGTCTTGTTCACCATCACGACACAGTATGAAGAGAGATGGGATCGGCAGGTTCCAAAATCACGAATCACGTCGACGCTGGTTACATTCGTGTCAGAAGTGTGTCGGCCAAGGGCACAGTGTCTGAGGGAATGGGTCTGCGTGGGGCAATTATGATATTCAGTACACTGTCAATGAGATTTCGTTCCCCTTCACTTCGTAATAATAGACAGAGTAGTGAAGCAAAGAAGACATGAAAGACAAATTCAGGAACCACGGTTCAGAAGGGTCCACTATGCGCCACTTTACAAGACATTTCTTGGAATGAGGCTGATGCGAGTTGGGAGATGATCCGGTTCATCAAATTTATACAATTTGTGTCCAATTTTTTGCATTTTCATCGCGATTCGAAGGCCGTTGTTTAATATCGCGGGGTGCAGGTCATCTGTATCGGCGAATCTGTTCCTAACCAGTCGCTGAGAGTCACTGTCCGATCCTGCTTGATTGTCTTATTATTCACGAGTTGGTTGAGTTGACCGTTGGAGAAATCTCTTTTAATTGTATCATTTTTGCGAGTGCATATCGTGTGCGACAAATGGCGCATGTTGAAGGCAGCGTTTTTCTTTTACAGGGGCAAATATGGGAAATGAAGAAGGTAATGTGTCCGTTTCGCTGACCCATGCATTGCACAGATATATTGGTGCGGGCGGTTTTGATGAGCGGTCTCAATTCCGCACTGTTGATTGCATCTCTGGGGCGGTGTGTCTTGGCGGATTCGACAGCCGATGTACCAATTCTAAAAAATCATTCCCAATTTTTTTCTGGTAAGGGACAAACTCTGCCCGTCGGGGAATTGAACCCCGGTCTCCCGCGTGACAGGCGGGGATACTAACCACTATACTAACGAGGAACTTCGGTTTGGTGAGACATGCTTGGCCAACTGAGGGTTTCTGCGCTTCTGAAATCACTCCATTTACTGAAGATGCTTGATTTGTCTGTGAAATCAGTAAAATCACGGCAACTCAATACCATGTGGAAAGGAAGATCGTCCCATGTTAATTTTGGAAGACTGGATGCAGGATCACCCAAACACTTCCGCGTGTATTGAGCTGTAAATATTGAGGCGGTTCTTCACTTCAGACCCTGACATCTGCAGGCGGGCTAATGGCAGCAATATTCACGCGATCAGTTCCAGTGGCATGAGATTCCGCAAAAATTATATCGGAAATTATGTTTGGCTCCATGTAAAGTAAAAACGATTTCAATTAACCAGTTGCCTAAACAGGGCCACTACTTATATAGTCAGCAAGCAACATTATACATCAGACTTTTGTGCAAATCAGGAGATGTGATTTTTGCTTTTCCCAGAAAACACATTGAATTAAACTGTCTTGTTCACCATCACGACACAGTATGAAGAGAGATGGGATCGGCAGGTTCCAAAATCCCGAATCACGTCGACGATGGTTACATTCGTGTCAGAAGTGTGTCGGCCCAGCGCACAGTGTCTGAGGGACTGGGTCTGCGTGGGGCAATTATGATATTCAGTACACTGTCAATGAGATTTCGTTCCCCTTTACTTCGGAATAATAGACAGAGTAGTGAAGCAAAGAAGACATGAAAGACAAATTCAGGAACCACGGTTCAGAAGGGTCCACTATGCGTCACTTTACAAGACATTTCTTGGAATGAGGCTGTTGCGTGTTGAGAGATGATCCGGTTCATCAAATTTATACATTTTGTGTCCAGTTTTTGCATTTTCATCGCGGTTCGAAGGCCGTTGTTTAATATCGCGGGGTGCAGGTCATCTGTATCGGCGAATCTGTTCCTAACCAGTAGCTGCGAGTCACTGTCCGATCCTGCTTGATTGTCTTATTATTCACGAGTTGGTTGAGTTGACCGTTGGAGAAATCTCTTTGAATTGTATCGTTTTTGCGAGTGCATATCGTGTGCGACAAATGGCGCCTGTTGAAGGCAGCGTTTTTCTTTTACAGGGGCAAATATGGGAAATGAAGAAGGTAATGTGTACGTTTCGCTGACCCACGCATTGCACAGAAATATTGATGTGGGCGGTTTTGATGAGCAGTCTCAATTCCGCACTGTTGATTGCATCTCTGGGGCGGTGTGTCTTGGCGGATTCGACAGCCGATGTTCCAATTCTAAAAAATCACTCGCAATTTTTTTCTGGTAAGGTACAAACTCTCCCAGTCGGGGAATTGAACCCCGGACTCCCGCGTGACAGGCGGGGATACTAACCACTATACTAACGAGGAACTACGGTTTGGCGGGACACGCTTGGCCAACTGAGGGTTTCTGCGCTTCTGAAATCACTCCATTTACTGAAGATGCTCGATTTGTCTGTGAAATCAGTAAAATCACGGCAACTCAATACCATGTGGAAAGGAAGATCGTCCCATGTTAATTTTGGAAGACTGGATGCAGGATCACCCAAACACTTCCGCGTGTATTGAGCTGTAAATATTGAGGCGGTTGTTCACTTCAGACCCTGACATCTGCAGGCGGGCTAATGGCAGCAATATTCACGCGATCAGTTCTTAGTGGCATGAGATTCCGCAAAAATTATATCGGAAATTATGTTTGGCTCCATGTAAAGTAAAAACGATTTCAATTAACCAGTTGCCTAAACAAGGCCACTACTTATATAGTCAGCAAGCAACATTATACATCAGACTTTTGTGCAAATCCGGAGATGTGTATTGTTGCTTTTCCCAGAAAACACATTGAATTAAACTGTCTTGTTCACCATCACGACACAGTATGAAGAGAGATGGGATCGGCAGGTTCCAAAATCACGAATCACGTCGACGCTGGTTACATTCGTGTCAGAAGTGTGTCGGCCAAGGGCACAGTGTCTGAGGGACTGGGTCTGCGTGGGGCAATTATGATATTCAGTACACTGTCAATGAGATTTCGTTCCCCTTCACTTCGTAATAATAGACAGAGTAGTGAAGCAAAGAAGACATGAAAGACAAATTCAGGAACCACGGTTCAGAAGGGTCCACTATGCGTCACTTTACAAGACATTTCTTGGAATGAGGCTGATGCGAGTTGGGAGATGATCCGGTTCATCAAATTTATACATTTTGTGTTCAGTTTTTGCATTTTCATCGCGGTTCGAAGGCCGTTGTTTAATATCGCGGGGTGCAGGTCATCTGTATCGGCGAATCTGTTCCTAACCAGTCGCTGAGAGTCACTGTCCGATCCTGCTTGATTGTCTTATTATTCACGAGTTGGTTGAGTTGACCGTTGGAGAAATCTCTTTTAATTGTATCATTTTTGCGAGTGCATATCGTGTGCGACAAATGGCGCATGTTGAAGGCAGCGTTTTTCTTTTACAGGGGCAAATATGGGAAATGAAGAAGGTAATGTGTCCGTTTCGCTGACCCATGCATTGCACAGAAATATTGGTGCAGGCGGTTTTGATGAGCGGTCTCAATTCCGCACTGTTGATTGCATCTCTGGGGCGGTGTGTCTTGGCGGATTCGACCGCCGATGTACCAATTCTAAAAAATCATTACCAATTTTTTTCTGGTAAGGGACAAACTCTCCCCGTCGGGGAATTGAACCCCGGTCTCCCGCGTGACAGGCGGGGATACTAACCACTATACTAACGAGGAACTTCGGTTTGCTGGGACACGCTTGGCCAACTGAGGGTTTCTGCGCTTCTGAAATCACTCCATTTACTGAAGATGCTTGATTTGTCTGTGAAATCAGTAAAATCACGGCAACTCAATACCATGTGGAAAGGAAGATCGTCCCATGTTAATTTTGGAAGACTGGATGCAGGATCACCCAAACACTTCCACGTGTATTGAGCTGTAAATATTGAGGCGGTTCTTCACTTCAGACCCTGACATCTGCAGGCGGGCTAATGGCAGCAATATTCACGCGATCAGTTCCAGTGGCATGAGATTCCGCAAAAATTATATCGGAAATTATGTTTGGCTCCATGTAAAGTAAAAATGATTTCAATTAACCAGTTGCCTAAACAGGGCCACTACTTATATAGTCAGCAAGCAACATTATACATCAGACTTTTGTGCAAATCAGGAGATGTGTATTTTTGCTTTTCCCAGAAAACACATTGAATTAAACTGTCTTGTTCACCATCACGACACAGTATGAAGAGAGATGGGATCGGCAGGTTCCAAAATCACGAATCACGTCGACGATGGTTACATTCGTGTCAGAAGTGTGTCAGCCCAGGGCACAGTGTCTGAGGGACTGGGTCTGCGTGGGGCAATTATGATATTCAGTACACTGTCAATGAGATTTCGTTCCCCTTTACTTCGTAATAATAGACAGAGTAGTGAAGCAAAGAAGACATGAAAGACAAATTCAGGAACCACGGTTCAGAAGGGTCCACTATGCGTCACTTTACAAGACATTTCTTGGAATGAGGCTGATGCGTGTTGGGAGATGATCCGGTTCATCAAATTTATACATTTTGTGTCCAGTTTTTATATTTTCATCGCGGTTCGAAGGCCGTTGTTTAATATCGCCGCGTGCATGTCATCTGTATCGGCAATCTGTTCTTAACCAGTAGCTGCGAGTCACTGTCCGATCCTGCCTGAGTTGGTTGAGTTGACCGTTGGAGAAATCTCTTTGAATTGTATCGTTTATGCGAGTGCATATCGTGTGCGACAAATGGCGCATGTTGAAGGCAGCGTTTTTCTTTCACAGGGGCAAATGTGGGAAATGAAGAAGGTAATGTGTCCGTTTCGCTGACCCACGCATTGCACAGAAATTTTGGTGCGGGCGGTTTTGACGAGCGGTCTCAATTCCGCCCTGTTGATTGCATCTCTGGGGCGCTGTGCCTTGGCGGATTTGACAGCCGATGTACCAATTCTAAAAAAGCATTCCCAATTTTTTTTCTGTTAAGGTACAAACTCTCCCCGTCGGGGAATTGAACCCCGGTCTCCCGCGTGACAGGCGGGGATACTAACCACTATACTAATGAGGAACTTCGGTTTGGTGAGCCACGCTTGGCCAACTGAGGGTTTCTGCGCCTCTGAAATCACTCCATTTACTGAAGATGCTCGATTTGTCTGTGAAATCAGTAAAATCGCGGCAACTCAATAACATGTGGAAAGGAAGATCGTCCCATGTTAATTTTGGAAGACTGGATGCAGGATGACCCAAACACTTCCACGTGTATTGAGCTGTAAATATTGAGGCGGTTGTTCACTTCAGACCATGACATCTGCAGGCGGGCTAATGGCAGCAATATTCACGCGATCAGTTCCAGTGGCATGAGATTCCGCAAAAATTAGATCGGAAATTATGTTTGGCTCCATGTAAAGTAAAAACGATTTCAATTAACCAGTTGCCTAAAGAGGGCCGCTACTTATATAGTCAGCAAGCAACATTATACATCAGACTTTTGTGCAAATCAGGAGATGTGTATTTTTGCTTTTCCCAGAAAACACATTGAATTAAACTGTCTTGTTCACCATCAAGACACAGTATGAAGAGAGATGGGATCGGCAGGTTCCAAAATCACGAATCACGTCGACGATGGTTACATTCGTGTCAGAAGTGTGTCGGCCCAGGGCACAGTGTCTGAGGGACTGGGTCTGCGTGGGGCAATTATGATATTCAGTACACTGTCAATGAGATTTCGTTCCCCTTTACTTCGTAATAATAGACAGAGTAGTGAAGCAAAGAAGACATGAAAGACAAATTCAGGAACCACGGTTCAGAAGGGTCCACTATGCGTCACTTTACAAGACATTTCTTGGAATGAGGCTGATGCGTGTTGGGAGATGATCCGGTTCATCAAATTTATACATTTTGTGTCCAGTTTTTGCATTTTCATCGCGGTTCGAAGGCCGTTGTTTAATATCGCGGGGTGCAGGTCATCTGTATCGGCGAATCTGTTCCCAACCAGTAGCTGCGAGTCACTGTCCGATCCTGCTTGATTGTCTTATTATTCACGAGTTGGTTGAGTTGACCGTTGGAGAAATCTCTTTGAATTGCATCGTTTATGCGAGTGCATATCGTGTGCGACAAATGGCGCATGTTGAAGGCAGCGTTTTTCTTTTACAGGGGCAAATGTGGGAAATGAAGAAGGTAATATGTCCGTTTCGCAGACCCACGCATTGCACAGAAATATTGGTGCGGGCGGTTTTGATGAGCGGTCTCAATTCCACACTGTTGATTGCATCTCTGGGGCGGTGTGCCTTGGCGGATTCGACAGCCGATGGACCAATTCTAAAAAATCATTCCCAATTTTTTCCTGGTAAGGTACAAACTCTCCCCGTCGGGGAATTGAACCCCGGTCTCCCGCGTGACAGGCGGGGATACTAACCACTATACTAACGAGGAACTTCGATTTGGTGAGCCACGCTTGGCCAACTGAGGGTTTCTGCGCCTCTGAAATCACTCCATTTACTGAAGATGCTCGATTTGTCTGTGAAATCAGTAAAATCGCGGCAACTCAATACCATGTGGAAAGGAAGATCGTCCCATGTTAATTTTGGAAGACTGGATGCAGGATCACCCAAACACTTCCGCGTGTATTGAGCTGTAAATATTGAGGCGGTTGTTCACTTCAGACCCTGACATCTGCAGGCGGGCTAATGGCAGCAATATTCACGCGATCAGTTCCAGTGGCATGAGATTCCGCAAAAATTATATCGGAAATTATGTTTGGCTCCATGTAAAGTAAAAACGATTTCAATTAACCAGTTGCCTAAACAGGGCCACTACTTATATAGTCAGCAAGCAACATTATACATCAGACTTTTGTGCAAATCAGGAGATGTGATTTTTGCTTTTCCCAGAAAACACATTGAATTCAACTGTCTTGTTCACCATCACGACACAGTATGAAGAGAGATGGGATCGGCAGGTTCCAAAATCACGAATCACGTCGACGGTGGTTACATTCGTGTCAGAAGTGTGTCGGCCCAGGGCACAGTGTCTGAGGGACTGGGTCTGCGTGGGGCAATTATGATATTCAGTACACTGTCAATGAGATTTCGTTCCCCTTTACTTCGTAATAATAGACAGAGTAGTGAAGCAAAGAAGACATGAAAGACAAATTCAGGAACCACGGTTCAGAAGGGTCCACTATGCGTCACTTTACAAGACATTTCTTGGAATGAGGCTGATGCGTGTTGGGAGATGATCCGGTTCATCAAATTTATACATTTTGTGTCCAGTTTTTGCATTTTCATCGCGGTTCGAAGGCCGTTGTTTAATATCGCGGGGTGCAGGTCATCTGTATCGGCGAATCTGTTCCTAACCAGTAGCTGCGAGTCACTGTCCGATCCTGCTTGATTGTCTTATTATTCACGAGTTGGTTGAGTTGACCGTTGGAGAAATCTCTTTGAATTGTATCGTTTTTGCGAGTGCATATCGTGTGCGACAAACGGCGCCTGTTGAAGGCAGCGTTTTTCTTTTACAGGGGCAAATATGGGAAATGAAGAAGGTAATGTGTACGTTTCGCTGACCCACGCATTGCACAGAAATATTGATGTGGGCGGTTTTGATGAGCAGTCTCAATTCCGCACTGTTGATTGCATCTCTGGGGCGGTGTGCCTTGGCGGATTCGACAGCCGATGTACCAATTCTAAAAAACCATTCCCAATTTTGTTCTGGTAAGGTACAAACTCTCCCCGTCGGGGAATTGAACCCCGGTCTCCCACGTGACAGGCGGGGATACTAACCACTATACTAACGAGGAACTACGGTTTGGTGAGCCACGCTTGGCCAACTGAGGGTTTCTGCGCCTCTGAAATCACTCCATTTACTGAAGATGCTCGATTTGTCTGTGAAATCAGTAAAATCGCGGCAACTCAATACCATGTGGAAAGGAAGATCGTCCCATGTTAATTTTGGAAGACTGGATGCAGGATCACCCAAACACTTCCACGTGTATTGAGCTGTAAATATTGAGGCTGTTGTTCACTTCAGACCCTGACATCTGCAGGTGGGCTAATGGCAGCAATATTCACGCGATCAGTTCCAGTGGCATGAGATTCCGCAAAAATTAGATCGGAAAATATGTTTGGCTCCATGTAAAGTAAAAACGATTTCAATTAACCTGTTGCCTAAACAGGGCCACTACTTATATACTCAGCAAGCAACATTATACATCAGACTTTTGTGCAAATGAGGAGATGTGTATTTTTGCTTTTCCCAGAAAACACATTGAATTAAACTGTCTTGTTCACCATCACGACACAGTATGAAGAGAGATGGGATCGGCAGGTTCCAAAATCACGAATCACGTCGACGCTGGTTACATTCGTGTCAGAAGTGTGTCGGCCAAGGGCACAGTGTCTGAGGGACTGGGTCTGCCTGGGGCAATTATGATATTCAGTACACTGTCAATGAGATTTTGTTCCCCTTTACTTCGTAATAATAGACAGAGTAGTGAAGCAAAGAAGACATGAAAGACAAATTCAGGAACCACGGTTCAGAAGGGTCCACTATGCGTCACTTTACAAGACATTTCTTGGAATGAGGCTGATGCGTGTTGAGAGATGATCCGGTTCATCAGATTTATACATTTTTTGTCCAGTTTCTGCATTTTCATCGCGGTTCGAAGGCCGTTGTTTAATATCGCGGGGTGCAGGTCATCTGTATCGGCGAATCTGTTCCTAACCAGTAGCTGCGAGTCACTGTCCGATCCTGCTTGATTGTCTTATTGTTCACGAGTTGGTTGAGTTGACCGTTGGAGAAATCTCTTTGAATTGTATCGTTTTTGCAAGTGCATATCGTGTGCGACAAATGGCGCATGTTGAAGGCAGCGTTTTTCTTTTACCGGGGCAAATAAGGGAAATGAAGAAGGTAATGTGTCTGTTTCGCTGACCCACGCATTGCACAGAAATATTTGTGCGGGCGGTTTTGATGAGCGGTCTCAATTCCGCACTGTTCATTTCATCTCTGGGGCGGTGTGCCTTGGCGGATTCGACAGCCGATGTACCAATTCTAAAAAATCATCCCTAATTTTTTTCTAGTAAGGTACAAACTCTCCCCGTCGGGGAATTGAATATCTCCCGCGTGACAGGCGGGGATACTAACCACTATACTAACGAGGAAGTTCGGTTTGGTGAGCCACGCTGGGCCAACTGAGGGTTTCTGCGCCTCTGAAATCACTCCATTTACTGAAGATGCTCGATTTGTCTGTGAAATCAGTAAAATCGCGGCAACTCAATACCATGTGGAAAGGAAGATCGTCCCATGTTAATTTTGGAAGACTGGATGCAGGATCACCCAAACTCTTCCGCGTGTATTGAGCTGTAAATATTGAGGCGGTTCTTCACTTCAGACCCTGACATCTGCAGGCGGGCTAATGGCAGTAATATTCACGCGATCGGTTCCAGTGGCATGAGATTCCGCAAAAATTATATCAGAAATTATGTTTGGCTCCATGTAAAGTAAAAATATTTCAATTAACCAGTTGCATAAACAGGGCCACTTCTTATATAGTCAGCAAGCAACATTATACATCAGACTTTTGTGCAAATCAGGAGATGTGTATTTTTGCTTTTCCCAGAAAATACATTGAATTAAACTGTCTTGTTCACCATCACGACACATTATGAAGAGAGATGGGATCGGCAGGTTCCAAAATCACGAATCACGTTGACGATGGTTACATTCGTGTCAGAAGTGTGTCGACCCATGGCACAGTGTCTGAGGGACTGGGTCTGCGTGGGGCAATTATGATATTCAGTACACTGTCAATGAGATTTCGTTCCCCTTTACTTCGGAATAATAGACAGAGTAGTGAAGCAAAGAAGACATGAAAGACAAATTCAGGAACCACGGTTCAGAAGGGTCCACTATGCGTCACTTTACAAGACATTTCTTGGAATGAGGCTGATGCGTGTTGAGAGATGATCCGGTTCATCAGATTTATACATTTTTTGTCCAGTTTCTGCATTTTCATCGCGGTTCGAAGGCCGTTGTTTAATATCGCGGGGTGCAGGTCATCTGTATCGGCGAATCTGTTCCTAACCAGTAGCTGCGAGTCACTGTCCGCTCCTGCTTGATTGTCTTATTGTTCACGAGTTGGTTGAGTTGACCGTTGGTGAAATCTCTTTGAATTGTATCGTTTTTGCGAGTGCATATCGTGTGCGACAAATGGCGCATGTTGAAGGCAGCGTTTTTCTTTTACAGGGGCAAATAAGGGAAATGAAGAAGGTAATGTGTCTGTTTCGCCGACCCACGCATTGCACAGAAATATTGGTGCGGGCGGTTTTGAAGAGCGGTCTCAATTCCGCACTGTTGATTGCATCTCTGGGGCGGTGTGCCTTGGCGGATTCGACAGCCGATGTACCAATTCTAAAAAATCACTCCCAATTTCTTTCTGGTAAGGTATAAACTCTCCCCGTCGGGGAATTGAACCCCGGTCACCCGCGTGACAGGCGGGGATACTAACCACTATACTAACGAGGAACTTCGATTTGGCGAGCCACGCTTGGCCAACTGAGGGTTTCTGCGCATCTGAAATCACTCCATTTACTGAAGATGCTCGATTTGTCTGTGAAATCAGTAAAATCGCGGCAACTCAATACCATGTGGAAAGGAAGATCGTCCCATGTTAATTTTGGAAGACTGGATGCAGGATCACCCAAACACTTCCGCGTGTATTGAGCTGTAAATATTGAGGCGGTTCTTCACTTCAGACCCTGACATCTGCAGGCGGGCTAATGGCAGCAATATTCACGCGATCAGTTCCAGTGGCATGAGATTCCGCAAAAATTATATCGGAAATTATTTTTGGCTCCATGTAAAGTAAAAATGATTTCAATTAACCAGTTGCCTAAACAGGGCCACTACTTATATATTCAGCAAGCAACATGATACATCAGACTTTTGTGCAAATCAGGAGATGTGTATTTTTGCTTTTCCCAGAAAACACATTGAATTAAACGGTCTTGTTCACCATCACGACACAGTATGAAGAGAGATGGGATTGGCAGGTTCCAAAATCACGAATCACGTCGACGATGGTTACATTCGTGTCAGAAGTGTGTCAGCCCAGGGCACAGTGTCTGAGGGACTGGGTCTGCGTGGGGCAATTATGATATTCAGTACACTGTCAATGAGATTTCGTTCCCCTTTACTTCGTAATAATAGACAGAGTAGTGAAGCAAAGAAGTCATGAAAGACAAATTCAGGAACCACGGTTCAGAAGGGTCCACTATGCGTCACTTTACAAGACATTTCTTGGAATGAGGCTGATGCGTGTTGAGAGATGATCCGGTTCATCAAATTTATACATTTTGTGTTCAGTTTTTATATTTTCATCGCGGTTCGAAGGCCGTTGTTTAATATCGCGGGGTGCAGGTCATCTGTATCGGCGAATCTGTTCCTAACCAGTAGCTGCGAGTCACTGTCCGATCCTGCCTGAGTTGGTTGAGTTGACCGTTGGAGAAATCTCTTTGAATTGTATCGTTTATGCGAGTGCATATCGTGTGCGACAAATGGCGCATGTTGAAGGCAGCGTTTTTCTTTCACAGGGGCAAATGTGGGAAATGAAGAAGGTAATGTGTCCGTTTCGCTGACCCACGCATTGCACAGAAATATTGGTGCGGGCGGTTTTGACGAGCGGTCTCAATTCCGCCCTGTTGATTGCATCTCTGGGGCGCTGTGCCTTGGCGGATTCGACAGCCGATGTACCAATTCTAAAAAATCATTCCCAATTTTTTTTCTGTTAAGGTACAAACTCTACCCGTCGGGGAATTGAACCCCGGTCTCCCGCGTGACAGGCGGGGATACTAACCACTATACTAACGAGGAACTTCGGTTTAGTGAGCCACGCTTGGCCAACTGAGGGTTTCTGCGCCTCTGAAATCACTCCATTTACTGAAGATGCTCGATTTGTCTGTGAAATCAGTAAAATCGCGGCAACTCAATAACATGTGGAAAGGAAGATCGTCCCATGTTAATTTTGGAAGACTGGATGCAGGATCACCCAAACACTTCCACGTGTATTGAGCTGTAAATATTGAGGCGGTTCTTCACTTCAGACCCTGACATCTGCAGGCGGGCTAATGGCAGCAATATTCACGCGATCAGTTCCAGTGGCATGAGATTCCGCAAAAATTAGATCGGAAATTATGTTTGGCTCCATGTAAAGTAAAAACGATTTCAATTAACCAGTTGCCTAAAGAGGGACACTACTTATATAGTCAGCAAGCAACATTATACATCAGACTTTTGTGCAAATCAGGAGATGTGTATTTTTGCTTTTCCCAGAAAACACATTGAATTAAACTGTCTTGTTCACCATCAGGACACAGTATGAAGAGAGATGGGATCGGCAGGTTCCAAAATCACGAATCACGTCGACGCTGGTTACATTCGTGTCAGAAGTGTGTCGGCCCAGGGCACAGTGTCTGAGGGACTGGGTCTGCGTGGGGCAATTATGATATTCAGTACACTGTCAATGAGATTTCGCCGCCCTTTACTTCGTAATAATAGACAGAGTAGTGAAGCAAAGAAGACATGAAAGACAAATTCAGGAACCACGGTGAAGAAGGGTCCACTATGCGTCACTTTACAAGACATTTCTTGGAATGAGGCTGATGCGTGTTGAGAGATGATCCGGTTCATCAAATTTATACATTTTGTGTCCAGTTTTTGCATTTTCATCGCGGTTCGAAGGCCGTTGTTTAATATCGCGGGGTGCAGGTCATCTGTATCGGCGAATGTGTTCCTAACCAGTAGCTGCGAGTCACTGTCCGATCCTGCTTGATTGTCTTACTATTCACGAGTTGGTTGAGTTGACCGTTGGAGAGATCTCTTTGAATTGCATCGTTTATGCGAGTGCATATCGTGTGCGACAAATGGCGCATGTTTAAGGCAGCGTTTTTCTTTTACAGGGGCAAATGTGGGAAATGAAGAAGGTAATGTGTCCGTTTCGCAGACCCACGCATTGCACAGAAATATTGGTGCGGGCGGTTTTGATGAGCGGTCTCAATTCCACACTGTTGATTGCATCTCTGGGGCGGTGTGCCTTGGCGGATTCGACAGCCGATGGACCAATTCTAAAAAATCATTCCCAATTTTTTCCTGGTAAGGTACAAACTCTACCCGTCGGGGAATTGAACCCCGGTCTCCCGCATGACAGGCGGGGATACTAACCACTATACTAACGAGGAACTTCGATTTGGTGAGCCACGCTTGGCCAACTGAGGGTTTCTGCGCCTCTGAAATCACTCCATTTACTGAAGATGCTCGATTTGTCTGTGAAATCAGTAAAATCGCGGCAACTCACTACCATGTGGAAAGGAAGATCGTCCCATGTTAATTTTGGAAGACTGGATGCAGGATCACCCAAACACTTCCGCGTGTATTGAGCTGTAAATATTGAGGCGGTTCTTCACTTCAGACCCTGACATCTGCAGGCGGGCTAATGGCAGCAATATTCACGCGATCAGTTCCAGTGGCATGAGATTCCGCAAAAATTAGATCGGAAATTATGTTTGGCTCCATGTAAAGTAAAAACGATTTCAATTTACCAGTTGCCTAAACAGGGCCACTACTTATATAGTCAGCAAGCAACATTATACATCAGACTTTTGTGCAAATGAGGAGATGTGTATTTTTGCTTTTCCCAGAAAACACATTGAATTAAACTGTCTTGTTCACCATCACGACACAGTATGAAGAGAGATGGGATCGGCAGGTTCCAAAATCACGAATCACGTCGACGGTGGTTACATTCGTGTCAGACGTGTGTCGGCCCAGGGCACAGTGTCTGAGGGACTGGGTCTGCCTGGGGCAATTATGATATTCAGTACACTGTCAATGAGATTTCGTTCCCCTTTACTTCGTAATAATAGACAGAATATTGAAGCAAAGAAGACATGAAAGACAAATTCAGGAACCACGGTTCAGAAGGGTCCACTATGCGTCAGTTTACAAGACATTTCTTGGAATGAGGTGATGCGTGTTGAGAGATGATCCGGTTCATCAAATTTCTACATTTTGTGTCCAGTTTTTGCATTTTCATCGCGGTTCGAAGGCCGTTGTTTAATATCGCGGGGTGCAGGTCATCTGTATCGGCGAATCTGTTCCTAACCAGTAGCTGCGAGTCACTGTCCGATCCTGCCTGAGTTGGTTGAGTTGACCGTTGGAGAAATCTCTTTGAATTGTATCGTTTTTGCGAGTGCATATCGTGTGCGACAAATGGCGCATGTTGAAGGCAGCGTTTTTCTTTTACGGGGCAAATATGGGAAATGAAGAAGGTAATGTGTCCGTTTCGCTGACCCACGCATTGCACAGAAATATTGGTGCGGGCGGTTTTGATGAGCGGTCTCAATTCCGCACTGTTGATTGCATCTCTGGGGCGGTGTGCCTTGGCGGATTCGACAGCCGATGTACCAATTCTAAAAAATCATTCACAACTTTTTTCTGGTAAGGTACAAACTCTCCCCGTCGGGGAATTGAACCCCGGTCTCTGGCGTGACAGGCGGGGATACTAACCACTATACTAACAAGGCACTTCGGTTTGGCGAGACACGCTTGGCCAACTGAGGGTTTCTGCGCCTCTGAAATCACTCCATTTACTGAAGATGCTCGATTTGTCTGTGAAATCAGTAAAATCGCGGCAACTCAATACCATGTAGAAAGGAAGATCGTCCCATGTTAATTTTGGAAGACTGGATGCAGGATCACCCAAACACTTCCGCGTGTATTGAGCTGTAAATATTGAGGCGGTTCTTCACTTCAGACCCTGACATCTGCAGGCGGGCTAATGGCAGCAATATTCACGCGATCAGTTCCAGTGGCATGAGATTCCTCAAAAATTATATCGGAAATTATGTTTGGCTCCATGTAAAGTAAAAACAATTTCAATTAACCTGTTGCCTAAACAGGGCCGCTACTTATATAGTCAGCAAGCAACATTATACATCAGACTTTTGTACAAATCAGGAGATGTGTATTTTTGCTTTTCCCAGAAAACACATTGAATTCAACTGTCTTGTTCACCATCACGACACAGTATGAAGAGAGATGGGATCGGCAGGTTCCAAAATCACGAATCACGTCGACGGTGGTTACATTCGTGTCAGAAGTGTGTCGGCCCAGGGCACAGTGTCTGAGGGACTGGGTCTGCGTGGGGCAATTATGATATTCAGTACACTGTCAATGAGATTTCGTTCCCCTTTTCTTCGTAATAATAGACAGAGTAGTGAAGCAAAGAAGACATGAAAGACAAATTCAGGAACCACGGTTCAGAAGGGTCCACTATGCGTCACTTTACAAGACATTTCTTGGAATGAGGCTGATGCGTGTTGAGAGATGATCCGGTTCATCAAATTTATACATTTTATGTCCAGTTTTTGCATTTTCATTGCGGTTCGAAGGCCATTGTTTAATATCGCGGGGTGCAGGTCATCTGTATCGGCGAATGTGTTCCTAACCAGTAGCTGAGAGTCACTGTCCGATCCTGCTTCATTGTCTTATTATTCACGAGTTGGTTGAGTTGACCGTTGGAGAAATCTCTTTGAATTGCATCGTTTTTGCGAGTGCATATCGTGTGCGACAAATGGCGCATGTTGAAGGCAGCGTTTTTCTTTTACAGGTGCAAATATGGGAAATGAAGAAGGTAATGTGTCCGTTTCGCTGACCCACGCATTGCACAGAAATATTGGTGCAGGCGGTTTTGATGAGCGGTCTCAATTCCGCACTGTTGATTGCATCTCTGGGGCGCTGTGCCTTGGTGGATTCGACAGCCGATGTACCAATTCTAAAAAATCACTACCAATTTTTTTCTGGTAAGGTACAAACTCTCCCTGTCGGGGAATTGAACCCCGGTCGCCCGCGTGACAGGTGGGGATACTAACCACTATACTAACGAGGAACTTCTGTTTGGCGAGACACGCTTGGCCAACTGAGGGTTTCTGCGCCTCTGAAATCACTCCATTTACTGAAGATGCTCGATTTGTCTGTGAAATCAGTAAAATCGCGGCAACTCAATACCATGTGGAAAGGAAGATCGTCCCATGTTAATTTTGGAAGACTGGATGCAGGATCACCCAAACACTTCCGCGTGTATTGAGCTGTAAATATTGAGGCGGTTGTTCACTTCAGACCCTGACATCTGCAGGCGGGCTAATGGCAGCAATATTCATGCGATCAGTTCCAGTGGCATGAGATTCCGCAAAAATTATATCGGAAATTATGTTTGGCTCCATGTAAAGTAAAAACAATTTCAATTAACCAGTTGCCTAAACAGGGCCACTACTTATATAGTCAGCAAGCAACATTAGACTTTAGTGCAAATCAGGAGATGCGTATTTTTGCTTTTCCCAGAAAACACATTGAATTAAACTGTCTTGTTCACCATCACGACACAGTATGAAGAGAGATGGGACCGGCAGGTTCCAAAATCACGAATCACGTCGACGGTGGTTACATTCGTGTCAGAAGTGTGTCGGCCCAGGGCGCAGTGTCTGCGGGACTGGGTCTGCGTGGGGCAATTATGATATTCAGTACACTGTCAATGAGATTTCGTTCCCCTTTACTTCGTAATAATAGACAGAGTAGTGAAGCAAAGAAGACATGAAAGACAAATTCAGGAACCACGGTTCAGAAGGGTCCACTATGCGCCACTTTACAAGACATTTCTTGGAATGAGGCTGATGCGTGTTGAGAGATGATCCGGTTCATCAAATTTATACATTTTGTGTCCAGTTTTTGCATTTTCATCGCGGTTCGAAGGCCGTTGTTTAATATCGCGGGGTGCAGGTCATCTGTATCGGCGAATCTGTTCCTAACCAGTAGCTGCGAGTCACTGTCCGATCCTGCCTGAGTTGGTTGAGTTGACCGTTGGAGAAATCTCTTTGAATTGTATCGTTTTTGCGAGTACATATCGTGTGCGACAAATGGCGCATGTTGAAGGCAGCGTTTTTCTTTTACAGGGGCAAATGTGGGAAATGAAGAAGGTAATGTGTCCGTTTCGCTGACCCACGCATTGCACAGAAATATTGGTGTGGGCGGTTTTGATGAGCGGTCTCAATTCCGCACTGTTGATTGCATCTCTGGGGTGGTGTGCCTTGGCGGATTCGACAGCCGATGTACCAATTCTAAAAAGTCATTCCCAATTTTATTCTGGTAAGGTATAAACTCTGCCCATCGGGGAATTGAACCCCGGTCTCCCGCATGACAGGCAGGGATACTAACCACTATACTAATGAGGAACTTTGGTTTGGCGAGACACGCTTGGCCAACTGAGGGTTTCTGCGCATCTGAAATCACTCCATTTACTGAAGATGCTCGATTTGTCTGTGAAATCAGTAAAATCGCGGCAACGCAATACCATGTGGAAAGGAAGATCGTCCCATGTTAATTTTGGAAGACTGGATGCAGGATCACCCAAACTCTTCCGCGTGTATTGAGCTGTAAATATTGAGGCGGTTGTTCACTTCAGACCCTGACATCTGCAGGCGGGCTAATGGCAGCAATATTCACGCGATCAGTTCCAGTGGCATGAGATTCCGCAAAAATTATATCGGAATTTATGTTTGGCTCCATGTAAAGTAAAAACGATTTCAATTAACCAGTTGCCTAAAGAGGGCCACTACTTATATAGTCAGCAAGCAACATTATACATCTGACTTTAGTGCAAATCAGGAGATGTGTATTTTTGCTTTTCCCAGAAAACACATTGAATTAAACTGTCTTGTTCACCATCAAGACACAGTATGAAGAGTGATGGGATCGGCAGGTTCCAAAATCACGAATCACGTTGACGATGGTTACATTCGTATCAGAAGTGTGTCGGCCCAGGGCACAGTGTTTGAGGGACTGGGTCTGCGTGGGGCAATTATGATATTCAGTACACTGTCAATGAGATTTCGTTCCCCTTTACTTCGTAATAATAGACAGAATATTGAAGCAAAGAAGACATGAAAGACAAATTCAGGAACCACGGTTCAGAAGGGTCCACTATGCGTCACTTTACAAGACATTTCTTGGAATGAGGTGATGCGTGTTGAGAGATGATCCGGTTCATCAAATTTATACATTTTGTGTCCAGTTTTTGCATTTTCATCGCGGTTCGAAGGCCGTTGTTTAATATCGCGGGGTGCAGGTCATCTGTATCGGCGAATCTGTTCCTAACCAGTAGCTGCGAGTCACTGTCTGATCCTGCCTGAGTTGGTTGAGTTGACCGTTGGAGAAATCTCTTTGAATTGTATCGTTTTTGCGAGTGCATATCGTGTGCGTCAAATGGCGCATGTTGAAGGCAGCGTTTTTCTTTTACAGGTGCAAATACGGGAAATGAAGAAGGTAATGTGTCCGTTTCGCTGACCCACGCATTGCACAGAAATATTGGTGCGGGCGGTTTTGAAGAGCGATCTCAATTCCGCACTGTTGATTGCATCTCTGGGGCGGTATTCCTTGGCGGATTCGACAGCCGATGTACCGATTCTAAAAAATCTCTCCCAATTTTTTTCTGGTAAGGTACAAACTCTCCCCGTCGGGGAATTAAACCCCGGTCTCCCGCGTGACAGGCGGGGTTACTAACCACTATACTAACGAGGAACTTCGGTTTAACGCGACACGCTTGTTCAACTGAGGGTTTCTGCGCCTCTGAAATCACTCCATTTACTGAAGATGCTCGATTTGTCTGTGAAATCAGTAAAATCGCGGCAACTCAATACCATGTGGAAAGGAAGATCGTCCCATGTTAATTTTGGAAGACTGGATGCAGGATCACCCAAACACTTCCACGTGTATTGAGCTGTAAATATTGAGGCGGTTGTTCACTTCAGACCCTGACATCTGCAGGCGGGCTAATGGCAGCAATATTCACGTGATCAGTTCCAGTGGCATGAGATTCCGCAAAAATTATGTCGGAAATTATGTTTGGCTCCATGTAAAGTAAAAACGATTTCAATTAACCAGTTGCCTAAACAGGGCCACTACTTATATAGTCAACAAGCAACATTATACATCAGACTTTTGTGCAAATCAGGAGATGTGTATTTTTGCTTTTCCCAGAAAACACATTGAATTAAACTGTCTTGTTCACCATCACGACACAGTATGAAGAGAGATGGGATCGGCAGGTTCCAAAATCACGAATCACGTCGACGATGGTTACATTCGTGTCAGAAGTGTGTCGGCCCAGCGCACAGTGTCTGAGGGACTGGGTCTGCGTGGGGCAATTATGATATTCAGTACACTGTCAATGAGATTTCGTTCCCCTTTACTTCGTAATAATAGACAGAGTAGTGAAGCAAAGAAGACATGAAAGACAAATTCAGGAACCACGGTTCAGAAGGGTCCACTATGCGTCACTTTACAAGACATTTCTTGGAATGAGGCTGATGCGTGTTGAGAGATGATCCGGTTCATCAAATTTATACATTTTGTGTCCAGTTTTTGCATTTTCATCGCGGTTCGAAGGCCGTTGTTTAATATCGCGGGGTGCAGGTCATCTGTATCGGCGAATGTGTTCCTAACCAGGAGCTGCGAGTCACTGTCCGATCCTGCTTGATTGTCTTACTATTCACGAGTTGGTTGAGTTGACCGTTGGAGAAATCTCTTTGAATTGTATCGTTTTTGCGAGTGCATATCGTGTGCGACAAATGGCGCATGTTGAAGGCAGCGTTTTTCTTTTACAGGGGCAAATATGGGAAATGAAGAAGGTAATGTGTCTGTTTCGCTGACCCACGCATTGCACAGAAATATTGCTGCGGGCGGTTTTGATGAGCGGTCACAATTCCGCACTGTTGATTGCATCTCTGGGGCGGTGTGTCTTGGCGGATTCGACAGCCGATGTATCAATTCTAAAAAATCATCCGCAATTTTTTTCTGGTAAGGTACAAACTCTATCTGTCGGGGAATTGAACCCCGGTCGCCCGCGTGACAGGCAGGGATACTAACCACTATACTATAAAATGAGGCCCATTATCAGAACTTAACTGCGCTGGTATACCGTACCGGGGTATGATTTCCCTCATCAAGACTTTAACCACAGGATCAGCTTTACTATAGATAGTCGGATACGCCTCGACCCATCTGCTGATCACATCCACAATGACCAAAACATATTTGTAACATTGACACCTTTCCAACTCAATTTAATCCATTTGGAGCGTCTCAAAGGGACCACTGGGCAACGGGGTTTGCCCCTTCCCACAAGGGATACCTTTTCCGGTGTTATATTGCTGACAAATCAAACACCGATTACTGATACTTTGGGCCAACCCCTGCATTTTAGGGTGCCACCAAGTGTCCAGCAACAAATCACTAGTCCCTCGAGCCCCACAATGAGTTGCAAAGTGTACACATTCAATGACCCATAAAGCCAGCGCATCAGACATACAAGTCTGATGTGCAGGCGTGATCCATAAAGAGGAAACAGAATCATATATACAACCTAACCGTTTCCACATTTGTTTATCACTCTCAGGAGCGTCCTCCTGTAACCTTATGACGTCTTGGATGGTTGGCATTGGCTTGTCAGAAGCAGACATATTCATAGTAGATCGTTTAGTCTGACTTAACATTTTAGGCACCATCACTTGCTGAATTTGTGCGGCTGTGCGCGCTGCACGATCTGCTCGTTCATTACCAACGTCAACTGGGGTTGTACCATTCGTGTGGGCAGCGCATTTAATAACGGAAATCTGCGCGGGCATAAGGAGGGCCTGCAGTAGGTCATTAACTAAACCCCGGTGGGATATTTGACCACACATAATCATGTCAGGTTGTTCTGACGAAATGTCACTCAAATCGCCCCTTATTGTGGTAGTTTCCTGAATCAAGGCTAAACAGTCGTGGCCAGGTGCGTCTTCATGGACAGGGGGACCACTAAGAAAACAGGCTGGATTGATGGTGGTGCAGTATTTAAATGTCAGATGTGGATTGTTCAAAAGGTATATCTCATACCTATTCTGACGAGCTGCGGTAAGATGCTGACCATTCGCCCCATATCCCTGGCATGGTACTGGTCATGGACCTGACGTGTAATATGAGGGCTTACCGAAGCTGACTGTGGCCATAAATGTGGTGATATTGTACCAAAATCGGCTGTACCTTCTTTTCCCGTGACTGTGGCTGTAACCTTGACTGGCCATTCGGTCTCAAGTAATGGCCGGTATTTGTCCTCCAACTCCCTGTTTCGTCCAGTTCTGTCATAGGCCAGGGTAACGTGATGCAGTGACTGTTCAACGTCTAACGTCCACCACTGGGGGGGTGATAGAAATATAGCACTGTTGTCTCATCCTCCTCTTCGCTGATCCACCCACCCAAAGTCACTATATTGGAGCTCCTGCTGGTAAACTACCATTTCTGCCGCTTGTTGGGGTCGCAGATCATCCTTTTTCATTACATACTCAGTCTTAACCTTTGTAACTGAGCCTCCTTCTTGGCCTACACCCTCCTTCCATTAAAATCTGACTGCCCTTGCCATCTGGGAAGGGTCGTTCTCTATCCAATTCATGTTATTACATTTCACAGCAGTAACCACAGAAGGTGGTAGGCAATGCATTAACATAGCACAGTATTGAGGGGAATTCTGACCATTTTGATACAGCAAATCGCCTGACTGCCCCCGGTGGATTTCATTAAAACGCTCCAGAAATTCCTCTGGCTCGTCGATCTTCCTAGGTTTTAGGTCTAAGATAACAGAAAGATTTATGGGCCTTTGAAATGTGCTATTCAACGCATTCAAGATCTGTGTCCTTCTTTTCTCTATTTGCTCTCTTTTTTTTTAAAACTTAAAAATGTTTGAAAATTCAAATTGAATTACTGCAACTTGCAAGCTTAGCTCTGATCTCAACTCAGAACTAAATTTACAATTTGCTTAACACAAACTTGTATAACATTTACAACTTAATTATTTCTTTATCTTCACAATTTTTCTTTGAACAAGTTTTTTTTTTCTTTTACATACACATAAGTATTAGCAAAATCAACTATCATCTCCAGATTGACACTTTTTAAAATGGTGTCCATGACCTTCTTTAAGTTTCTATTAATCTCCAGATAAAATGAGATAAACCTTATTTCAAGTAAGTAAAACTTAAGATTCTGGCAATTTCAATCAATTGCTTTCGAAAATAATAACTTTTATCAAAGAGGTGGAGAAACCCACTGGTTTCCTTTAATTAATTCAAAACGTAACTTTGCTGGTGTTCACTGACTCAAAGGAAAGGTATCCGATTACACTACGGCTGCTGCTGTTATCTCAAAGCCTGAGTGAGAAGCACTGTCTGTTTTCAACTCCGCCTGCTGCTGTTAACCCTTTGAGAGACTTCTGCTTCAACCAATATGCAGCATTCCTCACAATCTCAACTAGACCTTGGAACTTTACAGTCCAAGGAGACAATTTTAGCTTAATCAACTATATATTTTAAAACACTCACACATAGAGTTGAACCATCTTCAGATTTAAAAACAGTTATACTGGACTGAACCTTCATTAATGAAGTCACATCAGCCTCTGAACCCATATAATAGACTGAACTTTCATTATTAAAGTCCCATCAGCCCAAAACCCTAACCCAAGCCGAAACAACAATATGAAATCCCATCAATTAAAGTGCTAATCCCCAGACTGACCTGTGATTTCGTCGAGGCGGTCTTTCTGTGCCAACCGCGAGTGACCAGACTAATCAGACGATAAGAAGAGGGGAACAATCAATGCGCGGTCGTTTTCCAGTTCTACATTGAGGGCCCTTTGTTCCCCATCCTCCTGTTCATAATCAGTCTAATTCTGATTTCGCAGTTGGATCAGGATCGCCCAGAGAAATCCCGGTTTTCGGCACCAAATGTAGATCCGCAAATTTCTTTATCTGTCAGTCTGGCCTCAATAAAAGTTGAGATGGATTCGCACGTAAAAAGAAGTTATTTATTTAGCTTGCAAGCTTGAATCATCTTACAGAAACGTAAGAGACATCCAGCCTCTTACACCCCAGAAAACGACTGAACTAAAAGACAAAGGGATCTCTGCAAAATCAATTCAAATGGTATCAAGTTTCACATACTCGACGGACATAGGTCAGCCTATGTCCCTCCTGACCTGTTCGATCTATTCTGATTGGCTCACTTCCAATCCCCTTCTCTGGCCCCTATCAATGCAGCATCACTCTCATAGACACACCTCTTCCTGCTTTTTCCATGCGGTCTCAAACCCCTTTGTCCCTAACTGCCAGAATCAAAGTGGCTTATTTCTACATACATTAACTAGTAACTCTAAAGTAACTATTTTATATCACAGTCGTCAATTATACATCAGACTTTAGTGCAAATCAGGAGATGTGTATTTTTGCTTTTCCCAGAAAACACATTGAATTAAACTGTCTTGTTCACCATCACGACACAGTATGAAGAGAGATGGGATCGACAGGCTCCAAAATCACGAATCACGTCGACGGTGGTTACATTCGTGTCAGAAGTGTGTCGGCCCAGGGCACAGTGTCTGAGGGACTGGGTCTGCTTGGGGCAATTATGATATTCAGTACACTGTCAATGAGATTTCGTTCCCCTTTACTTCGTAATAATAGACAGAGTAGTGAAGCAAAGAAGACATGAAAGACAAATTCAGGAACCACGGTTCAGAAGGGTCCACTATGCGTCACTTTACAAGACATTTCTTGGAATGAGGCTGATGCGTGTTGAGAGATGATCCGGTTCATCAAATTTATACATTTTGTGTCCCGTTTTTGCATTTTCATCGCAGTTCGAAGGCCGTTGTTTAATATCGCGGGGTGCAGGTCATCTGTATCGGCGAATCTGTTCCTAACCAGGAGCTGCGAGTCACTGTCCGATCCTGCTTGATTGTCTTATTATTCACGAGTTGGTTGAGTTGACCGTTGGAGAAATCTCTTTGAATTGTATCGTTTTTGCGAGTGCATATCGTGTGCGACAAATGGCGCATGTTGAAGGCAGCGTTTTTCTTTTACAGGGGCAAATGTGGAAATGAAGAAGGTAATGTGCCCGTTTCGCTGACCCACGCATTGCACAGAAATATTGGTGCCAGCGGTTTTGATGAGCGGCCTCAATTCCGCCCTGTTGATTGCATCCCTGGGGCGGTGTGCCTTGGCGGATTCGACAGCCGATGTACCAATTCTAAAAAATAATTCCCAAATTTTTTCTGTTGAAGTACAAACTCTTCCCATCGGGGAATTGAACCCCGGTCTCCCACGTGACAGGCGGGGATACGAACCACTATACTAACGAGGAACTTCAAATTTGTGAGCCCCGCTTGGCCAACTGAGGGTTTCTGCGCCTCTGAAATCACTCCATTTACTGAAGATGCTCGATTTGTCTGTGAAATCAGTAAAATCGCGGCAACTGAATACCATGTGGAAAGGAAGATCGTCCCATGTTAATTTTGGAAGACTGGATGCAGGATCACCCAAACTCTTCCGCGTGTATTGAGCTGTAAATATTGAGGCGGTTCTTCACTTCAGACCCTGACATCTGCAGGCGGGCTAATGGCAGCAATATTCACGCGATCAGTTCCAGTGGCATGAGATTCCGCAGAAATTAGATTGGAAATTATATTTCGCTCCATGTAAAGTAAAAACGATTTCAATTAACCAGTTGCCTAAAGAGGGCCACTACTTATATAGTCAGCAAGCAACATCATACATCAGTCTTTTGTGCAAATCAGGAGAAGCGTATTTTTGCTTTTCCCAGAAAACACATTGAATTAAACTGTCTTGTTCACCATCACGACACAGTATGAAGAGAGATGGGATCGGCAGGTTCCAAAATCACGAATCACGTCGACGGTGGTTACATTCGTGTCAGAAGTGTGTCGGCCCAGGGCACAGTGTCTGAGGGACTGGGTCTGCGTGGGGCAATTATGATATTCAGTACACTGTCAATGAGATTTCGTTCCCCTTTACTTCGTAATAATAGACAGAGTAGTGAAGCAAAGAAGACATGAAAGACAAATTCAGGAACCACGGTTCAGAAGGGTCCACTATGCGTCACTTTACAAGACATTTCTTGGAATGAGGCTGATGCGTGTTGAGAGATGATCCGGTTCATCAAATTTATACATTTTATGTCCAGTTTTTGCATTTTCATCGCGGTTCGAAGGCCGTTGTTTAATATCGCGGGGTGCAGGTCATCTGTATCGGCGAATCTGTTCCTAACCAGTAGCTGCGAGTCACTGTCCGATCCTGCTTGATTGTCTTATTATTCACGAGTTGGTTGAGTTGACCGTTGGAGAAATCTCTTTGAATTGTATCGTTTTTGGGAGTGCATATCGTGTGCGACAAACGGCGCATGTTGAAGGCAGCGTTTTTCTTTTACAGGGGCAAATGTGGGAAATGAAGAAGGTAATGTGCCCGTTTCGCTGACCCACGCATTGCACAGAAATATTGGTGTGGGCGGTTTTGATGAGCGGTCTCAATTCCGCCCTGTTGATTGCATCTCTGGGGCGGTGTGCCTTGGCGGATTTGACAGCCGATGTACCAATTCTAAAAACTAATTCCCATTTTTTTTCTGGTAAGGTACAAGCTCTCCCCATCAAGGAATAGAACCCCGGTCGCCCGCGTGACAGGCAGGGTACTAACCACTATACTAACGAGGAACATTGATTTTGTGAGCCCCGCTTGGCCAACTGAGGGTTTCTGCGCCTCTGAAATCACTCAATTAACTGAAGATGCTCGATTTGTCTGTGAAATCAGTAAAATCGCGGCAACTCAATACAATGTGGAAAGGAAGATCGTCCCATGTTAATTTTGGAAGGCTGGATGCAGGATCATCCAAACACTTCCGCGTGTATTGAGCTGTAAATATTGAGGCGGTTGTTCACTTCAGACCCTGACATCTGCAGGCGGGCTAATGGCAGCAATATTCACGCGATCAGTTCCAGTGGCATGAGATTCCGCAGAAATTAGATCGGAAATTATATTTGGCTCCATGTAAAGTAAAAACGATTTCAATTAACCAGTTGCCTAAAGAGGGCCACTACTTATATAGTCAGCAAGCAACATGATACATCAGACTTTTGTGCAAATCAGGAGATGTGTATTTTTGCTTTTCCCAGAAAACACATTGAATTTAACTGTCTTGTTCACCATCACGATACAGTATGAAGAGAGATGGGATCGGCAGGTTCCAAAATCACGAATCACGTCGACGGTGGTTACATTCGTGTCAGAAGTGTGTCGGCCCAGGGCACAGTGTCTGAGGGACTGGGTCTGCGTGGGGCAATTATGATATTCAGTACACTGTCAATGAGATTTCGTTCCCCTTTACTTCGTAATAATAGACAGAGTAGTGAAGCAAAGAAGACATGAAAGACAAATTCAGGAACCACGGTTCAGAAGGGTCCACTATGCGTCACTTTACAAGACATTTCTTGGAATGAGGCTGATGCGTGTTGGGAGATGATCCGGTTCATCAAATTTATACATTTTGTGTCCAGTTTTTGCATTTTCATCGCGGTTCGAAGGCCGTTGTTTAATATCGCGGGGTGCAGGTCATCTGTATCGGCAAATCTGTTCCTAACCAGTAGCTGCGGGTCACTGTCCGATCCTGCCTGAGTTGGTTGAGTTGACCGTTGGAGAAATCTCTCTGAATTGTATCATTTTTGCGAGTGCATATCGTGTGCGACAAATGGCGCATGTTGTAGGCAGCGTTTTTCTTTTACAGGGGCAAATGTGGGAAATGAAGAAGGTAATGTGTCCGTTTCGCTGACCCACGCATTGCACAGAAATTTTGGTGCGGGCGGTTGTAGCGCACAAAGACTCCGTGAGACGAATAGAGGGAAATCGATGAGGCTTTATTAAGCGTGTCTGTTCCCCCGCAGCTCGATAGTAGAATGGCCTGCGGGGGAGGACTCCGGCTTCTTATACTCCGCCTTCAGGGCGGAGCTAGATGTCAACGGCCAACCAGGACCCAAGATCTGTCAGCCAATAACATTAGGGCTTCCAGTGCCACATGACCCCCAATACATACTACCACATTCACCCCTTGTCAAAAATGAACCCGGCGGGGTGATGCTTCGTATGGTGGTAAGGGTTTACAGGGCTGGTCCTGGGAGGAAAAAAAAACATTCACATGGTAATACAGTATGTACACTTTTGTCCTGTTTGAACTATTTACAGAGGGTATAGGGAGAAAAGCAAAATGTTCTTGTGAAAATTCTATATTTTGATTTAGATCGACGCCACGAGTCGGTCGGGCGGTCTGGTCGTCCGTGTCGATCGCCTCGGCCCCCGTGGTGGTGGTGGTGCTTGTACCGGTGTTGTCATCTCCGGGAGCCTTACGGTTTCAGCTTGGGCTTTATTCTTGGTCGGGCCTGAGGGGAGGGGAACCGATCCTCCTGGGAAGGGGGCGGTCGTGGGGTGCGGCGGTGGCAGGAAGAGGGGGGGTTGGGTGAATGGTGTCGGGGGGGTGTGTGTGTTGCCGGCGGGCGCCAGATCCCGCAGGGAGACCGTGTCCTGTCGGCCGTCGGGGACTCCACGTTAGCGTACTGCGGGTTCGCGTGGAGGAGGTGAACCCTTTCAACCAACGGGTCCGCCTTATGTGCCCGCACATGCTTTCGGAGCAAGATGGGTCCTGGGGCCGCCAGCCAGGTCGGCAGCGACGTTCCAGAGGAGGACCTCCTAGGGAAGACAAGGAGACGCTCATGAGGCATTTGATTAGTGCTCGTACATAATAACGACCGGATGGAATGGAGAGCGTCCGGGAGGACCTCCTGCCACCGTGAAACTGGGAGGTCCCTGGACCGTAGGGCCAGTAGGACGGTCTTCCAGACCGTGCCGTTCTCCCTCTCTACTTGCCTGTTCCCCCGGGGGTTGTAGCTGGTCGTCCTGCTTGAGGCTATGCCCTTACTGAGCAGGAACTGGCGCAGCTCGTCACTCATGAAAGAGTGGACGTATGCGGGGCAACCGAACAGTGTGAAGATGGTGTTCAGGGCTTTAATGACTGTGGCCGCGGTCATGTCAGAGCAGGGAATGGCGAATGGGAAGCGGGAGTATTAGTCCATCACATTAAGAAAATATGTGTTGCGGTCGGTGGAGGGGAGGGGCCCTTTGAAATCGAGACTAAGGCGTTCAAAGGGGCGGGAAGCCTTAATCAGGTGCGCACCATCCGGCCTGAAAAAATGCGGTTTGCATTCCGCCCAGATGTGGCAGTCCCTTGTGACTGTACGGACCTCCTCTAAAGAGTATGGGAGGTTGCGGGACTTGATGAAGTGGAAAAACCGAGTGACCCCCGGGTGGCAGAGGTCCTCGTGGAGGGTTTGGAGGCGGTTAATTTGTGTGTTGGCACATGTGCCGCGGGATAGGGCATCGGACGGCTCATTCAGCTTTCCGGGACGATACAAAATCTCGTAGTTGAAGGTGGAGAGCTCGATCCTCCATCTTAAGATCTTGTCGTTTTTGATTTTGCCCTGCAGTGCATTATCGAACATGAAGGCTACCGACCGTTGGTCAGTGAGGAGAGTGAATCTCCTGCCGGCCAGGTAATGCCTCCAATGTCGCACAGCTTCCACTATGGCTTGGGCTTCCTTTTCCACTGAGGAGTGGCGGATTTCTGAGGCGCGGAGGGTCCGGGAGAAAAAGGCCACGGGTCTGCCCGCTTGGTTAAGGGTGGCCGCTAGAGCTACGTCGGAGGCGTCGCTCTCGACCTGGAAGGGGAGGGACTCGTCGATGGCGCGCATCGTGGCCTTTGCGATATCCGCTTTGATGCGGCTGAAGGCCTGGCAAGCCTCTGTCGACAGAGGGAAGGTCGTGGTCTGTATTAGGGGGCTGGCCTTGTCTGCGTACTGGGGGACCCACTGGGCGTAGTATGAAAAGAACCCCAGGCAGCGTTTCAGGGCTTTTGGGCAGTGCGGGAGGGGGAATTCCATGAGGGCGCGCATACGTTTGGGGTCGGGGCCTATTATCCCATTGCGCACTACGTAGCCCAGAATGGCTAGCCGATTGGTGCTAAAAACGCACTTGTCCTCGTTGTACGTGAGGTTCAAGGCTTTGGCGGTCTGGAGGAATTTTTGGAGGTTGGCGTCGTGGTCCTGCTGGTCGTGGCCGCAGATGGTTACATTGTCGAGATACGGGAATGTGGCCCGCAACCCGTGTTGGTCAACCATTCGGTCCATCTCCCGTTGGAAGACCGAGACCCCGTTTGTGACGCCAAATGGGACCCTTAGGAAATGGTATAATCGCCCGTCTGCCTAAAAGGCTGTGTACTTGCGGTCACTTGGGTGGATAGGGAGCTGATGGTAGGCGGACTTGAGGTCCACGGTGGAGAAGACTTTATATTGGGCAATCCGATTGACCATGTCGGATATGCGGGGGAGAGGGTACGCGTCTAGTTGTGTGTACCTATTGATGGTCTGGCTATAGTCTATGACCATCCTTTGTTTCTCCCCTGTCTTCACTACTACCACCTGCGCTCTCCAGGGACTATTGCTGGCCTGGATTATGCCCTCCTTTAGTAGCCGCTGGACTTCGGACCGAATGAAGGTCTGGTCCTGGGCGCTGTACCGTCTGCTCCTAGTGGCGACGGGTTTGCAATCCGGGGTGAGGTTCGCAAACAAGGACGGGGGTTGCACCTTGAGGGTTGCGAGGCCGCAGATAGTGAGTGGGGGTATTTGGCAGCCGAATTTGAACGTAAGGCTCTGTAGATTGCATTGGAAATCTAATCCCAGTAAGGTGGGGGCGCAGAGTTGGGGAAGGACGTTTAGTTTGTAGTTTTTGAACTCCCTCCCCTGCACCGTTAGGGTAACTATGCAGAATCCTTGGATCTGTACGGAGTGGGATCCTGCAGCTAGGGAAATCTTTTGTGCGCTGGGGTAGGTGGTCAAGGAACAGCGTCTTAACGTGTCGGGGTGGATAAAGCTCTCCGTGCTCCCGGAGTCGACTAGGCATGGTGTCTCGTGGCCGTTTATTAGCACCGTTGTGGTCGTCGTCTGGAGTGTCCGGGGCCGAGCTTGATCGAGCGTAATTGAAGCGAGACGTGGTTGTAGTAGTGGAGTGGGGTCCGTTGTTGCCGTCCAAGATGGCGTCGGGGATGAAACATGGGACACATGTTGCTGCGAACGCCGTCTGGAAATCCTCCGAGTCTTCGATGACGGAGAAGATCTCCGTGCTCACCCTCGAGTGCAGGACCTGCAGTTTTTGGTCTTCTGTGACCTGGCCGGTGGCCGTTCTGAGGTAGGCCTCGAAGCAAGTCTGCCAGTGCTTGAAGGCTGCTGCCACATTCACTGCGTGGGGGCTGATCCTCAGGCATTCCGGAATGATCCTGAGCTCCATAGTCCTTTTTAGGCACGCTTAATAAATTGTAGCGCACAAAGACTCCGTGGGACGAATAGAGTGAAGTCGATGAGGCTTTATTAAGCGTGTCTGTTCCCCCGCAGCTCGATAGTAGAATGGCCTGCGGTATACATACTACCACAGCGGTTTTGATGAGCGGTCTCAATTCCGCACTGTTGATTGCATCTCTGGGGCGGTGTGCCTTGGCGGATTCGACAGCCGATGTACCAATTCTAAAAAATCATTCCCAATTTTTTTCTGGTAAGGTACAAGCTCTCCCCGTCGGGGAATTGAACCCCGGTTACCGCGTGACAGGCGGGGATATTAACCACTATACTAACAAGGAACTTCACAAGGAGCGAAATCACTCCATTTACTGAAGATGCTCGATTTGTCTGTGAAATCAGTACAATCGCGGCAACGCAATACCATGTGGAAATGAAGATCGACCCATGTTAACTTTGGAAGACTGGATGCAGGATCACCCAAACTCTTCCGCGTGTATTAAGCTGTAAATATTGAGGCAGTTCTTCACTTCAGACCCTGGCATCTGCAGGTGGGCTAATGGCAGCAATATTCACGCGATCAGTTCCAGTGGCATGAGATTCCGCAGAAATTAGATCGGAAATTATATTTGGCTCCATGTAAAGTAAAAACGATTTCAATTAACCCGTTGCCTAAACAGGGCCACTACTTATATAGTGAGCAAGCAACATTATACATCAGACTTTTGTGCAAATCAGGAGATGCGTATTTTTGCTTTTCCCAGAAAACACATTGAATTAAACTGTCTTGTTCACCATCACGACACAGTATGAAGAGAGGTGGGATCGGCAGGTTCCAAAATCACGAATCACGTCGACGATGGTTACATTCGTGTCAGAAGTGTGTCGGCCCAGCGCACAGTGTCTGAGGGACTGGGTCTGCGTGGGGCAATTATGATATTCAGTACACTGTCAATGAGATTTTGTTCCCCTTTACTTCGTAATAATAGACAGAGTAGTGAAGCAAAGAAGACATGAAAGACAAATTCAGGAACCACAGTTCAGAAGGGTCCACTATGCGTCACTTTACAAGACATTTCTTGGAATGAGGCTGATGCGAGTTGAGAGATGATCCGGTTCATCAAATTTATACATTTTGTGTCCAGTTTTTGCATTTTCATCGCGGTTCGAAGGCCGTTGTTTCATATCGCGGGGTGCAGGTCATCTGTATCGGCGAATGTGTTCCTAACCAGGAGCTGCGAGTCACTGTCCGATCCTGCTTGATTGTCTTATTATTCACGAGTTGGTTGAGTTGACCGTTGGAGAAATCTCTTTGAATTGTATCGTTTTTGCGAGTGCATATCGTGTGCGACAAATGGCGCATGTTGAAGGCAGCGTTTTTCTTTTACAGGGGCAAATATGGGAAATGAAGAAGGTAATGTGTACGTTTCGCTGACCCACGCATTGCACAGAAATATTGGTGCGGGCGGTTTTGATGAGCGGTCTCAATTCCGCCCTGTTGATTGCATCTCTGGGGCGGTGTGCCTTGGCGGATTCGACAGCCGATGTACCAATTCTAAAAAATCATTCCACATTTTTTTCTGGTAAGGTACACACTCTCCCCGTCGGGGAATTGAACCCCGGTCTCCCGCGGGACAGGCAGGGATACTAACCACGATACTAACGAGGAACTTCGATTTGGCGAGTCACGCTTGGCCAACTGAGGGTTTCTGCGCATCTGAAATCACTCCATTTACTGAAGATGCTCGATTTGTCTGTGAAATCAGTAAAATCGCGGCAACTCAATACCATGTGGAAAGGAAGATCGTCCCATGTTAATTTTGGAAGACTGGATGCAGGATCATCCAAACACTTCCGCGTGTATTGAGCTGTAAATATTGAGGCGGTTCTTCACTTCAGACCCTGACATCTGCAGGCGGGCTAATGGCAGCAATATTCACGCGATCAGTTCCAGTGGCATGATATTCCGCAAAAATTATATCGGAAATTATGTTTGGCTCCATGTAAAGTAAAAATGATTTCAATTAACCAGTTGCCTAAACAGGGCCACTACTTATATAGTCAGCAAGCAACATGATACATCAGACTTTTGTGCAAATCAGGAGATGTGTATTTTTGCTTTTCCCAGAAAACACATTGAATTAAACTGTCTTGTTCACCATCACGACACAGTATGAAGAGAGATGGGATCGGCAGGTTCCAAAATCACGAATCACGTCGACGATGGTTACATTCGTGTCAGAAGTGTATCGGCCCAGGGCACAGTGTCTGAGGGACTGGGTCTGCGTGGGGCAATTATGATATTCAGTACACTGTCAATGAGATTTTGTTCCCCTTTACTTCGTAATAATAGACAGAGTAGTGAAGCAAAGAAGACATGAAAGACAAATTCAGGAACCACGGTTCAGAAGGGTCCACTATGCGTCACTTTACAAGACATTTCTTGGAATGAGGCTGATGCGTGTTGAGAGAGGATCCGGTTCATCAAATTTATACATTTTGTGTTCAGTTTTTATATTTTCATCGCGGTTCGAAGGCCGTTGTTTAATATCGCCGCGTGCAGGTCATCTGTATCGGCGAATCTGTTCTTAACCAGTAGCTGCGAGTCACTGTCCGATCCTGCCTGAGTTGGTTGAGTTGACCGTTGGAGAAATCTCTTTGAATTGTATCGTTTATGCGAGTGCATATCGTGTGCGACAAATGGCGCATGTTGAAGGCAGCGTTTTTCTTTTACAGGGTCAAATGTGGGAAATGAAGAAGGTAATGTGCCCGTTTAGCTGACCCTACGCATTGCACAGAAATATTGGTGCGGGCGGTTTTGACGACCGGTCTCAATTCCGCCCTGTTGATTGCATCTCTGGGGCGGTGTGCCTTGGCGGATTCGACAGCCGATGTACCAATTCTAAAAAATCATTCCACATTTTTTTCTGGTAAGGTACACACTCTCCCCGTCGGGGAATTGAAACCCGGTCTCCCGCGGGACAGGCAGGGATACTAACCACTATACTAATGAGGAACTTCGATTTGGCGAGCCACGCTTGGCCAACTGAGGGTTTCTGCGCATCTGAAATCACTCCATTTACTGAAGATGCTCGATTTGTCTGTGAAATCAGTAAAATCGCGGCAACTCAATACCATGTGGAAAGGAAGATCGTCCCATGTTAATTTTGGAAGACTGGATGCAGGATCACCCAAACACTTCCGCGTGTATTGAGCTGTAAATATTGAGGCGGTTCTTCACTTCAGACCCTGACATCTGCAGGCGGGCTAATGGCAGCAATATTCACGCGATCAGTTCCAGTGGCATGAGATTCCGCAAAAATTATATCGGAAATTATGTTTGGCTCCATGTAAAGTAAAAATGATTTCAATTAACCAGTTGCCTAAACAGGGCCACTACTTATATAGTCAGCAAGCAACATGATACATCAGACTTTTGTGCAAATCAGGAGATGTGTATTTTTGCTTTTCCCAGAAAACACATTGAATTAAACTGTCTTGTTCACCATCACGACACAGTATGAAGAGAGATGGGATCGGCAGGTTCCAAAATCACGAATCACGTCGACGATGGTTACATTCGTGTCAGAAGTGTATCGGCCCAGGGCACAGTGTCTGAGGGACTGGGTCTGCGTGGGGCGATTATGATATTCAGTACACTGTCAATGAGATTTCGTTCCCCTTTACTTCGTAATAATAGACAGAGTAGTGAAGCAAAGAAGTCATGAAAGACAAATTCAGGAACCACGGTTCAGAAGGGTCCACTATGCGTCACTTTACAAGACATTTCTTGGAATGAGGCTGATGCGTGTTGAGAGATGATCCGGTTCATCAAATTTATACATTTTGTGTTCAGTTTTTATATTTTCATCGCGGTTCGAAGGCCGTTGTTTAATATCGCCGCGTGCAGGTCATCTGTATCGGCGAATCTGTTCCTAACCAGGAGCTGCGAGTCACTGTCCGATCTTGCTTGATTGTCTTATTATTCACGAGTTGGTTGAGTTGACCGTTGGAGAAATCTCTTTGAATTGTATCATTTTTCGAGTGCATACTGTGTGCGACAAATGGCGCATGTTGAAGGCAGCGTTTTTCTTTTACAGGGGCAAATATGGGAAATGAAGAAGGTAATGCGTCTGTTTCGATGACCCACGCATTGCACAGAAATATTTGTGCGGGCGGTTTTGATGAGCGGTCTAAAATCCGCACTGTTGATTGCATCTCTGGGGCGGTGTGCCTTGGCGGATTCGACAGCCGATGTACCAATTCTAAAAAATCATTCCCAATTTTTTTCTGGTAAGGTACAAACTCTCCCCATCGGGGAATTGAACCCCGGTCTCCCGCGTGACAGGCAGGGATACTAACTACTATACTAATGAGGAACTTCGGTTTGGTGAGACACGCTTGGCCAACTGAGGGTTTCTGCGCATCTTAAATCACTCCATTTACTGAAGATGCTCGATTTGTCTGTGAAATCAGTAAAATCGCGGCAACTCAATACCATGTGGAAAGGAAGATCGTCCCATGTTAATTTTGGAAGACTGGATGCAGGATCACCCAAACTCTTCCGCGTGTATTGAGCTGTAAATATTGAGGCGGTTCTTCACTTCAGACCCTGACATCTGCAGGCGGGCTAATGGCAGCAATATTCACGCGATCAGTTCCAGTGGCATGAGATTCCGCAAAAATTATATCGGAATTTATGTTTGGCTCCATGTAAAGTAAAAGCAATTTCAATTAACCAGTTGCCTAAACAGGGCCACTACTTATATAGTCAGCAAGCAACATTATACATCAGACTTTTGTGCAAATCAGGAGATGTGTTTTTTTGCTTTTCCCAGAAAACACATTGAATTAAACTGTCTTGTTCACCATCACGACACAGTATGAAGAGAGATGGGATCGGCAGGCTCCAAAATCACGAATCACGTCGACGGTGGTTACATTCGTGTCAGACGTGTGTCGGCCAAGGGCACATTGTCTGAGGGACTGGGCCTGCGTGGGGCAATTATGATATTCAGTACACTGTCAATGAGATTTTGTTCCCCTTTTCTTCGTAATAATAGACAGAGTAGTGAAGCAAAGAAGACATGAAAGACAAATTCAGGAACCACAACCGTCACTTTACAAGACATTTCTTGGAATGAGGCTGATGCGAGTTGAGAGATGATCCGGTTCATCAAATTTATACATTTTGTGTCCAGTTTTTGCATTTTCATCACGGTTCGAATGCCGTTGTTTAATATCGCGGCGTGCAGGTCATCTGTATCGGCGAATCTGTTCCTAACCAGTAGCTGCGAGTCACTGTCGGATCCTGCCTGAGTTGGTTGAGTTGACCGTTGGAGAAATCTCTTTGTATTGTATCGTTTTTGCGAGTGCATATCGTGTGCGACAAATGGCGCATGTTGAAGGCAGCGTTTTTCTTTTACGGGGCAAGTGTGGGAAATGAAGAAGGTAATGTGTCCGTTTCGCTGACCCAAGCATTGCACAGAAATTTTGGTGCGGGCGGTTTTGATGAGCGGTCTCAATTCCGCACTGTTGATTGCATCTCTGGGGCGGTGTGCCTTGGCGGATTCGACAGCCGATGTACCAATTCTAAAAAATCATTCCACATTTTTTTCTGGTAAGGTACACACTCTCCCCGTCGGGGAATTGAAACCCGGTCTCCCGCGGGACAGGCAGGGATACTAACCACTATACTAATGAGGAACTTCGATTTGGCGAGCCACGCTTGGCCAACTGAGGGTTCTGCGCATCTGAAATCACTCCATTTACTGAAGATGCTCGATTTGTCTGTGAAATCAGTAAAATCGCGGCAACTCAATACCATGTGGAAAGGAAGATCGTCCCATGTTAATTTTGGAAGACTGGATGCAGGATCACCCAAACACTTCCGCGTGTATTGAGCTGTAAATATTGAGGCGGTTCTTCACTTCAGACCCTGACATCTGCAGGCGGGCTAATGGCAGCAATATTCACGCGATCAGTTCCAGTGGCATGAGATTCCGCAAAAATTATATCGGAAATTATGTTTGGCTCCATGTAAAGTAAAAATGATTTCAATTAACCAGTTGCCTAAACAGGGCCACTACTTATATAGTCAGCAAGCAACATGATACATCAGACTTTTGTGCAAATCAGGAGATGTGTATTTTTGCTTTTCCCAGAAAACACATTGAATTAAACTGTCTTGTTCACCATCACGACACAGTATGAAGAGAGATGGGATCGGCAGGTTCCAAAATCACGAATCACGTCGACGATGGTTACATTCGTGTCAGAAGTGTATCGGCCCAGGGCACAGTGTCTGAGGGACTGGGTCTGCGTGGGGCGATTATGATATTCAGTACACTGTCAATGAGATTTCGTTCCCCTTTACTTCGTAATAATAGACAGAGTAGTGAAGCAAAGAAGTCATGAAAGACAAATTCAGGAACCACGGTTCAGAAGGGTCCACTATGCGTCACTTTACAAGACATTTCTTGGAATGAGGCTGATGCGTGTTGAGAGATGATCCGGTTCATCAAATTTATACATTTTGTGTTCAGTTTTTATATTTTCATCGCGGTTCGAAGGCCGTTGTTTAATATCGCCGCGTGCAGGTCATCTGTATCGGCGAATCTGTTCCTAACCAGGAGCTGCGAGTCACTGTCCGATCCTGCCTGAGTTGGTTGAGTTGACCGTTGGAGAAATCTCTTTGAATTGTATCGTTTATGCGAGTGCATATCGTGTGCGACAAATGGCGCATGTTGAAGGCAGCGTTTTTCTTTTACAGGGGCAAATGTGGGAAATGAAGAAGGTAATGTGTCCGTTTAGCTGACCCTACGCATTGCACAGAAATATTGGTGCGGGCGGTTTTGACGAGCGGTCTCAATTCCGCCCTGTTGATTGCATCTCTGGGGCGGTGTGCCTTGGCGGATTTGACAGCCGATGTACCAATTCTAAAAAATAATCCCCAATTTTTTTCTGTTAAGGTACAAACTCACCCCGTCGGGGAATTGAACCCCGGTCTCTGGCGTGACAGGCGGGGATACTAACCACTATACTAACGAGAAACTTCAATTTGGTGAGCCACGCTTGGCCAACTGAGGGTTTCTGCGCCTCTGAAATCACTCCATTTACTGAAGATGCTCGATTTGTCTGTGAAATCAGTAAAATCGCGGCAACTCAATACCATGTGGAAAGGAAGATCGTCCCATGTTAATTTTGGAAGACTGGATGCAGGATCACCCAAACACTTCCACGTGTATTGAGCTGTAAATATTGAGGCGGTTCTTCACTTCAGACCCTGACATCTGCAGGCGGGCTAATGGCAGCAATATTCACGCGATCAGTTCCAGTGGCATGAGATACCACAAAAATTAGATCGGAAATTATGTTTGGCTCCATGTAAAGTAAAAACGATTTCAATTAACCAGTTGCCTAAACAGGGCCACTACTTATATAGTCAGCAAGCAACATTATACATCAGACTTTTGTGCAAATGAGGAGATGTGTATTTTTGCTTTTCCCAGAAAACACATTGAATTAAACTGTCTTGTTCACCATCAGGACACAGTATGAAGAGAGGTGGGATCGGCAGGTTCCAAAATCACGAATCACGTCGACGGTGGTTACATTCGTGTCAGATGTGTGTCGGCCCAGGGCACAGTGTCTGAGGGACTGGGTCTGCCTGGGGCAATTATGATATTCAGTACACTGTCAATGAGATTTTGTTCCCCTTTACTTCGTAATAATAGACAGAGTAGTGAAGCAAAGAAGACATGAAAGACAAATTCAGGAACCACGGTTCAGAAGGGTCCACTATGCGTCACTTTACAAGACATTTCTTGGAATGAGGCTGATGCGTGTTGGGAGATGATCCGGTTCATCAAATTTATACATTTTGTGTCCAGTTTTTGCATTTTCATCGCGGTTCGAAGGCCGTTGTTTAATATCGCCGGGTGCAGGTCATCTGTATCGGCGAATCTGTTCCTAACCAGTAGCTGCGAGTCACTGTCCGATCTTGCTTGATTGTCTTATTATTCACGAGTTGGTTGAGTTGACCGTTGGAGAAATCTCTTTGAATTGTATCGTTTTTGCGAGTGCATATGGTGTGCGACAAATGGCGCATGTTGAAGGCAGCGTTTTTCTTTTACAGGGGCAAATATGGGAAATGAAGAAGGTATGCGTCCGTTTCGCTGACCCACGCATTGCACAGAATTATTGGTGCGGGCGGTTTTGATGAGCGGTCTCAATTCCGCACTGTTCATTGCATCTCTGGGGCGGTGTGCCTTGGCGGATTCGACAGCCGATGTACCAATTCTAAAAAATCATTCTCAATTTTTTTCTTGTAAGGTAAAACTCTCCCCGTCGGGGAATTGAACCCCAGTCTCCCACGTGACAGGCAGGGATACTAACCACTATACTAACGAGGAACTTTGCTTTCGCTAGACACGCTTGGCCAACTGAGGGTTTCTGCGCCTTTGAAATCACTCCATTTACTGAAGATTCTCGATTTGTCTGTGAAATCAGTAAAATCGCGGCAACTCAATACCATGTGGAAAGGAAGATCGTCCCATGATAATTTTGGAAGACTGGATGCAGGATCACCCAAACACTTCCGCGTGTAGTGAGCTGTAAATATTGAGGCGGTTGTTCACTACAGACCCTGACATCTGCAGGTGGGCTAATGGCAGCAATATTCACGCGATCAGTTCCAGTGGCATGAGATTCCGCAGAAATTATATCGGAAATTATGTTTGGCTCCATGTAAAGTAAAAACAATTTCATTTAACCAGTTGCCTAAACAGGGCCACTACTTATATAGTCAGCAAGCAACATTATACATCAGACTTTTGTGCAAATCAGGAGATGTGTATTTTTGCTTTTCCCAGAAAACACATTGAATTAAACTGTCTTGTTCACCATCACGACACAGTATGAAGAGAGATGGGATCGGCAGGCTTTAAAATCACGAATCACGTCGACGGTGGTTACATTCGTGTCAGACGTGTGTCGGCCCAGGGCACAGTGTCTGAGGGACTGGGTCTGCGTGGGGCAATTATGATATTCAGGACACTGTCAATGAGATTTCGTTCCCCTTTACTTCGTAATAATAGACAGAGTAGTGAAGCAAAGAAGACATGAAAGACAATTTCAGGAACCACGGTTCAGAAGGGTCCACTATGCGTCACTTTACAAGACATTTCTTGGAATGAGGCTGATGCGTGTTGAGAGATGATCCGGTTCATCAAATTTATACATTTTGTGTCCAGTTTTTGCATTTTCATCGCGGTTCGAAGGTCGTTGTTTAATATCGCGGGGTGCAGGTCATCTGTATCGGCGAATCTGGTCCTAACCAGTAGCTGCGAGTCACTGTCCGATCCTGCTCGATTGTCTTATTATTCACGAGTTGTTTGAGTTGACCATTGGAGAAATCTCTTTGAATTGTATCGTTTTTGCGTGTGCATATCGTGTGCGACAAATGGCGCATGTTGAAGGCAGCGTTTTTCTTTTACAGGGTTAAATATGGGAAATGAAGAAGGTAATGTGTCCGGTTCGCTGACCCACGCATTGCACAGAAATATTGGTGCGGGCGGTTTTGATGAGCAGTCTCAATTCCGCCCTGTTGATTGCATCTCTGGGGCGATGTGCCTTGGCGGATTCGACAGCCGATGTACCAATTCTAAAAAATAATTCGCAATATTTTTCTGGGAAGGTACAAACTCTCCCAGTCGGGAATTTGAACCCTGGTCTCCCACGTGACAGGCAGGGATACTAACCACTATACTAACGAGTAAATGCTATTTTGTGAGCCCCGCTTGGCCAACTGAGGGTTTCTGTGCCTCTGAAATCACTCCATTTACTGAAGATGCTCGATTTGTCTGTGAAATCAGTACAATCGCGGCAACTCAATACCATGTGGAAATGAAGATCGTCCCGTGTTAACTTTGGAAGACTGGATGCAGGATCACCCAAACTCTTCCGCGTGTATTAAGCTGTAAATATTGAGGCGGTTGTTCACTTCAGACCCTGAAATCTGCAGGCGGGCTCATGGCAGCAATATTCACGCGATCAGTTCCAGTGGCATGAGATTCCGCAGAAATTAGATCGGAAATTATATTTGGCTCCATGTAAAGTAAAAACGATTTCAATTAACCCGTTGCCGAACAGGGCCACTACTTATATAGTCAGCAAGCAACATTATACATCAGACTTTTGTGCAAATCAGGAGATGCGTATTTTTGCTTTTCCCAGAAAACACATTGAATTAAACTGTCTTGTTCACCATCAGGACACAGTATGAAGAGAGGTGGGATCGGCAGGTTCCAAAATCACGAATCACGTCGACGCTGGTTACATTCGTGTCAGAAGTGTGTCGGCCCAGGGCACAGTGTCTGCGGGACTGGGTCTGCGTGGGGCAATTATGATATTCAGTACACTGTCAATGAGCTTTCCTTCCCCTTTTGCTACCCTCTTGCTATTTATGTACGTGTAAAAAGCCTTGGGATTTTCCTTCACCCTATTTTCCAATGACGTATCATGACCCCTTCTAGCCCTCCTGACTCCTTGCTTAAGTTCCTTCCTACTTTCCTTATATTCCACACAGGCTGCATCTGTTCCCAGCCTTTTAGCCCTGACAAATGCCTCCTTTTTCTTTTTGACGAGGCCTACAATATCTCTCGTTAACCAAGATTCCCGAAAATTGCAGTATATATCCTTCATCCTCACAGGAACATGCCGGTCCTGAATTCCTTTCAACTGACACTTGAAAGCCTCCCACATGTCAGATGTTGATTTGCCCTCAAACATCTGCCCCCAATCTAGGTTCTTCAGTTCCCGCCTAATATTGTTATAATTAGCCTTCCTCCTATTTAGCACATTCATCCTAGGACCACTCTTATCCTTGTCCACCAGTACTTTAAAACTTACTGAATTGTGGTCACTGTTACCGAAATGCTCCCCTACTGAAACATCTACCACCTGGCCGGGCTCATTCCCCAATACCAGGTCCAGTACCGTCCCTTCCCTAGTTGGACTGTCTACATATTGTTTTAAGAAGTCTTCCTGGATGCTCCTTACAAACTCCGCCCCGTCTAGGCCCCTGGCACTAAGTGAGTCCCAGTCAATATTGGTGAAGTTGAAGTCTCCCATCACCACACCCCTGTTGTTTTTACTCTTTTCCAAAATCTGTCTACCTATCTGCTCCTCTATCTCCCGCTGGCTGTTGGGACGCCTGTAGGAACCCCCCCAACATTGTAACTGCACCCTTCTTATTCCTGATCTCTACCCATATAGCCTCACTGCCCTCTGAGGTGTCCTCCCGCAGTACAGCTGTGATATTCTCCCTAACCAGTAGCACAACTCCGCCTCCCCTTTTACATCCCCCTCTATCCCGCCTGAAACATCTAAATCCTGGAACGTTTAGCTGCCACACATACACAGTCACAGACTTTTTCAGAGACAAACGATCTCTCCCTCAGGCACGCGCTTAGCATAAACTATTTCCAAAACACATTCTCTTTTTCTGTCTCCCTCTCACACATATGCACATATTCTCTGATACACACGCACTCCCTCTAGCTCTCTGCCTCAGACACACAGACACAAATTGCTTCTGAGTTTGCCTATCTCTCTGTGTCTCTCTTTCACACACACACACACACAGACAGACAAGGACCGTTCTGTCACACGCTCTCTCTCTCTCAAACGCACACACACAAACTCTTTCTGGCTCTCTCTCGCTGTCCTTATCTCTCTCTCTACCTCGCTATATCTCTTTCAATCTCTCTCTCACATACACACTGTCACAGACTCTCAAAAACGTTTTTCTGACACAAACACTCTCACTCTCTCTCTCCTCCACACACTCTTTCTGGCACATTCTACCTCTCTATCTCTCTCTGCCTCTGCCTCTGTCTCCATCACTATCTCTATCTCTCCCCAGTTCGGCCTACTCCCATTTTTGTCTGGTCTCGTCCAGTGGAGTTCTAGCTCCATCCAGTAGCTATCCGAATATTTTGACATAAACATCCACCCCGTCTCGCTGCTGGTGCCTCTCAGGTCCTCCAGTCGTGTGTTTTCTGGGGGCCCGGGGTACCCTACAGTCTCTTTGCGGAGGAGGTGTTTTATTTGGAAGTGTCTCAATTCCTGTCCTTTTCCTAGTGTCCACTTCCTCATCACTTCGCCCAGTGTCGCCAATGGGCTCGTTGTGCATCTTGCTGAGGAGCATAGGAGTGCTGATGACACACAGACTACTTTAGACGCACGCACACACTCGCTCGCATACACAGACTAGTTTTGACGCACGCACACACTCGCTCACACACACAGACTACTTTTAATGCATGCGCACACACAGGCTACTTTTGACACGCACACGCACTCTCTGGCACACACAGACTACTTTTGACGCTCGCACGCACAGACTACTTTTGACGCACACGTTCATTCTCTCGCACACACTCGCACACACACATGCATATACTACTTTGGACGTGCGCGTTCACACTTTCATGCACACACACGCATGCACAGACTACTTTTGACGTACAGGTTCACTCTCTTGCGCACACACAGATAGACTATTTCTGACGCACATCTCGCTCTTGCACACACACAGACTATTTCTGACGCACAACTCTCTCTCGCACACACACTTGCGCTCAGACACACAGACTAACTTTGAGTCACAGGTTCATTCTCTCGCACAGAAACACACAGAGAGACTACCTTTGACGCACACATCTCTCTCGCACGCACACACAGACTATTTCTGACGCACATGCTCTCCCTCTTGCATACGCACGCAGACTATTTCTGATGCACATCTCGCTCTCCCGCACACACACTTGCACACACACAGACTACTTTTGACTCACAAATTCACTCTCTCGCACACACACTCGCACACACAGACTATTTCTGATGCACAATCTCTCCCTCTCTCGCAAACGCACAGACTATTTCTGACGCACATCTCTCTCTCCCGCACACACACTTGCACACACACAGACTACTTTTGACTCACAAATTCACTCTCTCGCACACACAGACTATTTCTGACGCACATCTCTCTCGCCCGCGCACACACTTGGACACACACACAAACAGACCACTTTTGACGCACATCTCTCTCTCTTGCACATAAACACAGACGATTTCTGACGGACATCTCTCTCTCTCTCGCACACAGACACAGACTATGTCTGATGCACATCTCTCTCTCCTGCACACACAGACTATTCCTGACGCAAATGCTCGCCCCCTCGCACACACACACACTCTATTTCTGACACACATGCTCTCCCTCTCGCAGACACACAATTTCTGACACAATGCTCTCCGTCTCTCTTACTCTCTCTCTCACAGACACAGACACAGACTCTTTCTGGCACACATCGTCTCTCTCCAGCGCAAACCCACGCACACAAACTCTTTCTGACACACACTCACTCTCTCTTAATCCCTCTCACACACAGGCACAGACTCTTTCTGACACACTCTCTTGCTCTCTTCCCCCCTCTCTCTCCCTCTCACACAAACACACTCACACACAGACGCTTTCTGAAATATACAATCACTCTTTCTCGCGCACACGCACTCATACGTACACAGAGACTCTTTCTGACACACCCGATCTCCCCCTACCTCCCTCCCTCTCTCGCCCACACACACAAACACTTTCTGACTCCCTCTATCTTTCAATCTTTCTCCCTCTCATACACACAGACAGTCATCCACTCTTTCTGACGCAGACACACTCCATCTCTCGCTCTCTCTTAATGAAGTTTCATCAGATTTGCTCCAGGAATTTTTTGAGTGTCCTATCAAGATAGATGGAAGAAGCTAGGCCGGTATTTTGCACAGTTTATTTCTGACAAACACACTCTCTCTCACTCTCTCTCTCCCGCTCCCTCTTATTTTGAGCAGTAAGGTGATAAGATTGAGAAATATAAAATACTTATAAGGGTAGACAGCTTAGCTGCAGGTAAAATGTTAACCATTGTTTGTGAGTTTGGAACCGGTGGGACAATAGCAAAAGCAAAAAGCAGCAACCCATTTAGTAGAAAGGTGACGATATTTACTCAAAAGATTGTTGAATAATCAAAATTTTCTATGCCAGAGGACCATGGGAGCTCAGCAATTGAGTGGTATTGTGATTGAATACAGCTGTTTATCGGAAGTATATTTGCATAGAGCAGATGTGTTATCATCACCATCCAACTTACTCCCTCAATGCCACTCAATATATATTGAAGGAAATGGAGCAGATTGGTATGAAGAAAATGGAGACCACATGTTTATTTGGAACAAAAGAGCTTAGATGAATGAATGGAGAAAAGCATTTTCAGAGCATAATATAGAAAAAAGCAAACAGCGTTCAAGCCAATATATGTCGATCAAGCCTAATAAAGCTCAAAACATTATAAATATGATTCTCGGGGGATAACAATGGCAAGCATTGAAGATGAACATTGATCAGCACTTTCGTATGACGTGCTTGAAAAGGTGGGTACGTTGTTTGAGTGCTCCGTCTCCTTATAACAATACCACTAATAGCACTACTGATTATACTTTAATAACAGGAGTAGCAATAATGCAAATGCATTGGCTGAGGTGCAAACGAAATCCACAAACACAATTTCAGATGTGAGGCAGCGCATTTCATGAAGTGTAAACGGTGAAAAGGGAAGGACAGGGGTAATCTGATGACAGTGTTCGCATGCCGCACAATTTCTAGGGAAGAGCTCCAGATATTCCCAATTGTAGTCAGACTAAATCTAGATAAGAAAACAAGATGAGAGTAAAACTAATAATTTCCTCTCGAAATACAGCAGCATGTTTATCACCACTTACTAAACAGAATGTGGAACTTCCCTCCAGTTTGCTGAATTGATCAGAATATCTCAGAACCATTTTTCTTTGGGTTGGAAATTAAGACGAAAGAAGAGGAAACAGCAGCATTAGAAAGTGTTGCCGTTTTGTTCAATTGGGGGTGATTAAAGCTTGTCAACTGCGGACATCACCATATCCAAGCGGAGTCTCTGATTGTTTGGGATTTCAGTTAGTCAGTGTTCTGAACTTGCCGATTGGCTCAGGGGGCATCATTCTGTGGTTGGACCTCCTGATTGGCTGAAAGGCTGTCCGGCAGCGGCTGGAGATCCTGATTGGCTGAGGGGCTGTAGGTCAGTTTTATTTATTGGTTAATTTGATAATTGTTGTAACCGGATATTTCACCGCGATCTTGATCTGCTCCCTGAACCTGGACTGAGTCACCACATAAATAAATGTGTTTGTGCAGCAATTTAAATCCCGCATCATAAATCCGACTTCTTGTAAATTATATTGTGGAATGGTGAGGTAATATAATCCTCTCAAATCAATATAGAAAAATTTAATAACAAACACAGTCCAGAGGAGAATGAAAGCTCCGGAGATGCTGAAGAGTAAAATCATTGACTTCCTTCTGCTCTCCATCTCTGGGTCTTTACGATTGTCTCCCTGACTCTGAGCCCTCAGTGCCTTCCGGCTTCGACTTGTGATTAAAATGTGTCTGACTGTCAGAGTGTTGATCAACAGGATTAAAAAGAATGGGATCAATGGGGTTAAAATCTGATCAAACCAGTTGTATACAACCCATCCGGGATCAGTGTAATAGCTGCTCATTGTCTGACAGAACCACGGCACATTGTCGATTATCTGTACAGGTTAATTTGTAAAGTACCGTGGGATGTTTTTTATACAGAGCAAGAGGCCGCTCATTGACAGGACCACAGCCGCTGTTTTCCCGGTGCAATAGTGTCTTTTCAGTTTCTGGCAGCGAATGGCCACAAATCGATCAAAGGAGAATGTGAGGGTGAACCAGACAGAACAGTCCGCGGCTGCAGGCATCAGAACACCGTTAACACGGCACACATAAGTAAGGTCCAGGAAATTCCAGGGGAAATAATAGCGATTGATCTTGTTCAGTATGGGACGAGTGATCATAAACATCAGATCTGCCGCCGCCATGGCCACCAGGTAGCGAGTGGTGCAGGTAGCGAGGCCACACTTGCCCCGACTCAGAATCGCAATTCCCAGTAAATTCGCTGTCAGAGAGAAGGAAGAAGTGTCTGGAAATTACTGATGAAACATTCTCTGTGTCTGAACCGGGACAGGATTTCAGTTTCAATATAATGGGCAGTGGGTGGGTGGGAGTGTTGGCAGCGGAGTGGGCACAGAGATTAACATTGCAGAGAGGGAAGTAACAGCAAATGTACCCCGAGTGTTTAAGACATGGGACGGGGAAAAATGTGAGTTGCCACCCTGTCAGATTGATGGCAGTGGGAGGAAAATGCTCAGAATTCAAATAGCTTTGGAAGAGGTTACATTTCTCATTTATTCTGAAATATATGATTAACTCAGACTGAGCGGGTATCCAAAATCGGACACAAATATATCAGAGATTGTCATCCCTCCTCACTCCCAATTATTGCAACACACCCTGATTCGACTGTTCCCTGTGCTAAATTCCTGAAGTAGTTCGACACCACTCCTGGATTATTGCAATCCTCCACGATCAATCGAAAAAATTAAACCAGCGCAGGTCCTCCCTCGTTTATAATTATGAGACGCATAAAGATTGTTCAGTGTCCAGGAAATTCGCCCGGCAAACCCTTTCCATGCTCAGTCGTTGGTAATGCACCCTCTCCCAGGAATACTCCATTGTCATGTTCCAAACACCCACAGATCACATTATTCTCAGGGATGAATGCTCTCCCGGTTTGGAAAGAATTCCGGACAAGCATTTCTCAGGAATTTTCACTCTCTGCCATTGGACATTCCCCAGGATTCACTTGCCAGAAATATAATCTCTCCAGACTGCATTTGCTTAAAAAGATGGATTCAAAAGTTCCACGTCTAAAGTTGCTGAGCTTTAAGTTGAGGCCTGAGGGCCGTAACATCCTAATTGGAAGATGAGATGCTGCTCCTGCAGCTTGCGTTGTGCTTCACTGGATCCTTGCAGCAGGCCAAGGACAAACATGTGGATATGATGGCAAGGTGCTGAGTTAAAATGGCCGCAACAGAAAGGCTGGGGTCATGCTTGTGGTCAGAGTAAAGGTGTCCTGCAAAACGGTCTCCCAGTCTATGTTTAGACTCCCAAATGTAGTGGAGACGGTATTGGGCACAGTGAAGTCTGCAGACCAAATTGAAGAAACACAAGTGAAAAGCTGCTTCACCAGAAAGGACAGTTTGCTGCCAAGAATTATGAGACGGGAGGACGTAAAGCGACAAATATTTCACGCTCTGTGAATGCAAAGGTAGGTGCCGTAGGGAGAACATAGAACATAGAGGGCAGAAGGAGGTCATTCGGCCCATCGAGACTGCACTGACCCACTTAAGCTATCACTTCCAACCTATCCCCGGAACCCAATAACCCCTCCTAACCTTAGCCTTGGTCACTAAGGGCAATTTATCATGGCCAATCCACGTAACCTGCACATCTTTGGACTGTGGGAGGAAACCGGAGCACCCGGAGGAAACCCACGCAGATACGGGGAGAACGTGCAGACTCCACACAGACAGTGACCCAGCGGGGAATCGAAGCTGGGACCCTAGCGCTGTGAAGCCACAGTGCTATCCACTTGTGCTACCAGCTGTAAGAGGATGGGGTGTTGTTGTGATGGAGAAGTGGACAACGGTGACAAAGAGGGAGCAGTATCTGAGGAATGCAAAACAATGTCGTGTTGGCGAGAGAACAAGAACAAAGAACAATCCAGCACAAGGAACTGGCCCTTCTGCCTTCCAAGCAGTACCAACTTTTGCCAAAACCCTCAGCACTTCCTTGTGCCGTATCCCTCTATACCCATCCTATCCATGTGTTTCTCAAGATGCCTTTTGAACACCATTAATATATCTGCTTCCACTACCTTCCCTGGCAACGCATTCCAGGCACTCACTATCCTCAGCGTAAACAAACCTGCCTCGCACATATCCTCTAAACGTTGCCCCACGGACTTTAAACTATGCCCCCTGGTGACTGGCCCCTCCACCCTGGGAAAGAATGCCTACCCATCCACTATATCCAAGCCCCACATAATTCTGTAGACCTCTATCAGGTCACCCCTCAACCTCCGTCTTTCAAATGACAACAGTCCAGGTCTATTCAGTCTCTCCACATAGCTAACACCCTCCAGGCCAGGCAACATCCTGGTAAATGTCCTCTGCGCCCTCTCCAAAGATTCCACATCCTTCTGGTGGTGTGGCGACCAAGATTGTGCGCAATATTCCAAGTGCGGCCTTGCCAAGGTTCTATACAACTGCAGCATAACATGCCAGTTTTTGTGCTCGATTTCCAGTCCAATGAAGGCAAGCATTCTGCATGCTTTATTGACTACCTTGTCCACTTGTGCTGCCACCTTCAAAGATCTGTGGACCTGCACGACCAGATCTCTCTGACTTTATATATTCCTGACAGTTTTATCATTTACCATATATTTAGACTCACCAAAATGCATTTCCTCACATTGGTCCGGATTAAACTCCTGTTGCCATTTTGCTGCCCAAGTCTCCAACCAATCAATGTTCTGTTGTATCTTCTGACAATCCTCATCACTAGTTGCCACTCCACCAACCCTGGTATCATTCGCGAAATTACGAATCAAACCGGCTACATTTTCCTCCAAATCGTTTATGTACATCACAAACAACAGAGGCCCAAGCAAAGAGCCCTACGGAACACCACTAGTCACAACCTTCCATTCAAAAAACTCCCGTCTCCTGCTACTCTTTGCCTTCTGTGACTGAGCCAGTTCAGTATCCATCTTACCATCTCACCTCTGATCCCGTGTGACTCCACCTTTCATACCAGTCTGCCATGAGGCATCTTGTCAAATGCTTTACTAAAGTCCATGTAAACAACATCCACCGCCCCCCCCCTCATGAATCATCTTCTTTACCTCCTCAAAAATCTTGATCAAGTAATTGAGGCACGACATTCCCTTCGCAAAACCACGCCGTCTATCGTTTAGGAATCCAATTGTTTCTGAATGGGTATCAAGCCTGTCCCTGAGAATTCTCTGCAATAATTTACCTGCTACCGACGTGAGGCTCACCGGCCTATATTTTCCAGGATTATCCCTGCTTCCCTTCCAAAACAGGGTACCGCATTAGTTATTCTACAGTCATCTGGGATCTCACCTGGGGTAAACATGTGTTTTGTGGCAGCATCATGCTGGAGGTTGCACAACCGATGGAGTTTGGTCCTTTTAATGCGGAGGCCGATGGTGTGGAAGGTGAGGATAGGGGAATCCAGTTATATTTCCGGGAGAGAAGGGAATGTGTGAGGGGGCATAGGTGCCAGAAATGAAGTGAATGCGGTTGAGAGTCCTGGTATTGGAAAAGGAAGACATGCCGGAAGGGTTACTTTCGAACATGGCATCGTGAGAACGATGGAGAGGCTGCGGGAATGGGATTCCGTATCAGAGGAGGCTACAAGGTAACTTCGGATTCGGTGGGCTTTCCTTATTTGTTCTTGAAATGTGTCTGCTGCTGCATGAGTCAGCATTTGTTACTCATCCCTAATTGCCCTTGATCTTAGTGGTTCCTTAGATCGTTTCCGAGGGGGGTGGGGGAGCAGTTACGAGTTACATTCTTCGCGGTACGTTTCTGCAGTCATGCAGGCCATTGCTTTTACTTTTGATTTCAATTGTCACCATCTGCCATGGGGAGATTCGAACCCAGGACACTATCATTACTCTGGGTCACTGGATTGCTATTCTCATGACAATACCGCTACTCCACCGCCTACCCTAATTGCGTCATAAGAAATAGTCAGGTGAAGAAAGGCTTGGGAATTGTCGGAAATGGACCCTGTAAAGGTGAAAGAGGGTTGCAAATTGGAAGGAAAGTCGAATTATAATTGCACAGTTTGCAGACTAAAACAAATTGGAGTGACAGTGAATACAGAGAAAGAATACAACCTTGCAAAGTGGGTATTTTTATGTGAATTTAATTTCCCTACAGCTCATAGAACATAGAACATAGAAAATACAGCACAGAACAGGCCCTTCGGCCCACAATGTTGTGCCGAACCGTTATCCTAGATTAATCATAGATTATCATTGAATTTACGGTGCAGAAGGAGGCCATTCGGCCCCCTGAGTCTGCACCGGCTCTTGGAAAGAGCACCCTACCCAAACTCAACACCTCCACCCAACACCAAGGGCAATTTTGGACACTAAGGGCAATTTATCATGGCCAATCCACCTACCCTGCACATCTTTGGAATTCAAGCTCGCTGTCCGTTGCTGGAATTTCAACAGACATTCTTGGAAAACAAGTGTTTAAAACAACTGGTGGGGTGTCTGGGTTCAGTTAACATGTTCACAATTGTTTGAAACAGGAACACTTTAAAAACAGCCAGAAAAATTGAACAAACATTGGATTTCATATCAGGATTAATACAAATGCGAGAAATGTCACAAGATGGCACAATAGTTAGCACTGTGCCACCACAGCTCCAGGGTTCCAGGTTCGCTTCCCGGCTTGGGTCACTGTCTGTGCGGAGTCTGCACGTCCTCCCCGTGTCTGCGTGAGTTTCATCCGGCTGCACCAGTTTCCTCCCACAGTCCAAAGATGTGCAGGTTAGGTGGATTGGCCATGTTAAATTTCCCCTTAGTGACCAAAAGGTTTAGGAGGGGTTACTGCGTTACGGGGAAAGGGTGCTTAAGGGGGATGGTCTTTCCAGGGGTTGGTGCAGACTTGATGGGCCAAATGGCCTCCTTCTGCACTGTAAATATCTCTGTTTCTACCTATTAGAATACTGTACTGTTCTGGGTTTAAAGAAATGTCCGACGTTGGGTGATATCTGTTTCTGTTGGAACAGTTCAATGGAAAACAGAGATATCGAGATATTTCACTTCACACAATAGATATCAAACATTTTCAACGCACAGCTAAACTATTCCTGCCTTTAATCTATTCCAACGATATAATCGTGAGAGAGAGAGAGAGTTCCATAGAATGAAGCGAGTACTCAACACCACAATACATTATTTCAAAATAGAATCACCTTATTTCAGTCAAGTACCTGTCCCAATACAATCCGACTCGTATAGGTAGTCCTAGTAATAGATGGATAATTGGATCAAATATCACACTCTGGTGAGAGACCCACATTCAGTACAATTCTGCACTGACAGATACTTCCAACAATCCTTGTTCACTCTCTCATATTCCACTGCGGTTAGAGACCCTCATTCAGTGTGATTTCTTTCTGACTCCCATTAAATCCTCCTTCAGAGAGATTGTATTCACTGAGATCCAATCCAACATTATACAAGATTCCACTGAATGTAATAACTGTATTGATCGGAGTTACAAACAGAGGTTTAGTGTTAGATGAATAATGAGTTGGAAACCATAGACATTTGCCTTATCCTTCATCAGTTGACTGTAGAATAGTGAGCACGAGATCAGCATTACACTTTTTCAATCTGTTTAATATCACAGAGCCACTCACACACAAATTAGGACAACAATGGAGATCATAACTTACCGTTAACGCCAACAATTGTTAGAATTGGGTAGAATATTTTCTCAGATGTATCAATTGGAAGAACCATATTCAATGTGAAGTCACCTGCTCCTTCGTGCTGTTGACAGTCTCTCTGTCTTAAACTCTGAAGTCATATATTTCCAAAGCCTTTAATTTATACCATGAGGGACTACCTCAGGGATATTGAGGTTGCAACATCGTTTAACTTATTGAATTAATATAGAGGAGCAAACAGATTACGACATTGAGTTCAGTGAAAGGAAATATTACTTTTGGAGTGAATGACCTCTTTCCAAACACTGGACTATGTTGATCACATTGATCAACAAATAATAACAGAAAGGAGGGTGTCCACTCATACACCAACAGTCCCCTCTCCTGATCTCAGATTGTTTCAGTGATATTCGTCACTCGACTGTGACCACTGGGTGCTTCAGTTCCAATTGTCAGTGTGTTTCTCTGGGTGGTCGCACTGCACTCTGGGGTGTAGCTTCTTCTTTAACTGTGACATAAACATAGAACTTACAGTGCAGAGGGTGGCCATTGGACCCATCGAATCTGCACTGGCCCTTGGAATGAGCATCCTAACTAAGCCCACACCCTCACCCTGTCCCCAGTAACCCCACCAAACGTAAGGGCAATTTACCATGGCCAATCTACCTAACCTACACATGTTTGGACTGTGGGAGGAAACCGGAGCACCCAGAGGATCCCACGCAGACACTGGGAGAACGGGCCGACTGGGCAAAGGCAGTGAGCCAAGTCGGGAATTGTACCTGGGACTCTGGAGCTGTGACGCAAATGTGCTAGCCATTGTGCTACCGTGACCATTCAATGATTCCGCTGCAATTTCCAGCGTGCTTCTCTGAGTGGTTCTAGTGCACTCAGGAATGCCGCTGCCTCCCTAAATGTAAGGAGTCTTAAAACACCAGGGTAAAGTCCTGATGTGGAGATGCCGGCTTTGGACTGGGGTGAGAACAGTAAGAAGTCTTACAACACCAGGTTAATGCCCAATAGGTTTGTTTTGAATCACTAGCTTTCGGAGCACCTGAGGAAGGAGCAGTGCTCCGAAAGCTTGTGATTCGAAACAAACCTGTTTGACTTTAACCTGGGGTTGTAAGACTTCTTACTGAGGTTAAAGTCCAACAGGTTTGTTTCGAATCACTAGCTTTCTGAGCACTGCTCCTTCCTCCGGCGGCATCTCCATATCATCACTAACTGTGACCATTCAGTGAATCAGTCCCAATACTCAGTGTGTTTTTCTGGGTGGTTCCATTACACTCTGGGGTTAGCTGCACCTTTAACTGTGACCACCCAGTGATTCAGTTTCAATTGTTATTTTGTTTCTCCGGATGGGTTTCGACTGCACTCTTGGTGTAGGTGCACTTTAACTGTGACGGTTCTGTTCCAATTGTTAGTGTGTTTCCAACGTTGTTCCACTGCAAACTGAGGTCTTGCTGCCTCTTTAACTGCAACCATTCAGTGATTCAATTCCAATTGTTAATTTGTTTATCTGGGTAGGTCTACTGCACTGTGGGCTGCAGCAGCCTCTCTAACTTCGAACAATTCCTTTATTTGATTATAGTGTGTTCATAAAGTGCGCATTCCAGTGAATTAAATATCCAAACTGTTTAAACGCCAAAGAAAATTATTGCAACAGTAAATTTAATGCAGCTCCTCAAACCGAGACAATGAATTGCAACATTGGAACACATCAGAAGAGTGAGAGCCTGCAGCTGATGCAAAAAACAACACGTTGTCGAGCAGCAAAAGCAAATCAAGCGATGAAAACTAATACAGCGCCTCGAACGGATGCTGCCCCTCCAGCTGACAACACACTAAAACTATGATGTGCTGGCACAAGAAAGGGCGTACCAACCTCCCTGAACAGGCGCCGGAATGTGGCGACTAGGGGCTTTTCACAGTAACTTCATTTGAAGCCTACTTGTGACAATAAGCGATTTTCATTATTTTTCATTTCAGATAAATGTCATTAGAGAAAGAGAGAGTGGAATATGAAGAGGGCGAAAGAGAAAGTGGGTGGAGTAACAGAGCATGAGAGAAAAGATGGTGAGAGAGAAAGAGTGTGAGGAGAAAGATGATGAGAGAGCAATAACGAGGTAAAGAGAGAGTGTGAGAGGAAGAGGACAAGAGAGAATGAGGGTAAGGGCGTAAAGGGGTGGTAAAGAAATAGGGCGAGAGATAGAGAAATTGAGAGAGAATGAGGCTGAGACCGAAAGGGGATGAGCGCGAAAGAGAATGAGAGAGTAAGAGCGTGAGAGAAAGTGAGTGAGAGACAGAGAGGGTGGGGGAGAAAGAGGGGAAAGAGGATGGAGAAATAAAGAGTAAAACGACAGAAGGAGTTTCATTTTTTCTCTCTCTCTCTTTCTGTACCTATCTATCTACCCTATCCATTTATCTATCATCTATTTATCTATCTATCTATCTGTCCACCTATCTATCTATCTGTCTGTCTGTCTGTCTATCTACCTATCTATCATCTATTTCTCTCTCTCTCTCTCTCTCCCAGTCATAGTAGCTTTGTGATTGGAAAATCATGTGTCACGAATTTCATTCAGTATTTTGAAGGGGTAACCAAGAAGGTAGATGAGGGCAGTGCATTCGACGTTATCTGTATGGATTTTAGCAAGGCCTTTAACAAGATACTGTATGGTAGGTTGTTGCAAAAGTTTAAATCGCACGGTATCCAGTGTGGGGTAGCCAATAGGGTGAAACGCTTGGCTTGACGATAGAAGACAAAGGGTGGTTGTAGAGGGTTGTTTTTCAAACTGGATGTCTGTAACCAGCGGTGTGCCTCATGCATCAGTGCTGGGCCTGCTGTTATTTGCTTGTTTTATTAAGTATTTGGATCAGTGCTGGGTCTACTGTTATTTGTTTGTTTTATTAAGTATTTGGATGAGGATTTAGGACGCATGGTTCGTAGGTTTTCAGATGACATTAATATTGGTGGCATAGTGGAGACTGAAGAAGGTTATCTAGTATTGTAAAGTGGTATAGATCAATGGGCCAGTGGGCCAATGAATGGCAGATGGAGTTTAATTTAGAAATATGTGAAGTGATGCATTTTGGTTGATCGAATCGGGGCGGGATCTACTCAGTTAATGATAGAGTGCCTTGAAGAAGACATGAAAGACAAATTCAGGAACCACGGTTCAGAAGGGTCCACTATGCGTCACTTTACAAGACATTTCTTGGAATGAGGCTGATGCGTGTTGAGAGATGATCCGGTTCATCAAATTTATACATTTTGTGTACAGTTTCTGCATTTTCATCGCAGTTCGAAGGCCGTTGTTTAATATCGCGGGGTGCAGGTCATCTGTATCGGCGAATCTGTTCCTAACCAGTAGCTGAGAGTCACTGTCCGATCCTGCTTGATTGTCTTATTATTCACGAGTTGGTTGAGTTGACCGTTGGAGAAATCTCTTTGAATTGTATCGTTTTTGCGAGTGCATATCGTCTGCGACAAATGGCGCACGTTGAAGGCAGCGTATTTCTTTTACAGGGGCAAATGTGGGAAATGAAGAAGGTATGTGTCCGGTTCGCTGACCCACGCGTTGCACAAAAATATTGGCGTGGGCAGTTTTGATGAGCGGTCTCAATTCCGCCCTGTTGATTGCATCTCTGGGGCGCTGTGCCTTGGCGGTTTCGACAGGCGATGTACCAATTGTAAAAAAGGATTTCCAATTTTTTTCTGGTAAGCTACAAACTCTCCCCGGTCTCCCGCGTGACAGGCGGGGATACTAACCACTATACTAACGAGGAAATTAGGTTTGATGAGCCACGCTTGGCCAACTGAGGGTTTCTGCACCTCTGAAATCACTCCATTGACTGAACATGCTCTATTTGTCTGTGAAATCAGTAAAATAACGGCAACTCAATACCATGCGGAAAGGAAGATCGTCCCATGTTAAATTTGGAAGACTGGATGCAGGATCACCCAAACTCTTCCGCGTGTATTGAGCTGTAAATATTGAGGCGGGTGTTCACTTCAGACCCTGACATCTGCAGGCGGGCTAATGGCAGCAATATTCACGCGATCAGTTCCAGTGGCATGAGATTCCGCAAAAATTGTATCGGAAATTATGTTTGGCTCCATGTAAAGTAAAAACGATTTCAATTAACCAGTTGCCTAAACAGGGCCACTACTTATATAGTCAGCAAGCAACATTATACATCAGACTTTTGTGCAAATCAGGAGATGTGTATTTTTGCTTTTCCCAGAAAACACATTGAATTAAACTGTCTTGTTCACCATCACGACACAGTATGAAGAGAGATGCAGGACACATACATTTTGTGTCCAGTTTTTGCATTTTCATCGTGGTTCGAAGGCCGTTGTTTAATATCGCGGGGTGCAGGTCATCTGTATCGGCGAATCTGTTCCTAACCAGTAGCTGCGAGTCTCTGTCCGATCCTGCTTGATTGTCTTATTATTCACGAGTTGGTTGAGTTGACCGTTGGAGAAATCTCTTTGAATTGTATCGTTTTTGCGAGTGCGACAAATGGCGCATGTTGAAGGCAGCGTTTTTCTTTTACAGGGGCAAATATGGGAAATGAAGAAGGTAATGTGTCCGTTTCGCTGACCCACGCATTGCACAGAAATATTGGTGCGGGCGGTTTTGATGAACGGTCTCAATTCCGCACTGTTGATTGCATCTTTGGGGCGGTGTGCCTTGGCGGATTCGACAGCCGATGTACCAATTCTAAAAAATCGTTCCCAATTTTTCTCTGGTAAGGTACATACTCTCCCCGTCGGGGAATTGAACCCCGGTCTCCCGCGTGACAGGCGGGGATACTAACCACTATACTAACGAGGAACTTCAATTTTGTGACCCCCGCTTGGCCAACTGAGGGTTTCTGCGCCTCTGAAATCACTCCATTTACTGAAGATGCTCTATTTGTCTGTGAAATCAGTAAAATCGCGGCAACTCAATACCATGTGGAAAGGAAGATCGTCCCATGTTAATTTTGGAAGACTGGATGCAGGATCACCCAAACACTTCCGCGTGTATAGAGCTGTAAATATTGAGGCGGTTGTTCACTTCAGACCCTGACATCTGCAGGCGGGCCAATGGCAGCAATATTCACGCGATCAGTTCCAGTGGCATGAGATTCCGCAAAAATTAGATCGGAAATTATGTTTGGCTCCATGTAAAGTAAAAACGATTTCAATTAACCAGTTGCCTAAACAGGACCACTACTTATATAGTCAGCAAGCAACATTATACATCAGACTTTTGTGCAAATCAGGAGATGTGTATTTTTGCTTTTCCCAGAAAACACATTGAATTAAACTGTCTTGTTCACCATCACGATACAGTATGAAGAGAGATGGGATCGGCAGGTTCCAAAATCACGAATCACGTCGACGCTGGTTACATTCGTGTCAGAAGTGTGTCGGCCCAGGGCACAGTGTCTGAGGGACTGGGTCTGCGTGGGGCAATTATGATATTCAGTACACTGTCAATGAGATTTCGTTCCCCTTTACTTCGTAATAATAGACAGAGTAGTGAAGCAAAGAAGACATGAAAGACAAATTCAGGAACCACGGTTCAGAAGGGTCCACTATGCGTCACTTTACAAGACATTTCTTGGAATGAGGCTGATGCGTGTTGAGGGATGATCCCGTTCGTCAAATTTATACATTTTGTGTCCAGTTTTTGCATTTTCATCGCGGTTCGAAGGCCGTTGTTTAATATCGCGGGGTGCAGGTCATCTGTATTGGCGAATCTGTTCCTAACCAGGAGCTGCGAGTCACTGTCTGATCCTGCTTGATTGTCTTATTATTCAGGAGTTGGTTGAGTTGACCGTTGGAGAAATCTCTTTGAATTGTATCGTTTTTGCGAGTGCATATCGTGTGCGACAAATGGCGCATGTTGAAGGCATCGTTTTTCTTTTACAGAGGCAAATATGGGAAATGAAGAAGGTAATGTGTCCGTTTCGCTGACCCACGCATTGCACAGAAATATTGGTGCGGGCGGTTTTGGTGAGCGGTCTCAATTCCGCCCTGTTGATTGCATCTCTGGGGCGGTGTGCCTTGGCGGATTCGACAGCCGATGTACCAATTCTAAAAAATCAATCCCAATTTCTTTCTGGTAAGGTACAAACTCTCCCCGTCGGGGAATTGAACCCCGGTCTCCCGCGTGACAGGCGGGGATACTAACTACTATACTAACGAGGAACTTCGGTTCGGCGAGACACGCTTGGCCAACTGAGGGTTTCTGCGCCTCTGAAATCACTCCATTTACTGAAGATGCTCGATTTGTCTGTGAAATCAGTAAAATCACGGCAACTCAATACCATGTGGAAAGGAAGAACGTCCCATGTTAATTTTGGAAGACTGGATGCAGGATCACCCAAACACTTCCACGTGTATTGAGCTGTAAATATTGAGGCGGTTGTTCACTTCAGACCCTGACATCTGCAGGCGGGCTAATGGCAGCAATATTCACACGATCAGTTCCAGTGGCATGAGATTCCGCAAAAATTATATCGGAAATTATGTTTGGCTCCATGTAAAGTAAAAACAATTTCAATTAACCAGTTGCCTAAACAGGGCCACTACTTATATAGTCAGCAAGCAACATTATACATCAGACTTTTGTGCAAATCAGGAGATGTGTATTTTTGCTTTTCCCAGAAAACACATTGAATTAAACTGTCTTGTTCACCATCACGACACAATATGAAGAGAGATGGGATCGGCAGGTTCCAAAATCACGAATCACGTCGACGCTGGTTACATTTGTGTCAGAAGTGTGTCGGCCAAGGGCACAGTGTCTGAGGGACTGGGTCTGCGTGGGGCAATTATGATATTCAGTAAACTGTCAATGAGATTTTGTTCCCCTTTACTTCGTAATAATAGACAGAGTAGTGAAGCAAAGAAGACATGAAAGACAAATTCAGGAACCACGGTTCAGAAGGGTCCACTATGCGTCACTTTACAAGACATTTCTTGGAATGAGGCTGATGCGTGTTGAGAGATGATCCGGTTCATCAAATTTATACATTTTGTGTCCAGTTTTTGCATTTTCATCGCGGTTCGAAGGCCGTTGTTTAATATCGCGGGGTGCAGGTCATCTGTATCGGCGAATGTGTTCCTAACCAGTAGCTGAGAGTTACTGTCCGATCCTGCTTGATTGTCTTATTATTCACGAGTTGGTTGAGTTGACCGTTGGAGAAATCTCTTTTGATTGTATCATTTTTGCGAGTGCATATCGTGTGCGCCAAATGGCGCATGTTGAAGGCAGCGTTTTTCTTTTACAGGGGCAAATATGGGAAATGAAGAAGGTAATGTGTCCGTTTCGCTGACCCACGCATTGCACAGAAATATTGGTGCGAGCGGTTTTGTTGAGCGGTCTCAATTCCGCACTGTTGATTGCATCTCTGGGGCGGTGTGTCTTGGCGGATTCGACAGCCGATGTACCAATTCTAAAAAATCATACCCAATTTTTTTCTGGGAAGGTACAAACTATCCCCGTCGGGGAATTGAACCCTGGTCTCCCGCGTGACAAGCGGGGATACTAACCACTATACTAACGAGGAACTTTGGTTTGGCTTGACACGCTTGGCCAACTGAGGGTTTCTGCGCTTCTGAAATCACTGCATTTACTGAAGATGCTCGATTTGTCTGTGAAATCAGTAAAATCGCGGCAACTCAATACCATGTGGAAAGGAACATCGTCCCATGTTAATTTGGGAAGACTGGATGCAGGATCACCCAAACTCTTCCGCGTGTATTGAGCTGTAAATATTGAGGCGGTTCTTCACTTCAGACCCTGACATCTGCAGGCGGGCGAATGGCAGCAATATTCACGCGATCAGTTCCAGTGGCATGAGATTCCGCAAAAATTATATCGGAAATTATGTTTGGCTCCATGTAAAGTAAAAACAATTTCAAATAACCAGTTGCCTAAACAGGGCCACAACTTATATAGTCAGCTAGCAACATTATACATCACACTTTCGTGCAAATCAGGAGATGTGTATTTTTGCTTTTCCCAGAAAACACATTGAATTAAACTGTCTTGTTCACCATCACGACACAGTATGAAGAGAGGTGGGATCGGCAGGTTCCAAAATCACGAATCACGTCGACGATGGTTACATTCGTGTCAGAAGTGTGTCGGCCCAGCGCACAGTGTCTGAGGGACTGGGTCTGCGTGGGGCAATTATGATATTCAGTACACTGTCAATGAGACTTTGTTCCCCTTTACTTCGTAATAATAGACAGAGTAGTGAAGCAAAGAAGACATGAAAGACAAATTCAGGAACCACGGTTCAGAAGGGTCCACTATGCGTCACTTTACAAGACATTTCTTGGAATGAGGCTGATGCGTGTTGGGAGATGATCCGGTTCATCAAATTTATACATTTTGTGTCCAGTTTTTGCATTTTCATCGCGGTTCGAAGGCCGTTGTTTAATATCGCGGGGTGCAGGTCATCTGTATCGGCGAATCTGTTCCTAACCAGTAGCTGCGAGTCACTGTCCGATCCTGCCTGAGTTGGTTGAGTTGACCGCTGGAGAAATCTCTTTGAATTGTATCGTTTTGGCGAGTGCATATCGTGTGCGACAAATGGCGCATGTTGAAGGCAGCGTTTTTCTTTCACAGGGGCAAATGTGGGAAATGAAGAAGGTAATGTGTCCGTTTCGCTGACCCACGCATTGCACAGAAATATTGGTGCGGGCGGTTTTGACGAGCAGTCTCAATTCCGAACTGTTGATTGCATCTCTGGGGCGGTGTGCCTTGGCCGATTCGACAGCCGATGTACCAATTCGAAAAAATAACCACCAATTTTTTTCTGGTAAGGTACAAACTCTCCCCGTCTGGGAATTGAACCCCGGTCTCCCGCGTGACAGGCGGGGATACTAACCACTATACTAACGAGGAACTTCAGTTTGGCGAGACACGCTTGGCCAACTGAGGGTTCCTGCGCCTCTGAAATCACTCAATTTACTGAAGATGCTCGATTTGTCTGTGAAATCAGTAAAATCGCGGCAACTCAATACCATGTGGAAAGCAAGATCGTCCCATGTTAATTTTGGAAGACTGGATGCAGGATCACCCAAAAACTTCCGCGTGTATTGAGCTGTAAATATTGAGGCGGTTGTTCACTTCAGACCCTGACATCTGCAGGCGGGCTAATGGCAGCGATATTCACGCGATCAGTTCCAGTGGAATGAGATTCCGCAAAAATTAAATCGGAAATTATGTTTGGCTCCATGTAAAGTAAAAACGATTTCAATTAACCAGTTGCCTAAACAGGGCCACTGCTTATATAGTCAGCAAGCAACATTATACATCAGACTTTTGTGCAAATGAGGAGATGTGTATTTTTGCTTTTCCCAGAAAACACATTGAATTAAACTGTCTTGTTCACCATCACGACACAGTATGAAGAGAGATGGGATCGGCAGGTTCCAAAATCACGAATCACGTCGACGGTGGTTACATTCGTGTCAGAAGTGTGTCGGCCCAGGGCACAGTGTCTGAGGGACTGGGTCTGCGTGGGGCAATTATGATATTCAGTACACTGTCAATGAGATTTCGTTCCCCTTTACTTCGTAATAATAGACAGAGTAGTGAAGCAAAGAAGACATGAAAGACAAATTCAGGAACCACGGTTCAGAAGGGTCCACTATGCGTCACTTTACAAGACATTTCTTGGAATGAGGCTGATGCGTGTTGGGAGATGATCCGGTTCATCAAATTTATACATTTTGTGTCCAGTTTTTGCATTTTCATCGCGATTCGAAGGCCGTTGTTTAATATCGCGGGGTGCAGGTCATCTGTATCGGCGAATCTGTTCCTAACCAGTAGCTGCGAGTCACTGTCCGATCCTGCTTGATTGTCTTATTATTCACGAGTTGGTTGAGTTGACCGTTGGAGAAATCTCTTTGAATTGTATCGTTTTTGCGAGTGCATATCGTGTGCGACAAATGGCGCATATTGAAGGCAGCGTTTTTCTTTTACAGGGGCAAATGTGGGAAATGAAGAAGGTAATGTGTCCGTTTCGCTGACCCACGCATTGCACAGAAATATTGGTGTGGGCGGTTTTGATGAGCGGTCTCAATTCAGCACTGTTGATTGCATCTCTGGGGCGGTGTGCCTTGGCGGATTCGACAGCCAATGTACCAATTCTAAAAAATAATTCCCAATTTTTTTCTGGTGAGGTACAAACTCTCCCCGTCGGGGAATTGAACCCCGGTCTCCCACGTGACAGGCAGGGATACTAACCACTATACTAACGAGGAACTTCGAGTTGGCGAGCCACGCTTGGCCAACTGAGGGTTTCTGCGCCTCTGAAATCACTCCATTTACTGAAGATGCTCGATTTGTCTGTGAAATCAGTAAAATCGCGGCAACTCAATACCATGTGGAAAGGAAGATCGTCCCATGTTAATTTTGGAAGACTGGATGCAGGATCACCCAAACACTTCCACGTGTATTGAGCTGTAAATATTGAGGCGGTTGTTCACTTCAGACCCTGACATCTGCAGGTGGGCTAATGGCAGCAATATTCACGCGATCAGTTCCAGTGGCATGAGATTCCGCAAAAATTAGATCGGAAATTATGTTTGGCTCCATGTAAAGTAAAAACGATTTCAATTAACCAGTTGCCGAAACAGGGCCACTACTTAAAAAGTCAGCAAGCAACATTATACATCAGACTTCAGTGCAAATCAGGAGATGTGTATTTTTGCTTTTCCCAGAAAACACATTGAATTAAACTGTCTTGTTCACCATCACGACACAGTATGAAGAGAGATGGGATCGGCAGGCTCCAAAATCACGAATCACGTTGACGATGGTTACATTCGTGTCAGAAGTGTGTCGGCCCAGGGCACAGTGTCTGAGGGACTGGGTCTACGTGGGGCAATTATGATATTCAGTACACTGTCAATGAGATTTCGTTCCCCTTTACTTCGTAATAATAGACAGAGTAGTGAAGCAAAGAAGACATGAAAGACAAATTCAGGAACCACGGTGAAGAAGGGTCCACTATGCGTCACTTTACAAGACATTTCTTGGAATGAGGCTGATGCGTGTTGGGAGATGATCCGGTTCATCAAATTTATACATTTTGTGTCCAGTTTTTGCATTTTCATCGCGGTTCGAAGGCCGTTGTTTAATATCGCGGGGTGCAGGTCATCTGTATCGGCGAATCTGTTCCTAACCAGTAGCTGCGAGTCACTGTCCGATCCTGCCTGAGTTGGTTGAGTTGACCGTTGGAGAAATCTCTTTGAATTGTATCGTTTTTGCGAGTGCATATCGTGTGCGACAAATGGCGCATGTTGAAGGCAGCGTTTTTCTTTTACAGGGGCAAATGAGGGAAATGAAGAAGGTATGTGTCCGGTTCGCTGACCCACGCATTGCACAGAAATATTGGTGCGGGCGGTTTTGATGAGCGGTCTCAATTCCGCACTGTTGATTGCATCTCTGGGGCGGTGTGCCTTGGCGGATTCGACAGCCGATGTACCAATTGTAAAAAACCATTCCCAATTTTGTTCTGGTCAGGTACAAACTCTCCCCGTCGGGGAATTGAACCCCGGTCTCCCGCGTGACAGGCGGGGATACTAACCACTATACTAACGAGGAACTTCGAGTTGGCGAGCCACGCTTGGCCAACTGAGGGTTTCTGCGCCTCTGAAATCACTCCATTTACTGAAGATGCTCGATTTGTCTGTGAAATCAGTAAAATCGCGGCAACTCAATACCATGTGGAAAGGAAGATCGTCCCATGTTAATTTTGGAAGACCGGATGCAGGATCACCCAAACACTTCCACGTGTATTGAGCTGTAAATATTGAGGCGGTTGTTCACTTCAGACCCTGACATCTGCAGGTGGGCTAATGGCAGCAATATTCACGCGATCAGTTCCAGTGGCATGAGATTCCGCAAAAATTAGATCGGAAATTATGTTTGGCTCCATGTAAAGTAAAAACGATTTCAATTAACCAGTTGCCGAAACAGGGCCACTACTTATATAGTCAGCAAGCAACATTATACATCAGACTTTTGTGCAAATCAGGAGATGTGTATTTTTGCTTTTCCCAGAAAAAACATTGAATTAAACTGTCTTGTTCACCATCAAGACACAGTATGAAGAGAGATGGGATCGGCAGGTTCCAAAATCACGAATCACGTCGACGCTGGTTACATTCGTGTCAGAAGTGTGTCGGCCCAGGGCACAGTGTCTGAGGGACTGGGTCTGCGTGGGGCAATTATGATATTCAGTACACTGTCAATGAGATTTTGCTCCCCTTTACTTCGTAATAATAGACAGAGTAGTGAAGCAAAGAAGACATGAAAGACAAATTCAGGAACCACGGTTCAGAAGGGTCCACTATGCATCACTTTACAAGACATTTCTTGGAATGAGGCTGATGCGTGTTGAGAGATGATCCGGTTCATCAAATTTATACATTTTGTGTCCAGTTTTTGCATTTTCATCGCGGTTCGAAGGCCATTGTTTAATATCGGGGGGTGCAGGTCATCTGTATCGGCGAATCTGTTCCTAACCAGTAGCTGCGAGTCACTGTCCGATCTTGCTTCATTGTCTTATTATTCATGAGTTGGTTGAGTTGACCGTTGCAGAAATCTCTTTGAATTGTATCGTTTTTGCGAGTGCATATCGTGTGCGACAAATGGCGCATGTTGAAGGCAGCGTTTTTCTTTTAGGGGGCAAATATGGGAAATGAAGAAGGTAATGTGTCCGTTTCGCTGACCCACGCATTGCACAGAAATATTGGTGTGGGCGGTTTTGATGAGCGGTCTCAATTCCGCACTGTTGATTGCATCTCTGGGGCGGTGTGCCTTGGCGGATTCGACAGCCGATGTACCAATTCTAAAAAATCGTTCACAATTTTTTTCCGGTCAGGTACACACTCTCCCCGTCAGGGAATTGAACCCCGGTCTCCCGCGTGACAGGCGGGGATACTGACCACTATACTAACGAGGAACTTCAGTTTGGCGAGACACGCTTGGCCAACTGAGGGTTTCTGCGCCTCTGAAATCACTCCATTTACAGAAGATGCTCGATTTGTCTGTGAAATCAGTAAAATCGCGGCAACTCAATACCATGTGGAAAGGAAGATCGTCCCATGTTAATTTTGGAAGACTGGATGCAGGATCACCCAAACACTTACGCGTGTATTGAGCTGTAAATATTGAGGCGGTTCTTCACTTCAGACCCTGACATCTGCAGGCGGGCTAATGGCAGCAATATTCACGCGATCAGTTCCAGTGGCATGAGATTCCGCAAAAATTAGATCGGAAATTATGTTTGGCTCCATGTAAAGTAAGAACGATTTCAATTAACCAGTTGCCTAAACAGGGCCACTACTTATATAGTCAGCAAGCAACATTATACATCAGACTTTTGTGCAAATCAGGAGATGTGTATTTTTGCTTTTCCTTGAAAACACATTGAATTAAACTGTCTTGTTCACCATCACGACACAGTATGAAGAGAGATGGGATCGGCAGGTTCCAAAATCACGAATCACGTCGACGCTGGTTACATTCGTGTCAGAAGTGTGTCGGCCAAGGGCACAGTGTCTGAGGGACTGGGTCTGCGTGGGGCAATTATGATATTCAGTACACTGTCAATGAGATTTCGTCGCCCTTTACTTCGTAATAATAGACAGAGTAGTGAAGCAAAGAAGACATGAAAGACAAATTCAGGAACCACGGTTCAGAAGGGTCCACTATGCGTCACTTTACAAGACATTTCTTGGAATGAGGCTGATGCGTGTTGAGAGATGATCCGGTTCATCAAATTTATACATTTTGTGTCCAGTTTTTGCATTTTCATCGTGGATCGAAGGCCGTTGTTTAATATCGCGGGGTGCAGGTCATCTGTATCGGCGAATCTGTTCCTAACCAGTAGCTGCGAGTCACTGTCCGATCCTGCTTGATTGTCTTATTATTCACGAGTTGGTTGAGTTGACAGTTGGAGAAATCTCTTTGAATTGTATCGTTTTTGCGAGTGCATATCGTGTGCGACAAATGGCGCATGTTGAAGGCAGCGTTTTTCATTTACGGGGCAAATATGGGAAATGAAGAAGGTAATGTGTCCGTTTCACTGACCCACGCAATGCACAGAAATATTGGTGCGGGCGGTTTTGATGAGCGGTCTCAATTCCGCACTGTTGATTGCATCTCTGGGGCGGTGCGCCTTGGCGGATTCGACAGCCGATGTACCAATTCTAAAAAATCCTTCCCAATTTTTTTCTGGTCAGGTACAAACTCTCCCTGTCGGGAAATTGAACCCCAGTCTCCGGCGTGACAGGCGGGGATACTAACCACTATACTAACGACGAACTTCTGTTTGGCGAGACACGCTTGGCCAACTGAGGGTTTCTGCGCCTCTGAAATCACTCCATTTACTGAAGATGCTCGATTTGTCTGTGAAATCAGTAAAATCGCGGCAACTCAATACCATGTGGAAAGGAAGATCGTCCCATGTTAATTTTGGAAGACTGGATGCAGGATCACCCAAACACTTCCGCGTGTATTGAGCTGTAAATATTGAGGCGGTTCTTCACTTCAGACCCTGACATCTGCAGGCGGGCTAATGGCAGCAATATTCACGCGATCAGTTCCAGTGACATGAGATTCCGCAAAAATTATATCGGAAATTATGTTTGGCTCCATGTAAAGTAAAAACAATTTCAATTAACCAGTTGCCTAAACAGGGCCACTACTTATATAGTCAGCAAGCAACATTAGACTTTAGTGCAAATCAGGAGATGCGTATTTTTGCTTTTCCCAGAAAACACATTGAATTAAACTGTCTTGTCCACCATCACGACACAGTATGAAGAGAGATGGGATCGGCAGGTTCCAAAAGCACGAATCACGTCGACGATGGTTACATTCGTGTCAGAAGTGTGTCGGCCCAGCGCACAGTGTCTGAGGGACTGGGTCTGCGTGGGGCAATTATGATATTCAGTACACTGTCAATGAGATTTCGTTCCCCTTTACTTCGTAATAATAGACAGAGTAGTGAAGCAAAGAAGACATGAAAGACAAATTCAGGAACCACGGTTCAGAAGGGTCCACTATGCGTCACTTTACAAGACATTTCTTGGAATGAGGCTGATGCGTGTTGGGAGATGATCCGGTTCATCAAATTTATACATTTTGTGTCCAGTTTTTGCATTTTCATCGCGGTTCGAAGGCCGTTGTTTAATATCGCGGGGTGCAGTTCATCTGTATCGGCGAATCTGTTCCTAACCAGTAGCTGCGAGTCACTGTCCGATCCTGCTTGATTGTCTTATTATTCACGAGTTGGTTGAGTTGACCGTTGGAGAAATCTCTTTGAATTGTATCGTTTTTGCGAGTGCATATCGTGTGCGACAAATGGCGCATGTTGAAGGCAGCGTTTTTCTTTTACAGGGGCAAATATGGGAAAAGAAGAAGGTAATGTGTCTGTTTCGCTGACCCACGCATTGCACAGAAATATTGGTGCGGGCGGTTTTGATGAGCGGTCTCAATTCCGCACTGTTGATTGTATCTCTGGGGCGGTGTGCCTTGGCGGATTCGACATCCGATGTACCAATTCTAAAAAATCATTCCCAATTTTTTTCTGATAAGGTACAAACTCTCCCCGTCGGGGAATTGAACCCCGGTCTCCACAGTGACAGGCAGGGATACTAACCACTATACTAACTAGTAAATGCTATTTTGTGCGCTCCACTTGGCCAACTGAGGGTTTCTGTGCCTCTGAAATCACTCCATTTACTGAAGATGCTCGATTTGTCTGTGAAATCAGTAAAATCGCGGCAACTCAATACCATGTGGAAATGAAGATCGTCCCATGTTGACTTTGGAAGACTGGATGCAGGATCACCCAAACTCTTCCGCGTGTATTAAGCTGTAAATATTAAGGCGGTTGTTCACTTCAGACCCTGAAATCTGCAGGCGGGCTCATGGCAGCAATATTCACGCGATCAGTTCCAGTGGCATGAGATTCCGCAGAAATTAGATCGGAAATTATATTTGGCTCCATGTAAAGTAAAAACAATTTCAATTAACCCGTTGCCTAAACAGGGCCACTACTTATATAGTCAGCAAGCAACATTATACATCAGTCTTTTGTGCAAATCAGGAGATGCGTATTTTTCTTTTCCCAGAAAACACATTGAATTAAACTGTCTTGTTCACCATCAGGACACAGTATGAAGAGAGGTGGGATCGGCAGGCTCCAAAATCACGAATCACGTCGACGCTGGTTACATTCGTGTCAGAAGTGTGTCGGCCCAGGGCACAGTGTCTGCGGGACTGGGTCTGCGTGGGGCAATTATGATATTCAGTACACTGTCAATGAGCTTTCCTTCCCCTTTTGCTACCCTCTTGCTATTTATGTACGTGTAAAAAGCCTTGGGATTTTCCTTCACCCTATTTTCCAATGACGTATCATGACCCCTTCTAGCCCTCCTGACTCCTTGCTTAAGTTCCTTCCTACTTTCCTTATATTCCACACAGGCTTCATCTGTTCCCAGCCTTTTAGCCCTGACAAATGCCTCCTTTTTCTTTTTGACGAGGCCTACAATATCTCTCGTTAACCAAGATTCCCGAAAATTGCCGTATATATCCTTCATCCTCACAGGAACATGCCGGTCCTGAATTCCTTTCAACTGACACTTGAAAGCCTCCCACATGTCAGATGTTGATTTGCCCTCAAACATCTGCCCCCAATCTAGGTTCTTCAGTTCCCGCCTAATATTGTTATAATTAGCCTTCCTCCTATTTAGCACATTCATCCTAGGACCACTCTTATCCTTGTCCACCAGTACTTTAAAACTTACTGAATTGTGGTCACTGTTACCGAAATGCTCCCCTACTGAAACATCTACCACCTGGCCGGGCTCATTCCCCAATACCAGGTCCAGTACCGTCCCTTCCCTAGTTGGACTGTCTACATATTGTTTTAAGAAGTCTTCCTGGATGCTCCTTACAAACTCCGCCCCGTCTAGGCCCCTGGCACTAAGTGAGTCCCAGTCAATATTGGTGAAGTTGAAGTCTCCCATCACCACACCCCTGTTGTTTTTACTCTTTTCCAAAATCTGTCTACCTATCTGCTCCTCTATCTCCCGCTGGCTGTTGGGACGCCTGTAGGAACCCCCCCAACATTGTAACTGCACCCTTCTTATTCCTGATCTCTACCCATATAGCCTCACTGCCCTCTGAGGTGTCCTCCCGCAGTACAGCTGTGATATTCTCCCTAACCAGTAGCACAACTCCGCCTCCCCTTTTACATCCCCCTCTATCCCGCCTGAAACATCTAAATCCTGGAACGTTTAGCTGCCACACATACACAGTCACAGACTTTTTCAGAGACAAACGATCTCTCCCTCAGGCACGCGCTTAGCATAAACTATTTCCAAAACACATTCTCTTTTTCTGTCTCCCTCTCACACATATGCACATATTCTCTGATACAATCGCACTCCCTCTAGCTCTCTGCCTCAGAAACACAGACACAAATTGCTTCTGAGTTTGCCTATCTCTCTGTGCCTCTCTTTCACACACACACACACACACAGACAGACAAGGACCGTTCTGTCACACGCTCTCTCTCTCTCAGACGCACACACACAAACTCTTTCTGGCTCTCTCTCGCTGTCCTTATCTCTCTCTCTACCTCGCTATATCTCTTTCAATCTCTCTCTCACATACACACTGTCACAGACTCTCAAAAACGTTTTTCTGACACAAACACTCTCACTCTCTCTCTCCTCCAGACACTCTTTCTGGCACATTCTACCTCTCTATCTCTCTCTGCCTCTGTCTCCATCACTATCTCTATCTCTCCCCAGTTCGGCCTACTCCCATTTTTGTCTGGTCTCGTCCAGTGGAGTTCTAGCTCCATCCAGTAGCTATCCGAATATTTTGACATAAACATCCCCCCCGTCTCGCTGCTGGTGCCTCTCAGGTCCTCCAGTCGTGTGTTTTCTGGGGGCCCGGGGTACCCTACAGTCTCTTTGCGGAGGAGGTGTTTTATTTGGAAGTGTCTCAATTCCTGTCCTTTTCCTAGTGTCCACTTCCTCATCACTTCGCCCAGTGTCGCCAATGGGCTCGTTGTGCATCTTGCTGAGGAGCATAGGAGTGCTGATGACACACAGACTACTTTAGACGCACGCACACACTCGCTCACACACACAGACTACTTTTAATGCATGCGCACACACAGGCTACTTTTGACACGCACACGCACTCTCTGGCACGCACAGACTACTTTTGACGCACACGTTCATTCTCTCGCACACACTCGCACACACACATGCATATACTACTTTGGACGTGCATGTTCACTCTTTCATGCACACACACGCATGCACAGACTACTTTTGACGTACAGGTTCACTCTCTTGCGCACACACAGATAGACTATTTCTGACGCACATCTCGCTCTTGCACACACACAGACTATTTCTGACGCACAACTCTCTCTCGCACACACACTTGCGCTCAGACACACAGACTAACTTTGAGTCACAGGTTCATTCTCTCGCACAGAAACACACAGAGAGACTACCTTTGACGCACACATCTCTCTCGCACGCACACACAGACTATTTCTGACGCACATGCTCTCCCTCTTGCATACGCACGCAGACTATTTCTGATGCACATCTCGCTCTCCCGCACACACACTTGCACACACACAGACTACTTTTGACTCACAAATTCACTCTCTCGCACACACACTCGCACACACAGACTATTTCTGATGCACAATCTCTCCCTCTCTCGCAAACGCACAGACTATTTCTGACGCACATCTCTCTCTCCCGCACACACACTTGCACACACACAGACTACTTTTGACTCACAAATTCACTCTCTCGCACACACAGACTATTTCTGACGCACATCTCTCTCGCCCGCGCACACACTTGGACACACACACAAACAGACCACTTTTGACGCACATCTCTCTCTCTTGCACATAAACTCAGACGATTTCTGACGGACATCTCTCTCTCTCTCGCACACAGACACAGACTATGTCTGATGCACATCTCTCTCTCCTGCACACACAGACTATTCCTGACGCACATGCTCGCCCCCTCGCACACACACACACTCTATTTCTGACACACATGCTCTCCCTCTCGCAGACACACAATTTCTGACACAATGCTCTCCGTCTCTCTTACTCTCTCTCTCACAGACACAGACACAGACTCTTTCTGGCACACATCGTCTCTCTCCAGCGCAAACCCACGCACACAAACTCTTTCTGACACACACTCACTCTCTCTTAATCCCTCTCACACACAGGCACAGACTCTTTCTGACACCACTCTCTCGCTCTCTTCCCCCCTCTCTCTCCCTCTCACACAAACACACTCACACACAGACGCTTTCTGAAATATACAATCACTCTTTCTCGCGCACACGCACTCATACGCACACAGAGACTCTTTCTGACACACCCGATCACCCCTAGCTCCCTCTCTCTCTTGCCCACACACACAAACACTTTCTGACTCCCTCTATCTTTCAATCTTTCTCCCTCTCATACACACATACAGTCATCGACTCTTTCTGACGCAGACACACTCCATCTCTCGCTCTCTCTTAATGAAGTTTCATCAGATTTGTTCCAGGAATTTTTCGAGTGTCCTATCAAGATAGATGGAAGAAGCTAGGCCGGTATTTTGCACAGTTTATTTCTGACACACACACTCTCTCTCACTCTCTCTCTCCCGCTCCCTCTTATTTTGAGCAGTAAGGTGATAAGATTGAGAAATATAAAATACTTATAAGGGTAGACAGCTTAGCTGCAGGTAAAATGTTAACCATTGTTTGTGAGTTTGGAACCGGTGGGACAATAGCAAAAGCAAAAAGCAGCAACCCATTTAGTAGAAAGGTGACAATATTTACTCAAAAGATTGTTGAATAATCAAAATTTTCTATGCCAGAGGACCATGGGAGCTCAGAAATTGAGTGGTATTGTGATTGAATACAGCTGTTTATCGGAAGTATGTTTGTACAGAGCAGATGTGTTATCATCACCATCCAACTTACTCCCTCAATGCCACTCAATATATATTGAAGGAAATGGAGCAGATTGGTATGAAGAAAATGGAGACCACATGTTTATTTGGAACAAAAGAGCTTAGATGAATGAATGGAGAAAAGCATTTTCAGAGCATAATATAGAAAAAAGCAAACAGCGTTCAAGCCAATATATGTCGATCAAGCCTAATAAAGCCCAAAACATTATAAATATGATTATCGGGGGATAACAATGGCAAGCATTGAAGATGAACATTGATCAGCACTTTCGTATGACGTGCTTGAAAAGGTGGGTACGTTGTTTGAGTGCTCCGTCTCCTTATAACAATACCACTAATAGCACTACTGATTATACTTTAATAACAGGAGTAGCAATAATGCAAATGCATTGGTGGAGGTGCAAACGAAATCCACAAACATAATTTCAGATGTGAGGCAGCGCATTTCATGAAGTGTAAACGGTGAAGAGGGAAGGACAGGGGTAACCTGATGACAGTGTTCGCATGCAGCACAATTTCTAGGGAAGAGCTCCAGATATTCCCAATTGTAGAGAGACTAAATCTAGATAAGAAAACAAGATGAGAGTAAAACTAATAATTTCCTCTTGAAATACAGCAGCATGTTTATCACCAATTACTAAACAGAATGTGGAACTTCCCTCCAGTTTGCTGAATTGATCAGAATATCTCAGAACCATTTTTCTCTGGGTAGGAGATTAAGGTGAAAGAAGAGGAAACAGCAGCATTAGAAAGTGTTGCCGTTTTGTTCAATTGGGGGTGATTAAAGCTTGTCAACTGCGGACATCACCATATCCAAGCGGAGTCTCTGATTGTTTGGGATTTCAGTTAGTCAGTGTTCTGAACTTGCCGATTGGCTCAGGGGGCATCATTCTGTGGTTGGACCTCCTGATTGGCTGAAAGGCTGTCCGGCAGCGGCTGGAGATCCTGATTGGCTGAGGGGCTGTAGGTCAGTTTTATTTATTGGTTAATTTGATAATTGTTGTAACCGGATATTTCACCGCGATCTTGATCTGCTCCCTGAACCTGGACTGAGTCACCACATAAATAAATGTGTTTGTGCAGCAATTTAAATCCCGCATCATAAATCCGACTTCTTGTAAATTATATTGTGGAATGGTGAGGTAATAAAATCCTCTCAAATCAATATAGAAAAATTTAATAACAAACACAGTCCAGAGGAGAATGAAAGCTCCGGAGATGCTGAAGAGTAAAATCATTGACTTCCTTCTGCTCTCCATCTCTGGGTCTTTACGATTGTCTCCCTGACTCTGAGCCCTCAGTGCCTTCCGGCTTCGACTTGTGATTAAAATGTGTCTGACTGTCAGAGTGTTGATCAACAGGATTAAAAAGAATGGGATCAATGGAGTTAAAATCTGATCAAACCAGTTGTATACAACCCATCCGGGATCAGTGTAATAGCTGCTCTTTGTCTGACAGAACCACGGCACATTGTCGATTATCTGTACAGGTTTATTTGTAAAGTACCGTGGGATGTTTTTTATACAGAGCAAGAGGCCGCTCGTTGACAGGACCACAGCCGCTGTTTTCCCGGTGCAATAGTGTCTTTTCAGTTTCTGGCAGCAAATGGCCACAAATCGATCAAAGGAGAATGTGAGGGTGAACCAGACAGAACAGTCCGCGGCTGCAGGCATCAGGACACCGTTAACACGGCACACATAAGTAAGGTCCAGGAAATTCCAGGGGAAATAATAGCGATTGATCTTGTTCAGTATGGGACGAGTGATCATAAACATCAGATCTGCCGCCGCCATGGTCACCAGGTAGCGAGTGGTGCAGGTAGCGAGGCCACACTTGCCCCGACTCAGAATCGCAATTCCCAGTAAATTCGCTGTCAGAGAGAAGGAAGAAGTGTCTGGAAATTACTGATGAAACATTCTCTGTGTCTGAACCGGGACAGGATTTCAGTGTCAATATAATGGGCAGTGGGTGGGTGGGAGTGTTGGCAGCGGAGTGGGCACAGAGATTAACATTGCAGAGAGGGAAGTAACAGCAAATGTACCCCGAGTGTTTAAGACATGGGACGGGGAAAAATGTGAGTTGCCACCCTGTCAGATTGATGGCAGTGGGAGGAAAATGCTCAGAATTCAAATAGCTTTGGAAGAGGTTACATTTCTCATTTATTCTGAAATATATGATTAACTCAGACTGAGCGGGTTTCCAAAATCGGACACAAATATATCAGAGATTGTCATCCCTCCTCACTCCCAATTATTGCAACACACCCTGATTCGACTGTTCCCTGTGCTAAATTCCTGAAGTAGTTCGACACCACTCCTGGATTATTGCAATCCTCCACGATCAATCGAAAAAATTAAACCAGCGCAGGTCCTCCCTCGTTTATAATTATGAGACGCATAAAGATTGTTCAGTGTCCAGGAAATTCGCCCGGCAAACCCTTTCCATGCTCAGTCGTTGGTAATGCACCCTCTCCCAGGAATACTCCATTGTCATGTTCCAAACACCCACAGATCACATTATTCTCAGGGATGCATGCTCTCCCGGTTTGGAAAGAATTCCGGACAAGCATTTCTCAGGAATTTTCCCTCTCTGCCATTGGACATTGCCCAGGATTCACTTGCCAGAAATATAATCTCTCCAGACTGCATTTGCTTAAAAAGATGGATTCAAAAGTTCCACGTCTCAAGTTGCTGAGCTTTAAGTTGAGGCCTGAGGGCCGTAACATCCTAATTGGAAGATGCGATGCTGCTCCTGCAGCTTGCGTTGTGCTTCACTGGATCCTTGCAGCAGGCCAAGGACAAACATGTGGATATGATGGCAAGGTGCTGAGTTAAAATGGCCGCAACAGAAAGGCTGGGGTCATGCTTGTGGTCAGAGTAAAGGTGTTCCACAAAACAGTCTCCCAGTCTATGTTTAGACTCCCGAATGTAGTGGAGACGGTATTGGGCGCAGTGAAGTCAGCAGACCAAATTGAAGAAACACAAGTGAAAAGCTGCTTCACCAGAAAGGACAGTTTGCTGCCAAGAATTATGAGACGGGAGGAGGTAAAGCGACAAATATTTCACGCTCTGTGAATGCAAAGGTAGGTGCCGTAGGGAGAACATAGAACATAGAGGGCAGAAGGAGGTCATTCGGCCCATTGAGACTTCACTGACCCACTTAAGCTATCACTTACAACCTATCCCCGGAACCCAATAACCCCTCCTAACCTTAACCTTGGTCACTAAGGGCAATTTATCATGGCCAATCCACGTAACCTGCACATCTTTGGACTGTGGGAGGAAACCGGAGCACCCGGAGGAAACCCACGCAGATACGGGGAGAACGTGCAGACTCCACACAGACAGTGACCCAGCGGGGAATCGAAGCTGGGACCCTAGCGCTGTGAAGCCACAGTGCTATCCACTTGTGCTACCGGCTGTAAGAGGATGGGGTGTTGTTGTGATGGAGAAGTGGACAACGGTGACAAAGAGGGAGCAGTATCTGAGGAATGCAAAACAATGTCGTGTTGGCGAGAGAACAAGAACAAAGAACAATCCAGCACAAGGAACTGGCCCTTCTGCCTTCCAAGCAGCACCAACTTTTGCCAAAACCCTCAGCACTTCCTTGTGCCGTATCCCTCGATACCCATCCTTGTGTTTCTCAAGATGCCTTTTGAACACCATTAATATATCTGCTTCCACTACCTTCCCTGGCAACGCATTCCAGGCACTCGCTATCCTCAGCGTAAACAAACCTGCCTCGCACATATCCTCTAAACGCTGCCCCACGGACTTTAGACTATGCCCCCTGGTGACTGGCCCCTCCACCCTGGGAAAGAATGCCTACCCATCCACTATATCCAAGCCCCACATAATTCTGTAGACCTCTATCAGGTCACCCCTCAACCTCCGTCTTTCAAATGACAACAGTCCAGGTCTATTCAGTCTCTCCACATAGCTAACACCCTCCAGGCCAGGCAACATCCTGGTATACGTCCTCTGCGCCCTCTCCAAAGATTCCACATCCTTCTGGTGGTGTGGCGACCAAGATTGTGCGCAATATTCCAAGTGCGGCCTTGCCAAGGTTCTATACAACTGCAGCATAACATGCCAGTTTTTGTGCTCGATTTCCAGTCCAATGAAGGCAAGCATTCGGCATGCTTTATTGACTACCTTGTCCACTTGTGCTGCCAACTTCAAAGATCTGTGGACCTGCACGCCCAGATCTCTCTGACTTTCTATATTCCTGACAGTTTATCATTTACCATATATTTAGACTTACCAAAATGCATTTCCTCACATTGGTCCGGATTAAACTCCTGTTGCCATTTTGCTGCCCAAGTCTCCAACCAATCAATGTCCTGTTGTATCTTCTGACAATCCTCATCACTAGTTGCCACTCCACCAACCCTGGTATCATTTGTGAAATTACGAATCAAACCGGCTACATATTCCTCCAAATCGTTTATGTACATCACAAACAACAGAGGCCCAAGCAAAGAGCCCTACGGAACACCACTAGTCACAACCTTCCATTCAAAAAACTCCCGTCTCTTGTTAATCTTTGCCTTCTGTGACTGAGCCAGTTCAGTATCCATCTTACCATCTCACCTCTGATCCCGTGTGACTCCACCTTTCGTACCAGTCTGCCATGAGGTATCTTGTCAAATGCTTTACTAAAGTCCATGTAAACAACATCCACCGCCCCACCCCCCCCTCATGAATCATCTTCTTTACCTCCTCAAAAATCTTGATCAAGTAATTGAGGCACGACATTCCCTTCGCAAAACCACGCCGTCTATCGTTTATGAATCCACTTGTTTCTAAATGGGTATCAAGCCTGTCCCTGAGAATTCTCTGCAATAATTTACCTGCTACCGACGTGAGGCTCACCGGCCTATATTTTCCAGGATTATCCCTGCTTCCCTTCTAAAACAGGGTACCGCATTAGTTATTCTACAGTCATCTGGGATCTCACCTGGGGTAAATATGTGTTTTGTGGCAGCATCATGCTGGAGGTTGCACAACCGGTGGAGTATGATCCTTTGAATGCGGAGGCCGATGGTGTGGAAGGTGAGGATAGGGGAATCCAGTTATATTTCCGGGAGAGAAGGGAATGTGTGAGGGGGCATAGGTGCCAGAAATGAAGTGAATACGGTTGAGAGTCCTGGTATTGGAAAAGGAAGACATGCCGGAAGGGTTACTTTCGAACATGGCATCGTGAGAACGATGGAGAGACTGCGGGAATGGGATTCCGTATCAGAGGAGGCTACAAGGTAACTTCGGATTCGGTGGGCTTTCCTTATTTGTTCTTGAAATGTGTCTGCTGCTGCATGAGTCAGCATTTGTTACTCATCCCTAATTGCCCTTGATCTTAGTGGTTTATTAGATCGTTTCCGAGGGGGGTGGAGAACCAGTTACGAGTTACATTCTTCGCGGTATGTGTCTGCAGTCATGCAGGCTATTGTTTGATGAGTGATCCAGATCAGCTTTTACTTTTGATTTCAATTGTCACCATCTGCCATGGGGAGATTCGAACCCAGGACACTATCATTACTCTGGGTCACTGGATTGCTATTCTCATGACAATACCGCTACTCCACCGCCCACCCTAATTGCGTCACAAGAAATAGTCAGGTGAAGAAAGGCTTGGGAATTGTCGGAAATGGACCCTGTAAAGGTGAAAGAGGGTTGCAAATTGGAAGGAAAGTCGAATTATAATTGCACAGTTTGCAGACTAAAACAAATTGGAGTGACAGTGAATACAGAGAAAGAATACAACCTTGCAAAGTGGGTATTTTTATGTGAATTTAATTTCCCTCCAGCTCACTGTCCGTTGCTGGAATTTCAACAGACATTCTTGGAAGACAAGTGTTTAAAACAACTGGTGGGGTGTCTGGGTTCAGTTAACATGTTCACAATTGTTTGAAACAGGAACACTTTAAAATCAGCCAGACAAATTGAACAAACATTGGATTTCATATCAGGATTAATACAAATGCGAGAAATGTCACAAGATGGCACAATAGTTAGCACTGTGCCATCACAGCTCCAGGGTTCCAGGTTCGCTTCCCGGCTTGGGTCACTGTCTGTGCGGAGTCTGCACGTTCTCCCCGTGTCTGCGTGAGTTTCCTCCGGGTGCTCCAGTTTCCTCCCACAGTCCAAAGATGTGCAGGTTAGGTGGATTGGCCATGTTAAATTTCCCCTTAGTGACCAAAAGGTTTAGGAGGGGTTACTGCGTTACGGGGAAAGAGTGCTTAAGTGGGATGGTCTTTCCAGGGGTTGGTGCAGACTTGATGGGCCAAATGGCCTCCTTCTGCACTGTAAATTTCTCTGTTTCTACCTATTAGAATACTGTACTGTTCTGGGTTTAAAGAAATGTCAGACGTTGGGTGATATCTGTTTCTGTTGGAACAGTTCAATGGAAAACAGAGATATCGAGATATTTCACTTCACACAATAGATATCAAACATTTTCAACGCACAGCTAAACTATTCCTGCCTTTAATCTATTCCAACGATATAATCGTGAGAGAGAGAGAGAGTTCCATAGAATGAAGCGAGTACTCAACACCACAATACATTATTTCAAAATAGAATCACCTTATTTCAGTCAAGTACCTGACCCAATACAATCCGACTCGTATAGGTAGTCCTAGTAATAGATGGATAATTGGATCAAATATCACACTCTGGTGAGAGACCCACATTCAGTACAATTCTACACTGACAGATACTTCCAACAATCCTTGTTCACTCTCTCATATTCCACTGCGGTTAGAGACCCTCATTCAGTGTGATTTCATTCTGACTCCCATTAAATCCTCCTTCAGAGAGATTGTATTCACTGAGATCCAATCCAACATTATACAAGATTCCACTGAATGTAATAACTGTATTGATCGGAGTTACAAACAGAGGTTTATTGTTAGATGAATAATGAGTTGGAAACCATAGACATTTGCCTTATCCTTGATCAGTTGACTGTAGAATAGTGAGCACGAGATCAGCATTACACTTTTTCAATCTGTTTAATATCACGGAGCCACTCACACACAAATTAGGACAACAATGGAGATCATAACTTACCGTTAACGCCAACAATTGTTAGAATTGGGTAGAATATTTTCTCAGATGTATCAATTGGAAGAACCATATTCAATGTGAAGTCACCTGCTCCTTCGTGCTGTTGACAGTCTCTCTGTCTTAAACTCTGAAGTCATATATTTCCAAAGCCTTTAATTTATACCATGAGGGACTACCTCAGGGATATTGAGGTTGCAACATCGTTTAACTTATTGAATTAATATAGAGGAGCAAACAGATTACGACATTGAGTTCAGTGAAAGGAAATATTACTTTTGGAGTGAATGACCTCTTTCCAAACACTGGACTAGGTTGATCACATTGATCAACAAATAATAACAGAAAGGAGGGTGTCCACTCATACACCAACAGTCCCCTCTCCAGATCTCAGATTGTTTCAGTGATATTCGTCACTCGACTGTGACCACTGGGTGCTTCAGTTCCAATTGTCAGTGTGTTTCTCTGGGTGGTCCCACTGCACTCTGGGGTGTAGCTTCTTCTTTAACTGTGACATAAACATAGAACTTACAGTGCAGAGGGTGGCCATTGGACCCATCGAATCTGCACTGGCCCTTGGAATGAGCATCCTAACTAAGCCCACACCCTCACCCTGTCCCCAGTAACCCCACCAAACGTAAGGGCAATTTACCATGGCCAATCTACCTAACCTACACATGTTTGGACTGTGGGAGGAAACCGGAGCACCCAGAGGAAACCCACGCAGACACTGGGAGAACGGGTAGACTGCGCAAAGGCAATGAGCCAAGTCGGGAATTGTACCTCGGACCCTGGAGCTGTGACGCAAATGTGCTAGCCATTGTGCTACCATGACCATTCAATGATTCAGCTGCAATTTCCAGCGTGCTTCTCTGAGTGGTTCTAGTGCACTCAGGAATGCCGCTAGATGTAAGAAGTCTTAAAACACCAGGGTAAAGTCCTGATGTGGAGATGCCGGCTTTGGACTGGGGTGAGAACAGTAAGAAGTCTTACAACACCAGGTTAATGCCCAATAGGTTTGTTTTGAATCACTAGCTTTCGGAGCACCTGAGGAAGGAGCAGTGCTCCGAAAGCTAGTGATTCGAAACAAACCTGTTTGACTTTAACCTGGGGTTGTAAGACTTCTTACTGAGGTTAAAGTCCAACAGGTTTGTTTCGAATCACTAGTTTTCTGAGCACTGCTCCTTCCTCCGGCGGCATCTCCATATCATCACTAACTGTGACCATTCAGTGAATCAGTCCCAATACTCAGTGTGTTTTTCTGGGTGGTTCCATTACACTCTGGGGTTAGCTGCACCTTTAACTGTGACCACCCAGTGATTCAGTTTCAATTGTTATTTTGTTTCTCCGGATGGGTTTCGACTGCACTCTTGGTGTAGGTGCACTTTAACTGTGACGGTTCTGTTCCAATTGTTAGTGTGTTTCCAACGTTGTTCCACTGCAAACTGAGGTCTTGCTGCCTCTTTAACTGCAACCATTCAGTGATTCAATTCCAATTGTTAATTTGTTTATCTGGGTAGGTCTACTGCACTGTGGGCTGCAGCAGCCTCTCTAACTTCGAACAATTCCTTTATTTGATTATAGTGTGTTCATAAAGTGCGCATTCCAGTGAATTAAATATCCAAACTGTTTAAACGCCAAAGAAAATTATTGCAACAGTAAATTTAATGCAGCTCCTCAAACCGAGACAATGAATTGCAACATTGGAACACATCAGAAGAGTGAGAGCCTGCAGCTGATGCAAAAAACAACACGTTGTCGAGCAGCAAAAGCAAATCAAGCGATGAAAACTAATACAGCGCCTCGAACGGATGCTGCCCCTCCAGCTGACAACACACTAAAACTATGATGTGCTGGCACAAGAAAGGGCGTACCAACCTCCCCGAACAGGCGCCGGAATGTGGCGACTAGGGGCTTTTCACAGTAACTTCATTTGAAGCCTACTTGTGACAATAAGCGATTTTCATTATTTTTCATTTCAGATAAATGTCATTAGAGAAAGAGAGAGTGGAATATGAAGAGGGCGAAAGAGAAAGTGGGTGGAGTAACAGAGCATGAGAGAAAAGATGGTGAGAGAGAAAGAGTGTGAGGAGAAAGATGATGAGAGAGCAATAACAAGGTAAAGAGAGAGTGTGAGAGGAAGAGGACAAGAGAGAATGAGGGTAAGGGCGTAAAGGGGTGGTAAAGAAATAGGGCGAGAGATAGAGAAATTGAGAGAGAATGAGGCTGAGACCGAAAGGGGATGAGCGCGAAAGAGAATGAGAGAGTAAGAGCGTGAGAGAAAGTGAGTGAGAGACAAAGAGGGTGGGGGAGAAAGAGGGGAAAGAGGATGGAGAAATAAAGAGTAAAACGACAGAAGGAGTTTCATTTTTTCTCTCTCTCTCTTTCTGTACCTATCTATCTACCCTATCCATTTATCTATCATCTATTTATCTATCTATCTATCTGTCCACCTATCTATCTATCTGTCTGTCTGTCTGTCTATCTACCTATCTATCATCTATTTCTCTCTCTCGCTCTCTCTCTCCCAGTCATAGTAGCTTTGTGATTGGAAAATCATGTGTCACGAATTTCATTCAGTATTTTGAAGGGGTAACCAAGAAGGTAGATGAGGGCAGTGCATTCGACGTTATCTGTATGGATTTTAGCAAGGCCTTTAACAAGATACTGTATGGTAGGTTGTTGCAAAAGTTTAAATCGCACGGTATCCAGTGTGGGGTAGCCAATAGGGTGAAACGCTTGGCTTGACGATAGAAGACAAAGGGTGGTTGTAGAGGGTTGTTTTTCAAACTGGATGTCTGTAACCAGCGGTGTGCCTCATGCATCAGTGCTGGGCCTGCTGTTATTTGCTTGTTTTATTAAGTATTTGGATCAGTGCTGGGTCTACTGTTATTTGTTTGTTTTATTAAGTATTTGGATGAGGATTTAGGACGCATGGTTCGTAGGTTTTCAGATGACATTAATATTGGTGGCATAGTGGAGAGTGAAGAAGGTTATCTAGTATTGTAAAGTGGTATAGATCAATGGGCCAGTGGGCCAATGAATGGCAGATGGAGTTTAATTTAGAAATATGTGAAGTGATGCATTTTGGTTGATCGAATCGGGGCGGGATCTACTCAGTTAATGATAGAGTGCCTTGAAGAAGACATGAAAGACAAATTCAGGAACCACGGTTCAGAAGGGTCCACTATGCGTCACTTTACAAGACATTTCTTGGAATGAGGCTGATGCGTGTTGAGAGATGATCCGGTTCATCAAATTTATACATTTTGTGTACAGTTTCTGCATTTTCATCGCGGTTCGAAGGTCGTTGTTTAATATCGCGGGGTGCAGGTCATCTGTATCGGCGAATCTGTTCCTAACCAGTAGCTGCGAGTCACTGTCCGATCCTGCTTGATTGTCTTATTATTCACGAGTTGGTTGAGTTGACCGTTGGAGAAATCTCTTTGAATTGTATCGTTTTTGCGAATGCATATCGTGTGCGACAAATGGCGCATGTTGAAGGCAGCGTTTTTCTTTTACAGAGGCAAATGTGGGAAATGAAGAAGGTATGTGTCCGTTTCGCTGACCCACGCATTGCACAGAAATATTGGGGCGGGCGGTTTTGATGAGCGGTCTCAATTCCGCACTGTTGATTGCATCTCTGGGCGGTGTGCCTTGGCGGATTCGACAGCCGATGTACCAATTCTAAAAAATCATTCCCAATTTTTCTCTGATCAGGTACAAACTCTCCCCGTCGGGGAATTGAACCCCGGTTTCGCGCGTGACAAGCGGGGATACGAACCACTATACTAACGAGGAAATTAGGTTTGATGAGCCACGCTTGGCCAACTGAGGGTTTCTGCACCTCTGAAATCACTCCATTGACTGAAGATGCTCTATTTGTCTGTGAAATCAGTAAAATAAAGGCAACTCAATACCATGTGGAAAGGAAGATCGTCCCATGTTAATTTTGGAAGACTGGATGCAGGATCACCCAAACTCTTCCGCGTGTATTGAGCTGTAAATATTGAGGCGGGTGTTCACTTCAGACCCTGACATCTGCAGGCGGGCTAATGGCAGCAATATTCACGCGATCAGTTCCAGTGGCATGAGATTCCGCAGAAATTTGATCGGAAATTATATTTGGCTCCATGTAAATTAAAAACTATTTCAATTAACCAGTTGCCTAAAGAGGGCCACAACTTATATAGTCTGCAAGCAACATTATACATCAGACTTTTGTGCAAATCAGGAGATGTGTATTTTTGCTTTTCCCAGAAAACACATTGAATTTAACTGTCTTGTTCACCATCACGACACAGCATGAAGAGAGGTGGGATCGGCAGGTTCCAAAATCACGAATCACGTCGACGGTGGTTACATTCGTGTCAGAAGTGTGTCGGCCCAGGGCACAGTGTTTGCGGGACTGGGTCTGCGTGGGGCAATTATGATATTCAGTACACTGTCTATGAGATTTCGCCTCCCTTTACTTCGTAATAATAGACAGAGTAGTGAAGCAAAGAAGACATGAAAGACAAATTCAGGAACCACGGTTCAGAAGGGTCCACTATGCGTCACTTTACAAGATATTTCTTGGAATGAGGCTGATGCGTGTTGAGAGATGATCCGGTTCATCAAATTTATACATTTTGTGTCCAGTTTTTGCATTTTCATCGCGGTTCGAAGGCCGTTGTTTAATATCGCGGGGTGCAGGTCATCTGTATCGGCGAATCTGTTCCTAACCAGTAGCTGCGATTCACTGTCCGATCCTGCCTGAGTTGGTTGAGTTGAGCGTTGGAGAAATCTCTTTGAATTGTATCGTTTTTGCGAGTGCATATCGTGTGCGACAAATGGCGCATGTTGAAGGCAGCGTTTTTCTTTTACTGGGGCAAATGAGGGAAATTAAGAAGGTAATGTGTCCGTTTCGCTGACCCACGCATTGCACAGAAATATTGGTGCGGGCGGTTTTGATGAGCGGTCTCAATTCCGCACTGTTGATTGCATCTCTGGGGCGGTGTGCCTTGGCGGATTCGACAGCCGATGTACCAATTCTAAAAAAAAATGACCAATTTATTTTTTGCAAAGAACAAACTCTCCTCCTCGGGGAATTGAACCCCGGTCTCCCACGTGACAGGTGGGGATACTAACCACTATACTAACGAGGAACTTTGAGCTTGTGAGCCCCGCTTGGCCAACTCAGGGTTTCTGCGCCTCTGAAATCACTCCATTTCCTGAAGATGCTCGATTTGTCTGTGAAATCAGTAAAATCGCGTCAGCTCAATACCATGTGGAAAGGAAGATCGTCCCATGTTAATTTTGGAAGACTGGATGCAGGATCACCCAAACTCTTCCGCGTGTATTGAGCTGTACATATTGAGGCGGTTCTTCACTTCAGACCCTGACATCTGCAGGCGGGCTAATGGCAGCAATATTCACGCGATCAGTTCCAGTGGCATGAGATTCCGCAAAAATTAGATCGGAAATTATGTTTGGCTCCATGTAAAGTAAAAACGATTTCAATTAACCAGTTGCCTAAACAGGGCCACTACTTATATAGTCAGCAAGCAACATTATACATCAGACTTTTGTGCAAATGAGGAGATGTGTATTTTTGCTTTTCCCAGAAAACACATTGAATTAAACTGTCTTGTTCACCATCACGACACAATATGAAGAGAGATGGGATCGGCAGGTTCCAAAATCACGAATCACGTCGACGCTGGTTACATTCGTGTCAGAAGTGTGTCGGCCCAGGGCACAGTGTCTGAGGGACTGGGTCTGCGTGGGGCAATTATGATATTCAGTACACTGTCAATGAGATTACGTTCCCCTTTACTTCGTAATAATAGACAGAGTAGTGAAGCAAAGAAGACATGAAAGACAAATTCAGGAACCACGGTTCAGAAGGGTCCACTATGCGTCACTTTACAAGACATTTCTTGGAATGAGGCTGATGCGAGTTGGGAGATGATCCGGTTCATCAAATTTATACATTTTGTGTCCAGTTTTTGCATTTTCATCGCGGTTCGAAGGCCGTTGTTTAATATCGCGGGGTGCAGGTCATCTGTATCGGCGAATCTGTTCCTAACCAGTAGCTGCGAGTCACTGTCCGTTCCTGCTTGATTGTCTTATTATTCATGAGTTGGTTGAGTTGACCGTTGGAGAAATCTCTTTGAATTGTATCGTTTTTGCGAGTGCATATCGTGTGCGACAAATGGCGCATGTTGAAGGCAGCGTTTTTCTTTTACGGGGCAAATATGGGAAATGAAGAAGGTAATGTGTCTGTTTCGCTGACCCACGCATTGCACAGAAATATTGGTGCGGGCGGTTTTGATGAGCGGTCTCAATTCCGCCCTATTGATTGCATCTCTGGGGCGGTGTGCCTTGGCGGATTCGACAGCCGATGTACCAATTCTAAAAAATCAATCCCAATTTTTTTCTGGTAAGGTACAAACTCTCCCCGTCGGGGAATTGAACCCCTGTCTCCCGCGTGACAGGCGGGGATACTAACTACTATACTAACGAGGAACTTCGGTTCGGCGAGACACGCTTGGCCAACTGAGGGTTTCTGCGCCTCTGAAATCACTCCATTTACTGAAGATGCTCGATTTGTCTGTGAAATCAGTAAAATCGCGGCAACTCAATACCATGTGGAAAGGAAGATCGTACCATGTTAATTTTGGAAGACTGGATGGAGGATCACCCAAACACTTCCGCGTGTATTGATCTGTAAATATTGAGGCGGTTGTTCACTTCAGACCCTGACATCTGCAGGCGGGCTAATGGCAGCAATATTCACGCGATCAGTTCCAGTGGCATGAGATTCCGCAAAAATTAGATCGGAAATAATGTTTGGCTCCATGTAAAGTAAAAACAATTTCAATTAACCAGTTGCCTAAACAGGGCCACTACTCATATAGTCAGCAAGCAACATTATACATCAGACTTTTGTGCAAATCAGGAGATGTGTATTTTTGCTTTTCCCAGAAAAAACATTGAATTAAACTGTCTTGTTCACCATCACGACACAGTATGAAGAGAGATGGGATCGGCAGGTTCCAAAATCACGAATCACGTCGACGTTGGTTACATTCGTGTCAGAAGTGTGTCGGCCCAGGGCACAGTGTCTGAGGGACTGGGTCTGCGTGGGGCAATTATGATATTCAGTACACTGTCAATGAGATTTTGTTCCCCTTTACTTCGTAATAATAGACAGAGTAGTGAAGCAAAGAAGACATGAAAGACAAATTCAGGAACCACGGTTCAGAAGGGTCCACTATGCGTCACTTTACAAGACATTTCTTGGAATGAGGCTGATGCGTGTTGAGAGATGATCCGGTTCATCAAATTTATACATTTTGTGTCCAGTTTTTGCATTTTCATCGCGGTTCGAAGGCCGTTGTTTAATATCGCGGGGTGCAGGTCATCTGTATCGGGGAATCTGTTCCTAACCAGTAGCTGCGAGTCACTGTCCGATCCTGCCTGAGTTGGTTGAGTTGACCGTTGGAGAAATCTCTTTGAATTGTATCGTTTTTGCGAGTGCATATCGTGTGCGACAAATGGCGCATGTTGAAGGCAGCGTTTTTCTTTTACAGGGGCAAATGTGGGAAATGAAGAAGGTATGTGTCCGCTTCGCTGACCCATGCATTGCACAGAAATATTGGTGCGGGCGGTTTTGATGAGCGGTCTCAATTCCGCACTGTTGATTGCATCTCTGGGGCGGTGTGCCTTGGCGGATTCGACAGCCGATGTACCAATTGTAAAAAATCATTCCCAATTTTTTTCTGGTCAGGTACAAACTCTCCCCGTCGGGGAATTGAACCACGGTCTCCCGCGTGACAGGCGGGGATACTAACCACTATACTAACGAGGAACTTCGATTTGGCGAGCCACGCTTGGCCAACTGAGGGTTTCTGCGCCTCTGAAATCACTCCATTTACTGAAGATGCTCGATTTGTCTGTGAAATCAGTAAAATCGCGGCAACTCAATACCATGTGGAAAGGAAGATCGTCCCATGTTAATTTTGGAAGACTGGATGCAGGATCACCCAAACACTTCCACGTGTATTGAGCTGTAAATATTGAGGCGGTTGTTCACTTCAGACCCTGACATCTGCAGGTGGGCTAATGGCAGCAATATTCACGCGATCAGTTCCAGTGGCATGAGATTCCGCAAAAATTAGACCGGAAATTATGTTTGGCTCCATGTAAAGTAAAAACAATTTCAATTAACCAGTTGCCTAAATAGGGCCACTACTTATATAGTCAGCTAGCAACATTATACATCAGACTTTTGTGCAAATCAGGAGATGTGTCTTTTTGCTTTTCCCAGAAAACACATTGAATTAAACTGTCTTGTTCACCATCACGACACAGTATGAAGAGAGATGGGATCGGCAGGTTCCAAAATCACGAATCACGTCGACGCTGGTTACATTCGTGTCAGAAGTGTGTCGGCCCAGCGCACAGTGTCTGAGGGACTGGGTCTGCGTGGGGCAATTATGATATTCAGTACACTGTCAATGAGATTTCGTTCCCCTTTACTTCGTAATAATAGACAGAGTAGTGAAGCAAAGAAGACATGAAAGACAAATTCAGGAACCACGGTTCAGAAGGGTCCACTATGCGTCACTTTACAAGACATTTCTTGGAATGAGGCTGATGCGTGTTGAGAGATGATCCGGTTCATCAAATTTAGACATTTTGCGTACAGTTTTTGCATTTTCATCGCGGTTCGAAGGTCGTTGTTTAATATCGCGGGGTGCAGGTCATCTGTATCGGCGAATCTGTTCCTAACCAGTAGCTGCGAGTCACTGTCCGATCCTGCTTGATTGTCTTATTATTCACGAGTTGGTTGAGTTGACCGTTGGAGAAATCTCTTTGAATTGTATCGTTTTTGCGAGTGCATATCGTGTGCGACAAATGGCGCATGTTGAAGGCAGCGTTTTTCTTTTACAGGGGCAAATATGGGAAATGAAGAAGGTAATGTGTCCGTTTCGCTGACCCACGCATTGCACAGAAATATTGGTGTGGGCGGTTTTGATGAGCAGTCTCAATTCCGCACTGTTGATTGCATCTCTGGGGCATTGTGCCTTGGCGGATTTGACAGCCGATGTACCAATTCTAAAAAACGATTCCCAATTTTTTTCTGGTAAAGTACAAACTCTCCCCGTCGGGGAATTGAACCCCGGTCTCCCACGTGACAGGCTGGGATACTAACGACTATACTAACGGGGAACTTCGATTTTGTGAGCCACGCTTGGCCAACTGAGGGTTTCTGCGCCTCTGAAATCACTCCATTCACTGAAGATGCTCGATTTGTCTGTGAAATCAGTAAAATCGCGGCAACTCAATACCATGTGGAAAGGAAGATCGTCCCATTTTAATATTGGAAGACTGGATGCAGGATCACCCAAACACTTCCACGTGTATTGAGCTGTAAATATTGAGGCTGTTGTTCACTTCAGACCCTGACATCTGCAGGCGGGCTAATGGCAGCAATATTGACGCGATCAGTTCCAGTGGCATGAGATTCCGCAAAAATTATATCGGAAATTATGTTTGGCTCCATGTAAAGTAAAAACAATTTCAAATAACCAGTTGCCTAAACAGGGCTACTACTTATATAGTCAGCTAGCAACATTATACATCAGACTTTTGTACAAATCAGGAGATGTGTATTTTTGCTTTTCCCAGAAAACACATTGAATTAAACTGTCTTGTTCACCACCACGACACAGTATGAAGAGAGATGGGATCGGCAGGGTCCAAAATCACGAATCACGTCGACGCTGGTTACATTTGTGTCAGAAGTGTGTTGGCCCAGGGCACAGTGTCTGAGGGACTGGGTCTGCGTGGGGCAATTATGATATTCAGTACACTGTCAATGAGATTTCGTCGCCCTTTACTTCGTAATAATAGTCAGAGTAGTGAAGCAAAGAAAACATGAAAGACAAATTCAGGAACCACGGTTCAGAAGGGTCCACTATGCGTCACTTTACAAGACATTTCTTGGAATGAGGCTGATGCGTGTTGAGAGATGATCCGGTTCATCAAATTTAGACATTTTGCGTACAGTTTTTGCATTTTCATCGCGGTTCGAAGGCCGTTGTTTAATATCGCGGGGTGCAGGTCATCTGTATCGGCGAATCTGTTCCTAACCAGGAGCTGCGAGTCACTGTCCGATCCTGCTTGATTGTCTTATTATTCACGAGTTGGTTGAGTTGACCGTTGGAGAAATCTCTTTGAATTGTATCGTTTTTGCGAGTGCATATCGTGTGCGACAAATGGCGCATGTTGAAGGCAGCGTTTTTCTTTTACAGGGGCAAATATGGGAAATGAAGAAGGTAATGTGTCTGTTTCGCTAACGCACGCATTGCACAGAAATATTGGTGCGGGCGGTTTTGATGAGCGGTCTCAATTCCGCCCTGTTGATTGCATCTCTGGGACGGTGTGCCTTGGCGGATTCGACAGCCGATGTACCAATTCTAAAAAATCATTCCCAATTTTTTTCTGGTAAGGTACAGACTCTCCCCGTCAGGGAATTGAACCCCAGTCTCCCGCGTGACGGGAGGGGATACTAACCACTATACTAACAAGGAACTGCGGTTTAATGCGACACGCTTGGCCAACTGAGGGTTTCTGCGCCTCTGATATCACTCCATTTACTGAAGATGCTCGATTTGTCTGTGAAATCAGTAAAATCGCGGCAACTCAATACCATGTGGAAAGGAAGATCGTCCCATGTTAATTTTGGAAGACTGGATGCAGGATCACCCAAACACTTCCACGTGTATTGAGCTGTAAATATTGAGGCGGTTCTTCACTTCAGACCCTGACATCTGCAGGCGGGCTAATGCCAGCAATATTCACGCGATCAGTTCCAGTGGCATGAGATTCCGCAAAAATTATATCGGAAATTATGTTTGGCTCCATGTAAAGTAAAAACGATTTCAATTAACCAGTTGCCTAAACATTGCCACTACTTATATAGTCAACAAGCAACATTATACATCAGACTTTTGTGCTAATCAGGAGATGTGTATTTTTGCTTTTCCCAGAAAACACATTGAATTAAACTGTCTTGTTCACCATCACGACACAGTATGAAGAGAGATGGGATCGGCAGGTTCCAAAATCACGAATCACGTCGACGGTGGTTACATTCGTTTCATAAGTGTGTCGGCCCAGGGCACAGTGTCTGAGGGACTGGGTCTGCGTGGGGCAATTATGATATTCAGTACACTGTCAATGAGATTTCGTTCCCCTTTACTTCGTAATAATAGACAGAGTAGTGAAGCAAAGAAGACATGAAAGACAAATCCAGGAACCACGGTTCAGAAGGGTCCACTATGCGTCACTTTACAAGACATTGCTTGGAATGAGGCTGATGCGTGTTGGGAGATGATCCGGTTCATCAAATTTATACATTTTGTGTCCAGTTTTTGCATTTTCATCGCGGTTCGAAGGCCGTTGTTTAATATCGCGGGGTGCAGGTCATCTGTATCGGCGAATCTGTTCCTAACCAGTAGCTGCGAGTCACTGTCCGATCCTGCTTGATTGTCTTATTATTCACGAGTTGGTTGAGTTGACCGTTGGAGAAATCTCTTTGAATTGTATCGTTTTTGCGAGTGCATATCGTGTGCGACAAATGGCGCATGTTGAAGGCAGCGTTTTTCTTTTACAGGGGCAAATATGGGAAATGAAGAAGGTAATGTGTCCGTTTCGCTGACCCACGCATTGCACAGAAATATTGGTGTGTGCGGTTTTGATGAGCAGTCTCAATTCCGCACTGTTGATTGCATCTCTGGGGCGGTGTGCCTTGGCGGATTCGACAGCCGATGTACCAATTCTAAAAAACGATTGCCAATTTTTTTCTGGTAAGCTACAAACTCTCGCCGTCGGGGAATTGAACCCCGGTCTCCCACGTGATAGACGGGGATACTAACCACTATACTAACGGGGAAGTTCAATTTGGCACGTCACGCTTGGCCAACTGAGGGTTTCTGCGCCTCTGAAATCACTCCATTTACTGAAGATGCTCGATTTGTCTGTGAAATCAGTAAAATCGCGGCAACTCAATACCATGTGGAAAGGAAGATCGTCCCATGTTAATTTTGGAAGACTGGATGCAGGATCACCCAAACACTTCCGCGTGTATTGAGCTGTAAATATTGAGGCGGTTCTTCACTTCAGACCCTCACATCTGCAGGCGGGCTAATGGCAGCAATATTCACGCGATCAGTTCCAGTGGCATGAGATTCCGCAAAAATTAGATCGGAAATTATGTTTGGCTCCATGTAAAGTAAGAACGATTTCAATTAACCAGTTCCCTAAACAGGGCCACTACTTATATAGTCAGCAAGCAACATTATACATCAGACTTTTGTGCAAATCAGGAGATGTGTATTTTTGCTTTTCCCAGAAAACACATTGAATTAAACTGTCTTGTTCACCATCACGACACAGTATGAAGAGAGATGGGATCGGCAGGTTCCAAAATCACGAATCACGTCGACGCTGGTTACATTCGTGTCAGAAGTGTGTCGGCCCAGCGCACAGTGTCTGAGGGACTGGGTCTGCGTGGGGCAATTATGATATTCAGTACACTGTCAATGAGATTTCGTTCCCCTTTACTTCGGAATAATAGACAGAGTAGTGAAGCAAAGAAGACATGAAAGACAAATTCAGGAACCACGGTTCAGAAGGGTCCACTATGCGTCACTTTACAAGACATTTCTTGGAATGAGGCTGATGCGTGTTGAGAGATGATCCGGTTCATCAAATTTATACATTTTGTGTCCAGTTTTTGCATTTTCATCGCGGTTCGAAGGCCGTTGTTTAATATCGCGGGGTGCAGGTCATCTGTATCGGCGAATCTGTTCCTAACCAGTAGCTGCGAGTCACTGTCCGATCCTGCTTGATTGTCTTATTATTCACGAATTGGTTGAGTTGACCGTTGGAGAAATCTCTTTGAATTGTATCGTTTTTGCGAGTGCATATCGTGTGCGAAAAATGGCGCATGTTGTAGGCAGCGTTTTTCTTTTAAGGGGCAAATGTGGGAAATGAAGAAGGTATGTGTCCGTTTCGCTGACCCACGCATTGCACAGAAATATTGGTGTGGCCGGTTTTGATGAGCGGTCTCAATTCCGCACTGTTGATTGCATCTCTGGGGCGGTGTGTCTTGGCGGATTCGACAGCCGATGTACCTATTCTAAAAAATCAATCCCAATATTTTTCTGGTAAGGTACAAACTCTCCCTGTCGGGGAATTGAACCCCGGTCTCCCGCGCGACAGGTGGGGATACTAACCACTATACTAACGAGGAACTTCGGTTTGGGGAGACACGCTTGGCCAACTGAGGGTTTCTGCGCCTCTGAAATCACTCCATTTACTGAAGATGCTCGATTTGTCTGTGAAATCAGTAAAATCGCGGCAACTCAATACCATGTGGAAAGGAAGATCGTCCCATGTTAATTTTGGAAGACTGGATGCAAGATCACCCAAACAGTTCCGCATGTATTGAGCTGTAAATATTGAGGCGGTTGTTCACTTCAGACCCTGACATCTGCAGGCGGGCTAATGGCAGCAATATTCACGCGATCAGTTCCACTGGCATGAGATTCCGCAAAAATTATATCAGAAATTATGTTTGGCTCCATGTAAAGTAAAAACAATTTAAATTAACCAGTTGCCTAAACAGGGCCACTACTTATATAGTCAGCAAGCAACATTAGACTTTAGTGCAAATCAGGAGATGCGTATTTTTGCTTTTCCCAGAAAACACATTGAATTAAACTGTCTTGTTCACCACCACGACACAGTATGAAGAGAGATGGATCGGCAGGCTCCAATATCACGAATCACGTCGACGCTGGTTACATTCGTGTCAGAAGTGTGTCGGCCCAGGGCACAGTGTCTGAGGGGCTGGGTCTGCGTGGGGCAATTATGATATTCAGTACACTGTCAATGAGATTTCGTTCCCCTTTACTTCGTAATAATAGACAGAGTAGTGAAGCAAAGAAGACATGAAAGACAAATTCAGGAACCACGGTTCAGAAGGGTCCACTATGCGTCACTTTACAAGACATTTCTTGGAATGAGGCTGATGCGTGTTGAGAGATGATCCGGTTCATCAGATTTATACATTTTTTGTCCAGTTTCTGCATTTTCATCGCGGTTCGAAGGCCGTTGTTTTATATCGCGGGGTGCAGGTCATCTGTATCGGCGAATCTGTTCCTAACCAGTAGCTGCGAATCACTGTCCGATCCTGCCTGAGTTGGTTGAGTTGACCGTTGTTGAAATCTCTTTGAATTGTATCGTTTTTGCGTGTGCATATAGTGTGTGACAAATGGCGCATGTTGAAGTCAGCGTTTTTCTTTTACAGGGGCAAATGTGGGAAATGAAGAAGGTAATGTGTCCGGTTCGCTGACCCACGCATTGCACAGAAATATTGGTGCGGGCGGTTTTGATGAGCAGTCTCAATTCCGCCCTGTTGATTGCATCTCTGGGGCGGTGTGCCTTGGCGGATTCGACAGCCGATGTTCCAATTCTAAAAAATAATTCGCAATTTTTTTCTGGGAAGGTACAAACTCTCCCAGTCGGGAATTTGAACCCCGGTCTCCCACGTGACAGGCAGGGATACTAACCACTATACTAACGAGTAAATGCTATTTTGTGAGCCCCGCTTGTCCAACTGAGGGTTTCTGTGCCTCTGAAATCACTCCATTTACTGAAGATGCTCGATTTGTCTGTGAAATCAGTACAATCGCGGCAACTCAATACCATGTGGAAATGAAGATCGTCCCATGTTAACTTTGGAAGACTGGATGCAGGATCACCCAATCTCTTCCACGTGTATTAAGCTGTAAATATTGAGGCGGTTGTTCACTTCAGACCCTGAAATCTGCAGGCGGGCTCATGGCAGCAATATTCACGCGATTAGTTCCAGTGGCATGAGATTCCGCAGAAATTAGATCGGAAATTATATTTGGCTCCATGTAAAGTAAAAACGATTTCAATTAACCCGTTGCCTAAACAGGGCCACTACTTATATAGTCAGCAAGCAACATTATACATCAGACTTTTGTGCAAATCAGGAGATGCGTATTTTTGCTTTTCCCAGCAAACACATTGAATTAAACTGTCTTGTTCACCATCAGGACACAGTATGAAGAGAGGTGGGATCGGCAGGTTCCAAAATCACGAATCACGTCGACGCTGGTTACATTCGTGTCAGAAGTGTGTCGGCCCAGGGCACAGTGTCTGCGGGACTGGGTCTGCGTGGGGCAATTATGATATTCAGTACACTGTCAATGAGCTTTCTTTCCCCTTTTGCTACCCTCTTGCTATTTATGTACGTGTAAAAAGCCTTGGGATTTTCCTTCACCCTACTTTCCAATGACGTATCATGACCCCTTCTAGCCCTCCTGACTCCTTGCTTAAGTTCCTTCCTACTTTCCTTATATTCCACACAGGCTTCATCTGTTCCCAGCCTTTTAGCCCTGACAAATGCCTCCTTTTTCTTTTTGACGAGGCCTACAATATCTCTCGTTAACCAAGATTCCCGAAAATTGCCGTATATATCCTTCATCCTCACAGGAACATGCCGGTCCTGAATTCCTTTCAACTGACACTTGAAAGCCTCCCACATGTCAGATGTTGATTTGCCCTCAAACATCTGCCCCCAATCTAGGTTCTTCAGTTCCCGCCTAATATTGTTATAATTAGCCTTCCTCCTATTTAGCACATTCATCCTAGGACCACTCTTATCCTTGTCCACCAGTACTTTAAAACTTACTGAATTGTGGTCACTGTTACCGAAATGCTCCCCTACTGAAACATCTACCACCTGGCCGGGCTCATTCCCCAATACCAGGTCCAGTACCGTCCCTTCCCTAGTTGGACTGTCTACATATTGTTTTAAGAAGTCTTCCTGGATGCTCCTTACAAACTCCGCCCCGTCTAGGCCCCTGGCACTAAGTGAGTCCCAGTCAATATTGGTGAAGTTGAAGTCTCCCATCACCACACCCCTGTTGTTTTTACTCTTTTCCAAAATCTGTCTACCTATCTGCTCCTCTATCTCCCGCTGGCTGTTGGGATGCCTGTAGGAACCCCCCCAACATTGTAACTGCACCCTTCTTATTCCTGATCTCTACCCATATAGCCTCACTGCCCTCTGAGGTGTCCTCCCGCAGTACAGCTGTGATATTCTCCCTAACCAGTAGCACAACTCCGCCTCCCCTTTTACATCCCCCTCTATCCCGCCTGAAACATCTAAATCCTGGAACGTTTAGCTGCCACACATACACAGTCACAGACTTTTTCAGAGACAAACGATCTCTCCCTCAGGCACGCGCTTAGCATAAACTATTTCCAAAACACATTCTCTTTTTCTGTCTCCCTCTCACACATATGCACATATTCTCTGATACAATCGCACTCCCTCTAGCTCTCTGCCTCAGAAACACAGACACAAATTGCTTCTGAGTTTGCCTATCTCTCTGTGTCTCTCTTTCACACACACACACACACAGACAGACAAGGACCGTTCTGTCACACGCTCTCTCTCTCTCAAACGCACACACACAAACTCTTTCTGGCTCTCTCTCGCTGTCCTTATCTCTCTCTCTACCTCGCTATACCTCTTTCAATCTCTCTCTCACATACACACTGTCACAGACTCTTGTCATGATATTCAAACACACACATCATGATGGACACACCAACAGGCAAATCAGAGCACACAACACCACAACCAATCACAGACAAGAACACCAACCACATAAAAAGCACGAGCACGACACCTGGTGGGCAGTAGGTCTGGGGATAAAGAAACAGAGAAGAGCTGTTACAACATCACAAGCAGGGAACCCCCACGTGCAGAGTGCAAAGACAAAACTGTACATAGTAAGTTTGAATAAAATAGCGTTGTACCATATACAACCGTGTTGGCTCATCTGTGTGTCAGAACACCCAACACCACATGGTACAGGAGTGGATCGATACCTGCCTACTAACCTGCCATTCTGGACATGGACCGCACCGACAAACCGCAGCCGTTGCAAGTCGCGGGGAACCTAGGTACCAATTGGAAGCTCTTCAGGCAGCGATTTGACCTGTACATCCGTGCCACCGAAAAACAGAGTGCCTCGGATGACACGAAGATTGCAATGCTCCTCTTCTACGCAGGTCAGCACGCCACCGACGTCTTCAACTCACTGGTGTTCGAAGAAGGCGAAAACCAATCCAAATATGACACGGTCATCCTCAAACTGGACCAGCACTTTCAAGTTGAAGTAAATGAAAGTTTTGAAAGATACCTCTTTCAGCAACGCCTGCAAGGTAAGGAGGAGCTTTTTCAACCCTTCTTGACGCACCTCCGGATTCTAGCGCAGTCCTGCGGTTACGGCACCACCACAGAGTCCATGATCAGGGACCAGATTGTTTTTGGCGTTGCCTCTAGTGGCCTACGCCAGCAGCTTCTTAAAATGAAAAGCCTCACCTTAGCGTCTGCTGTGGAAGCCTGTGTCCTCCACGAAAATGCTACCTGCCGTTTTGCCCGATTTCAGGCGTCCGAGTTGGCACGGAGGGGGTCCCCAGCCGTCGAATCGGCAAGCCAGGCCGCCCACGACGTCGAACGCATCCAGGCCGTCGATTACTTCCCGACCCACGGCCCGGACGACAGCGGCCGCTTCCCGCGCTTTTCGCGGTCTCCCGCGCAGGTGCGCGCCAAAAATAACGGCCACCACGAGGGACGCACTGCGCAGGCGCGCCCACCGCAAGATCGCACTGCGCATGCGCAGTGGCGCAACGAACGCCGTGACGTCATGACGTGCGGCAATTGTGGAGCTCTACATTTAAAAGGTCCTGCAAAAAACCGACAGTGCCTCAGATGTGGCAAGATGGGCCACTACGCAGCCCACTGTCGTTCGGCTCAACCCATGGATCCGGCGCATCCTCGACAATCTCGCAGACAAGTCAGGACCGTCCAGCCCACGCATCAAGACTTCCAGTTAAGTGATGCAGATGACCAGGATGCCTTCCGCGTTTCCGTCATCGATGTCAACAAGGTCAATGCCATCAATCCAGCCGATGAGTGGTGTGCCACCCTGACGGTCAACCCGAACTCGTCGCAAGCCCATTAGACTGGACTTATAATACCGTTCATATGTTTAACAAGTTGCACAATTTTACATGATAACCTGTTGTTGTTTATCGTTCCAGATGTCGTCTGACTGGACAACTGTTCAAGTTTTTTTTTCTTCTTCTCTCGTTCGCATTTATGTTATGTTATGGTACAACTTGGTTCATGTGACGCACCCGACATCGCCCCATGTACATAGTTCCGTCATATTCACATGCTGCACACGACACACACACACTCTTAGATGCACTCACGACACGATCATATTTATTACCACGTAGGCACATATCTTTGTAAAAAGGGGTGATGTCATGATATTCAAACACACACATCATGATGGACACACCAACAGGCAAATCAGAGCACACAACACCACAACCAATCACAGACAAGAACACCAACCACATAAAAAGCACGAGCACGACACCTGGTGGGCAGTAGGTCTGGGGATAAAGAAACAGAGAAGAGCTGTTACAACATCACAAGCAGGGAACCCCCACGTGCAGAGTGCAAAGACAAAACTGTACATAGTAAGTTTGAATAAAATAGCGTTGTACCATATACAACCGTGTTGGCTCATCTGTGTGTCAGAACACCCAACACCACAACTCTCAAAAACGTTTTTCTGACACAAACACTCTCACTCTCTCTCTCCTCCACACACTCTTTCTGGCACATTCTACCTCTCTATCTCTCTCTGCCTCTGCCTCTGTCTCCATCACTATCTCTATCTCTGCCCAGTTCGGCCTACTCCCATTTTTGTCTGGTCTCGTCCAGTGGAGTTCTAGCTCCATCCAGTAGCTATCCGAATATTTTGACATAAACATCCACCCCGTCTCGCTGCTGCTGCCTCTCAGGTCCTCCAGTCGTGTGTTTTCTGGGGGCCCGGGGTACCCTACAGTCTCTTTGCGGAGGAGGTGTTTTATTTGGAAGTGTCTCAATTCCTGTCCTTTTCCTAGTGTCCACTTCCTCATCACTTCGCCCAGTGTCGCCAATGGGCTCGTTGTGCATCTTGCTGAGGAGCATAGGAGTGCTGATGACACACAGACTACTTTAGACGCACGCACACACTCGCTCACACACACAGACTACTTTTAATGCATGCGCACACACAGGCTACTTTTGACACGCACACGCACTCTCTGGCACACACAGACTACTTTTGACGCACACGTTCATTCTCTCGCACACACTCGCACACACACATGCATATACTACTTTGGACGTGCATGTTCACTCTTTCATGCACACACACGCATGCACAGACTACTTTTGACGTACAGGTTCACTCTCTTGCGCACACACAGATAGACTATTTCTGATGCACATCTCGCTCTTGCACACACACAGACTATTTCTGACGCACAACTCTCTCTCGCACACACACTTGCGCTCAGACACACAGACTAACTTTGAGTCACAGGTTCATTCTCTCGCACAGAAACACACAGAGAGACTACCTTTGACGCACACATCTCTCTCGCACGCACACACAGACTATTTCTGACGCAATGCTCTCCCTCTTGCATACGCACGCAGACTATTTCTGATGCACATCTCGCTCTCCCGCGCACACACTTGCACACACACAGACTACTTTTGACTCACAAATTCACTCTCTCGCACACACACTCGCACACACAGACTATTTCTGATGCACAATCCCTCCCTCTCTCGCAAACGCACAGACTATTTCTGACGCACATCTCTCTCTCCCGCACACACACTTGCACACACACAGACTACTTTTGACTCACAAATTCACTCTCTCGCACACACAGACTATTTCTGACGCACATCTCTCTCGCCCGCGCACACACTTGGACACACACACAAACAGACCACTTTTGACGCACATCTCTCTCTCTTGCACATAAACACAGACGATTTCTGACGGACATCTCTCTCTCTCTCGCACACAGACACAGACTATGTCTGATGCACATCTCTCTCTCCTGCACACACAGACTATTCCTGACGCACATGCTCGCCCCCTCGCGCACACACACACACTCTATTTCTGACACACATGCTCTCCCTCTCGCAGACACACAATTTCTGACACAATGCTCTCCGTCTCTCTTACTCTCTCTCTCACAGACACAGACACAGACTCTTTCTGGCACACATCGTCTCTCTCCAGCGCAAACCCACGCACACAAACTCTTTCTGACACACACTCACTCTCTCTTAATCCCTCTCACACACAGGCACAGACTCTTTCTGACACCACTCTCTCGCTCTCTTCCCCCCTCTCTCTCCCTCTCACACAAACACACTCACACACAGACGCTTTCTGAAATATACAATCACTCTTTCTCGCGCACACGCACTCATACGCACACAGAGACTCTTTCTGACACACCCGATCTCCCCCTACCTACCTCCCTCTCTCGCCCACACACACAAACACTTTCTGATTCCCTCTATCTTTCAATCTTTCTCCCTCTCATACACACATACAGTCATCGACTCTTTCTGACGCAGACACACTCCATCTCTCGCTCTCTCTTAATGAAGTTTCATCAGATTTGTTCCAGGGATTTTTCGAGTGTCCTATCAAGATAGATGGAAGAAGCTAGGCCGGTATTTTGCACAGTTTATTTCTGACACACACACTCTCTCTCACTCTCTCTCTCCCGCTCCCTCTTATTTTGAGCAGTAAGTTGATAAGATTGAGAAATATAAAATACTTATAAGGGTAGACAGCTTAGCTGCAGGTAAAATGTTAACCATTGTTTGTGAGTTTGGAACCGGTGGGACAATAGCAAAAGCAAAAAGCAGCAACCCATTTAGTAGAAAGGTGACGATATTTACTCAAAAGATTGTTGAATAATCAAAATTTTCTGTGCCAGAGGACCATGGGAGCTCAGAAATTGAGTGGTATTGTGATTGAATACAGCTGTTTATCGGAAGTATGTTTGTATCGAACAGATGTGTTATCATCACCATCCAACTTACTCCCTCAATGCCACTCAATATATATTGAAGGAAATGGAGCAGATTGGTATGAAGAAAATGGAGACCACATGTTTATTTGGAACAAAAGAGCTTAGATGAATGAATGGAGAAAAGCATTTTCAGAGCATAATATAGAAAAAAGCAAACAGCGTTCAAGCCAATATATGTCGATCAAGCCTAATAAAGCCCAAAACATTATAAATATGATTCTCGGGGGATAACAATGGCAAGAATTGAAGATGAACATTGATCAACACTTTCGTATGACGTGTTTGAAAAGGTGGGTACGTTGTTTGAGTGCTCCGTCTCCTTATAACAATACCACTAATAGCACTACTGATTATACTTTAATAACAGGAGTAGCAATAATGCAAATGCATTGGCTGAGGTGCAAACAAAATCCACAAACATAATTTCAGATGTGAGGCAGCGCATTTCATGAAGTGTAAACGGTGAAGAGGGAAGGACAGGGGTAATCTGATGACAGTGTTTGCATGCCGCACAATTTCTAGGGAAGAGCTCCAGATATTCCCAATTGTAGTCAGACTAAATCTAGATAAGAAAACAAGATGAGAGTAAAACTAATAATTTCCTCTCGAAATACAGCAGCATGTTTATCACCAATTACTAAACAGAATGTGGAACTTCCCTCCAGTTTGCTGAATTGATCAGAATATCTCAGAACCATTTTTCTCTGGGTTGGAGATTAAGATGAAAGAAGAGGAAACAGCAGCATTAGAAAGTGTTGCCGTTTTGTTCAATTGGGGGTGATTAAAGCTTGTCAACTGCGGACATCACCATATCCAAGCGGAGTCTCTGATTGTTTGGGATTTCAGTTAGTCAGTGTTCTGAACTTGCCGATTGGCTCAGGGGGCATCATTCTGTGGTTGGACCTCCTGATTGGCTGAAAGGCTGTCCGGCAGCGGCTGGAGATCCTGATTGGCTGAGGGGCTGTAGGTCAGTTTTATTTATTGGTTAATTTGATAATTGTTGTAACCGGATATTTCACCGCGATCTTGATCTGCTCCCTGAACCTGGACTGAGTCACCACATAAATAAATGTGTTTGTGCAGCAATTTAAATCCCGCATCATAAATCCGACTTCTTGTAAATTATATTGTGGAATGGTGAGGTAATATAATCCTCTCAAATCAATATAGAAAAATTTAATAACAAACACAGTCCAGAGGAGAATGAAAGCTCCGGAGATGCTGAAGAGTAAAATCATTGACTTCCTTCTGCTCTCCATCTCTGGGTCTTTACGATTGTCTCCCTGACTCTGAGCCCTCAGTGCCTTCCGGCTTCGACTTGTGATTAAAATGTGTCTGACTGTCAGAGTGTTGATCAACAGGATTAAAAAGAATGGGATCAATGGAGTTAAAATCTGATCAAACCAGTTGTATACAACCCATCCGGTATCAGTGTAATAGCTGCTCTTTGTCTGACAGAACCACGGCACATTGTCGATTATCTGTACAGGTTTATTTGTAAAGTACCGTGGGATGTTTTTTATACAGAGCAAGAGGCCGCTTGTTGACAGGACCACAGCCGCTGTTTTCCCGGTGCAATAGTGTCTTTTCAGTTTCTGGCAGCAAATGGCCACAAATCGATCAAAGGAGAATGTGAGGGTGAACCAGACAGAACAGTCCGCGGCTGCAGGCATCAGAACACCGTTAACACGGCACACATAAGTAAGGTCCAGGAAATTCCAGGGGAAATAATAGCGATTGATCTTGTTCAGTATGGGACGAGTGATCATAAACATCAGATCTGCCGCCGCCATGGCCACCAGGTAGCGAGTGGTGCAGGTAGCGAGGCCACACTTGCCCCGACTCAGAATCGCAATTCCCAGTAAATTCGCTGTCAGAGAGAAGGAAGAAGTGTCTGGAAATTACTGATGAAACATTCTCTGTGTCTGAACCGGGACAGGATTTCAGTTTCAATATAATGGGCAGTGGGTGGGTGGGAGTGTTGGCAGCGGAGTGGGCACAGAGATTAACATTGCAGAGAGGGAAGTAACAGCAAATGTACCCCGAGTGTTTAAGACATGGGACGGGGAAAAATGTGAGTTGCCACCCTGTCAGATTGATGGCAGTGGGAGGAAAATGCTCAGAATTCAAATACCTTTGGAAGAGGTTACATTTCTCATTTATTCTGAAATATATGATTAACTCAGACTGAGCGGGTTTCCAAAATCGGACACAAATATATCAGAGATTGTCATCCCTCCTCACTCCCAATTATTGCAACACACCCTGATTCGACTGTTCCCTGTGCTAAATTCCTGAAGTAGTTTGACACCACTCCTGGATTATTGCAATCCTCCACGATCAATCGAAAAAATTAAACCAGCGCAGGTCCTCCCTCGTTTATAATTATGAGACGCATAAAGATTGTTCAGTGTCCAGGAAATTCGCCCGGCAAACCCTTTCCATGCTCAGTCGTTGGTAATGCACCCTCTCCCAGGAATACTCCATTGTCATGTTCCAAACACCCACAGATCACATTATTCTCAGGGGTGCATGCTCTCCCGGTTTGGAAAGAATTCCGGACAAGCATTTCTCAGGAATTTTCCCTCTCTGCCATTGGACATTGCCCAGGATTCACTTGCCAGAAATATAATCTCTCCAGACTGCATTTGCTTAAAAAGATGGATTCAAAAGTTCCACGTCTAAAGTTGCTGAGCTTTAAGTTGAGGCCTGAGGGCCGTAACATCCTAATTGGAAGATGCGATGCTGCTCCTGCAGCTTGCGTTGTGCTTCACTGGATCCTTGCAGCAGGCCAAGGACAAACATGTGGATATGATGGCAAGGTGCTGAGTTAAAATGGCCGCAACAGAAAGGCTGGGGTCATGCTTGTGGTCAGAGTAAAGGTGTCCTGCAAAACGGTCTCCCAGTCTATGTTTAGACTCCCGAATGTAGTGGAGACGGTATTGGGCGCAGTGAAGTCTGCAGACCAAATTGAAGAAACACAAGTGAAAAGCTGCTTCACCAGAAAGGACAGTTTGCTGCCAAGAATTATGAGACGGGAGGACGTAAAGCGACAAATATTTCACGCTCTGTGAATGCAAAGGTAGGTGCCGTAGGGAGAACATAGAACATAGAGGGCAGAAGGAGGTCATTCGGCCCATCGAGACTGCACTGACCCACTTAAGCTATCACTTCCAACCTATCCCCGGAACGCAATAACCCCTCCTAACCTTAACCTTGGTCACTAAGGGCAATTTAGCATGGCCAATCCACGTAACCTGCACATCTTTGGACTGTGGGAGGAAACCGGAGCACCCGGAGGAAACCCACGCAGATACGGGGAGAACGTGCAGACTCCACACAGACAGTGACCCAGCGGGGAATCGAAGCTGGGACCCTAGCGCTGTGAAGCCACAGTGCTATCCACTTGTGCTACCGGCTGTAAGAGGATGGGGTGTTGTTGTGATGGAGAAGTGGACAACGGTGACAAAGAGGGAGCAGTATCTGAGGAATGCAAAACAATGTCGTGTTGGCGAGAGAACAAGAACAAAGAACAATCCAGCACAAGGAACTGGCCCTTCTGCCTTCCAAGCAGTACCAACTTTTGCCAAAACCCTTAGCACTTCCTTGTGCCGTATCCCTCTATACCCATTCTATCCATGTGTTTCTCAAGATGCCTTTTGAACACCATTAATATATCTGCTTCCACTACCTTCCCTGGCAACGCATTCCAGGCACTCACTATCCTCAGCGTAAACAAACCTGCCTCGCACATATCCTCTAAACGTTGCCCCACGGACTTTAAACTATGCCCCCTGGTGACTGGCCCCTCCACCCTGGGAAAGAATGCCTACCCATCCACTATATCCAAGCCCCACATAATTATGTAGACCTCTATCAGGTCACCCCTCAACCTCCGTCTTTCAAATGACAACAGTCCAGGTCTATTCAGTCTCTCCACATAGCTAACACCCTCCAGGCCAGGCAACATCCTGGTAAATGTCCTCTGCGCCCTCTCCAAAGATTCCACATCCTTCTGGTGGTGTGGCGACCAAGATTGTGCGCAATATTCCAAGTGCGGCCTTGCCAAGCTTCTATACAACTGCAGCATAACATGCCAGTTTTTGTGCTCGATTTCCAGTCCAATGAAGGCAAGCATTCTGCATGCTTTATTGACTACCTTGTCCACTTGTGCTGCCACCTTCAAAGATCTGTGGACCTGCACGACCAGATCTCTCTGACTTTATATATTCCTGACAGTTTTATCATTTACCATATATTTCGACTCACCAAAATGCATTTCCTCACATTGGTCCGGATTAAACTCCTGTTGCCATTTTGCTGCCCAAGTCTCCAACCAATCAATGTTCTGTTGTATCTTCTGACAATCCTCATCACTAGTTGCCACTCCACCAACCCTGGTATCATTCGCGAAATTACGAATCAAACCGGCTACATTTTCCTCCAAATCGTTTATGTACATCACAAACAACAGAGGCCCAAGCAAAGAGCCCTACGGAACACCACTAGTCACAACCTTCCATTCAAAAAACTCCCGTCTCCTGCTACTCTTTGCCTTCTGTGACTGAGCCAGTTCAGTATCCATCTTACCATCTCACCTCTGATCCCGTGTGACTCCACCTTTCGTACCAGTCTGCCATGAGGCATCTTGTCAAATGCTTTACTAAAGTCCATGTAAACAACATCCACCGCCCCCCCCTAATGAATCATCTTCTTTACCTCCTCAAAAATCTTGATCAAGTAATTGAGGCACGACATTCCCTTCGCAAAACCACGCCGTCTATCGTTTATGAATCCACTTGTTTCTAAATGGGTATCAAGCCTGTCCCTGAGAATTCTCTGCAATAATTTACCTGCTACCGACGTGAGGCTCACCGGCCTATATTTTCCAGGATTATCCCTGCTTCCCTTCTAAAACAGGGTACCGCATTAGTTATTCTACAGTCATCTGGGATCTCACCTGGGGTAAACATGTGTTTTGTGGCAGCATCATGCTGGAGGTTGCACAACCGGTGGAGTTTGGTCCTTTGAATGCGGAGGCCGATGGTGTGGAAGGTGAGGATAGGGGAATCCAGTTATATTTCCGGGAGAGAAGGGAATGTGTGAGGGGGCATAGGTGCCAGAAATGAAGTGAATACGGTTGAGAGTCCTGGTATTGGAAAAGGAAGACATGCCGGAAGGGTTACTTTCAAACATGGCATCGTGAGAACGATGGAGAGACTGCGGGAATGGGATTCCGTATCAGAGGAGGCTACAAGGTAACTTCGGATTCGGTGGGCTTTCCTTATTTGTTCTTGAAATGTGTCTGCTGCTGCATGAGTCAGCATTTGTTACTCATCCCTAATTGCCCTTGATCTTAGTGGTTCCTCAGATCGTTTCCGAGGGGGGTGGGGGAGCAGTTACGAGTTACATTCTTCGCGGTATGTTTCTGCAGTCATGCAGGCCATTGCTTGATGGGTGATCCAGACCGGCTTTTACTTTTGATTTCAATTGTCACCATCTGCCATGGGGAGATTCGAACCCAGGACACTATCATTACTCTGGGTCACTGGATTGCTATTCTCATGACAATACCGCTCCTCCACCGCCCACCCTAATTGCGTCATAAGAAATAGTCAGGTGAAGAAAGGCTTGGGAATTGTCGGAAATGGACCCTGTAAAGGTGAAAGAGGGTTGCAAATTGGAAGGAAAGTCGAATTATAATTGCACAGTTTGCAGACTAAAACAAATTGGAGTGACAGTGAAGACAGAGAAAGAATACAACCTTGCAAAGTGGGTATTTTTATGTGAATTTAATTTCCCTACAGCTCATAGAACATAGAACATAGAAAATACAGCACAGAACAGGCCCTTCGGCCCACAATGTTGTGCCGAACCGTTGTCCTAGATTAATCATAGATTATCATTGAATTTACGGTGCAGAAGGAGGCCATTCGGCCCTTTGAGTCTGCACCGGCTCTTGGAAAGAGCACCCTACCCAAACTCAACACCTCCACCCAACACCAAGGGCAATTTTGGACACTAAGGGCAATTTATCATGGCCAATCCACCTACCCTGCACATCTTTGGAATTCAAGCTCACTGTCCGTTGCTGGAATTTCAACAGACATTCTTGGAAAACAAGTGTTTAAAACAACTGGTGGGGTGTCTGTGTTCAGTTAACATGTTCACAATTGTTTGTAACAGGAACACTTTAAAAACAGCCAGAAAAATTGAACAAACATTGGATTTCATATCAGGATTAATACAAATGCGAGAAATGTCACACGATGGCACAATAGTTAGCACTGTGCCATCACAGCTCCAGGGTTCCAGGTTCGCTTCCCGGCTTGGGTCACTGTCTGTGCGTAGTCTGCACGTCCTCCCCGTGTCTGCGTGAGTTTCATCCGGGTTCACCAGTTTCCTCCCACAGTCCAAAGATGTGCAGGTTAGGTGGATTGGCCATGTTACATTTACCCTTAGTGACCAAAAGGTTTAGGAGGGGTTACTGTGTTACGGGGAAAGGGTGCTTAAGTGGGATGGTCTTTCCAGGGGTTGGTGCAGACTTGATGGGCCAAATGGCCTCCTTCTGCACTGTAAATTTCTCTGTTTCTACCTATTAGAATACTGTACTGTTCTGGGTTTAAAGAAATGTCAGACGTTGGGTGATATCTGTTTCTGTTGGAACAGTTCAATGGAAAACAGAGATATCGAGATATTTCACTTCACACAATAGATATCAAACATTTTCAACGCACAGCTAAACTATTCCTGCCTTTAATCTATTCCAACGATATAATCGTGAGAGAGAGAGAGAGTTCCATAGAATGAAGCGAGTACTCAACACCACAATACATTATTTCAAAATAGAATCACCTTATTTCAGTCAAGTACCTGTCCCAATACAATGCGACTCGTATAGGTAGTCCTAGTAATAGATGGATAATTGGATCAAATATCACACTCTGGTGAGAGACCCACATTCAGTACAATTCTACACTGACAGATACTTCCAACAATCCTTGTTCACTCTCTCATATTCCACTGCGGTTAGAGACCCTCATTCAGTGTGATTTCTTTCTGACTCCCATTAAATCCTCCTTCAGAGAGATTGTATTCACTGAGATCCAATCCAACATTATACAAGATTCCACTGCATGTAATAACTGTATTGATCGGAGTTACAAACAGAGGTTTAGTGTTAGATGAATAATGAGTTGGAAACCATAGACATTTGCCTTATCCTTCATCAGTTGACTGTAGAATAGTGAGCACGAGATCAGCATTACACTTTTTCAATCTGTTTAATATCACAGAGCCACTCACACACAAATTAGGACAACAATGGAGATCATAACTTACCGTTAACGCCAACAATTGTTAGAATTGGGTAGAATATTTTCTCAGATGTATCAATTGGAAGAACCATATTCAATGTGAAGTCACCTGCTCCTTCGTGCTGTTGACAGTCTCTCTGTCTTAAACTCTGAAGTCATATATTTCCAAAGCCTTTAATTTATACCATGAGGGACTACCTCAGGGATATTGAGGTTGCAACATCGTTTAACTTATTGAATTAATATAGAGGAGCAAACAGATTACGACATTGAGTTCAGTGAAAGGAAATATTACTTTTGGAGTGAATGACCTCTTTCCAAACACTGGACTATGTTGATCACATTGATCAACAAATAATAACAGAAAGGAGGGAGTCCACTCATACACCAACAGTCCCCTCTCCAGATCTCAGATTGTTTCAGTGATATTCGTCACTCGACTGTGACCACTGGGTGCTTCAGTTCCAATTGTCAGTGTGTTTCTCTGGGTGGTCCCACTGCACTCTGGGGTGTAGCTCCTTCTTTAACTGTGACATAAACATAGAACTTACAGTGCAGAGGGTGGCCATTGGACCCATCGAATCTGCACTGGCCCTTGGAATGAGCATCCTAACTAAGCCCACACCCTCACCCTGTCCCCAGTAACCCCACCAAACGTAAGGGCAATTTACCATGGCCAATCTACCTAACCTACACATGTTTGGACTGTGGGAGGAAACCGGAGCACCCAGAGGAAACCCACACAGACACTGGGAGAACGGGTAGACTGCGCAAAGGCAATGAGCCAAGTCGGGAATTGTACCTCGGACCCTGGAGCTGTGACGCAAATGTGCTAGCCATTGTGCTACCATGACCATTCAATGATTCAGCTGCAATTTCCAGCGTGCTTCTCTGAGTGGTTCTAGTGCACTCAGGAATGCCGCGAGATGTAAGAAGTCTTAAAACACCAGGGTAAAGTCCTGATGTGGAGATGCCGGCTTTGGACTGGGGTGAGAACAGTAAGAAGTCTTACAACACCAGGTTAATGCCCAATAGGTTTGTTTTGAATCACTAGCTTTCGGAGCACCTGAGGAAGGAGCAGTGCTCCGAAAGCTAGTGATTCGAAACAAACCTGTTTGACTTTAACCTGGGGTTGTAAGACTTCTTACTGAGGTTAAAGTCCAACAGGTTTGTTTCGAATCACTAGCTTTCTGAGCACTGCTCCTTCCTCCGGCGGCATCTCCATATCATCACTAACTGTGACCATTCAGTGAATCAGTCCCAATACTCAGTGTGTTTTTCTGGGTGGTTCCATTACACTCTGGGGTTAGCTGCACCTTTAACTGTGACCACCCAGTGATTCAGTTTCAATTGTTATTTTGTTTCTCCGGATGGGTTTCGACTGCACTCTTGGTGTAGGTGCACTTTAACTGTGACGGTTCTGTTCCAATTGTTAGTGTGTTTCCAACGTTGTTCCACTGCAAACTGAGGTCTTGCTGCCTCTTTAACTGCAACCATTCAGTGATTCAATTCCAATTGTTAATTTGTTTATCTGGGTAGGTCTACTGCACTGTGGGCTGCAGCAGCCTCTCTAACTTCGAACAATTCCTTTATTTGATTATAGTGTGTTCATAAAGTGCGCATTCCAGTGAATTAAATATCCAAACTGTTTAAACGCCAAAGAAAATTATTGCAACAGTAAATTTAATGCAGCTCCTCAAACCGAGACAATGAATTGCAACATTGGAACACATCAGAAGAGTGAGAGCCTGCAGCTGATGCAAAAAACAACACGTTGTCGAGCAGCAAAAGCAAATCAAGCGATGAAAACTAATACAGCGCCTCGAACGGATGCTGCCCCTCCAGCTGACAACACACTAAAACTATGATGTGCTGGCACAAGAAAGGGCGTACCAACCTCCCCGAACAGGCGCCGGAATGTGGCGACTAGGGGCTTTTCACAGTAACTTCATTTGAAGCCTACTTGTGACAATAAGCGATTTTCATTATTTTTCATTTCAGATAAATGTCATTAGAGAAAGAGAGAGTAGAATATGAAGAGGGCGAAAGAGAAAGTGGGTGGAGTAACAGAGCATGAGAGAAAAGATGGTGAGAGAGAAAGAGTGTGAGGAGAAAGATGATGAGAGAGCAATAACGAGGTAAAGAGAGAGTGTGAGAGGAAGAGGACAAGAGAGAATGAGGGTAAGGGCGTAAAGGGGTGGTAAAGAAATAGGGCGAGAGATAGAGAAATTGAGAGAGAATGAGGCTGAGACCGAAAGGGGATGAGCGCGAAAGAGAATGAGAGAGTAAGAGCGTGAGAGAAAGTGAGTGAGAGACAAAGAGGGTGGGGGAGAAAGAGGATGGAGAAATAAAGAGTAAAACGACAGAAGGAGTTTCATTTTTTCTCTCTCTCTCTTTCTGTACCTATCTATCTACCCTATCCATTTATCTATCATCTATTTATCTATCTATCTATCTGTCCACCTATCTATCTATCTGTCTGTCTGTCTGTCTGTCTATCTACCTATCTATCATCTATTTCTCTCTCTCTCTCTCTCTCTCCCAGTCATAGTAGCTTTGTGATTGGAAAATCATGTGTCACGAATTTGATTCAGTATTTTGAAGGGGTAACCAAGAAGGTAGATGAGGGCAGTGCATTCGACGTTATCTGTATGGATTTTAGCAAGGCCTTTAACAAGATACTGTATGGTAGGTTGTTGCAAAAGTTTAAATCGCACGGTATCCAGTGTGGGGTAGCCAATAGGGTGAAACGCTTGGCTTGACGATAGAAGACAAAGGGTGGTTGTAGAGGGTTGTTTTTCAAACTGGATGTCTGTAACCAGCGGTGTGCCTCATGCATCAGTGCTGGGCCTGCTGTTATTTGCTTCTTTTATTAAGTATTTGGATCAGTGCTGGGTCTACTGTTATTTGTTTGTTTTATTAAGTATTTGGATGAGGATTTAGGACGCATGGTTCGTAGGTTTTCAGATGACATTAATATTGGTGACATAGTGGAGAGTGAAGAAGGTTATCTAGTATTGTAACGTGGTATAGACCAATGGGCCAGTGGGCCAATGAATGGCAGATGGAGTTTAATTTAGAAATATGTGAAGTGATGCATTTTGGTTGATCGAATCGGGGCGGGATCTACTCAGTTAATGATAGAGTGCCTTGAAGAAGACATGAAAGACAAATTCAGGAACCACGGTTCAGAAGGGTCCACTATGCGTCACTTTACAAGACATTTCTTGGAATGAGGCTGATGCGTGTTGAGAGATGATCCGGTTCATCAAATTTATACATTTTGTGTACAGTTTCTGCATTTTCATCGCGGTTCGAAGGCCGTTGTTTAATATCGCGGGGTGCAGGTCATCTGTATCGGCGAATCTGTTCCTAACCAATAGCTGCGAGTCACTGTCCGATCCTGCTTGATTGTCTTATTATTCACGAGTTGGTTGAGTTGACCGTTGGAGAAATCTCTTTGAATTGTATCGTTTTTGCGAGTGCATATCGTGTGCGACAAATGGCGCACGTTGAAGGCAGCGTATTTCTTTTACAGGGGCAAATGTGGGAAATGAAGAAGGTATGTGTCCGGTTCGCTGACCCACGCGTTGCACAAAAATATTGGCGTGGGCGGTTTTGATGAGCGGTCTCAATTCCGCCCTGTTGATTGCATCTCTGGGGCGCTGTGCCTTGGCGGTTTCGACAGGCGATGTACCAATTGTAAAAAAGGATTTCCAATTTTTTTCTGGTAAGCTACAAACTCTCCCCGGTCTCCCGCGTGACAGGCGGGGATACGAACCACTATACTAACGAGGAAATTAGGTTTGATGAGCCACGATTGGCCAACTGAGGGTTTCTGCACCTCTGAAATCACTCCATTTACTGAAGATGCTCTATTTGTCTGTGAAATCAGTAAAATAACGGCAACTCAATACCATGTGGAAAGGAAGATCGTCCCATGTTAATTTTGGAAGACTGGATGCAGGATCACCCAAACTCTTCCGCGTGTATTGAGCTGTAAATATTGAGGCGGGTGTTCACTTCAGACCCTGACATCTGCAGGCGGGCTAATGGCAGCAATATCCACGCGATCAGTTCCAGTGGCATGAGATTCCGCAGAAATTTGATCGGAAATTATATTTGGCTCCATGTAAATTAAAAACTATTTCAATTAACCAGTTGCCTAAAGAGGGCCACAACTTATATAGTCTGCAAGCAACATTATACATCAGACTTTTGTGCAAATCAGGAGATGTGTATTTTTGCTTTTCCCAGAAAACACATTGAATTCAACTGTCTTGTTCACCATCACGACACAGTATGAAGAGAGATGGGATCGGCAGGTTCCAAAATCACGAATCACGTCGACGGTGGTTACATTCGTGTCAGAAGTGTGTCGGCCCAGGGCACAGTGTCTGCGGGACTGGGTCTGCGTGGGGCAATTATGATATTCAGTACACTGTCAATGAGATTTCGCCTCCCTTTACTTCGTAATAATAGACAGAGTAGTGAAGCAAAGAAGACATGAAAGACAAATTCAGGAACCACGGTTCAGAAGGGTCCACTATGCGTCACTTTACAAGACATTTCTTGGAATGAGGCTGATGCGTGTTGAGAGATGATCCGGTTCATCAAATTTATACATTTTGCGTACAGTTTTTGCATTTTCATCGCGGTTCGAAGGCCGTTGTTTAATATCGCGGGGTGCAGGTCATCTGTATCGGCGAATCTGTTCCTAACCAGTAGCTGCGAGTCACTGTCCGATCCTGCCTGACTTGGTTGAGTTGAGCGTTGGAGAAATCTCTTTGAATTGTATCGTTTTTGCGAGTGCATATCGTGTGCGACAAATGGCGCATGTTGAAGGCAGCGTTTTTCTTTTACTGGGGCAAATGAGGGAAATGAAGAAGGTAATGTGTCCGTTTCGCTGACCCACGCATTGCACAGAAATATTGGTGCGGGCGGTTTTGATTAGCGGTCTCAATTCCGCACTGTTGATTGCATCTCTGGGGCGGTATGCCTTGGCGGATTCGACAGCTGATGTACCAATTCTAAAAAAAAATGACCACTTTATTTCTGGCAAAGAACAAGCTCTCCTCCTCGGGGAATTGAACCCCGGTCTCCCGCGTGACAGGTGGGGATACTAACCACTATACTAACGAGGAACTTTGAGTTTGTGAGCCCCGCTTGGCCAACTGAGGGTTTCTGCGCCTCTGAAATCACTCCATTGACTGAAGATGCTCGATTTGTCTGTGAAATCAGTAAAATCGCGTCAGCTCAATACCATGTGGAAAGGAAGATCGTCCCATGTTAATTTTGGAAGACTGGTTGCAGGATCACCCAAACTCTTCCGCGTGTATTGAGCTGTACATATTGAGGCGGTTCTTCACTTCAGACCCTGACATCTGCAGGCGGGCTAATGGCAGCAATATTCACGCGATCAGTTCCAGTGGCATGAGATTCCGTAAAAATTATATCGAAAATTATGTTTGGCTCCATGTAAAGTAAAAACGATTTCAATTAACCAGTTGCCTAAACAGGGCCACTACTTATATAGTCAGCAAGCAACATTATACATCAGACTTTTGTGCAAATCAGGAGATGCGTATTTTTGCTTTTCCCAGAAAACACATTGAATTAAACTGTCTTGTTCACCATCACGACACAGTATGAAGAGAGATGGGATCGGCAGATTCCAAAATCACGAATCACGTCGACGCTGGTTACATTCGTGTCAGAAGTGTGTCGGCCCAGGGCACAGTGTCTGAGGGACTGGGTCTTCGTGGGGCAATTATGATATTCAGTACACTGCCAATGAGATTTTGTTCCCCTTTACTTCGTAATAATAGACAGAGTAGTGAAGAAAAGAAGACATGAAAGACAAATTCAGGAACCACGGTTCAGAAGGGTCCACTATGCGTCACTTTACAAGACATTTCTTGGAATGAGGCTGATGCGTGTTGAGAGATGATCCGGTTCATCAAATTTATACATTTTGTGTCCCGTTTTTGCATTTTCATCGCGGTTCGAAGGCCGTTGTTTAATATCGCGGGGTGCAGGTCATCTGTATCGGGGAATCTGTTCCTAACCAGTAGCTGCGAGTCACTGTCCGATCCTGCTTGATTGTCTTATTATTCACGAGTTGGTTGAGTTGACCGTTGGAGAAATCTCTTTGAATTGTATCGTTTTTGCGAGTGCATATCGTGTGCGACAAATGGCGCATGTTGAAGGCAGCGTTTTTCTTTTACAGGGGCAAATATGGGAAATGAAGAAGGTAATGTGTCCGTTTCGCTGACCCACGCATTGCACAGAAATATTGGTGCGGGCGGTTTTGATGAGCGGTCTCAATTCCGCCCTGTTGATTGCATCTTTGGGGCGGTGTGCCTTGGCGGATTCGACAGCCGATGTACCAATTCTAAAAAATCATTCCCAATTTTTTTCTGGTAAGGTACAAACTCTCCCCGTCGGGGAATTGAACCCCGGTCTCCCGCGTGACAGGCGGGGATACTAACCACTATACTAACGAGGAACTTCGGTTTGGCGCGATACGCTTGGCCAACTGAGGGTTTCTGCGCTTCTGAAATCACTCCATTTACTGAAGATGCTCGATTTGTCTGTGAAATCAGTAAAATCGCGGCAACTCAATACCATGTGGAAAGGAAGATCGTCCCATGTTAATTTTGGAAGACTGGATGCAGGATCACCCAAACACTTCCGCGTGTATTGAGCTGTAAATATTGAGGCGGTTGTTCACTTCAGACCCTGACATCTGCAGGCGGGCAAATGGCAGCAATATTCACGCGATCAGTTCCAGTGGCATGAGATTCCGCAAAAATTATATCGGAAATTATGTTTGGCTCCATGTAAAGTAAAAACGATTTCAATTAACCAGTTGCCTAAACAGGGCCACTACTTATATAGTCAGCAAGCAACATTATACATCAGACTTTTGTGCAAATCAGGAGATGTGTATTTTTGCTTTTCCCAGAAAACACATTGAATTAAACTGTCTTGTTCACCATCACGACACAGTATGAAGAGAGATGGGATCGGCAGGTTCCAAAATCACGAATCACGTCGACGATGGTTACATTCGTGTCAGAAGTGTGTCGGCCCAGCGCACAGTGTCCGCGGGACTGGGTCTGCGTGGGGCAATTATGATATTCAGTACACTGTCAATGAGATTTCGTTCCCCTTTACTTCGTAATAATAGACAGAGTAGTGAAGCAAAGAAGACATGAAAGACAAATTCAGGAACCACGGTTCAGAAGGGCCCACTATGCGTCACTTTACAAGACATTTCTTGGAATGAGGCTGATGCGTGTTGGGAGATGATCCGGTTCATCAAATTTATACATTTTGTGTCCAGTTTTTGCATTTTCATCGCGGTTCGAAGGCCGTTGTTTAATATCGCGGGGTGCAGGTCATCTGTATCGGCGAATGTGTTCCTAACCAGGAGCTGCGAGTCACTGTCCGATCCTGCTTGATTGTCTTATTATTCATGAGTTGGTTGAGTTGACCGGTGGAGAAATCTCTTTGAATTGTATCATTTTTGCGAGTGCATATCGTGTGCGACAAATGGCGCATGTTGAAGGCAGCGTTTTTCTTTTACAGGGGCAAATATGGGAAATGAAGAAGGTAATGTGTCCGCTTCGCTGACCCATGCATTGCACAGAAATATTGGTGCAGGCGGTTTTGATGAGCGGTCTCAATTCCGCACTGTTGATTGCATCTCTGGGGCGATGTGTCTTGGCGGATTCGACAGCCGATGTACCAATTCTAAAAAATCATTCCCAATTTTTTTCTGGTAAGGTACAAACTCTCCCCGTCGGGGAATTGAACCCCGGTCTCCCGCGTGACAGGCGGGGATACTAACCACTATACTAACGAGGAACTTCGGTTTGGCACGATACGCTTGGCCAACTGAGGGTTTCTGCGCTTCTGAAATCACTCCATTTACTGAAGATGCTCGATTTGTCTGTGAAATCAGTAAAATCGCGGCAACTCAATACCATGTGGAAAGGAAGATCGTCCCATGTTAATTTTGGAAGACTGGATGCAGGATCACCCAAACACTTCCGCGTGTATTGAGCTGTAAATATTGAGGCGGTTGTTCACTTCAGACCCTGACATCTGCAGGCGGGCTAATGGCAGCAATATTCACGCGATCAGTTCCAGTGGCATGAGATGGCGTTTGTTTCGGTGCAACTTATTATTCATGAGTTGGTTGAGTTGACCGGTGGAGAAATCTCTTTGAATTGTATCATTTTTGCGAGTGCATATCGTGTGCGACAAATGGCGCATGTTGAAGGCAGCGTTTTTCTTTTACAGGGGCAAATATGGGAAATGAAGAAGGTAATGTGTCCGCTTCGCTGACCCATGCATTGCACAGAAATATTGGTGCAGGCGGTTTTGATGAGCGGTCTCAATTCCGCACTGTTGATTGCATCTCTGGGGCGATGTGTCTTGGCGGATTCGACAGCCGATGTACCAATTCTAAAAAATCATTCCCAATTTTTTTCTGGTAAGGTACAAACTCTCCCCGTCGGGGAATTGAACCCCGGTCTCCCGCGTGACAGGCGGGGATACTAACCACTATACTAACGAGGAACTTCGGTTTGGCACGATATGCTTGGCCAACTGAGGGTTTCTGCGCTTCTGAAAACACTCCATTTACTGAAGATGCTCGATTTGTCTGTGAAATCAGTAAAATCGCGGCAACTCAATACCATGTGGAAAGGAAGATCGTCCCATTATAAATTTTGGAAGACTGGATGCAGGATCACCCAAACACTTCCGCGTGTATTGAGCTGTAAATATTGAGGCGGTTGTTCACTTCAGACCCTGACATCTGCAGGCGGGCTAATGGCAGCAATATTCACGCGATCAGTTCCAGTGGCATGAGATTCCGCAAAAATTATATCGGAAATTATGTTTGGCTCCATGTAAAGTAAAAACGATTTCAATTTACCAGTTGCCTAAACAGGGCCACTACTTATATAGTCAGCAAGCAACATTATACATCAGACTTTTGTGCAAATCAGGAGATGTGTATTTTTGCTTTTCCCAGAAAACACATTGAATTAAACTGTCTTGTTCACCATCACGACACAGTATGAAGAGAGATGGGATCGGCAGGTTCCAAAATCACGAATCACGTCGACGATGGTTATATTCGTGTCAGAAGTGTGTCGGCCCAGCGCACAGTGTCTGAGGGACTGGGTCTGCGTGGGGCAATTATGATATTCAGTCCACTGTCAATGAGATTTCGTTCCCCTTTACTTCGTAATAATAGATAGAGTAGTGAAGCAAAGAAGACATGAAAGACAAATTCAGGAACCACGGTTCAGAAGGGTCCACTATGCGTCACTTTACAAGACATTTCTTGGAATGAGGCTGATGCGTGTTGGGAGATGATCCGGTTCATCAAATTTATACATTTTGCGTACAGTTTTTGCATTTTCATCGCGGTTCGAAGGCCGTTGTTTAATATCGCGGGGTGCAGGTCATCTGTATCGGCGAATGTGTTCCTAACCAGTAGCTGAGAGTCACTGTCCGATCCTGCTTGATTGTCTTATTATTCACGAGTTGGTTGAGTTGACCGTTGGAGAAATCTCTTTGAATTGTATCATTTTTGCGAGTGCATATCGTGTGCGACAAATGGCGCATGTTGAAGACAGCGTTTTTCTTTTACAGGGGCAAATATGGGAAATGAAGAAGGCAATGTGTCCGCTTCGCTGACCCATGCATTGCACAGAAATATTGGTGCAGGCGGTTTTGATGAGCGGTCTCAATTCCGCACTGTTGATTGCATCTCTGGGGCGATGTGTCTTGGCGGATTCGACAGCCGATGTACCAATTCTAAAAAATCATTCCCAATTCTTTTCTGGTAAGGTACAAACTCTCCCCGTCGGGGAATTGAACCCCGGTCTCCCGCGTGACAGGCGGGGATACTAACCACTATCCTAACGAGGAACTTCGGTTTGGCACGATACGCTTGGCCAACTGAGGGTTTCTGCGCTTCTGAAATCACTCCATTTACTGAAGATGCTCGATTTGTCTGTGAAATCAGTAAAATCGCGGCAACTCAATACCATGTGGAAAGGAAGATCGTCCCATGTTAATTTTGGAAGACTGGATGCAGGATCACCCAAACACTTCCGCGTGTATTGAGCTGTAAATATTGAGGCGGTTGTTCACTTCAGACCCTGACATCTGCAGGCGGGCTAATGGCAGCAATATTCACGCGATCAGTTCCAGTGGCATGAAATTTGGCAAAAATTAGATCGGAAATTATGTTTGGCTCCATATAGAGTAAAAACGATTTCAATTAACCTGTTGCCTAAACAGGGCCACTTATTATATAGTCAGCAAGCAACATTATACATCAGACTTTTGTGCAAATCAGGAGATGCGTATTTTTGCTTTTCCCAGAAAACACATTGAATTAAACTGTCTTGTTCACCATCACGACACAGTATGAAGAGAGATGGGATCGGCAGGTTCCAAAATCACGAATCACGTCGACGATGGTTACATTCGTGTCAGAAGTGTGTCGGCCCAGCGCACAGTGTCTGAGGGACTGGGTCTGCGTGGGGCAATTATGATATTCAGTCCACTGTCAATGAGATTTTGTTTCCCTTTACTTCGTAATAATAGACAGAGTAGTGAAGCAAAGAAGACATGAAAGACAAATTCAGGAACCACGGTTCAGAAGGGTCCACTATGCGTCACTTTACAAGTCATTTCTTGGAATGAGGCTGATGCGAGTTGGGAGATGATCCGGTTCATCAAATTTATACATTTTGTGTCCAGTTTTTGCATTTTCATCGCGGTTCGAAGGCCGTTGTTTAATATCGCGGGGTGCAGGTCATCTGTATCGGCGAATCTGTTCCTAACCAGTAGCTGAGAGTCACTGTCCGATCCTGCTTGATTGTCTTATTATTCATGAGTTGGTTGAGTTGACCGTTGGAGAAATCTCTTTGAATTGTATCATTTTTGCGAGTGCATATCGTGTGCGACAAATGGCGCATGTTGAAGGCAGCGTTTTTCTTTTACAGGGGCAAATATGGGAAATGAAGAAGGTAATGTGTCCGCTTCGCTGACCCATGCATTGCACAGAAATATTGATGCGGGCGGTTTTGATGAGCGGTCTCAATACCGCACTTTTGATTGCATCTCTGGGGCGGTGTGCCTTGGCGGATTCGACAGCCGAAGTACCAATTCTAAAAAACCATTCCCAATTTTGTTCTGGTAAGGTACAAACTCTCCCCGTCGGGGAATTGAACCCCGGTCTCCCACGTGACAGGCGGGGATACTAACCACTATACTAACGAGGAACTCCGATTTGGTGAGCCACGCTTGGCCAACTGAGGGTTTCTGCGCCTCTGAAATCACTCCATTTACTGAAGATGCACGATTTGTCTGTGAAATCAGTAAAATCGCGGCAACTCAATACCATGTGGAAAGGAAGATCGTCCCATGTTAATTTTGGAAGACTGGATGCAGGATCACCCAAACACTTCCACGCTTATTGAGCTGTAAATATTGAGGCTGTTGTTCACTTCAGACCCTGACATCTGCAGGTGGGCCAATGGCAGCAATATTCACACGAGCAGTTCCAGTGGCATGAAATTTGGCAAAAATTAGATCGGAAATTATGTTTGGCTCCATGTAAAGTAAAAACGATTTCAATTAACCTGTTGCCTAAACAGGGCCACTACTTATATAGTCAGCAAGCAACATTATACATCAGACTTTTGTGCAAATGAGGAGATGTGTATTTTTGCTTTTCCCAGAAAACACATTGAATTAAACTGTCTTGTTCACGATCACGACACACTATGAAGAGAGATGGGATCGGCAGGTTCCAAAATCACGAATCACGTCGACGCTGGTTACAGAAGTGTGTCGGCCAAGGGCACAGTGTCTGAGGGACTGGGTCTGCCTGGGGCAATTATGATATTCAGTACACTGTCAATGAGATTTTGTTCCCCTTTACTTCGTAACAATAGACAGAGTAGTGAAGCAAAGAAGACATGAAAGACAAATTCAGGAACCACGGTTCAGAAGGGTCCACTATTCGTCACTTTACAAGACATTTCTTGGAATGAGGCTGATGCGTGTTGAGAGATGATCCGGGTCATCAAATTTATACATTTTGTGTCCAGTTTTTGCATTTTCATCGCGGTTCGAAGGCCGTTGTTTAATATCGCGGGGTGCAGGTCATCTGTATCGGCGAATCTGTTCCTAACCAGTAGCTGAGAGTCACTGTCCGATCCTGCTTGATTGTCTTATTATTCACGAGTTGGTTGAGTTGACCGTTGGAGAAATCTCTTTGAATTGTATCATTTTTGCGAGTGCATATCGTGTGCGACAAATGGCGCATGTTGAAGGCAGCGTTTTTCTTTTACAGGGGCAAATATGGGAAATGAAGAAGGTAATGTGTCCGCTTCGCTGACCCACGCATTGCACAGAAATATTGGTGCGAGCGGTTTTGATGAGCGGTCTCAATTCCGCACTGTTGATTGCATCTCTGGGGCGGTGTTTCTTGGCGGATTCGACAGCCAATGTACCAATTCTAAAAAATCATTTCCAATTTTTTTCTGGGAAGGTACAAACTCTCCCCGTCGGGGAATTGAACCCCGGTTTCGCGCGTGACAGGCGGGGATACGAACCACTATACTAACGAGGAAATTAGGTTTGATGAGCCACGCTTGGCCAACTGAGGGTTTCTGCACCTCTGAAATCACTCCATTGACTGAAGATGCTCTATTTGTCTGTGAAATCAGTAAAATAACGGCAACTCAATACCATGTGGAAAGGAAGATCGTCCCATGTTAATTTTGGAAGACTGGATGCAGGATCACCCAAACACATTGAATTAAACTGTCTTGTTCACCATCACGACACAGTATGAAGAGAGATGGGATCGGCAGGTTCCAAAATCACGAATCACGTCGACGATGGTTACATTCGTGTCAGAAGTGTGTCGGCCCAGCGCACAGTGTCTGAGGGACTGGGTCTGCGTGGGGCAATTATGATATTCAGTACACTGTCAATGAGATTTTGTTCCCCTTTACTTCGTAATAATAGACAGAGTAGTGAAGCAAAGAAGACATGAAAGACAAATTCAGGAACCACGGTTCAGAAGGGTCCACTATGCGTCACTTTACAAGACATTTCTTGGAATGAGGCTGATGCGTGTTGAGAGATGATCCGGTTCATCAAATTTATACATTTTGTGTCCAGTTTTTGCATTTTCATCGCGGTTCGAAGGTCGTTGTTTAATAATAATGTGGCGCTGCTAGTCAAGAGCAGTATTACGGTGGCGGAGAGGATGCTAGATGGGGACTCTTCTGCCGAGGTAGTATGGGCTGAAGTTAGAAACAGGAAAGGAGAGGTCACCCTGTTGGGAGTTTTTTATAGGCCTCCTAATAGTTCTAGTGATGTAGAGGAAAGGATGGCGAAGATGATTCTGGATATGAGCGAAAGTAACAGGGTAGTTATTATGGGAAATTTTAACTTTCCAAATATTGACTGGAAAAGATATAGTTCGAGTACAATAGATGGGTCGTTTTTTGTACAGTGTGTGCAGGAGGGTTTCCTGAAACAATATGTTGACAGGCCAACAAGAGGCGAGGCCACGTTGGATTTGGTTTTGGGTAATGAACCAGGCCAGGTGTTGGATTTGGAGGTAGGAGAGCACTTTGGGGACAGTGACCACAATTCGGTGACGTTTACGTTAATGATGGAAAGGGATAAGTATACACCGCAGGGCAAGAGTTATAGCTGGGGGAAGGGCAATTATGATGCCATTAGACGTGACTTGGGGGGATAAGGTGGAGAAGTAGGCTGCAAGTGTTGGGCACACTGGATAAGTGGGGCTTGTTCAAGGAACAGCTACTGCGTGTTCTTGATAAGTATGTACCGGTCAGACAGGGAGGAAGGCGTCGAGCGAGGGAACCGTGGTTTACCAAGGAAGTGGAATCTCTTGTTAAGAGGAAGAAGGAGGCCTATGTGAAGATGAAGTGTGAAGTTTCGGTTGGGGCGATGGATAGTTACAAGGTAGCGAGGAAGGATCTAAAGAGAGAGCTAAGACGAGCAAGGAGGGAACATGAGAAGTATTTGGCAGGAAGGATCAAGGAAAACCCAAAAGCTTTCTATAGGTATGTCAGGAATAAGCGAATGACTAGGGAAAGAGTAGGACCAGTCAAGGACAGGGATGGGAAATTGTGTGTGGAGTCTGAAGAGATAGGCGAGATACTAAATGAATATTTTTCGTCAGTATTCACTCAGGAAAAAGATAATGTTGTGGAGGAGAATGCTGAGCCACAGGCTAATAGAATAGATGGCATTGAGGTACGTAGGGAAGAGGTGTTGGCAATTCTGGACAGGCTGAAAATAGATAAGTCCCCGGGACCTGATGGGATTTATCCTAGGATTCTATCGGAGGCCAGGGAAGAGATTGCTGGACCTTTGGCTTTGATTTTTATGTCATCATTGTCTACAGGAATAGTGCCAGAGGACTGGAGGACAGCAAATGTAGTCCCTTTGTTCAAAAAGGGGAGCAGAGACAACCCCGGCAACTATAGGCCGGTGAGCCTCACGTCTGTAGTGGGTAAAGTCTTGGAGGGGATTATAAGAGACAAGATTTATAATCATCTAGATAGGAATAATATGATCAGGGATAGTCAGTATGGCTTTGTGAAGGGTAGGTCATGCCTCACAAACCTTATTGAGTTCTTTGAGAAGGTGACTGAACAGGTAGATGAGGGTAGAGCAGTTGATGTGGTGTATATGGATTTCAGCAAAGTGTTTGATAAGGTTCCCCACGGTAGGCTATTGCAAAAAATACGGAGGCTGGGGATTGAGGGTGATTTAGAGATGTGGATCAGAAATTGGCTAGCTGAAAGAAGACAGAGGGTGGTGGTTGATGGGAAATGTTCAGAATGGAGTACAGTCACAAGTGGAGTACCACAAGGATCTGTTCTGGGGCCGTTGCTGTTTGTCATTTTTATCAATGACCTAGAGGAAGGCGCAGAAGGGTGGGTGAGTAAATTTGCAGACGATACTAAAGTCGGTGGTGTTGTCGATAGTGTGGAAGGATGTAGCAGATTACAGAGGGATATAGATAAGCTGCAGAGCTGGGCCGAGAGGTGGCAAATGGAGTTTAATGGAGAGAAGTGTGAGGTGATTCACTTTGGAAGGAATAACAGGAATGCGGAATATTTGGCTAATGGTAAAGTTCTTGAAAGTGTGGCTGAGCAGAGGGATCTAGGTGTCCCTGTACATAGATCCCTGAAAGTTGCCACCCAGGTTGATAGGGTTGTGCAGAAGGCCTATGGAGTGTTGGCCTTTATTGGTAGAGGGATTGAGTTCCGGAGTCGGGAGGTCATGTTGCAGCTGTACAGAACTCTGGTACGGCCGCATTTGGAGTATTGCGTACAGTTCTGGTCACCGCATTATAGGAAGGACGTGGAGGCTTTGGAGCGGGTGCAGAGGAGATTTACCAGGATGTTGCCTGGTATGGAGGGAAAATCTTATGAGGAAAGGCTGATGGACTTGAGGTTGTTTTCGTTGGAGAGAAGAAGGTTAAGAGGAGACTTAATAGAGGCATACAAAATGATCAGGGGGTTGGATAGGGTGGACAGTGAGAGCCTTCTCCCGCGGATGGATATGGCTGGCACGAGGGGACATAACTTTAAACTGAGGGGTAATAGATATAGGACAGAGGTCAGAGGTAGGTTCTTTACGCAAAGAGTAGTGAGGCTGTGGAATGCCCTACCTGCTACAGTGGTGAACTCGTCAACATTGAGGGAATTTAAAAGTTTATTGGATAAACATATGGATGATAATGGCATAGTGTAGGTTGGATGGCTTTTGTTTCGGTGCAACATCGTGGGCCGAAGGGCCTGTACTGCGCTGTATTGTTCTATGTTCTATGTTCTATCGCGGGGTGCAGGTCATCTGTATCGGCGAATCTGTTCCTAACCAGTAGCTGCGAGTCACTGTCCGATCCTGCTTGATTGTCTTATTATTCACGAGTTGGTTGAGTTGACCGTTGGAGAAATCTCTTTGAATTGTATCGTTTTTGCGAGTGAATATCGTGTGCGACAAACGGCGCATGTTGAAGGCAGCGTTTTTCTTTTACAGGGGCAAATATGGGAAATGAAGAAGGTAATGTGTACGTTTCGCTGACCCACGCATTGCACAGAAATATTGATGCGGGCGGTTTTGATGAGCGGTCTCAATTCCGCACTGTTGATTGCATCTCTGGGGCGGTGTGTCTTGGCGGATTCGACAGCCGATGTTCCAAATCTAAAAAATCATACCCAATTTTTTTCTGTTAAGGTACAAACTCTCCCCGTCGGGGAATTGAACCCCGGTCTCTCGCGTGACAGGCGGGGATACTAACCACTATACTAACGAGGAACTTCGGTTTAGTGAGACACGCTTGGCCAACTGAGGGTTTCTGCGCTTCTGAAATCACTCCATTTACTGAAGATGCTCGATTTGTCTGTGAAATCAGTAAAATCGCGGCAACTCAATACCATGTGGAAAGGAAGATCGTCCCATGTTAATTTTGGAAGACTGGGTGCAGGATCACCCAAACACTTCCGCGTGTATTGAGCTGTAAATATTGAGGCGGTTGTTCACTTCAGACCCTGACATCTGCAGGTGGGCTAATGGCAGCAATATTCACGCGATCAGTTCCAGTGGCATGAGATTCCGTAAAAATTATATCGGAAATTATGTTTGGCTCCATGTAAAGTAAAAACGATTTCAATTAACCAGTTGCCTAAAGAGGGCCACTACTTATATAGTCAGCAAGCAACATTATACATCAGACTTTTGTGCAAATCAGGAGATGTGTATTTTTGCTTTTCCCAGAAAATACATTGAATTAAACTGTCTTGTTCACGATCACGACACAGTATGAAGAGAGATGGGATCGGCAGGCTCCAAAATCACGAATCACGTCGACGCCGGTTACATTCGTGTCAGAAGTGTGTCGGCCCAGGGCACAGTGTCTGTGGGACTGGGTCTGCGTGGGGCAATTATGATATTCAGTACACTGTCAATGAGATTACGTTCCCCTTTACCGTTGGAGAAATCTCTTTGAATTGTATCGTTTTTGCGAGTGCATATCGTGTGCGACAAATGGCGCATGTTGAAGGCAGCGTTTTTCTTTTACAGGGGCAAATGTGGGAAATGAAGAAGGTAATGTGTCCGTTTCGCTGACCCTACGCATTGCACAGAAATATTGGTGTGGGCGGTTTTGATAAGCGGTCTCAATTCCGCACTTTTGATTGCATCTCTGGGGCGGTGTGCCTTGGCGGATTCGACAGCCGATGTACCAATTCTAAAAAAACATTCCCAATTTTTTTCTGGTAAGGTACAAACTCTCCCCGTCGGGGAATTGAACCCCGGTCTCCCGCATGACAGGCGGAGATACTAACCACTATACTAACGAGGAACTTAGGTTTGACAAGACACGCTTGGCCAACTGAGGGTTTCTGCGCCTCTGAAATCACTCCATTTACTGAAGATGCTCGATTTGTCTGTGAAATCAGTAAAATCGCGGCAACTCAATACCATGTGGAAAGGAAGATCGTCCCATGTTAATTTTGGAAGGCTGGATGCAGGATCGCCCAAACACTTCCGCGTGTATTGAGCTGTAAATATTGAGGCGGTTCTTCACTTCAGACCCTGACATCTGCAGGCGGGCTAATGGCAGCAATATTCACGCGATCAGTTCCAGTGGCATGAGATTCCTCAAAAATTATATCGGAAATTATGTTTGGCTCCATGTAAAGTAAAAACGATTTCAATTAACCAGTTGCCTAAACAGGGCCACTACTTATATAGTCAGCAAGCAACATTATACATCAGACTTTTGTGCAAATCAGGAGATGTGTATTTTTGCTTTTCCCAGAAAACACATTGAATTAAACTGTCTTGTTCACCATCACGACACAGCATGAAGAGCGATGGGATCGGCAGGTTCCAAAATCCCGAATCACGTCGACGGTGGTTACATTCGTGTCAGAAGTGTGTCGGCCCAGGGCACAGTGTCTGAGGGACTGGGTCTGCGTGGGGCAATTATGATATTCAGTACACTGTCAATGAGATTTCGTTCCCCTTTACTTCGTAATAATAGACAGAGTAGTGAAGCAAAGAAGACATGAAAGACAAATTCAGGAACCACGGTTCAGAAGGGTCCACTATGCGTCACTTTACAAGACATTTCTTGGAATGAGGCTGATGCGAGTTGGGAGATGATCCGGTTCATCAAATTTATACATTTTGTGTCCAGTTTTTGCATTTTCATCGCGGTTCGAAGGTCGTTGTTTAATATCGCGGGGTGCAGGTCATCTGTATCGGCGAATCTGTTCCTAACCAGTAGCTGCGAGTCACTGTCCGATCCTGCTTGATTGTCTTATTATTCACGAGCTGGTTGAGTTGACCGTTGGAGAAATCTCTTTGAATTGTATCGTTTTTGCGAGTGCATATCGTGTGCGACAAATGGCGCATGTTGAACGCAGCGTTTTTCATTTAAGGGGCAAATGTGGGAAATGAAGAAGGTATGTGTCCGGTTCGCTGACCCACGCATTGCACAGAAATATTGGTGCGGGCGGTTTTGATGAGCGGTCTCAATTCCGCCCTGTTGATTGCATCTCTGGGGCGGAGTGCCTTGGCTGATTCGACAGCCGATGTACCAATTCTAAAAAATAATTCCCAATTTTTTTCTGGTAAGGTACAAACTCTCCCCGTCAGGGAATTGAACCCTGGTCTCCCGCGTGACAGGCGGGGATACTAACCACTATACTAACGAGAAACTTCAATTTGGGGAGCCACGCTTGGCCAACTGAGGGTTTCTGCGCGTCTGAAATCACTCCATTTACTGAAGATGCTCGATTTGTCTGTGAAATCAGTAAAATCGCGGCAACTCAATACCATGTGGAAAGGCAGATCGTCCCATGTTAATTTTGGAAGACAGGATGCAGGATCACCCAAACACTTCCACGTGTATTGAGCTGTAAATATTGAGGCTGTTGTTCACTTCAGACCCTGACATCTGCAGGTGGGCTAATGGCAGCAATATTCATGCGATCAGTTGCAGTGGCACGAGATTCCGCAAAAATTATATCGGAAATTATGTTTGGCTCCATGTAAAGTAAAAACGATTTCAATTAACCAGTTGCCTAAACAGGGCCACTACTTATATAGTCAGCAAGCAACATTATACATCAGACTTTTGTGCAAATCAGGAGATGTGTATTTTTGCTTTTCCCAGAAAATACATTGAATTAAACTGTCTTGTTCACCATCACGACACAGTATGAAGAGAGATGGGATCGGCAGGTTCCAAAATCACGAATCACGTTGACGATGGTTACATTCGTGTCAGAAGTGTGTCGGCCCAGCGCACAGTTTCTGAGGGATTGGGTCTGCGTGGGGCAATTATGATATTCAGTACACTGTCAATGAGATTTCGTCCCCTTTACTTCGTAATAATAGACAGAGTAGTGAAGCAAAGAAGACATGAAAGACAAATTCAGGAACCACGGTTCAGAAGGGTCCACTATGCGTCACTTTACAAGACATTTCTTGGAATGAGGCTGATGCGTGTTGGGAGATGATCCGGTTCATCAAATTTATACATTTTGTGTCCAGTTTTTGCATTTTCATCGCGATTCGAAGGTCGTTGTTTAATATCGCGGGGTGCAGGTCATCTGTATCGGCGAATCTGTTCCTAACCAGTAGCTGCGAGTCACTGTCCGATCCTGCTTGATTGTCTTATTATTCACGAGTTGGTTGAGTTGACCGTTGGAGAAATCTCTTTGAATTGTATCGTTTTTGCGAGTGCATATCGTGTGCGACAAACGGCGCATGTTGAAGGCAGCGTTTTTCTTTTACAGGGGCAAATATGGGAAATGAAGAAGGTAATGTGTACGTTTCGCTGACCCACGCATTGCACAGAAATATTGATGCGGGCGGTTTTGATGAGCGGTCTCAATTCCGCACTTTTGATTGCATCTCTGGGGCGGTGTGCCTTGGCGGATTCGACAGCCGATGTACCAATTCTAAAAAACCATTCCCAATTTTGTTCTGGTAAGGTACAAACTCTCCCCGGCGGGGAATTGAACCCCGGTCTCCCACGTGACAGGCGGGGATACTAACCACTATACTAACGAGGAACTCCTATTTGGTGAGCCACGCTTGGCCAACTGAGGGTTCCTGCGCCTCTGAAATCACTCCATTTACTGAAGATGCACGATTTGTCTGTGAAATCAGTAAAATCGCGGCAACTCAATACCATGTGGAAAGGAAGATCGTCCCATGTTAATTTTGGAAGGCTGGATGCAGGATCACCCAAACACTTCCACGTGTATTGAGCTGTAAATATTGAGGCTGTTGTTCACTTCAGACCCTGACATCTGCAGGTGGGCTAATGGCAGCAATATTCATGCGATCAGTTGCAGTGGCACGAGATTCCGCAAAAATTAGATCGGAAATTATGTTTGGCTCCATGTAAAGTAAAAACGATTTCAATTAACCTGTTGCCTAAACAGGGCCACTACTTATATAGTCAGCAAGCAACATTATACATCAGACTTTTGTGCAAATGAGGAGATGTGTATTTTTGCTTTTCCCAGAAAACACATTGAATTAAACTGTCTTGTTCACCATCACGACACAGTATGAAGAGAGATGGGATCGGCAGGTTCCAAAATCACGAATCACGTCGACGCCGGTTACATTCGTGTCAGAAGTGTGTCGGCCCAGGGCACAGTGTCTGTGGGACTGGGTCTGCGTGGGGCAATTATGATATTCAGTACACTGTCAATGAGATTTCGTTCCCCTTTACCGGTGGAGAAATCTCTTTGAATTGTATCATTTTTGCGAGTGCATATCGTGTGCGACAAATGGCGCATGTTGAAGGCAGCGTTTTTCTTTTACAGGGGCAAATGTGGGAAATGAAGAAGGTAATGTGTCCGTTTCGCTGACCCACGCATTGCACAGAAATATTGGTGCGGGCGGTTTTGATGAGCGGTCTCAATTCCGCCCTGTTGATTGCATCTCTGGAGCGGTTTGCCTTGGCGGATTCGACAGCCGATGTACCAATTCTAAAAAATCATTCCTAAATTTTTTCTGGTAAGGTACAAACTCTCCCCGTCGGGGAATTGAACCCCAGTCTCCTGCGTGACAGGAATACTAACCACTGTACGAACAAGGAACTTCGGTTTAGTGCGACACGCTTGACCAACTGAGGGTTTCTGTGCCTCTGATATCACTCCATTTACTGAAGATGCTCGATTTGTCTGTGAAATCAGTAAAATCACGGCAACTCAATACCATGTGGAAAGGAAGATCGTCCCATGTTAATTTTGGAAGACTGGATGCAGGATCACCCAAACACTTCCACGTGTATTGAGCTGTAAATATTGAGGCGGTTGTTCACTTCAGACCCTGACATCTGGAGGCGGGCTAATGGCAGCAATATTCACGCGATCAGTTCCAGTGGCACGAGATTCCGCAAAAATTATATCGGAAATTATGTTTGGCTCCATATAAAGTAAAAACGATTTCAATTAACCAGTTGCCGAAACAGGGCCACTACTTATATAGTCAACAAGCAACATTATACATCAGACTTTTGTGCAAATCAGGAGATGTGTATTTTTGCTTTTCCCAGAAAACACATTGAATTAAACTGTCTTGTTCACCATCACGACACAGTATGAAGAGAGATGGGATCGGCAGGTTCCAAAATCACGAATCACGTCGACGCTGGTTACATTCGTGTCAGAAGTGTGTCGGCCCAGCGCACAGTGTCTGAGGGACTGGGTCTGCGTGGGGCAATTATGATATTCAGTACACTGTCAATGAGATTTCGTTCCCCTTTACTTCGTAACAATAGACAGAGTCGTGAAGCAAAGAAGACATGAAAGACAAATTCAGGAACCACGGTTCAGAAGGGTCCACTATGCGTCACTTTACAAGACATTTCTTGGAATGAGGCTGATGCGTGTTGAGAGATGATCCGGTTCATCAAATTTATACATTTTGTGTCCAGTTTTTGCATTTTCATCGCGGTTCGAAGGCCGTTGTTTAATATCGCGGGGTGCAGGTCATCTGTATCGGCGAATCTGTTCCTAACCAGTAGCTGCGAATCACTGTCGGATCCTGCCTGAGTTGGTTGAGTTGACCGTTGGAGAAATCTCTTTGTATTGTATCGTTTTTGCGAGTGCATATCGTGTGCGACAAATGGCGCACGTTGAAGGCAGCGTTTTTCTTTTACGGGGCAAGTGTGGGAAATGAAGAAGGTAATGTGTCCGTTTCGCTGACCCACGCATTGCACAGAAATATTGGTGCGGGCGGTTTTGATGAGCGGTCTCAATTCCGCACTGTTGATTGCATCTCTGGGGCGGTGTGCCTTGGCGGATTCGACAGCCGATGTACCAATTCTAAGAAATCATTCCACATTTTTTTCTGGTAAGGTACACACTCTCCCCGTCAGGGAATTGAACCCCGGTCTCCCGCGGGACAGGCAGGGATACTAACCACGATACTAACGAGGAACTTCGATTTGGCGAGCCACGCTTGGCCAACTGAGGGTTTCTGCGCATCTGAAATCACTCCATTTACTGAAGATGCTCGATTTGTCTGTGAAATCAGTAAAATCGCGGCAACTCAATACCATGTGGAAAGGAAGATCGTCCCATGTTAATTTTGGAAGACTGGATGCAGGATCACCCAAACACTTCCGCGTGTATTGAGCTGTAAATATTGAGGCGGTTCTTCACTTCAGACCCTGACATCTGCAGGCGGGCTAATGGCAGCAATATTCACGCGATCAGTTCCAGTGGCATGAGATTCCGCAAAAATTATATCGGAAATTATGTTTGGCTCCATGTAAAGTAAAAATGATTTCAATTAACCAGTTGCCTAAACAGGGCCACTACTTATATAGTCAGCAAGCAACATGATACATCAGACTTTTGTGCAAATCAGGAGATGTGTATTTTTGCTTTTCCCAGAAAACACATTGAATTAAACTGTCTTGTTCACCATCACGACACAGTATGAAGAGAGATGGGATCGGCAGGTTCCAAAATCACGAATCACGTCGACGATGGTTACATTCGTGTCAGAAGTGTATCGGCCCAGGGCACAGTGTCTGAGGGACTGGGTCTGCGTGGGGCGATTATGATATTCAGTACACTGTCAATGAGATTTCGTTCCCCTTTACTTCGTAATAATAGACAGAGTAGTGAAGCAAAGAAGTCATGAAAGACAAATTCAGGAACCACGGTTCAGAAGGGTCCACTATGCGTCACTTTACAAGACATTTCTTGGAATGAGGCTGATGCGTGTTGAGAGATGATCCGGTTCATCAAATTTATACATTTTGTGTTCAGTTTTTATATTTTCATCGCGGTTCGAAGGCCGTTGTTTAATATCGCCGCGTGCAGGTCATCTGTATCGGCGAATCTGTTCCTAACCAGGAGCTGCGAGTCACTGTCCGATCCTGCCTGAGTTGGTTGAGTTGACCGTTGGAGAAATCTCTTTGAATTGTATCGTTTATGCGAGTGCATATCGTGTGCGACAAATGGCGCATGTTGAAGGCAGCGTTTTTCTTTTACAGGGGCAAATGTGGGAAATGAAGAAGGTAATGTGTCCGTTTAGCTGACCCTACGCATTGCACAGAAATATTGGTGCGGGCGGTTTTGACGAGCGGTCTCAATTCCGCCCTGTTGATTGCATCTCTGGGGCGGTGTGCCTTGGCGGATTTGACAGCCGATGTACCAATTCTAAAAAATAATCCCCAATTTTTTTCTGTTAAGGTACAAACTCACCCCGTCGGGGAATTGAACCCCGGTCTCTGGCGTGACAGGCGGGGATACTAACCACTATACTAACGAGAAACTTCAATTTGGTGAGCCACGCTTGGCCAACTGAGGGTTTCTGCGCCTCTGAAATCACTCCATTTACTGAAGATGCTCGATTTGTCTGTGAAATCAGTAAAATCGCGGCAACTCAATACCATGTGGAAAGGAAGATCGTCCCATGTTAATTTTGGAAGACTGGATGCAGGATCACCCAAACACTTCCACGTGTATTGAGCTGTAAATATTGAGGCGGTTCTTCACTTCAGACCCTGACATCTGCAGGCGGGCTAATGGCAGCAATATTCACGCGATCAGTTCCAGTGGCATGAGATTCCACAAAAATTAGATCGGAAATTATGTTTGGCTCCATGTAAAGTAAAAACGATTTCAATTAACCAGTTGCCTAAACAGGGCCACTACTTATATAGTCAGCAAGCAACATTATACATCAGACTTTTGTGCAAATGAGGAGATGTGTATTTTTGCTTTTCCCAGAAAACACATTGAATTAAACTGTCTTGTTCACCATCAGGACACAGTATGAAGAGAGGTGGGATCGGCAGGTTCCAAAATCACGAATCACGTCGACGGTGGTTACATTCGTGTCAGATGTGTGTCGGCCCAGGGCACAGTGTCTGAGGGACTGGGTCTGCGTGGGGCAATTATGATATTCAGTACACTGTCAATGAGATTTTGTTCCCCTTTTCTTCGTAATAATAGACAGAGTAGTGAAGCAAAGAAGACATGAAAGACAAATTCAGGAACCACGGTTCAGAAGGGTCCACTATGCGTCACTTTACAAGACATTTCTTGGAATGAGGCTGATGCGTGTTGGGAGATGATCCGGTTCATCAAATTTATACATTTTGTGTCCAGTTTTTGCATTTTCATCGCGGTTCGAAGGCCGTTGTTTAATATCGCCGGGTGCAGGTCATCTGTATCGGCGAATCTGTTCCTAACCAGTAGCTGCGAGTCACTGTCCGATCTTGCTTGATTGTCTTATTATTCACGAGTTGGTTGAGTTGACCGTTGGAGAAATCTCTTTGAATTGTATCATTTTTCGAGTGCATACTGTGTGCGACAAATGGCGCATGTTGAAGGCAGCGTTTTTCTTTTACAGGGGCAAATATGGGAAATGAAGAAGGTAATGCGTCTGTTTCGATGACCCACGCATTGCACAGAAATATTTGTGCGGGCGGTTTTGATGAGCGGTCTAAATTCCGCACTGTTGATTGCATCTCTGGGGCGGTGTGCCTTGGCGGATTCGACAGCCGATGTACCAATTCTAAAAAATTATTCCCAATTTTTTTCTGGTAAGGTACAAACTCTCCCCATCGGGGAATTGAACCCCGGTCTCCCGCGTGACAGGCGGGGATACTAACTACTATACTAATGAGGAACTTCGGTTTGGTGAGACACGCTTGGCCAACTGAGGGTTTCTGCGCATCTTAAATCACTCCATTTACTGAAGATGCTCGATTTGTCTGTGAAATCAGTAAAATCGCGGCAACTCAATACCATGTGGAAAGGAAGATCGTCCCATGTTAATTTTGGAAGACTGGATGCAGGATCACCCAAACTCTTCCGCGTGTATTGAGCTGTAAATATTGAGGCGGTTCTTCACTTCAGACCCTGACATCTGCAGGCGGGCTAATGGCAGCAATATTCACGCGATCAGTTCCAGTGGCATGAGATTCCGCAAAAATTATATCGGAATTTATGTTTGGCTCCATGTAAAGTAAAAACGATTTCAATTAACCAGTTGCCTAAAGAGGGCCACTACTTATATAGTCAGCAAGCAACATTATACATCAGACTTTTGTGCAAATCAGGAGATGTGTATTTTTGCTTTTCCCAGAAAACACATTGAATTAAACTGTCTTGTTCACCATCAAGACACAGTATGAAGAGAGATGGGATCGGCAGGTTCCAAAATCACGAATCACGTCGACGATGGTTACATTCGTGTCAGAAGTGTGTCGGCCCAGGGCACAGTGTCTGAGGGACTGGGTCTGCGTGGGGCAATTATGATATTCAGTACACTGTCAATGAGATTTTGTTCCCCTTTACTTCGTAATAATAGACAGAGTAGTGAAGCAAAGGAGACATGAAAGACAAATTCAGGAACCACGGTTCAGAAGGGTCCACTATGCGTCACTTTACAAGACATTTCTTGGAATGAGGCTGATGCGTGTTGAGAGATGATCCGGTTCATCAAATTTATACATTTTGTGTCCAGTTTTTGCATTTTCATCGCGGTTCGAAGGCCGTTGTTTAATATCGCGTGGTGCAGGTCATCTGTATCGGCGAATCTGTTCCTAACCAGTAGCTGCGAATCACTGTCGGATCCTGCCTGAGTTGGTTGAGTTGACCGTTGGAGAAATCACTTTGTATTGTATCGTTTTTGCGAGTGCATATCGTGTGCGACAAATGGCGCATGTTGAAGGCAGCGTTTTTCTTTTACGGGGCAAGTGTGGGAAATGAAGAAGGTAATGTGTCCGTTTCGCTGACCCACGCATTGCACAGAAATATTGGTGCAGGCGGTTTTGATGAGCGGTCTCAATTCCGCACTGTTGATTGCATCTCTGGGGCGGTGTGCCTTGGCGGATTCGACAGCCGATGTACCAATTCTAAAAAATCATTCCACATTTTTTTCTGGTAAGGTATAAACTCTGCCCATCGGGGAATTGAACCCCGGTCTCCCGCATGACAGGCAGGGATACTAACCACTATACTAACGAGGAACTTCGATTTGGCGAGCCACGCTTGGCCAACAGAGGGTTTCTGCGCATCTGAAATCACTCCATTTACTGAAGATGCTCGATTTGTCTGTGAAATCAGTAAAATCGCGGCAACTCAATACCATGTGGAAAGGAAGATCGTCCCATGTTAATTTTGGAAGACTGGATGCAGGATCATCCAAACACTTCCGCGTGTATTGAGCTGTAAATATTGAGGCGGTTCTTCACTTCAGACCCTGACATCTGCAGGCGGGCTAATGGCAGCAATATTCACGCGATCAGTTCCAGTGGCATGAGATTCCGCAAAAATTATATCGGAAATTATGTTTGGCTCCATGTAAAGTAAAAATGATTTCAATTAACCAGTTTCCTAAACAGGGCCACTACTTATATAGTCAGCAAGCAACATGATACATCAGACTTTTGTGCAAATCAGGAGATGTGTATTTTTGCTTTTCCCAGAAAACACATTGAATTAAACTGTCTTGTTCACCATCACGACACAGTATGAAGAGAGATGGGATCGGTAGGTTCCAAAATCACGAATCACGTCGACGGTGGTTACATTCGTGTCAGAAGTGTGTCGGCCCAGGGCACAGTGTCTGAGGGACTGGGTCTGCGTGGGGCAATTATGATATTCAGTACACTGTCAATGAGATTTCGTTCCCCTTTACTTCGTAATAATAGACAGAGTAGTGAAGCAAAGAAGTCATGAAAGACAAATTCAGGAACCACGGTTCAGAAGGGTCCACTATGCGTCACTTTACAAGACATTTCTTGGAATGAGGCTGATGCGTGTTGAGAGATGATCCGGTTCATCAAATTTATACATTTTGTGTTCAGTTTTTATATTTTCATCGCGGTTCGAAGGCCGTTGTTTAATATCGCCGCGTGCAGGTCATCTGTATCGGCGAATCTGTTCTTAACCAGTAGCTGCGAGTCACTGTCCGATCCTGCCTGAGTTGGTTGAGTTGACCGTTGGAGAAATCTCTTTGAATTGTATCGTTTATGCGAGTGCATATCGTGTGCGACAAATGGCGCATGTTGAAGGCAGCGTTTTTCTTTTACAGGGTCAAATGTGGGAAATGAAGAAGGTAATGTGTCCGTTTAGCTGACCCTACGCATTGCACAGAAATATTGGTGCGGGCGGTTTTGACGACCGGTCTCAATTCCGCCCTGTTGATTGCATCTCTGGGGCGGTGTGCCTTGGCGGATTTGACAGCCGATGTACCAATTCTAAAAAATAACCCCCAATTTTTTTCTGTTAAGGTACACACTCACCCCATCGGGGAATTGAACCCCGGTCTCCCGCGTGACAGGCAGGGATACTAACCACGATACTAACGAGGAACTTCGATTTGGCGAGCCACGCTTGGCCAACTGAGGGTTTCTGCGCATCTGAAATCACTCCATTTACTGAAGATGCTCGATTTGTCTGTGAAATCAGTAAAATCGCGGCAACTCAATACCATGTGGAAAGGAAGATCGTCCCATGTTAATTTTGGAAGACTGGATGCAGGATCACCCAAACACTTCCGCGTGTATTGAGCTGTAAATATTGAGGCGGTTCTTCACTTCAGACCCTGACATCTGCAGGCGGGTTAATGGCAGCAATATTCACGCGATCAGTTCCAGTGGCATGAGATTCCGCAAAAATTATATCGGAAATTATGTTTGGCTCCATGTAAAGTAAAAATGATTTCAATTAACCAGTTGCCTAAACAGGGCCACTACTTATATAGTCAGCAAGCAACATGATACATCAGACTTTTGTGCAAATCAGGAGATGTGTATTTTTGCTTTTCCCAGAAAACACATTGAATTAAACTGTCTTGTTCACCATCACGACACAGTATGAAGAGAGATGGGATCGGCAGGTTCCAAAATCACGAATCACGTCGACGATGGTTACATTCGTGTCAGAAGTGTATCGGCCCAGGGCACAGTGTCTGAGGGACTGGGTCTGCGTGGGGCGATTATGATATTCAGTACACTGTCAATGAGATTTCGTTCCCCTTTACTTCGTAATAATAGACAGAGTAGTGAAGCAAAGAAGTCATGAAAGACAAATTCAGGAACCACGGTTCAGAAGGGTCCACTATGCGTCACTTTACAAGACATTTCTTGGAATGAGGCTGATGCGTGTTGAGAGATGATCCGGTTCATCAAATTTATACATTTTGTGTTCAGTTTTTATATTTTCATCGCGGTTCGAAGGCCGTTGTTTAATATCGCCGCGTGCAGGTCATCTGTATCGGCGAATCTGTTCCTAACCAGGAGCTGCGAGTCACTGTCCGATCCTGCCTGAGTTGGTTGAGTTGACCGTTGGAGAAATCTCTTTGAATTGTATCGTTTATGCGAGTGCATATCGTGTGCGACAAATGGCGCATGTTGAAGGCAGCGTTTTTCTTTTACAGGGGCAAATGTGGGAAATGAAGAAGGTAATGTGTCCGTTTAGCTGACCCTACGCATTGCACAGAAATATTGGTGCGGGCGGTTTTGACGAGCGGTCTCAATTCCGCCCTGTTGATTGCATCTCTGGGGCGGTGTGCCTTGGCGGATTTGACAGCCGATGTACCAATTCTAAAAAATAATCCCCAATTTTTTTCTGTTAAGGTACAAACACACCCCGTCGGGGAATTGAACCCCGGTCTCTGGCGTGACAGGCGGGGATACTAACCACTATACTAACGAGAAACTTCAATTTGATGAGCCACGCTTGGCCAACTGAGGGTTTCTGCGCCTCTGAAATCACTCCATTTACTGAAGATGCTCGATTTGTCTGTGAAATCAGTAAAATCGCGGCAACTCAATACCATGTGGAAAGGAAGATCGTCCCATGTTAATTTTGGAAGACTGGATGCAGGATCACCCAAACACTTCCACGTGTATTGAGCTGTAAATATTGAGGCGGTTCTTCACTTCAGACCCTGACATCTGCAGGCGGGCTAATGGCAGCAATATTCACGCGATCAGTTCCAGTGGCATGAGATTCCACAAAAATTAGATCGGAAATTATGTTTGGCTCCATGTAAAGTAAAAACGATTTCAATTAACCAGTTGCCTAAACAGGGCCACTACTTATATAGTCAGCAAGCAACATTATACATCAGACTTTTGTGCAAATGAGGAGATGTGTATTTTTGCTTTTCCCAGAAAACACATTGAATTAAACTGTCTTGTTCACCATCAGGACACAGTATGAAGAGAGGTGGGATCGGCAGGTTCCAAAATCACGAATCACGTCGACGGTGGTTACATTCGTGTCAGATGTGTGTCGGCCCAGGGCACAGTGTCTGAGGGACTGGGTCTGCGTGGGGCAATTATGATATTCAGTACACTGTCAATGAGATTTTGTTCCCCTTTTCTTCGTAATAATAGACAGAGTAGTGAAGCAAAGAAGACATGAAAGACAAATTCAGGAACCACGGTTCAGAAGGGTCCACTATGCGTCACTTTACAAGACATTTCTTGGAATGAGGCTGATGCGTGTTGGGAGATGATCCGGTTCATCAAATTTATACATTTTGTGTCCAGTTTTTGCATTTTCATCGCGGTTCGAAGGCCGTTGTTTAATATCGCCGGGTGCAGGTCATCTGTATCGGCGAATCTGTTCCTAACCAGTAGCTGCGAGTCACTGTCCGATCTTGCTTGATTGTCTTATTATTCACGAGTTGGTTGAGTTGACCGTTGGAGAAATCTCTTTGAATTGTATCATTTTTCGAGTGCATACTGTGTGCGACAAATGGCGCATGTTGAAGGCAGCGTTTTTCTTTTACAGGGGCAAATATGGGAAATGAAGAAGGTAATGCGTCTGTTTCGATGACCCACGCATTGCACAGAAATATTTGTGCGGGCGGTTTTGATGAGCGGTCTAAATTCCGCACTGTTGATTGCATCTCTGGGGCGGTGTGCCTTGGCGGATTCGACAGCCGATGTACCAATTCTAAAAAATCATTCCCAATTTTTTTCTGGTAAGGTACAAACTCTCCCCATCGGGGAATTGAACCCCGGTCTCCCGCGTGACAGGCGGGGATACTAACTACTATACTAATGAGGAACTTCGGTTTGGTGAGACACGCTTGGCCAACTGAGGGTTTCTGCGCATCTTAAATCACTCCATTTACTGAAGATGCTCGATTTGTCTGTGAAATCAGTAAAATCGCGGCAACTCAATACCATGTGGAAAGGAAGATCGTCCCATGTTAATTTTGGAAGACTGGATGCAGGATCACCCAAACTCTTCCGCGTGTATTGAGCTGTAAATATTGAGGCGGTTCTTCACTTCAGACCCTGACATCTGCAGGCGGGCTAATGGCAGCAATATTCACGCGATCAGTTCCAGTGGCATGAGATTCCGCAAAAATTATATCGGAATTTATGTTTGGCTCCATGTAAAGTAAAAACGATTTCAATTAACCAGTTGCCTAAAGAGGGCCACTACTTATATAGTCAGCAAGCAACATTATACATCAGACTTTTGTGCAAATCAGGAGATGTGTATTTTTGCTTTTCCCAGAAAACACATTGAATTAAACTGTCTTGTTCACCATCAAGACACAGTATGAAGAGAGATGGGATCGGCAGGTTCCAAAATCACGAATCACGTCGACGATGGTTACATTCGTGTCAGAAGTGTGTCGGCCCAGGGCACAGTGTCTGAGGGACTGGGTCTGCGTGGGGCAATTATGATATTCAGTACACTGTCAATGAGATTTTGTTCCCCTTTACTTCGTAATAATAGACAGAGTAGTGAAGCAAAGGAGACATGAAAGACAAATTCAGGAACCACGGTTCAGAAGGGTCCACTATGCGTCACTTTACAAGACATTTCTTGGAATGAGGCTGATGCGTGTTGAGAGATGATCCGGTTCATCAAATTTATACATTTTGTGTCCAGTTTTTGCATTTTCATCGCGGTTCGAAGGCCGTTGTTTAATATCGCGTGGTGCAGGTCATCTGTATCGGCGAATCTGTTCCTAACCAGTAGCTGCGAATCACTGTCGGATCCTGCCTGAGTTGGTTGAGTTGACCGTTGGAGAAATCACTTTGTATTGTATCGTTTTTGCGAGTGCATATCGTGTGCGACAAATGGCGCATGTTGAAGGCAGCGTTTTTCTTTTACGGGGCAAGTGTGGGAAATGAAGAAGGTAATGTGTCCGTTTCGCTGACCCACGCATTGCACAGAAATATTGGTGCGGGCGGTTTTGATGAGCGGTCTCAATTCCGCACTGTTGATTGCATCTCTGGGGCGGTGTGCCTTGGCGGATTCGACAGCCGATGTACCAATTCTAAAAAATCATTCCACATTTTTTTCTGGTAAGGTACACACTCTCCCCGTCGGGGAATTGAACCCCGGTCTCCCGCGGGACAGGCAGGGATACTAACCACTATACTAACGAGGAACTTCGATTTGGCGAGCCACGCTTGGCCAACAGAGGGTTTCTGCGCATCTGAAATCACTCCATTTACTGAAGATGCTCGATTTGTCTGTGAAATCAGTAAAATCGCGGCAACTCAATACCATGTGGAAAGGAAGATCGTCCCATGTTAATTTTGGAAGACTGGATGCAGGATCATCCAAACACTTCCGCGTGTATTGAGCTGTAAATATTGAGGCGGTTCTTCACTTCAGACCCTGACATCTGCAGGCGGGCTAATGGCAGCAATATTCACGCGATCAGTTCCAGTGGCATGAGATTCCGCAAAAATTATATCGGAAATTATGTTTGGCTCCATGTAAAGTAAAAATGATTTCAATTAACCAGTTTCCTAAACAGGGCCACTACTTATATAGTCAGCAAGCAACATGATACATCAGACTTTTGTGCAAATCAGGAGATGTGTATTTTTGCTTTTCCCAGAAAACACATTGAATTAAACTGTCTTGTTCACCATCACGACACAGTATGAAGAGAGATGGGATCGGTAGGTTCCAAAATCACGAATCACGTCGACGGTGGTTACATTCGTGTCAGAAGTGTGTCGGCCCAGGGCACAGTGTCTGAGGGACTGGGTCTGCGTGGGGCAATTATGATATTCAGTACACTGTCAATGAGATTTCGTTCCCCTTTACTTCGTAATAATAGACAGAGTAGTGAAGCAAAGAAGTCATGAAAGACAAATTCAGGAACCACGGTTCAGAAGGGTCCACTATGCGTCACTTTACAAGACATTTCTTGGAATGAGGCTGATGCGTGTTGAGAGATGATCCGGTTCATCAAATTTATACATTTTGTGTTCAGTTTTTATATTTTCATCGCGGTTCGAAGGCCGTTGTTTAATATCGCCGCGTGCAGGTCATCTGTATCGGCGAATCTGTTCTTAACCAGTAGCTGCGAGTCACTGTCCGATCCTGCCTGAGTTGGTTGAGTTGACCGTTGGAGAAATCTCTTTGAATTGTATCGTTTATGCGAGTGCATATCGTGTGCGACAAATGGCGCATGTTGAAGGCAGCGTTTTTCTTTTACAGGGTCAAATGTGGGAAATGAAGAAGGTAATGTGTCCGTTTAGCTGACCCTACGCATTGCACAGAAATATTGGTGCGGGCGGTTTTGACGACCGGTCTCAATTCCGCCCTGTTGATTGCATCTCTGGGGCGGTGTGCCTTGGCGGATTTGACAGCCGATGTACCAATTCTAAAAAATAATCCCCAATTTTTTTCTGTTAAGGTACACACTCACCCCGTCGGGGAATTGAACACCGGTCTCCCGCGTGACAGGCAGGGATACTAACCACTATACTAACGAGAAACTTCAATTTGGTGAGCCACGCTTGGCCAACTGAGGGTTTCTGCGCCTCTGAAATCACTCCATTTACTGAAGATGCTCGATTTGTCTGTGAAATCAGTAAAACCGCGGCAACTCAATACCATGTGGAAAGGAAGATCGTCCCATGTTAATTTTGGAAGACTGGATGCAGGATCACCCAAACACTTCCACGTGTATTGAGCTGTAAATATTGAGGCGGTTCTTCACTTCAGACCCTGACATCTGCAGGCGGGCTAATGGCAGCAATATTCACGCGATCAGTTCCAGTGGCATGAGATTCCACAAAAATTAGATCGGAAATTATGTTTGGCTCCATGTAAAGTAAAAACGATTTCAATTAACCAGTTGCCTAAACAGGGCCACTACTTATATAGTCAGCAAGCAACATTATACATCAGACTTTTGTGCAAATGAGGAGATGTGTATTTTTGCTTTTCCCAGAAAACACATTGAATTAAACTGTCTTGTTCACCATCACGACACAGTATGAAGAGAGGTGGGATCGGCAGGTTCCAAAATCACGAATCACGTCGACGGTGGTTACATTCGTGTCAGATGTGTGTCGGCCCAGGGCACAGTGTCTGAGGGACTGGGTCTGCCTGGGGCAATTATGATATTCAGTACACTGTCAATGAGATTTTGTTCCCCTTTTCTTCGTAATAATAGACAGAGTAGTGAAGCAAAGAAGACATGAAAGACAAATTCAGGAACCACGGTTCAGAAGGGTCCACTACGCGTCACTTTACAAGACATTTCTTGGAATGAGGCTGATGCGTGTTGAGAGATGATCCGGTTCATCAAATTTATACATTTTGTGTCCAGTTTTTGCATTTTCATCACGGTTCGAAGGCCGTTGTTTAATATCGCGGCGTGCAGGTCATCTGTATCGGCGAATCTGTTCCTAACCAGTAGCTGCGAGTCACTGTCGGATCCTGCCTGAGTTGGTTGAGTTGACCGTTGGAGAAATCTCTTTGTATTGTATCGTTTTTGCGAGTGCATATCGTGTGCGACAAATGGCGCATGTTGAAGGCAGCGTTTTTCTTTTACGGGGCAAGTGTGGGAAATGAAGAAGGTAATGTGTCCGTTTCGCTGACCCACGCATTGCACAGAAATTTTGGTGCGGGCGGTTTTGATGAGCGGTCTCAATTCCGCACTGTTGATTGCATCTCTGGGGCGGTGTGCCTTGGCGGATTCGACAGCCGATGTACCAATTCTAAAAAATCATTCCACATTTTTTTCTGGTAATGTACACACTCTCCCCGTCGGGGAATTGAACCCCGGTCTCCCGCGGGACAGGCAGGGATACTAACCACTATACTACCGAGGAACTTCGATTTGGCGAGCCACGCTTGGCCAACTGAGGGTTTCTGCGCATCTGAAATCACTCCATTTACTGAAGATGCTCGATTTGTCTGTGAAATCAGTAAAATCGCGGCAACTCAATACCATGTGGAAAGGAAGATCGTCCCATGTTAATTTTGGAAGACTGGATGCAGGATCACCCAAACACTTCCGCGTGTATTGAGCTGTAAATATTGAGGCGGTTCTTCACTTCAGACCCTGACATCTGCAGGCGGGCTAATGGCAGCAATATTCACGCGATCAGTTCCAGTGGCATGAGATTCCGCAAAAATTATATCGGAAATTATGTTTGGCTCCATGTAAAGTAAAAATGATTTCAATTAACCAGTTGCCTAAACAGGGCCACTACTTATATAGTCAGCAAGCAACATGATACATCAGACTTTTGTGCAAATCAGGAGATGTGTATTTTTGCTTTTCCCAGAAAACACATTGAATTAAACTGTCTTGTTCACCATCACGACACAGTATGAAGAGAGATGGGATCGGCAGGTTCCAAAATCACGAATCACGTCGACGATGGTTACATTCGTGTCAGAAGTGTATCGGCCCAGGGCACAGTGTCTGAGGGACTGGGTCTGCGTGGGGCAATTATGATATTCAGTACACTGTCAATGAGATTTCGTTCCCCTTTACTTCGTAATAATAGACAGAGTAGTGAAGCAAAGAAGTCATGAAAGACAAATTCAGGAACCACGGTTCAGAAGGGTCCACTATGCGTCACTTTACAAGACATTTCTTGGAATGAGGCTGATGCGTGTTGAGAGATGATCCGGTTCATCAAATTTATACATTTTGTGTTCAGTTTTTATATTTTCATCGCGGTTCGAAGGCCGTTGTTTAATATCGCCGCGTGCAGGTCATCTGTATCGGCGAATCTGTTCCTAACCAGGAGCTGCGAGTCACTGTCCGATCCTGCCTGAGTTGGTTGAGTTGACCGTTGGAGAAATCTCTTTGAATTGTATCGTTTATGCGAGTGCATATCGTGTGCGACAAATGGCGCATGTTGAAGGCAGCGTTTTTCTTTTACAGGGGCAAATGTGGGAAATGAAGAAGGTAATGTGTCCGTTTAGCTGACCCTACGCATTGCACAGAAATATTGGTGCGGGCGGTTTTGACGAGCGGTCTCAATTCCGCCCTGTTGATTGCATCTCTGGGGCGGTGTGCCTTGGCGGATTTGACAGCCGATGTACCAATTCTAAAAAATAATCCCCAATTTTTTTCTGTTAAGGTACAAACTCACCCCGTCGGGGAATTGAACCCCGGTCTCTGGCGTGACAGGCGGTGATACTAACCACTATACTAACGAGAAACTTCAATTTGGTGAGCCTGATGAGGCTGATGCGTGTTGAGAGATGATCCGGTTCATCAAATTTATACATTTTGTGTCCAGTTTTTGCATTTTCATCGCGGTTCGAATGCCGTTGCAGGTCATCTGTATCGGCGAATCTGTTCCTAACCAGTAGCTGAGAGTCACTGTCCGATCCTGCTTGATTGTCTTATTATTCACGAGTTGGTTGAGTTGACCGTTGGAGAAATCTCTTTGAATTGTATCATTTTTCGAGTGCATACTGTGTGCTACAAATGGCGCATGTTGAAGGCAGCGTTTTTCTTTTACAGGGGCAAATATGGGAAATGAAGAAGGTAATGCGTCTGTTTCGATGACCCACGCATTGCACAGAAATATTTGTGCGGGCGGTTTTGATGAGCGGTCTAAATTCCGCACTGTTGATTGCATCTCTGGGGCGGTGTGCCTTGGCGGATTCGACAGCCGATGTACCAATTCTAAAAAATCATTCCCAATTTTTTTCTGGTAAGGTACAAACTCTCCCCATCGGGGAATTGAACCCCGGTCTCCCGCGTGACAGGCGGGGATACTAACTACTATACTAATGAGGAACTTCGGTTTGGTGAGACACGCTTGGCCAACTGAGGGTTTCTGCGCATCTTAAATCACTCCATTTACTGAAGATGCTCGATTTGTCTGTGAAATCAGTAAAATCGCGGCAACTCAATACCATGTGGAAAGGAAGATCGTCCCATGTTAATTTTGGAAGACTGGATGCAGGATCACCCAAACTCTTCCGCGTGTATTGAGCTGTAAATATTGAGGCGGTTCTTCACTTCAGACCCTGACATCTGCAGGCGGGCTAATGGCAGCAATATTCACGCGATCAGTTCCTGTGGCATGAGATTCCGCAAAAATTATATCGGAATTTATGTTTGGCTCCATGTAAAGTAAAAACGATTTCAATTAACCAGTTGCCTAAAGAGGGCCACTACTTATATAGTCAGCAAGCAACATTATACATCAGACTTTTGTGCAAATCAGGAGATGTGTATTTTTGCTTTTCCCAGAAAACACATTGAATTAAACTGTCTTGTTCACCATCAAGACACAGTATGAAGAGAGATGGGATCGGCAGGTTCCAAAATCACGAATCACGTCGACGATGGTTACATTCGTGTCAGAAGTGTGTCGGCCCAGGGCACAGTGTCTGAGGGACTGGGTCTGCGTGGGGCAATTATGATATTCAGTACACTGTCAATGAGATTTTGTTCCCCTTTACTTCGTAATAATAGACAGAGTAGTGAAGCAAAGAAGACATGAAAGACAAATTCAGGAACCACGGTTCAGAAGGGTCCACTATGCGTCACTTTACAAGACATTTCTTGGAATGAGGCTGATGCGTGTTGAGAGATGATCCGGTTCATCAAATTTATACATTTTGTGTACAGTTTTTGCATTTTCATCGCGGTTCGAAGGCCGTTGTTTAATATCGCGGGGTGCAGGTCATCTGTATCGGCGAATCTGTTCCTAACCAGTAGCTGCGAGTCACTGTCCGATCCTGCCTGAGTTGGTTGAGTTGACCGTTGGAGAAATCTCTTTGAATTGTATCGTTTTTGCGAGTGCATATCGTGTGCGACAAATGGCGCATGTTGAAGGCAGCGTTTTTCTTTTACAGGGGCAAATGTGGGAAATGAAGAAGGTAATGTGTCCGTTTCGCTGATCCACGCATTGCACAGAAATATTGGTGCGGGCGGTTTTGATGAGAGGTCACAATTCCGCACTGTTGATTGCATCTCTGGGGCGGTGTGCCTTGGCGGATTCGACAGCCGATGTAACAATTCTAAAAAATCATTCACAACTTTTTTCTGGTAAGGTACAAACTCTCCCCATCAGGGAATTGAACCCCGGTCTCTGGCGTGACAGGCGGGGATACTAACCACTATACTAACGAGGAACTTCGGTTTGGCGAGACACGCTTGGCCAACTGAGGGTTTCTGTGCCTCTGAAATCACTCCATTTACTGAAGATGCTCGATTTGTCTGTGAAATCTGTAAAATCGCGGCAACTCAATACCATGTGGAAAGGAAGATCGTCCCATGTTAATTTTGGAAGACTGGATGCAGGATCACCCAAACACTTCCGCGTGTATTGAGCTGTAAATATTGAGGCGGTTCTTCACTTCAGACCCTGACATCTGCAGGCGGGCTAATGGCAGCAATATTCACGCGATCAGTTCCAGTGGCATGAGATTCCTCAAAAATTATATCGGAAATTATGTTTGGCTCCATGTAAAGTAAAAACAATTTCAATTAACCAGTTGTCTAAACAGGGCCACTACTTATATAGTCAGCAAGCAACATTAGACTTTAGTGCAAATCAGGAGATGCGTATTTTTGCTTTTCCCAGAAAACACATTGAATTAAACTGTCTTGTTCACCATCCCGACACAGTATGAAGAGAGATGGGATCGGCAGGCTCCAAAATCACGAATCACGTCGACGGTGGTTACATTCGTGTCAGAAGTGTGTCGGCCCAGGGCGCAGTGTCTGCGGGACTGGGTCTGCGTGGGGCAATTATGATATTCAGTACACTGTCAATGAGATTTCGTTCCCCTTTACTTCGTAATAATAGACAGAGTAGTGAAGCAAAGAAGACATGAAAGACAAATTCAGGAACCACGGTTCAGAAGGATCAACTATGCGTCACTTTACAAGACATTTCTTGGAATGAGGCTGATGCGTGTTGAGAGATGATCCGGTTCATCAAATTTATACATTTTGTGTCCAGTTTTTGCATTTTCATCGCACTTCGAAGGCCGTTGTTTAATATCGCGGGGTGCAGGTCATCTGTATCGGCGAATCTGTTCCTAACCAGTAGCTGCGAGTCACTGTCCGATCCTGCTTGATTGTCTTATTATTCACGAGTTGGTTGAGTTGACCGTTGGAGAAATCTCTTTGAATTGTATCGTTTTTGCGAGTGCATATCGTGTGCGACAAATGGCGCATGTTGAAGGCAGCGTTTTTCTTTTACAGGGGCAAATATGGGAAATGAAGAAGGTATGCGTCCGTTTCGCTGACCCACGCATTGCACAGAAATATTGGTGCGGGCGGTTTTGATGAGCGGTCTCAATTCCGCACTGTTCATTGCATCTCTGGGGCGGTGTGCCTTGGCGGATTCGACAGCCGATGTACCAATTCTAAAAAATCATTCTCAATTTTTTTCTTGTAAGGTAAAACTCTCCCCGTCGGGGAATTGAACCCCAGTCTCCCACGTGACAGGCAGGGATGCTAACCACTATACTAACGAGGAACTTTGCTTTCGCTAGACACGCTTGGCCAACTGAGGGTTTCTGCGCCTTTGAAATCACTCCATTTACTGAAGATTCTCGATTTGTCTGTGAAATCAGTAAAATCGCGGCAACTCAATACCATGTGGAAAGGAAGATCGTCCCATGATAATTTTGGAAGACTGGATGCAGGATCACCCAAACACTTCCGCGTGTAGTGAGCTGTAAATATTGAGGCGGTTGTTCACTACAGACCCTGACATCTGCAGGTGGGCTAATGGCAGCAATATTCACGCGATCAGTTCCAGTGGCATGAGATTCCGCAGAAATTATATCGGAAATTATGTTTGGCTCCATGTAAAGTAAAAACAATTTCATTTAACCAGTTGCCTAAACAGGGCCACTACTTATATAGTCAGCAAGCAACATTATACATCAGACTTTTGTGCAAATCAGGAGATGTGTATTTTTGCTTTTCCCAGAAAACACATTGAATTAAACTGTCTTGTTCACCATCACGACACAGTATGAAGAGAGATGGGATCGGCAGGCTTTAAAATCACGAATCACGTCGACGGTGGTTACATTCGTGTCAGACGTGTGTCGGCCCAGGGCACAGTGTCTGAGGGACTGGGTCTGCGTGGGGCAATTATGATATTCAGGACACTGTCAATGAGATTTCGTTCCCCTTTACTTCGTAATAATAGACAGAGTAGTGAAGCAAAGAAGACATGAAAGACAATTTCAGGAACCACGGTTCAGAAGGGTCCACTATGCGTCACTTTACAAGACATTTCTTGGAATGAGGCTGATGCGTGTTGAGAGATGATCCGGTTCATCAAATTTATACATTTTGTGTCCAGTTTTTGCATTTTCATCGCGGTTCGAAGGTCGTTGTTTAATATCGCGGGGTGCAGGTCATCTGTATCGGCGAATCTGGTCCTAACCAGTAGCTGCGAGTCACTGTCCGATCCTGCTCGATTGTCTTATTATTCACGAGTTGTTTGAGTTGACCATTGGAGAAATCTCTTTGAATTGTATCGTTTTTGCGTGTGCATATCGTGTGCGACAAATGGCGCATGTTGAAGGCAGCGTTTTTCTTTTACAGGGTCAAATATGGGAAATGAAGAAGGTAATGTGTCCGGTTCGCTGACCCACGCATTGCACAGAAATATTGGTGCGGGCGGTTTTGATGAGCAGTCTCAATTCCGCCCTGTTGATTGCATCTCTGGGGCGATGTGCCTTGGCGGATTCGACAGCCGATGTACCAATTCTAAAAAATAATTCGCAATATTTTTCTGGGAAGGTACAAACTCTCCCAGTCGGGAATTTGAACCCTGGTCTCCCACGTGACAGGCAGGGATACTAACCACTATACTAACGAGTAAATGCTATTTTGTGAGCCCCGCTTGGCCAACTGAGGGTTTCTGTGCCTCTGAAATCACTCCATTTACTGAAGATGCTCGATTTGTCTGTGAAATCAGTACAATCGCGGCAACTCAATACCATGTGGAAATGAAGATCGTCCCGTGTTAACTTTGGAAGACTGGATGCAGGATCACCCAAACTCTTCCGCGTGTATTAAGCTGTAAATATTGAGGCGGTTGTTCACTTCAGACCCTGAAATCTGCAGGCGGGCTCATGGCAGCAATATTCACGCGATCAGTTCCAGTGGCATGAGATTCCGCAGAAATTAGATCGGAAATTATATTTGGCTCCATGTAAAGTAAAAACGATTTCAATTAACCCGTTGCCGAACAGGGCCACTACTTATATAGTCAGCAAGCAACATTATACATCAGACTTTTGTGCAAATCAGGAGATGCGTATTTTTGCTTTTCCCAGAAAACACATTGAATTAAACTGTCTTGTTCACCATCAGGACACAGTATGAAGAGAGGTGGGATCGGCAGGTTCCAAAATCACGAATCACGTCGACGCTGGTTACATTCGTGTCAGAAGTGTGTCGGCCCAGGGCACAGTGTCTGCGGGACTGGGTCTGCGTGGGGCAATTATGATATTCAGTACACTGTCAATGAGCTTTCCTTCCCCTTTTGCTACCCTCTTGCTATTTATGTACGTGTAAAAAGCCTTGGGATTTTCCTTCACCCTATTTTCCAATGACGTATCATGACCCCTTCTAGCCCTCCTGACTCCTTGCTTAAGTTCCTTCCTACTTTCCTTATATTCCACACAGGCTTCATCTGTTCCCAGCCTTTTAGCCCTGACAAATGCCTCCTTTTTCTTTTTGACGAGGCCTACAATATCTCTCGTTAACCAAGATTCCCGAAAATTGCAGTATATATCCTTCATCCTCACAGGAACATGCCGGTCCTGAATTCCTTTCAACTGACACTTGAAAGCCTCCCACATGTCAGATGTTGATTTGCCCTCAAACATCTGCCCCCAATCTAGGTTCTTCAGTTCCCGCCTAATATTGTTATAATTAGCCTTCCTCCTATTTAGCACATTCATCCTAGGACCACTCTTATCCTTGTCCACCAGTACTTTAAAACTTACTGAATTGTGGTCACTGTTACCGAAATGCTCCCCTACTGAAACATCTACCACCTGGCCGGGCTCATTCCCCAATACCAGGTCCAGTACCGTCCCTTCCCTAGTTGGACTGTCTACATATTGTTTTAAGAAGTCTTCCTGGATGCTCCTTACAAACTCCGCCCCGTCTAGGCCCCTGGCACTAAGTGAGTCCCAGTCAATATTGGTGAAGTTGAAGTCTCCCAACACCACACCCCTGTTGTTTTTACTCTTTTCCAAAATCTGTCTACCTATCTGCTCCTCTATCTCCCGCTGGCTGTTGGGACGCCTGTAGGAACCCCCCCAACATTGTAACTGCACCCTTCTTATTCCTGATCTCTACCCATATAGCCTCACTGCCCTCTGAGGTGTCCTCCCGCAGTACAGCTGTGATATTCTCCCTAACCAGTAGCACAACTCCGCCTCCCCTTTTACATCCCCCTCTATCCCGCCTGAAACATCTAAATCCTGGAACGTTTAGCTGCCACACATACACAGTCACAGACTTTTTCAGAGACAAACGATCTCTCCCTCAGGCACGCGCTTAGCATAAACTATTTCCAAAACACATTCTCTTTTTCTGTCTCCCTCTCACACATATGCACATATTCTCTGATACACACGCACTCCCTCTAGCTCTCTGCCTCAGACACACAGACACAAATTGCTTCTGAGTTTGCCTATCTCTCTGTGTCTCTCTTTCACACACACACACACACAGACAGACAAGGACCGTTCTGTCACACGCTCTCTCTCTCTCAAACGCACACACACAAACTCTTTCTGGCTCTCTCTCGCTGTCCTTATCTCTCTCTCTACCTCGCTATATCTCTTTCAATCTCTCTCTCACATACACACTGTCACAGACTCTCAAAAACGTTTTTCTGACACAAACACTCTCACTCTCTCTCTCCTCCACACACTCTTTCTGGCACATTCTACCTCTCTATCTCTCTCTGCCTCTGCCTCTGTCTCCATCACTATCTCTATCTCTCCCCAGTTCGGCCTACTCCCATTTTTGTCTGGTCTCGTCCAGTGGAGTTCTAGCTCCATCCAGTAGCTATCCGAATATTTTGACATAAACATCCACCCCGTCTCGCTGCTGCTGCCTCTCAGGTCCTCCAGTCGTGTGTTTTCTGGGGGCCCGGGGTACCCTACAGTCTCTTTGCGGAGGAGGTGTTTTATTTGGAAGTGTCTCAATTCCTGTCCTTTTCCTAGTGTCCACTTCCTCATCACTTCGCCCAGTGTCGCCAATGGGCTCGTTGTGCATCTTGCTGAGGAGCATAGGAGTGCTGATGACACACAGACTACTTTAGACGCACGCACACACTCGCTCGCATACACAGACTAGTTTTGACGCCCGCACACACTCGCTCACACACACAGACTACTTTTAATGCATGCGCACACACAGGCTACTTTTGACACGCACACGCACTCTCTGGCACACACAGACTACTTTTGACGCTCGCACGCACAGACTACTTTTGACGCACACGTTCATTCTCTCGCACACACTCGCACACACACATGCATATACTACTTTGGACGTGCACGTTCACACTTTCATGCACACACACGCATGCACAGACTACTTTTGACGTACAGGTTCACTCTCTTGCGCACACACAGATAGACTATTTCTGACGCACATCTCGCTCTTGCACACACACAGACTATTTCTGACGCACAACTCTCTCTCGCACACACACTTGCGCTCAGACACACAGACTAACTTTGAGTCACAGGTTCATTCTCTCGCACAGAAACACACAGAGAGACTACCTTTGACGCACACATCTCTCTCGCACGCACACACAGACTATTTCTGACGCACATGCTCTCCCTCTTGCATACGCACGCAGACTATTTCTGATGCACATCTCGCTCTCCCGCACACACACTTGCACACACACAGACTACTTTTGACTCACAAATTCACTCTCTCGCACACACACTCGCACACACAGACTATTTCTGATGCACAATCTCTCCCTCTCTCGCAAACGCACAGACTATTTCTGACGCACATCTCTCTCTCCCACACACACACTTGCACACACACAGACTACTTTTGACTCACAAATTCACTCTCTCGCACACACAGACTATTTCTGACGCACATCTCTCTCGCCCGCGCACACACTTGGACACACACACAAACAGACCACTTTTGACGCACATCTCTCTCTCTTGCACATAACCACAGACGATTTCTGACGGACATCTCTCTCTCTCTCGCACACAGACACAGACTATGTCTGATGCACATCTCTCTCTCCTGCACACACAGACTATTCCTGACGCAAATGCTCGCCCCCTCGCACACACACACACTCTATTTCTGACACACATGCTCTCCCTCTCGCAGACACACAATTTCTGACACAATGCTCTCCGTCTCTCTTACTCTCTCTCTCACAGACACAGACACAGACTCTTTCTGGCACACATCGTCTCTCTCCAGCGCAAACCCACGCACACAAACTCTTTCTGACACACACTCACTCTCTCTTAATCCCTCTCACACACAGGCACAGACTCTTTCTGACACACTCTCTTGCTCTCTTCCCCCCTCTCTCTCCCTCTCACACAAACACACTCACACACAGACGCTTTCTGAAATATACAATCACTCTTTCTCGCGCACACGCACTCATACGTACACAGAGACTCTTTCTGACACACCCGATCTCCCCCTACCTCCCTCCCTCTCTCGCCCACACACACAAACACTTTCTGACTCCCTCTATCTTTCAATCTTTCTCCCTCTCATACACACAGACAGTCATCCACTCTTTCTGACGCAGACACACTCCATCTCTCGCTCTCTCTTAATGAAGTTTCATCAGATTTGCTCCAGGAATTTTTTGAGTGTCCTATCAAGATAGATGGAAGAAGCTAGGCCGGTATTTTGCACAGTTTATTTCTGACAAACACACTCTCTCTCACTCTCTCTCTCCCGCTCCCTCTTATTTTGAGCAGTAAGGTGATAAGATTGAGAAATATAAAATACTTATAAGGGTAGACAGCTTAGCTGCAGGTAAAATGTTAACCATTGTTTGTGAGTTTGGAACCGGTGGGACAATAGCAAAAGCAAAAAGCAGCAACCCATTTAGTAGAAAGGTGACGATATTTACTCAAAAGATTGTTGAATAATCAAAATTTTCTATGCCAGAGGACCATGGGAGCTCAGCAATTGAGTGGTATTGTGATTGAATACAGCTGTTTATCGGAAGTATATTTGCATAGAGCAGATGTGTTATCATCACCATCCAACTTACTCCCTCAATGCCACTCAATATATATTGAAGGAAATGGAGCAGATTGGTATGAAGAAAATGGAGACCACATGTTTATTTGGAACAAAAGAGCTTAGATGAATGAATGGAGAAAAGCATTTTCAGAGCATAATATAGAAAAAAGCAAACAGCGTTCAAGCCAATATATGTCGATCAAGCCTAATAAAGCCCAAAACATTATAAATATGATTCTCGGGGGATAACAATGGCAAGCATTGAAGATGAACATTGATCAGCACTTTCGTATGACGTGCTTGAAAAGGTGGGTACGTTGTTTGAGTGCTCCGTCTCCTTATAACAATACCACTAATAGCACTACTGATTATACTTTAATAACAGGAGTAGCAATAATGCAAATGCATTGGCTGAGGTGCAAACGAAATCCACAAACACAATTTCAGATGTGAGGCAGCGCATTTCATGAAGTGTAAACGGTGAAAAGGGAAGGACAGGGGTAATCTGATGACAGTGTTCGCATGCCGCACAATTTCTAGGGAAGAGCTCCAGATATTCCCAATTGTAGTCAGACTAAATCTAGATAAGAAAACAAGATGAGAGTAAAACTAATAATTTCCTCTCGAAATACAGCAGCATGTTTATCACCACTTACTAAACAGAATGTGGAACTTCCCTCCAGTTTGCTGAATTGATCAGATTATCTCAGAACCATTTTTCTTTGGGTTGGAAATTAAGACGAAAGAAGAGGAAACAGCAGCATTAGAAAGTGTTGCCGTTTTGTTCAATTGGGGGTGATTAAAGCTTGTCAACTGCGGACATCACCATATCCAAGCGGAGTCTCTGATTGTTTGGGATTTCAGTTAGTCAGTGTTCTGAACTTGCCGATTGGCTCAGGGGGCATCATTCTGTGGTTGGACCTCCTGATTGGCTGAAAGGCTGTCCGGCAGCGGCTGGAGATCCTGATTGGCTGAGGGGCTGTAGGTCAGTTTTATTTATTGGTTAATTTGATAATTGTTGTAACCGGATATTTCACCGCGATCTTGATCTGCTCCCTGAACCTGGACTGAGTCACCACATAAATAAATGTGTTTGTGCAGCAATTTAAATCCCGCATCATAAATCCGACTTCTTGTAAATTATATTGTGGAATGGTGAGGTAATATAATCCTCTCAAATCAATATAGAAAAATTTAATAACAAACACAGTCCAGAGGAGAATGAAAGCTCCGGAGATGCTGAAGAGTAAAATCATTGACTTCCTTCTGCTCTCCATCTCTGGGTCTTTACGATTGTCTCCCTGACTCTGAGCCCTCAGTGCCTTCCGGCTTCGACTTGTGATTAAAATGTGTCTGACTGTCAGAGTGTTGATCAACAGGATTAAAAAGAATGGGATCAATGGGGTTAAAATCTGATCAAACCAGTTGTATACAACCCATCCGGGATCAGTGTAATAGCTGCTCATTGTCTGACAGAACCACGGCACATTGTCGATTATCTGTACAGGTTAATTTGTAAAGTACCGTGGGATGTTTTTTATACAGAGCAAGAGGCCGCTCATTGACAGGACCACAGCCGCTGTTTTCCCGGTGCAATAGTGTCTTTTCAGTTTCTGGCAGCGAATGGCCACAAATCGATCAAAGGAGAATGTGAGGGTGAACCAGACAGAACAGTCCGCGGCTGCAGGCATCAGAACACCGTTAACACGGCACACATAAGTAAGGTCCAGGAAATTCCAGGGGAAATAATAGCGATTGATCTTGTTCAGTATGGGACGAGTGATCATAAACATCAGATCTGCCGCCGCCATGGCCACCAGGTAGCGAGTGGTGCAGGTAGCGAGGCCACACTTGCCCCGACTCAGAATCGCAATTCCCAGTAAATTCGCTGTCAGAGAGAAGGAAGAAGTGTCTGGAAATTACTGATGAAACATTCTCTGTGTCTGAACCGGGACAGGATTTCAGTTTCAATATAATGGGCAGTGGGTGGGTGGGAGTGTTGGCAGCGGAGTGGGCACAGAGATTAACATTGCAGAGAGGGAAGTAACAGCAAATGTACCCCGAGTGTTTAAGACATGGGACGGGGAAAAATGTGAGTTGCCACCCTGTCAGATTGATGGCAGTGGGAGGAAAATGCTCAGAATTCAAATAGCTTTGGAAGAGGTTACATTTCTCATTTATTCTGAAATATATGATTAACTCAGACTGAGCGGGTTTCCAAAATCGGACACAAATATATCAGAGATTGTCATCCCTCCTCACTCCCAATTATTGCAACACACCCTGATTCGACTGTTCCCTGTGCTAAATTCCTGAAGTAGTTTGACACCACTCCTGGATTATTGCAATCCTCCACGATCAATCGAAAAAATTAAACCAGCGCAGGTCCTCCCTCGTTTATAATTATGAGACGCATAAAGATTGTTCAGTGTCCAGGAAATTCGCCCGGCAAACCCTTTCCATGCTCAGTCGTTGGTAATGCACCCTCTCCCAGGAATACTCCATTGTCATGTTCCAAACACCCACAGATCACATTATTCTCAGGGGTGCATGCTCTCCCGGTTTGGAAAGAATTCCGGACAAGCATTTCTCAGGAATTTTCCCTCTCTGCCATTGGACATTGCCCAGGATTCACTTGCCAGAAATATAATCTCTCCAGACTGCATTTGCTTAAAAAGATGGATTCAAAAGTTCCACGTCTAAAGTTGCTGAGCTTTAAGTTGAGGCCTGAGGGCCGTAACATCCTAATTGGAAGATGCGATGCTGCTCCTGCAGCTTGCGTTGTGCTTCACTGGATCCTTGCAGCAGGCCAAGGACAAACATGTGGATATGATGGCAAGGTGCTGAGTTAAAATGGCCGCAACAGAAAGGCTGGGGTCATGCTTGTGGTCAGAGTAAAGGTGTCCTGCAAAACGGTCTCCCAGTCTATGTTTAGACTCCCGAATGTAGTGGAGACGGTATTGGGCGCAGTGAAGTCTGCAGACCAAATTGAAGAAACACAAGTGAAAAGCTGCTTCACCAGAAAGGACAGTTTGCTGCCAAGAATTATGAGACGGGAGGACGTAAAGCGACAAATATTTCACGCTCTGTGAATGCAAAGGTAGGTGCCGTAGGGAGAACATAGAACATAGAGGGCAGAAGGAGGTCATTCGGCCCATCGAGACTGCACTGACCCACTTAAGCTATCACTTCCAACCTATCCCCGGAACGCAATAACCCCTCCTAACCTTAACCTTGGTCACTAAGGGCAATTTAGCATGGCCAATCCACGTAACCTGCACATCTTTGGACTGTGGGAGGAAACCGGAGCACCCGGAGGAAACCCACGCAGATACGGGGAGAACGTGCAGACTCCACACAGACAGTGACCCAGCGGGGAATCGAAGCTGGGACCCTAGCGCTGTGAAGCCACAGTGCTATCCACTTGTGCTATCGGCTGTAAGAGGATGGGGTGTTGTTGTGATGGAGAAGTGGACAACGGTGACAAAGAGGGAGCAGTATCTGAGGAATGCAAAACAATGTCGTGTTGGCGAGAGAACAAGAACAAAGAACAATCCAGCACAAGGAACTGGCCCTTCTGCCTTCCAAGCAGTACCAACTTTTGCCAAAACCCTTAGCACTTCCTTGTGCCGTATCCCTCTATACCCATTCTATCCATGTGTTTCTCAAGATGCCTTTTGAACACCATTAATATATCTGCTTCCACTACCTTCCCTGGCAACGCATTCCAGGCACTCACTATCCTCAGCGTAAACAAACCTGCCTCGCACATATCCTCTAAACGTTGCCCCACGGACTTTAAACTATGCCCCCTGGTGACTGGCCCCTCCACCCTGGGAAAGAATGCCTACCCATCCACTATATCCAAGCCCCACATAATTATGTAGACCTCTATCAGGTCACCCCTCAACCTCCGTCTTTCAAATGACAACAGTCCAGGTCTATTCAGTCTCTCCACATAGCTAACACCCTCCAGGCCAGGCAACATCCTGGTAAATGTCCTCTGCGCCCTCTCCAAAGATTCCACATCCTTCTGGTGGTGTGGCGACCAAGATTGTGCGCAATATTCCAAGTGCGGCCTTGCCAAGGTTCTATACAACTGCAGCATAACATGCCAGTTTTTGTGCTCGATTTCCAGTCCAATGAAGGCAAGCATTCTGCATGCTTTATTGACTACCTTGTCCACTTGTGCTGCCACCTTCAAAGATCTGTGGACCTGCACGACCAGATCTCTCTGACTTTATATATTCCTGACAGTTTTATCATTTACCATATATTTCGACTCACCAAAATGCATTTCCTCACATTGGTCCGGATTAAACTCCTGTTGCCATTTTGCTGCCCAAGTCTCCAACCAATCAATGTTCTGTTGTATCTTCTGACAATCCTCATCACTAGTTGCCACTCCACCAACCCTGGTATCATTCGCGAAATTACGAATCAAACCGGCTACATTTTCCTCCAAATCGTTTATGTACATCACAAACAACAGAGGCCCAAGCAAAGAGCCCTACGGAACACCACTAGTCACAACCTTCCATTCAAAAAACTCCCGTCTCCTGCTACTCTTTGCCTTCTGTGACTGAGCCAGTTCAGTATCCATCTTACCATCTCACCTCTGATCCCGTGTGACTCCACCTTTCGTACCAGTCTGCCATGAGGCATCTTGTCAAATGCTTTACTAAAGTCCATGTAAACAACATCCACCGCCCCCCCCTAATGAATCATCTTCTTTACCTCCTCAAAAATCTTGATCAAGTAATTGAGGCACGACATTCCCTTCGCAAAACCACGCCGTCTATCGTTTATGAATCCACTTGTTTCTAAATGGGTATCAAGCCTGTCCCTGAGAATTCTCTGCAATAATTTACCTGCTACCGACGTGAGGCTCACCGGCCTATATTTTCCAGGATTATCCCTGCTTCCCTTCTAAAACAGGGTACCGCATTAGTTATTCTACAGTCATCTGGGATCTCACCTGGGGTAAACATGTGTTTTGTGGCAGCATCATGCTGGAGGTTGCACAACCGGTGGAGTTTGGTCCTTTGAATGCGGAGGCCGATGGTGTGGAAGGTGAGGATAGGGGAATCCAGTTATATTTCCGGGAGAGAAGGGAATGTGTGAGGGGGCATAGGTGCCAGAAATGAAGTGAATACGGTTGAGAGTCCTGGTATTGGAAAAGGAAGACATGCCGGAAGGGTTACTTTCAAACATGGCATCGTGAGAACGATGGAGAGACTGCGGGAATGGGATTCCGTATCAGAGGAGGCTACAAGGTAACTTCGGATTCGGTGGGCTTTCCTTATTTGTTCTTGAAATGTGTCTGCTGCTGCATGAGTCAGCATTTGTTACTCATCCCTAATTGCCCTTGATCTTAGTGGTTCCTCAGATCGTTTCCGAGGGGGGTGGGGGAGCAGTTACGAGTTACATTCTTCGCGGTATGTTTCTGCAGTCATGCAGGCCATTGCTTGATGGGTGATCCAGACCGGCTTTTACTTTTGATTTCAATTGTCACCATCTGCCATGGGGAGATTCGAACCCAGGACACTATCATTACTCTGGGTCACTGGATTGCTATTCTCATGACAATACCGCTACTCCACCGCCTACCCTAATTGCGTCATAAGAAATAGTCAGGTGAAGAAAGGCTTGGGAATTGTCGGAAATGGACCCTGTAAAGGTGAAAGAGGGTTGCAAATTGGAAGGAAAGTCGAATTATAATTGCACAGTTTGCAGACTAAAACAAATTGGAGTGACAGTGAAGACAGAGAAAGAATACAACCTTGCAAAGTGGGTATTTTTATGTGAATTTAATTTCCCTACAGCTCATAGAACATAGAACATAGAAAATACAGCACAGAACAGGCCCTTCGGCCCACAATGTTGTGCCGAACCGTTGTCCTAGATTAATCATAGATTATCATTGAATTTACGGTGCAGAAGGAGGCCATTCGGCCCCCTGAGTCTGCACCGGTTCTTGGAAAGAGCACCCTACCCAAACTCAACACCTCCACCCAACACCAAGGGCAATTTTGGACACTAAGGGCAATTTATCATGGCCAATCCACCTACCCTGCACATCTTTGGAATTCAAGCTCACTGTCCGTTGCTGGAATTTCAACAGACATTCTTGGAAAACAAGTGTTTAAAACAACTGGTGGGGTGTCTGTGTTCAGTTAACATGTTCACAATTGTTTGTAACAGGAACACTTTAAAAACAGCCAGAAAAATTGAACAAACATTGGATTTCATATCAGGATTAATACAAATGCGAGAAATGTCACACGATGGCACAATAGTTAGCACTGTGCCATCACAGCTCCAGGGTTCCAGGTTCGCTTCCCGGCTTGGGTCACTGTCTGTGCGTAGTCTGCACGTCCTCCCCGTGTCTGCGTGAGTTTCATCCGGGTTCACCAGTTTCCTCCCACAGTCCAAAGATGTGCAGGTTAGGTGGATTGGCCATGTTACATTTACCCTTAGTGACCAAAAGGTTTAGGAGGGGTTACTGTGTTACGGGGAAAGGGTGCTTAAGTGGGATGGTCTTTCCAGGGGTTGGTGCAGACTTGATGGGCCAAATGGCCTCCTTCTGCACTGTAAATTTCTCTGTTTCTACCTATTAGAATACTGTACTGTTCTGGGTTTAAAGAAATGTCAGACGTTGGGTGATATCTGTTTCTGTTGGAACAGTTCAATGGAAAACAGAGATATCGAGATATTTCACTTCACACAATAGATATCAAACATTTTCAACGCACAGCTAAACTATTCCTGCCTTTAATCTATTCCAACGATATAATCGTGAGAGAGAGAGAGAGTTCCATAGAATGAAGCGAGTACTCAACACCACAATACATTATTTCAAAATAGAATCACCTTATTTCAGTCAAGTACCTGTCCCAATACAATCCGACTCGTATAGGTAGTCCTAGTAATAGATGGATAATTGGATCAAATATCACACTCTGGTGAGAGACCCACATTCAGTACAATTCTACACTGACAGATACTTCCAACAATCCTTGTTCACTCTCTCATATTCCACTGCGGTTAGAGACCCTCATTCAGTGTGATTTCTTTCTGACTCCCATTAAATCCTCCTTCAGAGAGATTGTATTCACTGAGATCCAATCCAACATTATACAAGATTCCACTGAATGTAATAACTGTATTGATCGGAGTTACAAACAGAGGTTTAGTGTTAGATGAATAATGAGTTGGAAACCATAGACATTTGCCTTATCCTTCATCAGTTGACTGTAGAATAGTGAGCACGAGATCAGCATTACACTTTTTCAATCTGTTTAATATCACAGAGCCACTCACACACAAATTAGGACAACAATGGAGATCATAACTTACCGTTAACGCCAACAATTGTTAGAATTGGGTAGAATATTTTCTCAGATGTATCAATTGGAAGAACCATATTCAATGTGAAGTCACCTGCTCCTTCGTGCTGTTGACAGTCTCTCTGTCTTAAACTCTGAAGTCATATATTTCCAAAGCCTTTAATTTATACCATGAGGGACTACCTCAGGGATATTGAGGTTGCAACATCGTTTAACTTATTGAATTAATATAGAGGAGCAAACAGATTACGACATTGAGTTCAGTGAAAGGAAATATTACTTTTGGAGTGAATGACCTCTTTCCAAACACTGGACTATGTTGATCACATTGATCAACAAATAATAACAGAAAGGAGGGAGTCCACTCATACACCAACAGTCCCCTCTCCAGATCTCAGATTGTTTCAGTGATATTCGTCACTCGACTGTGACCACTGGGTGCTTCAGTTCCAATTGTCAGTGTGTTTCTCTGGGTGGTCCCACTGCACTCTGGGGTGTAGCTCCTTCTTTAACTGTGACATAAACATAGAACTTACAGTGCAGAGGGTGGCCATTGGACCCATCGAATCTGCACTGGCCCTTGGAATGAGCATCCTAACTAAGCCCACACCCTCACCCTGTCCCCAGTAACCCCACCAAACGTAAGGGCAATTTACCATGGCCAATCTACCTAACCTACACATGTTTGGACTGTGGGAGGAAACCGGAGCACCCAGAGGAAACCCACGCAGACACTGGGAGAACGGGTAGACTGCGCAAAGGCAATGAGCCAAGTCGGGAATTGTACCTCGGACCCTGGAGCTGTGACGCAAATGTGCTAGCCATTGTGCTACCATGACCATTCAATGATTCAGCTGCAATTTCCAGCGTGCTTCTCTGAGTGGTTCTAGTGCACTCAGGAATGCCGCTAGATGTAAGAAGTCTTAAAACACCAGGGTAAAGTCCTGATGTGGAGATGCCGGCTTTGGACTGGGGTGAGAACAGTAAGAAGTCTTACAACACCAGGTTAATGCCCAATAGGTTTGTTTTGAATCACTAGCTTTCGGAGCACCTGAGGAAGGAGCAGTGCTCCGAAAGCTAGTGATTCGAAACAAACCTGTTTGACTTTAACCTGGGGTTGTAAGACTTCTTACTGAGGTTAAAGTCCAACAGGTTTGTTTCGAATCACTAGCTTTCTGAGCACTGCTCCTTCCTCCGGCGGCATCTCCATATCATCACTAACTGTGACCATTCAGTGAATCAGTCCCAATACTCAGTGTGTTTTTCTGGGTGGTTCCATTACACTCTGGGGTTAGCTGCACCTTTAACTGTGACCACCCAGTGATTCAGTTTCAATTGTTATTTTGTTTCTCCGGATGGGTTTCGACTGCACTCTTGGTGTAGGTGCACTTTAACTGTGACGGTTCTGTTCCAATTGTTAGTGTGTTTCCAACGTTGTTCCACTGCAAACTGAGGTCTTGCTGCCTCTTTAACTGCAACCATTCAGTGATTCAATTCCAATTGTTAATTTGTTTATCTGGGTAGGTCTACTGCACTGTGGGCTGCAGCAGCCTCTCTAACTTCGAACAATTCCTTTATTTGATTATAGTGTGTTCATAAAGTGCGCATTCCAGTGAATTAAATATCCAAACTGTTTAAACGCCAAAGAAAATTATTGCAACAGTAAATTTAATGCAGCTCCTCAAACCGAGACAATGAATTGCAACATTGGAACACATCAGAAGAGTGAGAGCCTGCAGCTGATGCAAAAAACAACACGTTGTCGAGCAGCAAAAGCAAATCAAGCGATGAAAACTAATACAGCGCCTCGAACGGATGCTGCCCCTCCAGCTGACAACACACTAAAACTATGATGTGCTGGCACAAGAAAGGGCGTACCAACCTCCCCGAACAGGCGCCGGAATGTGGCGACTAGGGGCTTTTCACAGTAACTTCATTTGAAGCCTACTTGTGACAATAAGCGATTTTCATTATTTTTCATTTCAGATAAATGTCATTAGAGAAAGAGAGAGTGGAATATGAAGAGGGCGAAAGAGAAAGTGGGTGGAGTAACAGAGCATGAGAGAAAAGATGGTGAGAGAGAAAGAGTGTGAGGAGAAAGATGATGAGAGAGCAATAACGAGGTAAAGAGAGAGTGTGAGAGGAAGAGGACAAGAGAGAATGAGGGTAAGGGCGTAAAGGGGTGGTAAAGAAATAGGGCGAGAGATAGAGAAATTGAGAGAGAATGAGGCTGAGACCGAAAGGGGATGAGCGCGAAAGAGAATGAGAGAGTAAGAGCGTGAGAGAAAGTGAGTGAGAGACAAAGAGGGTGGGGGAGAAAGAGGATGGAGAAATAAAGAGTAAAACGACAGAAGGAGTTTCATTTTTTCTCTCTCTCTCTTTCTGTACCTATCTATCTACCCTATCCATTTATCTATCATCTATTTATCTATCTATCTATCTGTCCACCTATCTATCTATCTGTCTGTCTGTCTGTCTGTCTATCTACCTATCTATCATCTATTTCTCTCTCTCTCTCTCTCTCTCCCAGTCATAGTAGCTTTGTGATTGGAAAATCATGTGTCACGAATTTGATTCAGTATTTTGAAGGGGTAACCAAGAAGGTAGATGAGGGCAGTGCATTCGACGTTATCTGTATGGATTTTAGCAAGGCCTTTAACAAGATACTGTATGGTAGGTTGTTGCAAAAGTTTAAATCGCACGGTATCCAGTGTGGGGTAGCCAATAGGGTGAAACGCTTGGCTTGACGATAGAAGACAAAGGGTGGTTGTAGAGGGTTGTTTTTCAAACTGGATGTCTGTAACCAGCGGTGTGCCTCATGCATCAGTGCTGGGCCTGCTGTTATTTGCTTCTTTTATTAAGTATTTGGATCAGTGCTGGGTCTACTGTTATTTGTTTGTTTTATTAAGTATTTGGATGAGGATTTAGGACGCATGGTTCGTAGGTTTTCAGATGACATTAATATTGGTGACATAGTGGAGAGTGAAGAAGGTTATCTAGTATTGTAACGTGGTATAGACCAATGGGCCAGTGGGCCAATGAATGGCAGATGGAGTTTAATTTAGAAATATGTGAAGTGATGCATTTTGGTTGATCGAATCGGGGCGGGATCTACTCAGTTAATGATAGAGTGCCTTGAAGAAGACATGAAAGACAAATTCAGGAACCACGGTTCAGAAGGGTCCACTATGCGTCACTTTACAAGACATTTCTTGGAATGAGGCTGATGCGTGTTGAGAGATGATCCGGTTCATCAAATTTATACATTTTGTGTACAGTTTCTGCATTTTCATCGCGGTTCGAAGGCCGTTGTTTAATATCGCGGGGTGCAGGTCATCTGTATCGGCGAATCTGTTCCTAACCAATAGCTGCGAGTCACTGTCCGATCCTGCTTGATTGTCTTATTATTCACGAGTTGGTTGAGTTGACCGTTGGAGAAATCTCTTTGAATTGTATCGTTTTTGCGAGTGCATATCGTGTGCGACAAATGGCGCACGTTGAAGGCAGCGTATTTCTTTTACAGGGGCAAATGTGGGAAATGAAGAAGGTATGTGTCCGGTTCGCTGACCCACGCGTTGCACAAAAATATTGGCGTGGGCGGTTTTGATGAGCGGTCTCAATTCCGCCCTGTTGATTGCATCTCTGGGGCGCTGTGCCTTGGCGGTTTCGACAGGCGATGTACCAATTGTAAAAAAGGATTTCCAATTTTTTTCTGGTAAGCTACAAACTCTCCCCGGTCTCCCGCGTGACAGGCGGGGATACGAACCACTATACTAACGAGGAAATTAGGTTTGATGAGCCACGATTGGCCAACTGAGGGTTTCTGCACCTCTGAAATCACTCCATTTACTGAAGATGCTCTATTTGTCTGTGAAATCAGTAAAATAACGGCAACTCAATACCATGTGGAAAGGAAGATCGTCCCATGTTAATTTTGGAAGACTGGATGCAGGATCACCCAAACTCTTCCGCGTGTATTGAGCTGTAAATATTGAGGCGGGTGTTCACTTCAGACCCTGACATCTGCAGGCGGGCTAATGGCAGCAATATCCACGCGATCAGTTCCAGTGGCATGAGATTCCGCAGAAATTTGATCGGAAATTATATTTGGCTCCATGTAAATTAAAAACTATTTCAATTAACCAGTTGCCTAAAGAGGGCCACAACTTATATAGTCTGCAAGCAACATTATACATCAGACTTTTGTGCAAATCAGGAGATGTGTATTTTTGCTTTTCCCAGAAAACACATTGAATTCAACTGTCTTGTTCACCATCACGACACAGTATGAAGAGAGATGGGATCGGCAGGTTCCAAAATCACGAATCACGTCGACGGTGGTTACATTCGTGTCAGAAGTGTGTCGGCCAAGGGCACAGTGTTTGCGGGACTGGGTCTGCGTGGGGCAATTATGATATTCAGTACACTGTCAATGAGATTTCGCCTCCCTTTACTTCGTAATAATAGACAGAGTAGTGAAGCAAAGAAGACATGAAAGACAAATTCAGGAACCACGGTTCAGAAGGGTCCACTATGCGTCACTTTACAAGACATTTCTTGGAATGAGGCTGATGCGTGTTGAGAGATGATCCGGTTCATCAAATTTATACATTTTGCGTACAGTTTTTGCATTTTCATCGCGGTTCGAAGGCCGTTGTTTAATATCGCGGGGTGCAGGTCATCTGTATCGGCGAATCTGTTCCTAACCAGTAGCTGCGAGTCACTGTCCGATCCTGCCTGACTTGGTTGAGTTGAGCGTTGGAGAAATCTCTTTGAATTGTATCGTTTTTGCGAGTGCATATCGTGTGCGACAAATGGCGCATGTTGAAGGCAGCGTTTTTCTTTTACTGGGGCAAATGAGGGAAATGAAGAAGGTAATGTGTCCGTTTCGCTGACCCACGCATTGCACAGAAATATTGGTGCGGGCGGTTTTGATGAGCGGTCTCAATTCCGCACTGTTGATTGCATCTCTGGGGCGGTATGCCTTGGCGGATTCGACAGCTGATGTACCAATTATAAAAAAAAATGACCACTTTATTTCTGGCAAAGAACAAGCTCTCCTCCTCGGGGAATTGAACCCCGGTCTCCCGCGTGACAGGTGGGGATACTAACCACTATACTAACGAGGAACTTTGAGTTTGTGAGCCCCGCTTGGCCAACTGAGGGTTTCTGCGCCTCTGAAATCACTCCATTGACTGAAGATGCTCGATTTGTCTGTGAAATCAGTAAAATCGCGTCAGCTCAATACCATGTGGAAAGGAAGATCGTCCCATGTTAATTTTGGAAGACTGGTTGCAGGATCACCCAAACTCTTCCGCGTGTATTGAGCTGTACATATTGAGGCGGTTCTTCACTTCAGACCCTGACATCTGCAGGCGGGCTAATGGCAGCAATATTCACGCGATCAGTTCCAGTGGCATGAGATTCCGTAAAAATTATATCGAAAATTATGTTTGGCTCCATGTAAAGTAAAAACGATTTCAATTAACCAGTTGCCTAAACAGGGCCACTACTTATATAGTCAGCAAGCAACATTATACATCAGACTTTTGTGCAAATCAGGAGATGCGTATTTTTGCTTTTCCCAGAAAACACATTGAATTAAACTGTCTTGTTCACCATCACGACACAGTATGAAGAGAGATGGGATCGGCAGATTCCAAAATCACGAATCACGTCGACGCTGGTTACATTCGTGTCAGAAGTGTGTCGGCCCAGGGCACAGTGTCTGAGGGACTGGGTCTTCGTGGGGCAATTATGATATTCAGTACACTGCCAATGAGATTTTGTTCCCCTTTACTTCGTAATAATAGACAGAGTAGTGAAGAAAAGAAGACATGAAAGACAAATTCAGGAACCACGGTTCAGAAGGGTCCACTATGCGTCACTTTACAAGACATTTCTTGGAATGAGGCTGATGCGTGTTGAGAGATGATCCGGTTCATCAAATTTATACATTTTGTGTCCCGTTTTTGCATTTTCATCGCGGTTCGAAGGCCGTTGTTTAATATCGCGGGGTGCAGGTCATCTGTATCGGCGAATCTGTTCCTAACCAGTAGCTGCGAGTCACTGTCCGATCCTGCTTGATTGTCTTATTATTCACGAGTTGGTTGAGTTGACCGTTGGAGAAATCTCTTTGAATTGTATCGTTTTTGCGAGTGCATATCGTGTGCGACAAATGGCGCATGTTGAAGGCAGCGTTTTTCTTTTACAGGGGCAAATATGGGAAATGAAGAAGGTAATGTGTCCGTTTCGCTGACCCACGCATTGCACAGAAATATTGGTGCGGGCGGTTTTGATGAGCGGTCTCAATTCCGCCCTGTTGATTGCATCTTTGGGGCGGTGTGCCTTGGCGGATTCGACAGCCGATGTACCAATTCTAAAAAATTGTTCCCAATTTTTCTCTGGTAAGGTACAAACACTCCCCGTTGGGGAATTGAACCCCAGTCTCCCGCGTGACAGGCGGGGATACTAACCACTATACTAACAAGGAACTTCAATTTTGCGACCCCCGCTTGGCCAACTGAGGGTTTCTGCGCCTCTGAATTCACTCCATTTACTGAAGATGCTCTATTTGTCTGTGAAATCAGTAAAATCGCGGCAAATCAATACCATGTGGAAAGGAAGATCGTCCCATGTTAATTTTGGAAGACTGGATGCAGGATCACCCAAACACTTCCGCGTGTATTGATCTGTAAATATTGAGGCGGTTGTTCACTTCAGACCCTGACATCTGCAGGCGGGCTAATGGCAGCAATATTCACGCGATCAGTTCCAGTGGCATGAGATTCCGCAAAAATTATATCGGAAATTATGTTTGGCTCCATGTAAAGTAAAAACGATTTCAATTAACCAGTTGCCTAAACAGGGCCACTACTTATATAGTCAGCAAGCAACATTATACATCAGACTTTTGTGCAAATGAGGAGATGTGTATTTTTGCTTTTCCCAGAAAACACATTGAATTAAAATGTCTTGTTCACCATCAGGACACAGTATGAAGAGAGATGGGATCGGCAGGTTCCAAAATCACGAATCACGTCGACGCTGGTTACATTCGTGTCAGAAGTGTGTCGGCCCAGGGCACAGTGTCTGAGGGACTGGGTCTGCGTGGGGCAATTATGATATTCAGTACACTGTCAATGAGATTTTGTTCCCCTTTACTTCGTAATAATAGACAGAGTAGTGAAGCAAAGAAGACATGAAAGACAAATTCAGGAACCACGGTTCAGAAGGGTCCACTATGCGTCACTTTACAAGACATTTCTTGGAATGAGGCTGATGCGTGTTGAGGGATGATCCCGTTCGTCAAATTTATACATTTTGTGTCCAGTTTTTGCATTTTCATCGCGGTTCGAAGGCCGTTGTTTAATATCGCGGGGTGCAGGTCATCTGTATCGGCGAATCTGTTCCTAACCAGTAGCTGCGAGTCACTGTCCGATCCTGCTTGATTGTCTTATTATTCACGAGTTGGTTGAGTTGACCGTTGGAGAAATCTCTTTGAATTGTATCGTTTTTGCGAGTGCATATCGTGTGCGACAAATGGCGCACGTTGAAGGCAGCGTATTTCTTTTACAGGGGCAAATGTGGGAAATGAAGAAGGTATGTGTCCGGTTCGCTGACCCACGCGTTGCACAAAAATATTGGCGTGGGCGGTTTTGATGAGCGGTCTCAATTCCGCCCTGTTGATTGCATCTCTGGGGCGCTGTGCCTTGGCGGTTTCGACAGGCGATGTACCAATTGTAAAAAAGGATTTCCAATTTTTTTCTGGTAAGCTACAAACTCTCCCCGGTCTCCCGCGTGACAGGCGGGGATACGAACCACTATACTAACGAGGAAATTAGGTTTGATGAGCCACGCTTGGCCAACTGAGGGTTTCTGCACCTCTGAAATCACTCCATTGACTGAAGATGCTCTATTTGTCTGTGAAATCAGTAAAATAACGGCAACTCAATGCCATGTGGAAAGGAAGATCGTCCCATGTTAATTTTGGAAGACTGGATGCAGGATCACCCAAACTCTTCCGCGTGTATTGAGCTGTAAATATTGAGGCGGGTGTTCACTTCAGACCCTGACATCTGCAGGCGGGCTAATGGCAGCAATATCCACGCGATCAGTTCCAGTGGCATGAGATTCCGCAGAAATTTGATCGGAAATTATATTTGGCTCCATGTAAATTAAAAACTATTTCAATTAACCAGTTGCCTAAAGAGGGCCACAACTTATATAGTCTGCAAGCAACATTATACATCAGACTTTTGTGCAAATCAGGAGATGTGTATTTTTGCTTTTCGCAGAAAACACATTGAATTAAACTGTCTTGTTCACCATCACGACACAGCATGAAGAGAGGTGGGATCGGCAGGTTCCAAAATCACGAATCACGTCGACGGTGGTTACATTTGTGTCAGAAGTGTGTCGGCCCAGGGCACAGTGTTTGCGGGACTGGGTCTGCGTGGGGCAATTATGATATTCAGTACACTGTCAATGAGATTTCGCCTCCCTTTACTTCGTAATAATAGACAGAGTAGTGAAGCAAAGAAGACATGAAAGACAAATTCAGGAACCACGGTTCAGAAGGGTCCATTATGCGTCACTTTACAAGACATTTCTTGGAATGAGGCTGATGCGTGTTGAGAGATGATCCGGTTCATCAAATTTATACATTTTGCGTACAGTTTTTGCATTTTCATCGCGGTTCGAAGGCCGTTGTTTAATATCGCGGGGTGCAGGTCATCTGTATCGGCGAATCTGTTCCTAACCAGTAGCTGCGAGTCACTGTCCGATCCTGCCTGAGTTGGTTGAGTTGAGCGTTGGAGAAATCTCTTTGAATTGTATCGCTTTTGCGAGTGCATATCGTGTGCGACAAATGGCGCATGTTGAAGGCAGTGTTTTTCTTTTACTGGGGCAAATGAGGGAAATGAAGAAGGTAATGTGTCCGTTTCGCTGACCCACGCATTGCACAGAAATATTGGTGCGGGCGGTTTTGATGAGCGGTCTCAATTCCGCACTGTTGATTGCATCTCTGGGGCGGTGTGCCTTGGCGGATTCGACAGCCGATGTACCAATTCTAAAAAAAAATGACCAATTTATTTCTGGCAAAGAACAAACTCTCCTCCTCGGGGAATTGAATCCCGGTCTCCCGCGTGACAGGTGGGGATACTAACCACTATACTAACGAGGAACTTTGAATTTGTGAGCCCCGCTTGGCCAACTGAGGGTTTCTGCGTCTCTGAAATCACTCCATTGACTGAAGATGCTCGATTTGTCTGTGAAATCAGTAAAATCGCGGCAACTCAATACCATGTGGAAAGGAAGATCGTCCCATGTTAATTTTGGAAGACTGGTTGCAGGATCACCCAAACTCTTCCGCGTGTATTGAGCTGTACATATTGAGGCGGTTCTTCACTTCAGACCCTGACATCTGCAGGCGGGCTAATGGCAGCAATATTCACGCGATCAGTTCCAGTGGCATGAGATTCCGTAAAAATTATATCGAAAATTATGTTTGGCTCCATGTAAAGTAAAAACGATTTCAATTAACCAGTTGCCTAAACAGGGCCACTACTTATATAGTCAGCAAGCAACATTATACATCAGACTTTTGTGCAAATCAGGAGATGTGTATTGTTGCTTTTCCCAGAAAACACATTGAATTAAACTGTCTTGTTCACCATCACGACACAGTATGAAGAGAGATGGGATCGGCAGGTTCCAAAATCACGAATCACGTCGACGCTGGTTACATTCGTGTCAGAAGTGTGTCGGCCAAGGGCACAGTGTCTGAGGGAATGGGTCTGCGTGGGGCAATTATGATATTCAGTACACTGTCAATGAGATTTCGTTCCCCTTCACTTCGTAATAATAGACAGAGTAGTGAAGCAAAGAAGACATGAAAGACAAATTCAGGAACCACGGTTCAGAAGGGTCCACTATGCGTCACTTTACAAGACATTTCTTGGAATGAGGCTGATGCGTGTTGGGAGATGATCCGGTTCATCAAATTTATACATTTTGTGTCCAGTTTTTGCATTTTCATCGCGATTCGAAGGCCGTTGTTTAATATCGCGGGGTGCAGGTCATCTGTATCGGCGAATCTGTTCCTAACCAGTCGCTGAGAGTCACTGTCCGATCCTGCTTGATTGTCTTATTATTCACGAGTTGGTTGAGTTGACCGTTGGCGAAATCTCTTATAATTGTATCATTTTTGCGAGTGCATATCGTGTGCGACAAATGGCGCATGTTGAAGGCAGCGTTTTTCTTTTACAGGGGCAAATATGGGAAATGAAGAAGGTAATGTGTCCGTTTCGCTGACCCATGCATTGCACAGATATATTGGTGCGGGCGGTTTTGATGAGCGGTCTCAATTCCGCACTGTTGATTGCATCTCTGGGGCGGTGTGTCTTGGCGGATTCGACAGCCGATGTACCAATTCTAAAAAATCATTCCCAATTTTTTTCTGGTAAGGGACAAACTCTGCCCGTCGGGGAATTGAACCCCGGTCTCCCGCGTGACAGGCGGGGATACTAACCACTATACTAACGAGGAACTGCGGTTTGGTGAGACATGCTTGGCCAACTGAGGGTTTCTGCGCTTCTGAAATCACTCCATTTACTGAAGATGCTTGATTTGTCTGTGAAATCAGTAAAATCACGGCAACTCAATACCATGTGGAAAGGAAGATCGTCCCATGTTAATTTTGGAAGACTGGATGCAGGATCACCCAAACACTTCCGCGTGTATTGAGCTGTAAATATTGAGGCGGTTGTTCACTTCAGACCCTGACATCTGCAGGCGGGCTAATGGCAGCAATATTCACGCGATCAGTTCCAGTGGCATGAGATTCCGCAAAAATTATATCGGAAATTATGTTTGGCTCCATGTAAAGTAAAAACGATTTCAATTAACCAGTTGCCTAAACAGGGCCACTACTTATATAGTCAGCAAGCAACATTATACATCAGACTTTTGTGCAAATCAGGAGATGTGATTTTTGCTTTTCCCAGAAAACACATTGAATTAAACTGTCTTGTTCACCATCACGACACAGTATGAAGAGAGATGGGATCGGCAGGTTCCAAAATCACGAATCACGTCGACGATGGTTACATTTGTGTCAGAAGTGTGTCGGCCCAGCGCACAGTGTCTGAGGGACTGGGTCTGCGTGGGGCAATTATGATATTCAGTACACTGTCAATGAGATTTTGTTCCCCTTTACTTCGGAATAATAGACAAGAGTAGTGAAGCAAAGAAGACATGAAAGACAAATTCAGGAACCACGGTTCAGAAGGGTCCACTATGCGTCACTTTACAAGACATTTCTTGGAATGAGGCTGATGCGTGTTGAGAGATGATCCGGTTCATCAAATTTATACATTTTGTGTCCAGTTTTTGCATTTTCATCGCGGTTCGAAGGCCGTTGTTTAATATCGCGGGGTGCAGGTCATCTGTATCGGCGAATCTGTTCCTAACCAGTAGCTGCGAGTCACTGTCCGATCCTGCTTGATTGTCTTATTATTCACGAGTTGGTTGAGTTGACCGTTGGAGAAATCTCTTTGAATTGTATCGTTTTTGCGAGTGCATATCGTGTGCGACAAATGGCGCCTGTTGAAGGCAGCGTTTTTCTTTTACAGGGGCAAATATGGGAAATGAAGAAGGTAATGTGTACGTTTCGCTGACCCACGCATTGCACAGAAATATTGATGTGGGCGGTTTTGATGAGCAGTCTCAATTCCGCACTGTTGATTGCATCTCTGGGGCGGTGTGTCTTGGGGGATTCGACAGCCGATGTACCAATTCTAAAAAATCACTCGCAATTTTTTTCTGGTAAGGTACAAACTCTCCCAGTCGGGGAATTGAACCCCGGACTCCCGCGTGACAGGCGGGGATACTAACCGCTATACTAACGAGGAACTACGGTTTGGCGGGACACGCTTGGCCAACTGAGGGTTTCTGCGCTTCTGAAATCACTCCATTTACTGAAGATGCTCGATTTGTCTGTGAAATCAGTAAAATCACGGCAACTCAATACCATGTGGAAAGGAAGATCGTCCCATGTTAATTTTGGAAGACTGGATGCAGGATCACCCAAACACTTCCGCGTGTATTGAGCTGTAAATATTGAGGCGGTTGTTCACTTCAGACCCTGACATCTGCAGGCGGGCTAATGGCAGCAATATTCACGCGATCAGTTCTTAGTGGCATGAGATTCCGCAAAAATTATATCGGAAATTATGTTTGGCTCCATGTAAAGTAAAAACGATTTCAATTAACCAGTTGCCTAAACAAGGCCACTACTTATATAGTCAGCAAGCAACATTATACATCAGACTTTTGTGCAAATCCGGAGATGTGTATTGTTGCTTTTCCCAGAAAACACATTGAATTAAACTGTCTTGTTCACCATCACGACACAGTATGAAGAGAGATGGGATCGGCAGGTTCCAAAATCACGAATCACGTCGACGGTGGTTACATTCGTGTCAGAAGTGTGTCGGCCCAGGGCACAGTGTCTGAGGGACTGGGTCTGCGTGGGGCAATTATGATATTCAGTACACTGTCAATGAGATTTCGTTCCCCTTTTCTTCGTAATAATAGACAGAGTAGTGAAGCAAAGAAGACATGAAAGACAAATTCAGGAACCACGGTTCAGAAGGGTCCACTATGCGTCACTTTACAAGACATTTCTTGGAATGAGGCTGATGCGTGTTGAGAGATGATCCGGTTCATCAGATTTATACATTTTTTGTCCAGTTTCTGCATTTTCATCGCGGTTCGAAGGCCGTTGTTTAATATCGCGGGGTGCAGGTCATCTGTATCGGCGAATCTGTTCCTAACCAGTAGCTGCGAGTCACTGTCCGATCCTGCTTGATTGTCTTATTGTTCACGAGTTGGTTGAGTTGACCGTTGGAGAAATCTCTTTGAATTGTATCGTTTTTGCAAGTGCATATCGTGTGCGACAAATGACGCATGTTGAAGGCAGCGTTTTTCTTTTACCGGGGCAAATAAGGGAAATGAAGAAGGTAATGTGTCTGTTTCGCTGACCCACGCATTGCACAGAAATATTTGTGCGGGCGGTTTTGATGAGCGGTCTCAATTCCGCACTGTTCATTTCATCTCTGGGGCGGTGTGCCTTGGCGGATTCGACAGCCGATGTACCAATTCTAAAAAATCATCCCTAATTTTTTTCTAGTAAGGTACAAACTCTCCCCGTCGGGGAATTGAATATCTCCCGCGTGACAGGCGGGGATACTAACCACTATACTAACGAGGAAGTTCGGTTTGGTGAGCCACGCTGGGCCAACTGAGGGTTTCTGCGCCTCTGAAATCACTCCATTTACTGAAGATGCTCGATTTGTCTGTGAAATCAGTAAAATCGCGGCAACTCAATACCATGTGGAAAGGAAGATCGTCCCATGTTAATTTTGGAAGACTGGATGCAGGATCACCCAAACTCTTCCGCGTGTATTGAGCTGTAAATATTGAGGCGGTTCTTCACTTCAGACCCTGACATCTGCAGGCGGGCTAATGGCAGCAATATTCACACGATCAGTTCCAGTGGCATGAGATTCCACAAAAATTATATCAGAAATTATGTTTGGCTCCATGTAAAGTAAAAATATTTCAATTAACCAGTTGCATAAACAGGGCCACTTCTTATATAGTCAGCAAGCAACATTATACATCAGACTTTTGTGCAAATCAGGAGATGTGTATTTTTGCTTTTCCCAGAAAACACATTGAAATAAACTGTCTTGTTCACCATCACGACACATTATGAAGAGAGATGGGATCGGCAGGTTCCAAAATCACGAATCACGTTGACGATGGTTACATTCGTGTCAGAAGTGTGTCGACCCATGGCACAGTGTCTGAGGGACTGGGTCTGCGTGGGGCAATTATGATATTCAGTACACTGTCAATGAGATTTTGTTCCCCTTTACTTCGGAATAATAGACAGAGTAGTGAAGCAAAGAAGACATGAAAGACAAATTCAGGAACCACGGTTCAGAAGGGTCCACTATGCGTCACTTTACAAGACATTTCTTGGAATGAGGCTGATGCGTGTTGAGAGATGATCCGGTTCATCAGATTTATACATTTTTTGTCCAGTTTCTGCATTTTCATCGCGGTTCGAAGGCCGTTGTTTAATATCGCGGGGTGCAGGTCATCTGTATCGGCGAATCTGTTCCTAACCAGTAGCTGCGAGTCACTGTCCGCTCCTGCTTGATTGTCTTATTGTTCACGAGTTGGTTGAGTTGACCGTTGGTGAAATCTCTTTGAATTGTATCGTTTTTGCGAGTGCATAACGTGTGCGACAAATGGCGCATGTTGAAGGCAGCGTTTTTCTTTTACAGGGGCAAATAAGGGAAATGAAGAAGGTAATGTGTCTGTTTCGCCGACCCACGCATTGCACAGAAATATTGGTGCGGGCGGTTTTGAAGAGCGGTCTCAATTCCGCACTGTTGATTGCATCTCTGGGGCGGTGTGCCTTGGCGGATTCGACAGCCGATGTACCAATTCTAAAAAATCACTCCCAATTTCTTTCTGGTAAGGTATAAACTCTCCCCGTCGGGGAATTGAACCCCGGTCACCCGCGTGACAGGCGGGGATACTAACCACTATACTAACGAGGAACTTCGATTTGGCGAGCCACGCTTGGCCAACTGAGGGTTTCTGCGCATCTGAAATCACTCCATTTACTGAAGATGCTCGATTTGTCTGTGAAATCAGTAAAATCGCGGCAACTCAATACCATGTGGAAAGGAAGATCGTCCCATGTTAATTTTGGAAGACTGGATGCAGGATCACCCAAACACTTCCGCGTGTATTGAGCTGTAAATATTGAGGCGGTTCTTCACTTCAGACCCTGACATCTGCAGGCGGGCTAATGGCAGCAATATTCACGCGATCAGTTCCAGTGGCATGAGATTCCGCAAAAATTATATCGGAAATTATTTTTGGCTCCATGTAAAGTAAAAATGATTTCAATTAACCAGTTGCCTAAACAGGGCCACTACTTATATAGTCAGCAAGCAACATGATACATCAGACTTTTGTGCAAATCAGGAGATGTGTATTTTTGCTTTTCCCAGAAAACACATTGAATTAAACGGTCTTGTTCACCATCACGACACAGTATGAAGAGAGATGGGATTGGCAGGTTCCAAAATCACGAATCACGTCGACGATGGTTACATTCGTGTCAGAAGTGTGTCAGCCCAGGGCACAGTGTCTGAGGGACTGGGTCTGCGTGGGGCAATTATGATATTCAGTACACTGTCAATGAGATTTCGTTCCCCTTTACTTCGTAATAATAGACAGAGTAGTGAAGCAAAGAAGTCATGAAAGACAAATTCAGGAAGCACGGTTCAGAAGGGTCCACTATGCGTCACTTTACAAGACATTTCTTGGAATGAGGCTGATGCGTGTTGAGAGATGATCCGGTTCATCAAATTTATACATTTTGTGCCCAGTTTTTGCATTTTCATCGCGGTTCGAAGACCGTTGTTTAATATCGCGGGGTGCAGGTCATCTGTATCGGCGAATCTGTTCCTAACCAGTAGCTGAGAGTCACTGTCCGATCCTGCTTCATTGTCTTATTATTCACGAGTTGGTTGAGTTGACCGTTGGAGAAATCTCTTTGAATTGTATCGTTTTTGCGAGTGCATATCGTGTGCGACAAATGGCGCATGTTGAAGGCAGCGTTTTTCTTTTACGGGGCAAATATGGGAAATGAAGAAGGTAATGTGTCCGCTTCGCTGACCCACGCATTGCACAGAAATATTGGTGCGGGCGGTTTTGATGAGCGGTCTCAATTCCGCACTGTTGATTGCATCTCTGGGGCGGTGTGCCTTGGCGGATTCGACAGCCGATGTACCAATTCTAAAAAATCATTCACAACTTTTTTCTGGTAAGGTACAAACTCTCCCCGTCGGGGAATTGAACCCCGGTCTCTGGCGTGACAGGCGGGGATACTAACCACTATACTAACGAGGCACTTCGGTTTGGCGAGACACGCTTGGCCAACTGAGGGTTTCTGCGCCTCTGAAATCACTCCATTTACTGAAGATGCTCGATTTGTCTGTGAAATCAGTAAAATCGCGGCAACTCAATACCATGTAGAAAGGAAGATCGTCCCATGTTAATTTTGGAAGACTGGATGCAGGATCACCCAAACACTTCCGCGTGTATTGAGCTGTAAATATTGAGGCGGTTCTTCACTTCAGACCCTGACATCTGCAGGCGGGCTAATGGCAGCAATATTCACGCGATCAGTTCCAGTGGCATGAGATTCCGCAAAAATTATATCGGAAATTATGTTTGGCTCCATGTAAAGTAAAAACAATTTCAATTAACCAGTTGCCTAAACAGGGCCGCTACTTATATAGTCAGCAAGCAACATTATACATCAGACTTTTGTACAAATCAGGAGATGTGTATTTTTGCTTTTCCCAGAAAACACATTGAATTCAACTGTCTTGTTCACCATCACGACACAGTATGAAGAGAGATGGGATCGGCAGGTTCCAAAATCACGAATCACGTCGACGGTGGTTACATTCGTGTCAGAAGTGTGTCGGCCCAGGGCACAGTGTCTGAGGGACTGGGTCTGCGTGGGGCAATTATGATATTCAGTACACTGTCAATGAGATTTTGTTCCCCTTTACTTCGTAATAATAGACAGAGTAGTGAAGCAAAGAAGACATGAAAGACAAATTCAGGAACCACGGTTCAGAAGGGTCCACTATGCGTCACTTTACAAGACATTTCTTGGAATGAGGCTGATGCGTGTTGAGAGATGATCCGGTTCATCAAATTTATACATTTTGTGTCCAGTTTTTGCATTTTCATCGCGGTTCGAAGGCCGTTGTTTAATATCGCGGGGTGCAGGTCATCTGTATCGGCGAATCTGTTCCTAACCAGTAGCTGCGAGTCACTGTCCGATCCTGCTTCATTGTCTTATTATTCACGAGTTGGTTGAGTTGACCGTTGGAGAAATCTCTTTGAATTGTATCGTTTTTGCGAGTGCATATCGTGTGCGACAAATGGCGCATGTTGAAGGCAGCGTTTTTCTTTTACGGGGCAAATATGGGAAATGAAGAAGGTAATGTGTCCGTTTCGCTGACCCACGCATTGCACAGAAATATTGGTGCGGGCGGTTTTGATGAGCGGTCTCAATTCCGCACTGTTGATTGCATCTCTGGGGCGGTGTGCCTTGGCGGATTCGACAGCCGATGTACCTATTCTAAAAAATCATTCCCCATTTTTTCCTGGTAAGGTACAAACTCTCCACGTCGTGGAATTGAACCCCGGTCTCCCGCGTGACAGGCGGGGATACTAACCACTATACTAACGAGGAACTTCGGTTTGGCCAGACACGCTTGGCCAACTGAGGGTTTCTGCGCCTCTGAAATCACTCCATTTACTGAAGATGCTCGATTTGTCTGTGAAATCAGTAAAATCGCGGCAACTCAATACCATGTGGAAAGGAAGATCGTCCCGTGTTAATTTTGGAAGACTGGACGCAGGATCACCCAAACACTTCCGCGTGTATTGAGCTGTAAATATTGAGGCGGTTGTTCACTTCAGACCCTGACATCTTCAGGCGGGCTAATGGCAGCAATATTCACGCGATCAGTTCCAGTGCCATGAGATTCCGCAAAAATTATATCGCAAATTATGTTTGGCTCCATGTAAAGTAAAAACCATTTCAATTAACCAGTTGCCTAAACAGGGCCACTACTTAGACAGTCAGCAAGCAACATCATACATCAGACTTTTGTGCAAATCAGGAGATGTGATTCATGCGATTATTCATGCGATCAGTTCCAGTGGCATGAGATTCCGCAAAAATTATATCGGAAATTATGTTTGGCTCCATGTAAAGGAAAAACGATTTCAATTAACCACTTGCCTAAACAGGGCCCCTACTTATATAGTCAGCAAGCAACATTAGACTTTAGTGCAAATCAGGAGATGCGTATTTTTGCTTTTCCCAGAAAACACATTGAATTAAACTGTCTTGTTCACCATCACGACACAGTATGAAGAGAGATGGGGTCCGCAGGCTCCAAAATCACGAATCACGTCGACGGTGGTTACATTCGTGTCAGAAGTGTGTCGGCCCAGGGCGCAGTGTCTGCGGGACTGGGTCTGCGTGGGGCAATTATGATATTCAGTACACTGTCAATGAGATTTCGTTCCCCTTTACTTCGTAACAATAGACAGAGTAGTGAAGCAAAGAAGACATGAAAGACAAATTCAGGAACCACGGTTCAGAAGGGTCCACTATGCGTCACTTTACAAGACATTTCTTGGAATGAGGCTGATGCCTGTTGAGAGATGATCCGGTTCATCAAATTTATACATTTTGTGTCCAGTTTTTGCATTTTCATCGCGCTTCGAAGGCCGTTGTTTAATATCGCGGGGCGCAGGTCATCTGTATCGGCGAATCTGTTCCTAACCAGTAGCTGCGAGTCACTGTCCGATCCTGCTTGATTGTCTTATTATTCACGAGTTGGTTGAGTTGACCGTTGGCGAAATCTCTTTGAATTGTATCGTTTTTGCGAGTGCATATCGTGTGCGACAAATGGCGCATGTTGAAGGCAGCGTTTTTCTTTTACAGGGGCAAATATGGGAAATGAAGAAGGTAATGTGTCCGTTTCGCTGACCCACGCATTGCACAGAAATATTGGTGCGGGCGGTTTTGATGAGCGGTCTCAATTCCGCACTGTTCATTGCATCTCTGGGGCGGTGTGCCTTGGCGGATTCGACAGCCGATGTACCAATTCTAAAAAATCATTCTCAATTTTTTTCTTGTAAGGTAAAACTCTCCCCGTCGGGGAATTGAACCCCAGTCTCCCACGTGACAGGCAGGGATACTAACCACTATACTAACGAGGAACTTTGCTTTCGCGTGACACGCTTGGCCAACTGAGGGTTTCTGCGCCTTTGAAATCACTCCATTTACTGAAGATTCTCGATTTGTCTGTGAAATCAGTAAAATCGCGGCAACTCAATACCATGTGGAAAGGAAGATCGTCCCATGTTAATTTTGGAAGACTGGATGCAGGATCACCCAAACACTTCCGCGTGTAGTGAGCTGTAAATATTGAGGCGGTTGTTCACTACAGACCCTGACATCTGCAGGCGGGCTAATGGCAGCAATATTCACGCGATCAGTTCCAGTAGCATGAGATTCCGCAAAAATTAGATCGGAAATTATGTTTGGCTCCATGTAAAGTAAAAACAATTTCAATTAACCAGTTGCCTAAACAGGGCCACTACTTATATAGTCAGCAAGCAACATTATACATCAGACTTTTGTGCAAATCAGGAGATGTGTATTTTTGCTTTTCCCAGAAAACACATTGAATTAAACTGTCTTGTTCACCATCTAGACACAGTATGAAGAGAGATGGGATCGGCAGGCTCCAAAATCACGAATCACGTCGACGGTGGTTACATTCGTGTCAGACGTGTGTCGGCCCAGGGCACAGTGTCTGAGGGACTGGGTCTGCGTGGGGCAATTATGATATTCAGGACACTGTCAATGAGATTTCGTTCCCCTTTACTTCGTAATAATAGACAGAGTAGTGAAGCAAAGAAGACATGAAAGACAAATTCAGGAACCACGGTTCAGAAGGGTCCACTATGCGTCACTTTACAAGACATTCCTTGGAATGAGGCTGATGCGTGTTGAGAGATGATCCGGTTCATCAAATTTATACATTTTGTGTCCAGTTTTTGCATTTTCATCGCGGTTCGAAGGCCGTTGTTTAATATCGCGGGGTGCAGGTCATCTGTATCGGCGAATCTGTTCCTAACCAGTAGCTGAGAGTCACTGTCCGATCCTGCTTGATTGTCTTATTATTCACGAGTTGGTTGAGTTGACCGTTGGAGAAATCTCTTTTAATTGTATCATTTTTGCGAGTGCACATCGTGTGCGACAAATGGCGCATGTTGAAGGCAGCGTTTTTCTTTTACAGGGGCAAATATGGGAAATGAAGAAGGTAATGTGTCCGTTTCGCTGACCCACGCATTGCACAGAAATATTGGTGCGGGCGGTTTTGATGAGCGGTCTCAATTCCGCACTGTTGATTGCATCTCTGGGGCGGTGTGCCTTGGCGGATTCGACAGCCGATGTACCAATTCTAAAAAATCATTGCCAATTTTTTTCTGGTAAGGTACAAACTCTCCCCGTCGGGGAATTGAACCCCGGTCTCCCGCGTGACAGGCAGGGATACTAACCACTATACTAACGAGGAATTTGGGTTTGGCGAGACACGCTTGGCCAACTGAGGGTTTCTGCGCCTCTGAAATCACTCCATTTACTGAAGATGCTCGATTTGTCTGTGAAATCAGTAAAATCGCGGCAACTCAATACCATGTGGAAAGGAAGATCGTCCCATGTTAATTTTGGAAGACTGGATGCAGGATCACCCAAACACTTCCGCGTGTATTGAGCTTTAAATATTGAGGCGGTTGTTCACTTCAGACCCTGACATCTGCAGGCGGGCTAATGGCAGCAATATTCACGCGATCAGTTCCAGTGGCATGAGATTCCGCAAAAATTATATCGGAAATTATGTTTGGCTCCATGTAAAGTAAAAACAATTTCAATTAACCAGTTGCCTAAACAGGGCCACTACTTATTGAGTCAGCAAGCAACATTATACATCAGACTTTTGTGCAAATCAGGAGATGTGTATTTTTGCTTTTCCCAGAAAACACATTGAATTAAACTGTCTTGTTCACCATCACGACACAGTATGAAGAGAGATGGGATCGTCAGGTTCCAAAATCACGAATCACGTCGACGGTGGTTACATTCGTGTCAGAAGTGTGTCGGCCCAGGGCACAGTGTCTGAGGGACTGGGTCTGCGTGGGGCAATTATGATATTCAGTACACTGTCAATGAGATTTCGTTCCCCTTCACTTCGTAATAATAGACAGAGTAGTGAAGCAAAGAAGACATGAAAGACAAATTCAGGAACCACGGTTCAGAAGGGTCCACTATGCGTCACTTTACAAGACATTTCTTGGAATGAGGCTGATGCGTGTTGAGAGATGATCCGGTTCATCAAATTTATACATTTTGCGTACAGTTTTTGCATTTTCATCGCGGTTCGAAGGCCGTTGTTTAATATCGCGGGGTGCAGGTCATCTGTATCGGCGAATCTGTTCCTAACCAGTAGCTGCGAGTCACTGTCCGATCCTGCTTGATTGTCTTATTATTCACGAGTTGGTTGAGTTGACCGTTGGAGAAATCTCTTTTAATTGTATCGTTTTTGCGAGTGCATATCGTGTGCGACAAATGGCGCATGTTGAAGGCAGCGTTTTTCTTTTACAGGGGCAAATATGGGAAATGAAGAAGGTAATGTGTCCGTTTCACTGACCCACGCATTGCACAGAAATATTGGTGTGGGCGGTTTTAATGAGCGGTCTCAATTCCGCACTGTTGATTGCATCTCTGGGGCGGTGTGCCTTGGCTGATTCGACAGCCGATGTACCAATTCGAAAAAATCATTCCCAATTTTTTTCTGGTAAGGTACAAACTCTCCCCGTCGGGGAATTGAACCCTGGTCTCCCGCGTGACAAGCGGGGATACTAACCACTAAAATAACGAGGAACTTCAGTATTGCGAGACACGCTTGGCCAACTGAGGGTTTCTGCGCCTCTGAAATCACTCCATTTACTGAAGATGCTCGATTTGTCTGTGAAATCAGTAAAATCGCGGCAACTCTATGCCATGTGGAAAGGAAGATCGTCCCATGTTAATTTTGGAAGACTGGATGCAGGATCACCCAAACACTTCCGCGTGTATTGAGCTGTAAATATTGAGGTGGTTGTTCACTTCAGACCCTGACATCTGCAGGCGGGCTAATGGCAGCAATATTCACGCGATCAGTTCCAGTGGCATGAGATTCCGCAAAAATTAGATCCGGAATTATGTTTGGCTCCATATAAAGTAAAAACGATTTCAATTAACCAGTTGCCTAAACAGGGCCACTACTTATATAGTCAGCTAGCAACATTATACATCAGACTTTTGTGCAAATCAGGAGATGTGTATTTTTGCTTTTCCCAGAAAACACATTGAATTAAACGGTCTTGTTCACCATCACGACACAGTATGAAGAGAGATGGGATCGGCAGTTTCCAAAATCACGAATCACGTCGACGCTGGTTACATTCGTGTCAGAAGTGTGTCGGCCCAGGGCACAGTGTCTGAGGGACTGGGTCTGCGTGGGGCAATTATGATATTCAGTACACTGTCAATGAGATTTCGTTCCCCTTTACTTCGTAATAATAGGCAGAGTAGTGAAGCAAAGAAGACATGAAAGACAAATTCAGGAACCACGGTTCAGAAGGGTCCACTATGCGTCACTTTACAAGACATTTCTTGGAATGAGGCTGATGCGTGTTGAGAGATGATCCGGTTCAGCAAATTTATACATTTTGTGTACAGTTTTTGCATTTTCATCGCGGTTCGAAGGCCGTTGTTTAATATCGCGGGGTGCAGGTCATCTGTATCGGCGAATGTGTTCCTAACCAGTAGCTGCGAGTCACTGTCCGATCCTGCTTGATTGTCTTATTATTCACGAGTTGGTTGAGTTGACCGTTGGAGAAATCTCTTTGAATTGTATCATTTTTGCGAGTGCATATCGTGTGCGACAAATGGCGCATGTTGAAGGCAGCGTTTTTCTTTTACAGGGGCAAATATGGGAAATGAAGAAGGTAATGTGTCCGCTTCGCTGACCCATGCATTGCACAGAAATATTGGTGCAGGCGGTTTTGATGAGCGGTCTCAATTCCGCACTGTTGATTGCATCTCTGGGGCGGTGTGTCTTGGCGGATTCGACAGCCGTTGTACCAATTCTAAAAAATCATTCCCAATTTTTTTCTGGTAAGGTACAAACCCTCCCCGTCGGGGAATTGAACCCCGGTCTCCCACGTGACAGGCGGGGATACTAACCACTATACTAACGACGAACTTCGGTTTGGCCAGATACGCTTGGCCAACTGAGGGTTTCTGCGCTTCTGAAATCACTCCATTTACTGAAGATGCTCGATTTGTCTGTGAAATCAGTAAAATCGCGGCAACTCAATACCATGTGGAAAGGAAGATCGTCCCATGTTAATTTTGGAAGACTGGATGCAGGATCACCCAAACACTTCCGCGTGTATTGAGCTGTAAATATTGAGGCGGTTGTTCACTTCAGACCCTGACATCTGCAGGCGGGCTAATGGCAGCAATATTCACGCGATCAGTTCCAGTGGCATGAGATTCCGCAAAAATTATATCGGAAATTATGTTTGACTCCATGTAAAGTAAAAACGATTTCAATTAACCAGTTGCCTAAACAGGGCCACTACTTATATTGTCAGCAAGCAACATTATACATCAGACTTTTGTGCAAATCAGGAGATGTGTATTTTTGCTTTTCCCAGAAAACACATTGAATTAAACTGTCTTGTTCACCATCACGACACAGTATGAAGAGAGATGGGATCGGCAGGTTCCAAAATCACGAATCACGTCGACGATGGTTACATTCGTGTCAGAAGTGTGTCGGCCCAGCGCACAGTGTCTGAGGGGCTGGGTCTGCGTGGGGCAATTATGATATTCAGTACACTGTCAATGAGATTTCGTACCCCTTTACTTCGTAATAATGGACAGAGTAGTGAAGCAAAGAAGACATGAAAGACAAATTCAGGAACCACGGTTCAGAAGGGTCCACTATGCGTCACTTTACAAGACATTTCTTGGAATGAGGCTGATGCGAGTTGGGAGATGATCCAGTTCATCAAATTTATACATTTTGTGTCCAGTTTTTGCATTTTCATCGCGGTTCGAAGGCCGTTGTTTAATATCTCGGGGTGCAGGTCATCTGTATCGGCGAATCTGTTCCTAACCAGTAGCTGCGAGTCACTGTCCGATCCTGCTTGATTGTCTTATTATTCACGAGTTGGTTGAGTTGACCGTTGGAGAAATCTCTTTGAATTGTATCGTTTTTGCGAGTGCATATCGTGTGCGACAAACGGCGCATGTTGAAGGCAGCGTTTTTCTTTTACAGGGGCAAATATGGGAAATGAAGAAGGTAATGCGTGCGTTTCACTGACCCACGCATTGCACAGAAATATTGATGCGGGCGGTTTTGATGAGCGGTCTCAATTCCGCACTTTTGATTGCATCTCTGGGGCGGTGTGCCTTGGCGGATTCGACAGCCGATGTACCAATTCTAAAAAACCATTTTCAATTTTGTTCTGGTAAGGTACAAACTCTCCCCGTCGGGGAATTGAACCCCGGTCTCCCACGTGACAGGCGGGGATACTAACCACTATACTAACGAGGAACTCCGATTCGGTGTGCCATGCTTGGCCAACTGAGGGTTTCTGCGCCTCTGAAATCACTCCATTTACTGAAGATGCTCGATTTGTCTGTGAAATCAGTAAAATCGCGGCAACTCAATACCATGTGGAAAGGAAGATCGTCCCATGTTAATTTTGGAAGACTGGATGCAGGATCACCCAAACACTTCCACGTGTATTGAGCTGTAAATATTGAGGCTGTTGTTCACTTCAGACCCTGACATCTGCAGGTGGGCTAATGGCAGCAATATTCACACGATCAGTTCCAGTGGCATGAAATTTGGCAAAAATTAGATCGGAAATTATGTTTGGCTCCATATAAAGTAAAAACGATTTCAATTAACCTGTTGCCTAAACAGGGCCACTACTTATATAGTCAGCAAGCAACATTATACATCAGACTTTTGTGCAAATGAGGAGATGTGTATTTTTGCTTTTCCCAGAAAACACATTGAATTAAACTGTCTTGTTCACGATCACGACACAGTATGAAGAGAGATGGGATCGGCAGGTTCCAAAATCACGAATCACGTCGACGCTGGTTACATTCGTATCAGAAGTGTGTCGGCCCAGGGCACAGTGTCTGAGGGACTGGGTCTGCGTGGGGCAATTATGATATTCAGTACACTGTCAATGAGATTTTGTTCCCCTTTACTTCGTAATAATAGACAGAGTAGTGAAGCAAAGAAGACATAGAACATAGAACAATACAGCGCAGTACAGGCCCTTCGGCCCACGATGTTGCACCGAAACAAAAGCCATCCAACCTACACTATGCCATTATCATCCATATGTTTATCCAATAAACTTTTAAATGCCCTCAATGTTGGCGAGTTCACCACTGTAGCAGGTAGGGCATTCCACGGCCTCACTACTCTTTGCGTAAAGAACCTACCTCTGACCTCTGTCCTATATCTATTACCCCTCAGTTTAAAGTTATGTCCCCTCGTGCCAGCCATATCCATCCGCGGGAGAAGGCTCTCACTGTCCACCCTATCCAACCCCCTGATCATTTTGTATGCCTCTATTAAGTCTCCTCTCAACCTTCTTCTCTCCAACGAAAACAACCTCAAGTCCATCAGCCTTTCCTCATAAGATTTTCCCTCCATACCAGGCAACATCCTGGTAAATCTCCTCTGCACCCGCTACAAAGCCTCCACGTCCTTCCTATAATGCGGTGACCAGAACTGTACGCAATACTCCAAATGCGGCCGTACCAGAGTTCTGTACAGCTGCAACATGACCTCCCGACTCCGGAACTCAATCCCTCTACCAATAAAGGCCAACACTCCATAGGCCTTCTTCAAAACCCTATCAACCTGGGTGGCAACTTTCAGGGATCTATGTACATGGACACCTAGATCCCTCTGCTCATCCACACTTTCAAGAACTTTACCATTAGCCAAATATTCCGCATTCCTGTTATTCCTTCCAAAGTGAATCACCTCACACTTCTCTACATTAAACTCCATTTGCCACCTCTCGGCCCAGCTCTGCAGCTTATCTATATCCCTCTGTAATCTGCTACATCCTTCCACACTATCGACAACACCACCGACTTTAGTATCGTCTGCAAATTTACTCACCCACCCTTCTGCGCCTTCCTCTAGGTCATTGATAAAAATGACAAACAGCAACGGCCCCAGAACAGATCCTTGTGGTACTCCACTTGTGACTGTACTCCATTCTGAACATTTCCCATCAACCACCATCCTCTGTCTTCTTTCAGCTAGCCAATTTCTGATCCACATCTCTAAATCACCCTCAATCCCCAGCCTCCGTATTTTTTGCAATAGCCTACCGTGGGGAACCTTATCAAACGCTTTGCTGAAATCCATATACACCACATCAACTGCTCTACCCTCGTCTACCTGTTCAGTCACCTTCTCAAAGAACTCAATAAGGTTTGTGAGGCATGACCTACCCTTCACAAAGCCATGCTGACTATCCCTGATCATATTATTCCTATCTAGATGATTATAAATCTTGTCTCTTATAATCCCCTCCAAGACTTTACCCACTACAGACGTGAGGCTCACCGGCCTATAGTTGCCGGGGTTGTCTCTGCTCCCCTTTTTGAACAAAGGGACCACATTTGCTGTCCTCCAGTCCTCTGGCACTATTCCTGTAGCCAATGATGACATAAAAATCAAAGCCAAAGGTCCAGCAATCTCTTCCCTGGCCTCCCATAGAATCCTAGGATAAATCCCATCAGGTCCCGGGGACTTATCTATTTTCAGCCTGTCCAGAATTGCCAACACCTCTTCCCTACGTACCTCAATGCCTATTATTATTCTATTAGCCTGGGGCTCAGCATTCTCCTCCACAACATTATCTTTTTCCTGAGTGAATACTGACGAAAAATATTCATTTAGTATCTCGCCTATCTCTTCAGAGTCCACACACAATTTCCCATCCCTGTCCTTGACTGGTCCTACTCTTTCCCTAGTCATTCGCTTATTCCTGACATACCTATAGAAAGCTTTTGGGTTTTCCTTGATCCTTCCTGCCAAATACTTCTCATGTCCCCTCCTTGCTCGTCTTAGCTCTCTCTTTAGATCCTTCCTCGCTACCTTGTAACTATCCATCGCCCCAACCGAAACTTCACACTTCATCTTCACATAGGCCTCCTTCTTCCTCTTAACAAGAGATTCCACTTCCTTGGTAAACCACGGTTCCCTCGCTCGACGCCTTCCTCCCTGTCTGACCGGTACATACTTATCAAGAACACGCAGTAGCTGATCCTTGAACAAGCCCCACTTATCCAGTGTGCCCAACACTTGCAGCCTACTTCTCCACCTTATCCCCCCCAAGTCACGTCTAATGGCATCATAATTGCCCTTCCCCCAGCTATAACTCTTGCCCTGCGGTGTATACTTATCCCTTCCCATCATTAACGTAAACGTCACCGAATTGTGGTCACTGTCTCCAAAGTGCTCTCCTACCTCCAAATCCAACACCTGGCCTGGTTCATTACCCAAAACCAAATCCATGAAAGACAAATTCAGGAACCACGGTTCAGAAGGGTCCACTATGCGTCACTTTACAAGACATTTCTTGGAATGAGGCTGATGCGTGTTGGGAGATGATCCGGTTCATCAAATTTATACATTTTGTGTCCAGTTTTTGCATTTTCATCGCGGTTCGAAGGCCGTTGTTTAATATCGCGGGGTGCAGGTCATCTGTATCGGCGAATGTGTTCCTAACCAGTAGCTGAGAGTCACTGTCCGATCCTGCTTGATTGTCTTATTATTCACGAGTTGGTTGAGTTTACCGTTGGAGAAATCTCTTTGAATTGTATCATTTTTGCGAGTGCATATCGTGTGCGACAAATGGCGCATGTTGAAGGCAGCGTTTTTCTTTTACAGGGGCAAATATGGGAAATGAAGAAGGTAATGTGTCCGTTTCGCTGACCCATGCATTGCACAGAAATATTGGTGCAGGCGGTTTTGATGAGCGGTCTCAATTCCGCACTGTTGATTGCATCTCTGGGGCGGTGTGTCTTGGCGGATTCGACAGCCGATGTACCAATTCTAAAAAATCATACCCAATTTTTTTCTGGTAAGGTACAAACTCTCCCCGTCGGGGAATTGAACCCCGGTCTCCCGCGTGACAGGCGGGTATACTAACCACTATACTAACGAGGAACGTCGGTTTGGCGAGACACGCTTGGCCAACTGAGGGTTTCTGCGCCTCTGAAATCACTCCATTTACTGAAGATGCTCGATTTGTCTGTGAAATCAGTAAAATCGCGGCAACTCAATACCATGTGGAAAGGAAGATCGTCCCATGTTAATTTTGGAAGACTGGATGCAGGATCACCCAAACACTTCCGCGTGTATAGAGCTGTAAATATTGAGGCGGTTGTTCACTTCAGACCCTGACATCTGCAGGCGGGCGAATGGCAGCAATATTCACGCGATCAGTTCCAGTGGCATGAGATTCCGCAAAAATTATATCGGAAATTATGTTTGGCTCCATGTAAAGTAAAAACAATTTCAATTAACCAGTTGCCTAAACAGGGCCACTACTTATATAGTCAGCAAGCAACATTATACATCAGACTTTTGTGCAAAACAGGAGATGTGTATTTTTGCTTTTCCCAGAAAACACATTGAATTAAACTGTCTTGTTCACCATCACGACACAGTATGAAGAGAGATGGGATCGGCAGGTTCCAAAATCACGAATCACGTCGACGGTGGTTACATTCGTGTCAGAAGTGTGTCGGCCCAGGGCACAGTGTCTGAGGGACTGGGTCTGCGTGGGGCAATTATGATATTCAGTCCACTGTCAATGAGATTTCGTTCCCCTTTACTTCGTAATAATAGACAGAGTAGTGAAGCAAAGAAGACATGAAAGACAAATTCAGGAACCACGGTTCAGAAGGGTCCACTATGCGTCACTTTACAAGACATTTCTTGGAATGAGGCTGATGCGTGTTGGGAGATGATCCGGTTCATCAAATTTATACATTTTGTGTCCAGTTTTTGCATTTTCATCGCGGTTCGAAGGCCGTTGTTTAATATCGCGGGGTGCAGGTCATCTGTATCGGCGAATGTGTTCCTAACCAGTAGCTGAGAGTCACTGTCCGATCCTGCTTGATTGTCTTATTATTCACGAGTTGGTTGAGTTGACCGGTGGAGAAATCTCTTTGAATTGTATCATTTTTGCGAGTGCATATCGTGTGCGACAAATGGCGCATGTTGAAGGCAGCGTTTTTCTTTTACAGGGGCAAATATGGGAAATGAAGAAGGTAATGTGTCCGCTTCGCTGACCCATGCATTGCACAGAAATATTGGTGCAGGCGGTTTTGATGAGCGGTCTCAATTCCGCACTGTTGATTGCATCTCTGGGGCGATGTGTCTTGGCGGATTCGACAGCCGATGTACCAATTCTAAAAAATCATTCCCAATTTTTTTCTGGTAAGGTACAAACTCTCCCCGTCGGGGAATTGAACCCCGGTCTCCCGCGTGACAGGCGGGGATACTAACCACTATACTAACGAGGAACTTCGGTTTGGCACGATACGCTTGGCCAACTGAGGGTTTCTGCGCTTCTGAAATCACTCCATTTACTGAAGATGCTCGATTTGTCTGTGAAATCAGTAAAATCGCGGCAACTCAATACCATGTGGAAAGGAAGATCGTCCCATGTTAATTTTGGAAGACTGGATGCAGGATCACCCAAACACTTCCGCGTGTATTGAGCTGTAAATATTGAGGCGGTTGTTCACTTCAGACCCTGACATCTGCAGGCGGGCTAATGGCAGCAATATTCACGCGATCAGTTCCAGTGGCATGAGATTCCGCAAAAATTATATCGGAAATTATGTTTGGCTCCATGTAAAGTAAAAACGATTTCAATTAACCAGTTGCCTAAACAGGGCCACTACTTATATAGTCAGCAAGCAACATTATACATCAGACTTTTGTGCAAATCAGGAGATGTGTATTTTTGCTTTTCCCAGAAAACACATTGAATTAAACTGTCTTGTTCACCATCCCGACACAGTATGAAGAGAGATGGGATCGGCAGGTTCCAAAATCACGAATCACGTCGACGATGGTTACATTCGTGTCAGAAGAGTGTCGGCCCAGCGCACAGTGTCTGAGGGACTGGGTCTGCGTGGGGCAATTATGATATTCAGTACACTGTCAATGAGATTTCGTTCCCCTTTACTTCGTAATAATAGACAGAGTAGTGAAGCAAAGAAGACATGAAAGACAAATTCAGGAACCACGGTTCAGAAGGGTCCACTATGCGTCACTTTACAAGACATTTCTTGGAATGAGGCTGATGCGTGTTGGGAGATGATCCGGTTCATCAAATTTATACATTTTGTGTCCAGTTTTTGCATTTTCATCGCGGTTCGAAGGCCGTTGTTTAATATCGCGGGGTGCAGGTCATCTGTATCGGCGAATGTGTTCCTAACCAGTAGCTGAGAGTCACTGTCCGATCCTGCTTGATTGTCTTATTATTCACGAGTTGGTTGAGTTGACCGGTGGAGAAATCTCTTTGAATTGTATCATTTTTGCGAGTGCATATCGTGTGCGACAAATGGCGCATGTTGAAGGCAGCGTTTTTCTTTTACAGGGGCAACTATGGGAAATGAAGAAGGTAATGTGTCCGCTTCGCTGACCCATGCATTGCACAGAAATATTGGTGCGGGCGGTTTTGATGAGCGGTCTCAATTCCACACTGTTGATTGCATCTCTGGGGCGATGTGTCTTGGCGGATTCGACAGCCGATGTACCAATTCTAAAAAATCGTTCCCAATTTTTTTCTGGTAAGGTACAAACTCTCCCCGTCGGGGAATTGAACCCCGGTCTCCCGCATGATAGGCGGGGATACTAACCACTATACTAACGAGGAACTTCGGTTTGGCATGATACGCTTGGCCAACTGAGGGTTTCTGCGCTTCTGAAATCACTCCATTTACTGAAGATGCTCGATTTGTCTGTGAAATCAGTAAAATCGCGGCAACTCAATACCATGTGGAAAGGAAGATCGTCCCATGTTAATTTTGGAAGACTGGATGCAGGATCACCCAAACACTTCCACGTGTATTGAGCTGTAAATATTGAGGCGGTTGTTCACTTCAGACCCTGACATCTGCAGGCGGGCTAATGGCAGCAATATTCACGCGATCAGTTCCAGTGGCATGAGATTCCGCAAAAATTATATCGGAAATTATGTTTGGCTCCATGTAAAGTAAAAACGATTTCAATTAACCAGTTGCCTAAACAGGGCCACTACTTATATAGTCAGCAAGCAACATTATACATCAGACTTTTGTGCAAATCAGGAGATGTGTATTTTTGCTTTTTCCAGAAAACACATTGAATTAAACTGTCTTGTTCACCATCACGACACAGTATGAAGAGAGGTGGGATCGGCAGGTTCCAAAATCACGAACCACGTCGACGGTGGTTACATTCGTGTCGGAAGTGTGTCGGCCCAGGGCTCAGTGTCTGAGGGACTGGGTCTGCGTGGGGCAATTATGATATTCAGTACACTGTCAATGAGATTTCGTTCCCCTTTACTTCGTAATAATAGACAGAGTAGTGAAGCAAAGAAGACATGAAAGACAAATCCAGGAACCACGGTTCAGAAGGGTCCACTATGCGTCACTTTACAAGACATTTCTTGGAATGAGGCTGATGCGTGTTGGGAGATGATCCGGTTCATCAAATTTATACATTTTGTGTCCAGTTTTTGCATTTTCATCGCGATTCGAAGGTCGTTGTTTAATATCGCGGGGTGCAGGTCATCTGTATCGGCGAATGTGTTCCTAACCAGTAGCTGAGAGTCACTGTCCGATCCTGCTTGATTGTCTTATTACTCACGAGTTGGTTGAGTTGACCGGTGGAGAAATCTCTTTGAATTGTATCATTTTTGCGAGTGCATATCGTGTGCGACAAATGGCGCATGTTGAAGGCAGCGTTTTTCTTTTACAGGGGCAAATATGGGAAATGAAGAAGGTAATGTGTCCGCTTCGCTGACCCATGCATTGCACAGAAATATTGGTGCAGGCGGTTTTGATGAGCGGTCTCAATTCCGCACTGTTGATTGCATCTCTGGGGCGATGTGTCTTGGCGGATTCGACAGCCGATGTACCAATTCTAAAAAATCATTCCCAATTTTTTTCTGGTAAGGTACAAACTCTCCCCGTCGGGGAATTGAACCCCGGTCTCCCGCGTGACAGGCGGGGATACTAACCACTATACTAACAAGGAACTTCGGTTTGGCACGATACGCTTGGCCAACTGAGGGTTTCTGCGCTTCTGAAATCACTCCATTTACTGAAGATGCTCGATTTGTCTGTGAAATCAGTAAAATCGCGGCAACTCAATACCATGTGGAAAGGAAGATCGTCCCATGTTAATTTTGGAAGACTGGATGCAGGATCACCCAAACACTTCCGCGTGTATTGAGCTGTAAATATTGAGGCGGTTGTTCACTTCAGACCCTGACATCTGCAGGCGGGCTAATGGCAGCAATATTCACGCGATCAGTTCCAGTGGCATGAGATTCCGCAAAAATTATATCGGAAATTATGTTTGGCTCCATGTAAAGTAAAAACGACTTCAATTAACCAGTTGCCTAAACAGGGCCACTACTTATATAGTCAGCAAGCAACATTATACATCAGACTTTTGTGCAAATCAGGAGATGTGTATTTTTGCTTTTCCCAGAAAACACATTGAATTAAACTGTATTGTTCACCATCACGACACAGTATGAAGAGAGATGGGATCGGCAGGTTCCAAAATCACGAATCACGTCGACGATGGTTACATTCGTGTCAGAAGTGTGTCGGCCCAGCGCATAGTGTCTGAGGGACTGGGTCTGCGTGGGGCAATTATGATATTCAGTACACTGTCAATGAGATTTCGTTCCCCTTTACTTCGTAATAATAGACAGAGTAGTGAAGCAAAGAAGACATGAAAGACAAATTCAGGAACCACGGTTCAGAAGGGTCCACTATGCGTCACTTTACAAGACATTTCTTGGAATGAGGCTGATGCGTGTTGGGAGATGATCCGGTTCATCAAATTTATACATTTTGTGTCCAGTTTTTGCATTTTCATCGCGGTTCGAAGGCCGTTGTTTAATATCGCGGGGTGCAGGTCATCTGTATCGGCGAATGTGTTCCTAACCAGTAGCTGAGAGTCACTGTCCGATCCTGCTTGATTGTCTTATTATTCACGAGTTGGTTGAGTTGACCGTTGGAGAAATCTCTTTGAATTGTATCATTTTTGCGAGTGCATATCGTGTGCGACAAATGACGCATGTTGAAGGCAGCGTTTTTCTTTTACAGGGGCAAATATGGGAAATGAAGAAGGTAATGTGTCCGCTTCGCTGACCCATGCATTGCACAGAAATATTGGTGCAGGCGGTTTTGATGAGCGGTCTCAATTCCGCACTGTTGATTGCATCTCTGGGGCGGTGTGTCTTGGCGGATTCGACAACCGATGTACCAATTCTAAAAAATCATTCCCAATTTTTTTCTGGTAAGGTACAAACTCTCCCCGTCAGGGAATTGAACCCCGGTCTCCCGCGTGACAGGCGGGGATACTAACCACTATCCAACGAGGAACTTCCGTTTGGCAAGATACGCTTGGCCAACTGAGGGTTTCTGCGCTTCTGAAATCACTCCATTTACTGAAGATGCTCGATTTGTCTGTGAAATCAGTAAAATCGCGGCAACTCAATACCATGTGGAAAGGAAGATCGTCCCATGTTAATTTTGGAAGACTGGATGCAGGATCACCCAAACACTTCCGCGTGTATTGAGCTGTAAATATTGAGGCGGTTGTTCACTTCAGACCCTGACATCTGCAGGCGGGCTAATGGCAGCAATATTCACGCGATCAGTTCCAGTGGCATGAGATTCCGCAAAAATTATATCGGAAATTATGTTTGGCTCCATGTAAAGGAAAAACGATTTCAATTAACCACTTGCCTAAACAGGGCCACTACTTATATAGTCAGCAAGCAACATTATACATCAGACTTTTGTGCAAATCAGGAGATGTGTATTTTTGCTTTTCCCAGAAAACACATTGAATTAAACTGTCTTGTTCACCATCACGACACAGTATGAAGAGAGATGGGATCGGCACGTTCCAAAATCACGAATCACGTCGACGATGGTTACATTCGTGTCAGAAGTGTGTCGGCCCAGCGCACAGTGTCTGAAGGACTGGGTCTGCGTGGGGCAATTATGATATTCAGTACACTGTCAATGAGATTTCGTTCCCCTTTACTTCGTATTAATAGATAGAGTAGTAAAGCAGAGAAGACATGAAAGACAAATTCAGGAACCACGGTTCAGAAGGGTCCACTATGCGTCACTTTACAAGACATTTCTTGGAATGAGGCTGATGCGTGTTGAGAGATGATCCGGTTCATCAAATTTATACATTTTGTGTCCAGTTTTTGCATTTTCATCGCGGTTCGAAGGCCGTTGTTTAATATCGCGGGGTGCAGGTCATCTGTATCGGCGAATGTGTTCCTAACCAGTAGCTGAGAGTCACTGTCCGATCCTGCTTGATTGTCTTATTATTCACGAGTTGGTTGAGTTGACCGGTGGAGAAATCTCTTTGAATTGTATCGTTTTTGCGAGTGCATATCGTGTGCGACAAATGGCGCATGTTGAAGGCAGCGTTTTTCTTTTACAGGGGCAAATATGGGAAATGAAGAAGGTAATGTGTCCGCTTCGCTGACCCATGCATTGCACAGAAATATTGGTGCAGGCGGTTTTGATGAGCGGTCTCAATTCCGCACTGTTGATTGCATCTCTGGGGCGGTGTGTCTTGGCGGATTCGACAACCGATGTACCAATTCTAAAAAATCACTCCCAATTTTTTTCTGGTAAGGTACAAACTCTCCCCGTCAGGGAATTCAACCCCGGTCTCCCGCGTGACAGGCGGGGATACTAACCACTATCCAACGAGGAACTTCCGTTTGGCAAGATACGCTTGGCCAACTGAGGGTTTCTGCGCTTCTGAAATCACTCCATTTACTGAAGATGCTCGATTTGTCTGTGAAATCAGTAAAATCGCGGCAACTCAATACCATGTGGAAAGGAAGATCGTCCCATGTTAATTTTGGAAGACTGGATGCAGTATCACCCAAACACTTCCACGCGTATTGAGCTGTAAATATTGAGGCGGTTGTTCACTTCAGACCCTGACATCTGCAGGTGGGCTAATGGCAGCAATATTCACACGATCAGTTCCAGTGGCATGAAATTTGGCAAAAATTAGATCGGAAATTATGTTTGGCTCCATATAGAGTAAAAACGATTGCAATTAACCTGTTGCCTAAACAGGGCCACTACTTATATAGTCAGCAAGCAACATTATACATCAGACTTTTGTGCAAATGAGGAGATGTGTATTTTGCTTTTCCCAGAAAACACATTGAATTAAACTGTCTTGTTCACCATCAAGACACAGTATGAAGAGAGATGGGATCGGCAGGTTCCAAAATCACGAATCACGTCGACGATGGTTACATTCGTGTCAGAAGTGTGTCGGCCCAGGGCACAGTGTCTGAGGGACTGGGTCTGCGTGGGGCAATTATGATATTCAGTACACTGTCAATGAGATTTTGTTCCCCTTTACTTCGTAATAATAGACAGAGTAGTGCAGCAAAGAAGACATGAAAGACAAATTCAGGAACCACGGTTCAGAAGGGTCCACTATGCGTCACTTTACAAGACATTTCTTGGAATGAGGCTGATGCGTGTTGAGAGATGATCCGGTTCATCAAATTTATACATTTTGTGTCCAGTTTTTGCATTTTCATCGCGGTTCGAAGGCCGTTGTTTAATATCGCGGGGTGCAGGTCATCTGTATCGGCGAATCTGTTCCTAACCAGTAGCTGCGAGTCACTGTCCGATCCTGCTTGATTGTCTTATTATTCACGAGTTGGTTGAGTTGACCGGTGGAGAAATCTCTTTGAATTGTATCATTTTTGCGAGTGCATATCGTGTGCGACAAATGGCGCATGTTGAAGGCAGCGTTTTTCTTTTACAGGGGCAAATATGGGAAATGAAGAAGGTAATGTGTCCGCTTCGCTGACCCATGCATTGCACAGAAATATTGGTGCAGGCGGTTTTGATGAGCGGTCTCAATTCCGCACTGTTGATTGCATCTCTGGGGCGGTGTGTCTTGGCAGATTCGACAGCCGATGTACCAATTCTAAAAAATCATTCCCAATTTTTTTCTGGTAAGGTACAAACTCTCCCCGTCGGGGAATTGAACCCCGGTCTCCGGCGTGACAGGCGGGGATACTAACCACTATACTAACGAGGAACTTCGGTTTGGCACGATACGCTTGGCCAACTGAGGGTTTCTGCGCTTCTGAAATCACTCCATTTACTGAAGATGCTCGATTTGTCTGTGAAATCAGTAAAATCGCGGCAACTCAATACCATGTGGAAAGGAAGATCGTCCCATGTTAATTTTGGAAGACTGGATGCAGGATCACCCAAACACTTCCGCGTGTATTGAGCTGTAAATATTGAGGCGGTTGTTCACTTCAGACCCTGACATCTGCAGGCGGGCTAATGGCAGCAATATTCACGCGATCAGTTCCAGTGGCATGAGATTCCGCAAAAATTATATCGGAAATTATGTTTGGCTCCATGTAAAGTAAAAACGATTTCAATTAACCAGTTGCCTAAACAGGGCCACTACTTATATAGTCAGCAAGCAACATTATACATCAGACTTTTGTGCAAATCAGGAGATGTGTATTTTTGCTTTTCCCAGAAAACACATTGAATTAAACTGTCTTGTTCACCATCACGACACAGTATGAAGAGAGATGGGATCGGCAGGTTCCAAAATCACGAATCACGTCGACGATGGTTACATTCGTGTCAGAAGTGTGTCGGCCCAGCGCACAGTGTCTGAGGGACTGGGTCTGCGTGGGGCAATTATGATATTCAGTCCACTGTCAATGAGATTTCGTTCCCCTTTACTTCGTATTAATAGATAGAGTAGTAAAGCAGAGAAGACATGAAAGACAAATTCAGGAACCACGGTTCAGAAGGGTCCACTCTGCGTCACTTTACAAGACATTTCTTGGAATGAGGCTGATGCGTGTTGAGAGATGATCCGGTTCATCAAATTTATACATTTTGTGTCCAGTTTTTGCATTTTCATCGCGGTTCGAAGGCCGTTGTTTAATATCGCGGGGTGCAGGTCATCTGTATCGGCGAATGTGTTCCTAACCAGTAGCTGAGAGTCACTGTCCGATCCTGCTTGATTGTCTTATTATTCACGAGTTGGTTGAGTTGACCGGTGGAGAAATCTCTTTGAATTGTATCATTTTTGCGAGTGCATATCGTGTGCGACAAATGGCGCATGTTGAAGGCAGCGTTTTTCTTTTACAGGGGCAAATATGGGAAATGAAGAAGGTAATGTGTCCGCTTCGCTGACCCATGCATTGCACAGAAATATTGGTGCAGGCGGTTTTGATGAGCGGTCTCAATTCCGCACTGTTGATTGCATCTCTGGGGCGGTGTGTCTTGGCGGATTCGACAACCGATGTACCAATTCTAAAAAATCATTCCCAATTTTTTTATGGTAAGGTACAAACTCTCCCCGTCAGGGAATTGAACCCCGGTCTCCCGCGTGACAGGTGGGGATACTAACCACTATCCAACGAGGAACTTCCGTTTGGCAAGATACGCTTGGCCAACTGAGGGTTTCTGCGCTTCTGAAATCACTCCATTTACTGAAGATGCTCGATTTGTCTGTGAAATCAGTAAAATCGCGGCAACTCAATACCATGTGGAAAGGAAGATCGTCCCATGTTAATTTTGGAAGACTGGATGCAGGATCACCCAAACACTTCCGCGTGTATTGAGCTGTAAATATTGAGGCGGTTGTTCACTTCAGACCCTGACATCTGCAGGCGGGCTAATGGCAGCAATATTCACGCGATCAGTTCCAGTGGCATGAGATTCCGCAAAAATTATATCGGAAATTATGTTTGGCTCCATGTAAAGTAAAAACGATTTCAATTAACCAGTTGCCTAAACAGGGCCACTACTTATATAGTCAGCAAGCAACATTATACATCAGACTTTTGTGCAAATCAGGAGATGTGTATTTTTGCTTTTCCCAGAAAACACATTGAATTAAACTGTCTTGTTCACCATCACGACACAGGATGAAGAGAGATGGGATCGGCAGGTTCCAAAATCACGAATCACGTCGACGATGGTTACATTCGTGTCAGAAGTGTGTCGGCCCAGGGCACAGTGTCTGCGGGACTGGGTCTGCGTGGGGCAATTATGATATTCAGTCCACTGTCAATGAGATTTCGTTCCCCTTTACTTCGTATTAATAGATAGAGTAGTGAAGCAAAGAAGACATGAAAGACAAATTCAGGAACCACGGTTCAGAAGGGTCCATTATGCGTCACTTTACAAGACATTTCTTGGAATGAGGCTGATGCGTGTTGGGAGATGATCCGGTTCATCAAATTTATCCATTTTGTGTCCAGTTTTTGCATTTTCATCGCGGTTCGAAGGCCGTTGTTTAATATCGCGGGGTGCAGGTCATCTGTATCGGCGAATGTGTTCCTAACCAGTAGCTGAGAGTCACTGTCCGATCCTGCTTGATTGTCTTATTATTCACGAGTTGGTTGAGTTGACCGTTGGAGAAATCTCTTTGAATTGTATCATTTTTGCGAGTGCATATCGTGTGCGACAAATGGCGCATGTTGAAGGCAGCGTTTTTCTTTTACAGGGGCAAATATGGGAAATGAAGAAGGTAATGTGTCCGCTTCGCTGACCCATGCATTGCACAGAAATATTGGTGCAGGCGGTTTTGATGAGCGGTCTCAATTCCGCACTGTTGATTGCATCTCTGGGGCGATGTGTCTTGGCGGATTCGACAGCCGATGTACCAATTCTAAAAAATCATTCCCAATTTTTTTCTGGTAAGGTACAAACCCTCCCCGTCGGGGAATTGAACCCCGGTCTCCCGCGTGACAGGCGGGGATACTAACCATTATACTAACGAGGAACTTCGGTTTGGCACGATACGCTTGGCCAACTGAGGGTTTCTGCGCTTCTGAAATCACTCCATTTACTGAAGATGCTCGATTTGTCTGTGAAATCAGTAAAATCGCGGCAACTCAATACCATGTGGAAAGGAAGATCGTCCCATGTTAATTTTGGAAGACTGGATGCAGGATCACCCAAACACTTCCGCGTGTATTGAGCTGTAAATATTGAGGCGGTTGTTCACTTCAGACCCTGACATCTGCAGGCGGGCTAATGGCAGCAATATTCACGCGATCAGTTCCAGTGGCATGAGATTCCGCAAAAATTATATCGGAAATTATGTTTGGCTCCATGTAAAGTAAAAACGATTTCAATTAACCAGTTGCCTAAACAGGGCCACTACTTATATAGTCAGCAAGCAACATTATACATCAGACTTTTGTGCAAATCAGGAGATGTGTATTTTTGCTTTTCCCAGAAAACACATTGAATTAAACTGTCTTGTTCACCATCACGACACAGTATGAAGAGAGATGGGATCGGCAGGTTCCAAAATCACGAATCACGTCGACGATGGTTACATTCGTGTCAGAAGTGTGTCGGCCCAGCGCACAGTGTCTGAGGGACTGGGTCTGCGTGGGGCAATTATGATATTCAGTCCACTGTCAATGAGATTACGTTCCCCTTTTCTTCGTAATAATAGACAGAGTAGTGAAGCAAAGAAGACATGAAAGACAAATTCAGGAACCACGGTTCAGAAGGGTCCACTATGCGTCACTTTACAAGACATTTCTTGGAATGAGGCTGATGCGTGTTGGGAGATGATCCGGTTCATCAAATTTATACATTTTGTGTCCAGTTTTTGCATTTTCATCGCGGTTCGAAGGCCGTTGTTTAATATCGCGGGGTGCAGGTCATCTGTATCGGCGAATCTGTTCCTAACCAGTAGCTGCGAGTCACTGTCCGATCCTGCTTGATTGTCTTATTATTCACGAGTTGGTTGCGTTGACCGGTGGAGAAATCTCTTTGAATTGTATCATTTTTGCGAGTGCATATCGTGTGCGACAAATGGCGCATGTTGAAGGCAGCGTTTTTCTTTTACAGGGGCAAATATGGGAAATGAAGAAGGTAATGTGTCCGCTTCGCTGACCCATGCATTGCACAGAAATATTGGTGCAGGCGGTTTTGATGAGCGGTCTCAATTCCGCACTGTTGATTGCATCTCTGGGGCGATGTGTCTTGGCGGATTCGACAGCCGATGTACCAATTCTAAAAAATCATTCCCAATTTTTTTCTGGTAAGGTACAAACTCTCCCCGTCGGGGAATTGAACCCCGGTCTCCCGCGTGACAGGCGGGGATACTAACCACTATACTAACGAGGAACTTCGGTTTGGCGCGATACGCTTGGCCAACTGAGGGTTTCTGCGCTTCTGAAATCACTCCATTTACTGAAGATGCTCGATTTGTCTGTGAAATCAGTAAAATCGCGGCAACTCAATACCATGTGGAAAGGAAGATCGTCCCATGTTAATTTTGGAAGACTGGATGCAGGATCACCCAAACACTTCCGCGTGTATTGAGCTGTAAATATTGAGGCGGTTGTTCACTTCAGACCCTGACATCTGCAGGCGGGCTAATGGCAGCAATATTCACGCGATCAGTTCCAGTGGCATGAGATTCCGCAAAAATTATATCGGAAATTATGTTTGGCTCCATGTAAAGTAAAAACGACTTCAATTAACCAGTTGCCTAAACAGGGCCACTACTTATATAGTCAGCAAGCAACATTATACATCAGACTTTTGTGCAAATCAGGAGATGTGTATTTTTGCTTTTCCCAGAAAACACATTGAATTAAACTGTATTGTTCACCATCACGACACAGTATGAAGAGAGATGGGATCGGCAGGTTCCAAAATCACGAATCACGTCGACGATGGTTACATTCGTGTCAGAAGTGTGTCGGCCCAGGGCACAGTGTCTGAGGGACTGGGTCTGCGTGGGGCAATTATGATATTCAGTACACTGTCAATGAGATTTCGTTCCCCTTTACTTCGTAATAATAGACAGAGTAGTGAAGCAAAGAAGACATGAAAGACAAATTCAGGAACCACGGTTCAGAAGGGTCCACTATGCGTCACTTTACAAGACATTTCTTGGAATGAGGCTGATGCGTGTTGGGAGATGATCCGGTTCATCAAATTTATACATTTTGTGTCCAGTTTTTGCATTTTCATTGCGGTTCGAAGGCCGTTGTTTAATATCGCGGGGTGCAGGTCATCTGTATCGGCGAATGTGTTCCTAACCAGTAGCTGAGAGTCACTGTCCGATCCTGCTTGATTGTCTTATTATTCACGAGTTGGTTGAGTTGACCGTTGGAGAAATCTCTTTGAATTGTATCATTTTTGCGAGTGCATATCGTGTGCGACAAATGGCGCATGTTGAAGGCAGCGTTTTTCTTTTACAGGGGCAAATATGGGAAATGAAGAAGGTAATGTGTCCGCTTCGCTGACCCATGCATTGCACAGAAATATTGGTGCAGGCGGTTTTGATGAGCGGTCTCAATTCCGCACTGTTGATTGCATCTCTGGGGCGGTGTGTCTTGGCGGATTCGACAGCCGATGTCCCAATTCTAAAAAATCATTCTCAATTTTTTTCTGGTAAGGTACAAACTCTCCCCGTCAGGGAATTGAACCCCGGTCTCCCGCGTGACAGGCGGGGATACTAACCACTATCCAACGAGGAACTTCCGTTTGGCAAGATACGCTTGGCCAACTGAGGGTTTCTGCGCTTCTGAAATCACTCCATTTACTGAAGATGCTCGATTTGTCTGTGAAATCAGTAAAATCGCGGCAACTCAATACCATGTGGAAAGGAAGATCGTCCCATGTTAATTTTGGAAGACTGGATGCAGGATCACCCAAACACTTCCACGCGTATTGAGCTGTAAATATTGAGGCTGTTGTTCACTTCAGACCCTGACATCTGCAGGCGGGCTAATGGCAGCAATATTCACGCGATCAGTTCCAGTGGCATGAGATTCCGCAAAAATTATATCGGAAATTATGTTTGGCTCCATGTAAAGTAAAAACGATTTCAATTAACCAGTTGCCTAAACAGGGCCACTACTTATATAGTCAGCAAGCAACATTATACATCAGACTTTTGTGCAAATCAGGAGATGTGTATTTTTGCTTTTCCCAGAAAACACATTGAATTAAACTGTCTTGTTCACCATCACGACACAGTATGAAGAGAGATGGGATCGGCAGGTTCCAAAATCACGAATCACGTCGACGATGGTTACATTCGTGTCAGAAGTGTGTCGGCCCAGCGCACAGTGTCTGAGGGACTGGGTCTGCGTGGGGCAATTATGATATTCAGTACACTGTCAATGAGATTTTGTTCCCCTTTACTTCGTATTAATAGATAGAGTAGTGAAGCAAAGAAGACATGAAAGACAAATTCAGGAACCACGGTTCAGAAGGGTCCACTATGCGTCACTTTACAAGACATTTCTTGGAATGAGGCTGATGCGTGTTGCGAGATGATCCGGTTCATCAAATTTATACATTTTGTGTCCAGTTTTTGCATTTTCATCGCGGTTCGAAGGCCGTTGTTTAATATCGCGGGGTGCAGGTCATCTGTATCGGCGAATGTGTTCCTAACCAGTAGCTGAGAGTCACTGTCCGATCCTGCTTGATTGTCTTATTATTCACGAGTTGGTTGAGTTGACCGGTGGAGAAATCTCTTTGAATTGTATCATTTTTGCGAGTGCATATCGTGTGCGACAAATGGCGCATGTTGAAGGCAGCGTTTTTCTTTTACAGGGGCAAATATGGGAAATGAAGAAGGTAATGTGTCCGCTTCGCTGACCCATGCATTGCACAGAAATATTGGTGCAGGCGGTTTTGATGAGCGGTCTCAATTCCGCACTGTTGATTGCATCTCTGGGGCGGTGTGTCTTGGCAGATTCGACAGCCGATGTACCAATTCTAAAAAATCATTCCCAATTTTTTTCTGGTAAGGTACAAACTCTCCCCGTCGGGGAATTGAACCCCGGTCTCCCGCGTGACAGGTGGGGATACTAACCACTATACTAACGAGGAACTTCGGTTTGGCGCGATACGCTTGGCCAACTGAGGGTTTCTGCGCTTCTGAAATCACTCCATTTACTGAAGATGCTCGATTTGTCTGTGAAATCAGTAAAATCGCGCAACTCAATACCATGTGGAAAGGAAGATCGTCCCATGTTAATTTTGGAAGACTGGATGCAGGATCACCCAAACACTTCCGCGTGTATTGAGCTGTAAATATTGAGGCGGTTGTTCACTTCAGACCCTGACATCTGCAGGCGGGCAAATGGCAGCAATATTCACGCGATCAGTTCCAGTGGCATGAGATTCCGCAAAAATTATATCGGAAAATATGTTTGGCTCCATGTAAAGTAAAAACAATTTCAATTAACCAGTTGCCTAAACAGGGCCACTACTTATATAGTCAGCAAGCAACATTATACATCAGACTTTTGTGCAAATCAGGAGATGTGTATTTTTGCTTTTCCCAGAAAACACATTGAATTAAACTGTCTTGTTCACCATCACGACACAGTATGAAGAGAGATGGGATCGGCAGGTTCCAAAATCACGAATCACGTCGACGATGGTTACATTCGTGTCAGAAGTGTGTCGGCCCAGCGCACAGTGTCTGCGGGACTGGGTCTGCGTGGGGCAATTATGATATTCAGTCCACTGTCAATGAGATTTCGTTCCCCTTTACTTCGTAATAATAGACAGAGTAGTGAAGCAAAGAAGACATGAAAGACAAATTCAGGAACCACGGTTCAGAAGGGTCCACTATGCGTCACTTTACAAGACATTTCTTGGAATGAGGCTGATGCGTGTTGAGAGATGATCCGGTTCATCAAATTTATACATTTTGTGTCCAGTTTTTGCATTTTCATCGCGGTTCGAAGGCCGTTGTTTAATATCGCGGGGTGCAGGTCATCTGTATCGGCGAATGTGTTCCTAACCAGTAGCTGAGAGTCACTGTCCGATCCTGCTTGATTGTCTTATTATTCATGAGTTGGTTGAGTTGACCGGTGGAGAAATCTCTTTGAATTGTATCATTTTTGCGAGTGCATATCGTGTGCGACAAATGGCGCATGTTGAAGGCAGCGTTTTTCTTTTACAGGGGCAAATATGGGAAATGAAGAAGGTAATGCGTCCGCTTCGCTGACCCATGCATTGCACAGAAATATTGGTGCAGGCGGTTTTGATGAGCGGTCTCAATTCCGCACTGTTGATTGCATCTCTGGGGCGGTGTGTCTTGGCAGATTCGACAGCCGATGTACCAATTCTAAAAAATCATTCCCAATTTTTTTCTGGTAAGGTACAAACTCTCCCCGTCGGGGAATTGAACCCCGGTCTCCCGCGTGACAGGCGGGGATACTAACCACTATACTAACGAGGAACTTCGGTTTGGCCCGATACGCTTGGCCAACTGAGGGTTTCTGCGCTTCTGAAATCACTCCATTTACTGAAGATGCTCGATTTGTCTGTGAAATCAGTAAAATCGCGGCAACTCAATACCATGTGGAAAGGAAGATCGTCCCATGTTAATTTTGGAAGACTGGATGCAGGATCACCCAAACACTTCCGCGTGTATTGAGCTGTAAATATTGAGGCGGTTGTTCACTTCAGACCCTGACATCTGCAGGCGGGCTAATGGCAGCAATATTCACGCGATCAGTTCCAGTGGCATGAGATTCCGCAAAAATTATATCGGAAATTATGTTTGGCTCCATGTAAAGTAAAAACGATTTCAATTAACCAGTTGCCTAAACAGGGCCACTACTTATATAGTCAGCAAGCAACATTATACATCAGACTTTTGTGCAAATCAGGAGATGTGTATTTTTGCTTTTCCCAGAAAACACATTGAATTAAACTGTCTTGTTCACCATCACGACACAGTATGAAGAGAGATGGGATCGGCAGGTTCCAAAATCACGAATCACGTCGACGATGGTTACATTCGTGTCAGAAGTGTGTCGGCCCAGCGCACAGTGTCTGAGGGACTGGGTCTGCGTGGGGCAATTATGATATTCAGTACACTGTCAATGAGATTTCGTTCCCCTTTACTTCGTATTAATAGATAGAGTAGTGAAGCAAAGAAGACATGAAAGACAAATTCAGGAACCACGGTTCAGAAGGGTCCACTATGCGTCACTTTACAAGACATTTCTTGGAATGAGGCTGATGCGTGTTGGGAGATGATCCGGTTCATCAAATTTATACATTTTGTGTCCAGTTTTTGCATTTTCATCGCGGTTCGAAGGCCGTTGTTTAATATCGCGGGGTGCAGGTCATCTGTATCGGCGAATGTGTTCCTAACCAGGAGCTGCGAGTCACTGTCCGATCCTGCTTGATTGTCTTATTATTCATGAGTTGGTTGAGTTGACCGGTGGAGAAATCTCTTTGAATTGTATCATTTTTGCGAGTGCATATCGTGTGCGACAAATGGCGCATGTTGAAGGCAGCGTTTTTCTTTTACAGGGGCAAATATGGGAAATGAAGAAGGTAATGTGTCCGCTTCGCTGACCCATGCATTGCACAGAAATATTGGTGCAGGCGGTTTTGATGAGCGGTCTCAATTCCGCACTGTTGATTGCATCTCTGGGGCGATGTGTCTTGGCGGATTCGACAGCCGATGTACCAATTCTAAAAAATCATTCCCAATTTTTTTCTGGTAAGGTACAAACTCTCCCCGTCGGGGAATTGAACCCCGGTCTCCCGCGTGACAGGCGGGGATACTAACCACTATACTAACGAGGAACTTCGGTTTGGCACGATACGCTTGGCCAACTGAGGGTTTCTGCGCTTCTGAAATCACTCCATTTACTGAAGATGCTCGATTTGTCTGTGAAATCAGTAAAATCGCGGCAACTCAATACCATGTGGAAAGGAAGATCGTCCCATGTTAATTTTGGAAGACTGGATGCAGGATCACCCAAACACTTCCGCGTGTATTGAGCTGTAAATATTGAGGCGGTTGTTCACTTCAGACCCTGACATCTGCAGGCGGGCTAATGGCAGCAATATTCACGCGATCAGTTCCAGTGGCATGAGATGGCGTTTGTTTCGGTGCAACTTATTATTCATGAGTTGGTTGAGTTGACCGGTGGAGAAATCTCTTTGAATTGTATCATTTTTGCGAGTGCATATCGTGTGCGACAAATGGCGCATGTTGAAGGCAGCGTTTTTCTTTTACAGGGGCAAATATGGGAAATGAAGAAGGTAATGTGTCCGCTTCGCTGACCCATGCATTGCACAGAAATATTGGTGCAGGCGGTTTTGATGAGCGGTCTCAATTCCGCACTGTTGATTGCATCTCTGGGGCGATGTCTCTTGGCGGATTCGACAGCCGATGTACCAATTCTAAAAAATCATTCCCAATTTTTTTCTGGTAAGGTACAAACTCTCCCCGTCGGGGAATTGAACCCCGGTCTCCCGCGTGACAGGCGGGGATACTAACCACTATACTAACGAGGAACTTCGGTTTGGCACGATACGCTTGGCCAACTGAGGGTTTCTGCGCTTCTGAAAACACTCCATTTACTGAAGATGCTCGATTTGTCTGTGAAATCAGTAAAATCGCGGCAACTCAATACCATGTGGAAAGGAAGATCGTCCCATTATAAATTTTGGAAGACTGGATGCAGGATCACCCAAACACTTCCGCGTGTATTGAGCTGTAAATATTGAGGCGGTTGTTCACTTCAGACCCTGACATCTGCAGGCGGGCTAATGGCAGCAATATTCACGCGATCAGTTCCAGTGGCATGAGATTCCGCAAAAATTATATCGGAAATTATGTTTGGCTCCATGTAAAGTAAAAACGATTTCAATTAACCAGTTGCCTAAACAGGGCCACTACTTATATAGTCAGCAAGCAACATTATACATCAGACTTTTGTGCAAATCAGGAGATGTGTATTTTTGCTTTTCCCAGAAAACACATTGAATTAAACTGTCTTGTTCACCATCACGACACAGTATGAAGAGAGATGGGATCGGCAGGTTCCAAAATCACGAATCACGTCGACGATGGTTACATTCGTGTCAGAAGTGTGTCGGCCCAGCGCACAGTGTCTGAGGGACTGGGTCTGCGTGGGGCAATTATGATATTCAGTACACTGTCAATGAGATTTCGTTCCCCTTTACTTCGTATTAATAGATAGAGTAGTGAAGCAAAGAAGACATGAAAGACAAATTCAGGAACCACGGTTCAGAAGGGTCCACTATGCGTCACTTTACAAGACATTTCTTGGAATGAGGCTGATGCGTGTTGGGAGATGATCCGGTTCATCAAATTTATACATTTTGTGTCCAGTTTTTGCATTTTCATCGCGGTTCGAAGGCCGTTGTTTAATATCGCGGGGTGCAGGTCATCTGTATCGGCGAATGTGTTCCTAACCAGGAGCTGCGAGTCACTGTCCGATCCTGCTTGATTGTCTTATTATTCATGAGTTGGTTGAGTTGACCGGTGGAGAAATCTCTTTGAATTGTATCATTTTTGCGAGTGCATATCGTGTGCGACAAATGGCGCATGTTGAAGGCAGCGTTTTTCTTTTACAGGGGCAAATATGGGAAATGAAGAAGGTAATGTGTCCGCTTCGCTGACCCATGCATTGCACAGAAATATTGGTGCAGGCGGTTTTGATGAGCGGTCTCAATTCCGCACTGTTGATTGCATCTCTGGGGCGATGTGTCTTGGCGGATTCGACAGCCGATGTACCAATTCTAAAAAATCATTCCCAATTTTTTTCTGGTAAGGTACAAACTCTCCCCGTCGGGGAATTGAACCCCGGTCTCCCGCGTGACAGGCGGGGATACTAACCACTATACTAACGAGGAACTTCGGTTTGGCACGATACGCTTGGCCAACTGAGGGTTTCTGCGCTTCTGAAATCACTCCATTTACTGAAGATGCTCGATTTGTCTGTGAAATCAGTAAAATCGCGGCAACTCAATACCATGTGGAAAGGAAGATCGTCCCATGTTAATTTTGGAAGACTGGATGCAGGATCACCCAAACACTTCCGCGTGTATTGAGCTGTAAATATTGAGGCGGTTGTTCACTTCAGACCCTGACATCTGCAGGCGGGCTAATGGCAGCAATATTCACGCGATCAGTTCCAGTGGCATGAGATGGCGTTTGTTTCGGTGCAACTTATTATTCATGAGTTGGTTGAGTTGACCGGTGGAGAAATCTCTTTGAATTGTATCATTTTTGCGAGTGCATATCGTGTGCGACAAATGGCGCATGTTGAAGGCAGCGTTTTTCTTTTACAGGGGCAAATATGGGAAATGAAGAAGGTAATGTGTCCGCTTCGCTGACCCATGCATTGCACAGAAATATTGGTGCAGGCGGTTTTGATGAGCGGTCTCAATTCCGCACTGTTGATTGCATCTCTGGGGCGATGTGTCTTGGCGGATTCGACAGCCGATGTACCAATTCTAAAAAATCATTCCCAATTTTTTTCTGGTAAGGTACAAACTCTCCCCGTCGGGGAATTGAACCCCGGTCTCCTGCGTGACAGGCGGGGATACTAACCACTATACTAACGAGGAACTTCGGTTTGGCACGATACGCTTGGCCAACTGAGGGTTTCTGCGCTTCTGAAATCACTCCATTTACTGAAGATGCTCGATTTGTCTGTGAAATCAGTAAAATCGCGGCAACTCAATACCATGTGGAAAGGAAGATCGTCCCATGTTAATTTTGGAAGACTGGATGCAGGATCACCCAAAAACTTCCGCGTGTATTGAGCTGTAAATATTGAGGCGGTTGTTCACTTCAGACCCTGACATCTGCAGGCGGGCTAATGGCAGCAATATTCACGCGATCAGTTCCAGTGGCATGAGATGGCGTTTGTTTCGGTGCAACTTATTATTCATGAGTTGGTTGAGTTGACCGGTGGAGAAATCTCTTTGAATTGTATCATTTTTGCGAGTGCATATCGTGTGCGACAAATGGCGCATGTTGAAGGCAGCGTTTTTCTTTTACAGGGGCAAATATGGGAAATGAAGAAGGTAATGTGTCCGCTTCGCTGACCCATGCATTGCACAGAAATATTGGTGCAGGCGGTTTTGATGAGCGGTCTCAATTCCGCACTGTTGATTGCATCTCTGGGGCGATGTGTCTTGGCGGATTCGACAGCCGATGTACCAATTCTAAAAAATCATTCCCAATTTTTTTCTGGTAAGGTACAAACTCTCCCCGTCGGGGAATTGAACCCCGGTCTCCCGCGTGACAGGCGGGGATACTAACCACTATACTAACGAGGAACTTCGGTTTGGCACGATACGCTTGGCCAACTGAGGGTTTCTGCGCTTCTGAAAACACTCCATTTACTGAAGATGCTCGATTTGTCTGTGAAATCAGTAAAATCGCGGCAACTCAATACCATGTGGAAAGGAAGATCGTCCCATTATAAATTTTGGAAGACTGGATGCAGGATCACCCAAACACTTCCGCGTGTATTGAGCTGTAAATATTGAGGCGGTTGTTCACTTCAGACCCTGACATCTGCAGGCGGGCTAATGGCAGCAATATTCACGCGATCAGTTCCAGTGGCATGAGATTCCGCAAAAATTATATCGGAAATTATGTTTGGCTCCATGTAAAGTAAAAACGATTTCAATTAACCAGTTGCCTAAACAGGGCCACTACTTATATAGTCAGCAAGCAACATTATACATCAGACTTTTGTGCAAATCAGGAGATGTGTATTTTTGCTTTTCCCAGAAAACACATTGAATTAAACTGTCTTGTTCACCATCACGACACAGTATGAAGAGAGATGGGATCGGCAGGTTCCAAAATCACGAATCACGTCGACGATGGTTACATTCGTGTCAGAAGTGTGTCGGCCCAGCGCACAGTGTCTGAGGGACTGGGTCTGCGTGGGGCAATTATGATATTCAGTCCACTGTCAATGAGATTTCGTTCCCCTTTACTTCGTATTAATAGATAGAGTAGTGAAGCAAAGAAGACATGAAAGACAAATTCAGGAACCACGGTTCAGAAGGGTCCACTATGCGTCACTTTACAAGACATTTCTTGGAATGAGGCTGATGCGTGTTGAGAGATGATCCGGTTCATCAAATTTATACATTTTGTGTCCAGTTTTTGCATTTTCATCGCGGTTCGAAGGCCGTTGTTTAATATCGCGGGGTGCAGGTCATCTGTATCGGCGAATGTGTTCCTAACCAGTAGCTGAGAGTCACTGTCCGATCCTGCTTGATTGTCTTATTATTCACAAGTTGGTTGAGTTGACCGTTGGAGAAATCTCTTTGAATTGTATCATTTTTGCGAGTGCATATCGTGTGCGACAAATGGCGCATGTTGAAGACAGCGTTTTTCTTTTACAGGGGCAAATATGGGAAATGAAGAAGGCAATGTGTCCGCTTCGCTGACCCATGCATTGCACAGAAATATTGATGCGGGCGGTTTTGATGAGCGGTCTCAATTCCGCACTTTTGATTGCATCTCTGGGGCGGTGTGCCTTGGCGGATTCGACAGCCGATGTACCAATTCTAAAAAACCATTCCCAATTTTGTTCTGGTAAGGTACAAACTATCCCCGTTGGGGAATTGAACCCCGGTCTCCCACGTGACAGGCGGAGATACTAACCACTATACTAACGAGGAACTCCGGTTTGGTTAGCCACGCTTGGCCAACTGAGGGTTTCTGCGCCTCTGAAATCACTCCATTTACTGAAGATGCTCGATTTGTCTGTGAAATCAGTAAAATCGCGGCAACTCAATACCATGTGGAAAGGAAGATCGTCCCATGTTAATTTTGGAAGACTGGATGCAGGATCACCCAAACACTTCCACGTGTATTGAGCTGTAAATATTGAGGCTGTTGTTCACTTCAGACCCTGACATCTGCAGGCGGGCTAATGGCAGCAATATTCACACGATCAGTTCCAGTGGCATGAGATTCTGCAGAAATTAGATCGGAAATTATGTTTGGCTCCATGTAAAGTAAAAACGATTTCAATTAACCTGTTGCCTAAACAGGGCCACTACTTATATAGTCAGCAAGCAACATTATACATCAGACTTTTGTGCAAATGAGGAGATGTGTATTTTTGCTTTTCCCAGAAAACACATTGAATTAAACTGTCTTGTTCACGATCACGACACAGTATGAAGAGAGATGGGATCGGCAGGTTCCAAAATCACGAATCACGTCGACGCTGGTTACAGAAGTGTGTCGGCCAAGGGCACAGTGTCTGAGGGACTGGGTCTGCCTGGGGCAATTATGATATTCAGTACACTGTGAATGAGATTTTGTTCCCCTTTACTTCGTATTAATAGACAGAGTAGTGAAGCAAAGAAGACATGAAAGACAAATTCAGGAACCACGGTTCAGAAGGGTCCACTATGCGTCACTTTACAAGACATTTCTTGGAATGAGGCTGATGCGTGTTGGGAGATGATCCGGTTCATCAAATTTATACATTTTGTGTCCAGTTTTTGCATTTTCATCGCGATTCGAAGGTCGTTGTTTAATATCGCGGGGTGCAGGTCATCTGTATCGGCGAATCTGTTCCTAACCAGTAGCTGCGAGTCACTGTCCGATCCTGCTTGATTGTCTTATTATTCACGAGTTGGTTGAGTTGACCGTTGGAGAAATCTCTTTGAATTGTATCGTTTTTGCGAGTGCATATCGTGTGCGACAAACGGCGCATGTTGAAGGCAGCGTTTTTCTTTTACAGGGGCAAATATGGGAAATGAAGAAGGTAATGTGTACGTTTCGCTGAACCACGCATTGCACAGAAATATTGATGCGGGCGGTTTTGATGAGCGGTCTCAATTCCGCACTGTTGATTGCATCTCTGGGGCGGTGTGCCTTGGCGGATTCGACAGCCGATGTACCAATTCTAAAAAATCATTCCCAATTTTGTTCTGGTAAGGTACAAACTCTCCCCGTCGGGGAATTGAACCCCGGTCTCCCACGTGACAGGCGGAGATACTAACCACTATACTAACGAGGAACTCCGGTTTGGTGAGCCACGCTTGGCCAACTGAGGGTTTCTGCGCCTCTGAAATCACTCCATTTACTGAAGATGCTCGATTTGGCTGTGAAATCAGTAAAATCGCGGCAACTCAATACCATGTGGAAAGGAAGATCGTCCCATGTTAATTTTGGAAGACTGGATGCAGGATCACCCAAACACTTCCACGTGTATTGAGCTGTAAATATTGAGGCTGTTGTTCACTTCAGACCCTGACATCTGCAGGTGGGCTAATGGCAGCAATATTCACGCGATCAGTTCCAGTGGCATGAGATTCCGCAAAAATTATATCGGAAATTATGTTTGGCTCCATATAAAGAAAAAACGATTTCAATTAACCTGTTGTCTAAACAGGGCCACTACTTATATAGTCAGCAAGCAACATTATACATCAGACTTTTGTGCAAATGAGGAGATGTGTATTTTTGCTTTTCCCAGAAAACACATTGAATTAAACTGTCTTGTTCACGATCACGACACAGTATGAAGAGAGATGGGATCGGCAGGTTCCAAAATCACGAATCACGTCGACGCTGGTTACATTCGTGTCAGAAGTGTGTCGGCCAAGGGCACAGTGTCTGAGGGATTGGGTCTGCCTGGGGCAATTATGATATTCAGTACACTGTCAATGAGATTTTGTTCCCCTTTACTTCGTAATAACAGACAGAGTAGTGAAGCAAAGAAGACATGAAAGACAAATTCAGGAACCACGGTTCAGAAGGGTCCACTATTCGTCACTTTACAAGACATTTCTTGGAATGAGGCTGATGCGTGTTGAGAGATGATCCGGGTCATCAAATTTATACATTTTGTGTCCAGTTTTTGCATTTTCATCGCGGTTCGAAGGCCGTTGTTTAATATCGCGGGGTGCAGGTCATCTGTATTGGCGAATGTGTTCCTAACCAGTAGCTGAGAGTCACTGTCCGATCCTGCTTGATTGTCTTATTATTCACGAGTTGGTTGAGTTGACCGTTGGAGAAATCTCTTTGAATTGTATCATTTTTGCGAGTGCATATCGTGTGCGACAAATGGCGCATGTTGAAGGCAGCGTTTTTCTTTTACAGGGGCAAATATGGGAAATGAAGAAGGTAATGTGTCCGTTTCGCTGACCCACGCATTGCACAGAAATATTGGTGCGGGCGGTTTTGATGAGCGGTCTCAATTCCGCACTGTTGATTGCATCTCTGGGGCGGTGTTTCTTGGCGGATTCGACAGCCAATGTACCAATTCTAAAAAATCATTTCCAATTTTTTTCTGGGAAGGTACAAACTCTCCCCGTCGGGGAATTGAACCCCGGTCTCCCGCGTGACAAGCAGGGATACTAACCACTATACTAACGAGGAACTTTGGTTGGGCTAGCCACGCTTGGCCAACTGAGGGTTTCTGCGCCTCTGAAATCACTCCATTTACTGAAGATGCTCGATTTGTCTGTGAAATCAGTAAAATCGCGGCAACTCAATACCATGTGGAAAGGAAGATCGTCCCATGTTAATTTTTGAAGACTGGATGCAGGATCACCCAAACACTTCCACGTGTATTGAGCTGTAAATATTGAGGCTGTTGTTCACTTCAGACCCTGACATCTGCAGGTGGGCTAATGGCAGCAATATTCACGCGATCAGTTCCAGTGGCATGAGATTCCGCAAAAATTAGATCGGAAATTATGTTTGGCTCCATGTAAAGTAAAAACGATTTCAATTAACCTGTTGCCTAAACAGGGCCATTACTTATATAGTCAGCAAGCAACATTATACATCAGACTTTTGTGCAAATAAGGAGATGTGTATTTTTGCTTTTCCCAGAAAACACATTGAATTAAACTGTCTTGTTCACGATCACGACACAGTATGAAGAGAGATGGGATCGGCAGGTTCCAAAATCACGAATCACGTCGACGGTGGTTACATTCGTGTCAGAAGTGTGTCGGCCCAGGGCACAGTGTCTGAGGGACTGGGTCTGCGTGGGGCAATTATGATATTCAGTACACTGTCAATGAGATTTTGTTCCCCTTTACTTCGTCATAATAGACAGAGTAGTGAAGCAAAGAAGACATGAAAGACAAATTCAGGAACCACGGTTCAGAAGGGTCCACTATGCGTCACTTTACAAGACATTTCTTGGAATGAGGCTGATGCGTGTTGAGAGATGATCCGGTTCATCAAATTTATACATTTTGTGTCCAGTTTTTGCATTTTCATCGCGGTTCGAAGGTCGTTGTTTAATAATAATGTGGCGCTGCTAGTCAAGAGCAGTATTACGGTGGCGGAGAGGATGCTAGATGGGGACTCTTCTGCCGAGGTAGTATGGGCTGAAGTTAGAAACAGGAAAGGAGAGGTCACCCTGTTGGGAGTTTTTTATAGGCCTCCTAATAGTTCTAGTGATGTAGAGGAAAGGATGGCGAAGATGATTCTGGATATGAGCGAAAGTAACAGGGTAGTTATTATGGGAGATTTTAACTTTCCAAATATTGACTGGAAAAGATATAGTTCGAGTACAATAGATGGGTCGTTTTTTGTACAGTGTGTGCAGGAGGGTTTCCTGAAACAATATGTTGACAGGCCAACAAGAGGCGAGGCCACGTTGGATTTGGTTTTGGGTAATGAACCAGGCCAGGTGTTGGATTTGGAGGTAGGAGAGCACTTTGGGGACAGTGACCACAATTCGGTGACGTTTACGTTAATGATGGAAAGGGATAAGTATACACCGCAGGGCAAGAGTTATAGCTGGGGGAAGGGCAATTATGATGCCATTAGACGTGACTTGGGGGGATAAGGTGGAGAAGTAGGCTGCAAGTGTTGGGCACACTGGATAAGTGGGGCTTGTTCAAGGAACAGCTACTGCGTGTTCTTGATAAGTATGTACCGGTCAGACAGGGAGGAAGGCGTCGAGCGAGGGAACCGTGGTTTACCAAGGAAGTGGAATCTCTTGTTAAGAGGAAGAAGGAGGCCTATGTGAAGATGAAGTGTGAAGTTTCGGTTGGGGCGATGGATAGTTACAAGGTAGCGAGGAAGGATCTAAAGAGAGAGCTAAGACGAGCAAGGAGGGGACATGAGAAGTATTTGGCAGGAAGGATCAAGGAAAACCCAAAAGCTTTCTATAGGTATGTCAGGAATAAGCGAATGACTAGGGAAAGAGTAGGACCAGTCAAGGACAGGGATGGGAAATTGTGTGTGGAGTCTGAAGAGATAGGCGAGATACTAAATGAATATTTTTCGTCAGTATTCACTCAGGAAAAAGATAATGTTGTGGAGGAGAATGCTGAGCCACAGGCTAATAGAATAGATGGCATTGAGGTACGTAGGGAAGAGGTGTTGGCAATTCTGGACAGGCTGAAAATAGATAAGTCCCCGGGACCTGATGGGATTTATCCTAGGATTCTATCGGAGGCCAGGGAAGAGATTGCTGGACCTTTGGCTTTGATTTTTATGTCATCATTGTCTACAGGAATAGTGCCAGAGGACTGGAGGACAGCAAATGTAGTCCCTTTGTTCAAAAAGGGGAGCAGAGACAACCCCGGCAACTATAGGCCGGTGAGCCTCACGTCTGTAGTGGGTAAAGTCTTGGAGGGGATTATAAGAGACAAGATTTATAATCATCTAGATAGGAATAATATGATCAGGGATAGTCAGTATGGCTTTGTGAAGGGTAGGTCATGCCTCACAAACCTTATTGAGTTCTTTGAGAAGGTGACTGAACAGGTAGATGAGGGTAGAGCAGTTGATGTGGTGTATATGGATTTCAGCAAAGTGTTTGATAAGGTTCCCCACGGTAGGCTATTGCAAAAAATACGGAGGCTGGGGATTGAGGGTGATTTAGAGATGTGGATCAGAAATTGGCTAGCTGAAAGAAGACAGAGGGTGGTGGTTGATGGGAAATGTTCAGAATGGAGTACAGTCACAAGTGGAGTACCACAAGGATCTGTTCTGGGGCCGTTGCTGTTTGTCATTTTTATCAATGACCTAGAGGAAGGCGCAGAAGGGTGGGTGAGTAAATTTGCAGACGATACTAAAGTCGGTGGTGTTGTCGATAGTGTGGAAGGATGTAGCAGATTACAGAGGGATATAGATAAGCTGCAGAGCTGGGCCGAGAGGTGGCAAATGGAGTTTAATGGAGAGAAGTGTGAGGTGATTCACTTTGGAAGGAATAACAGGAATGCGGAATATTTGGCTAATGGTAAAGTTCTTGAAAGTGTGGCTGAGCAGAGGGATCTAGGTGTCCCTGTACATAGATCCCTGAAAGTTGCCACCCAGGTTGATAGGGTTGTGCAGAAGGCCTATGGAGTGTTGGCCTTTATTGGTAGAGGGATTGAGTTCCGGAGTCGGGAGGTCATGTTGCAGCTGTACAGAACTCTGGTACGGCCGCATTTGGAGTATTGCGTACAGTTCTGGTCACCGCATTATAGGAAGGACGTGGAGGCTTTGGAGCGGGTGCAGAGGAGATTTACCAGGATGTTGCCTGGTATGGAGGGAAAATCTTATGAGGAAAGGCTGATGGACTTGAGGTTGTTTTCGTTGGAGAGAAGAAGGTTAAGAGGAGACTTAATAGAGGCATACAAAATGATCAGGGGGTTGGATAGGGTGGACAGTGAGAGCCTTCTCCCGCGGATGGATATGGCTGGCACGAGGGGACATAACATTAAACTGAGGGGTAATAGATATAGGACAGAGGTCAGAGGTAGGTTCTTTACGCAAAGAGTAGTGAGGCTGTGGAATGCCCTACCTGCTACAGTGGTGAACTCGTCAACATTGAGGGAATTTAAAAGTTTATTGGATAAACATATGGATGATAATGGCATAGTGTAGGTTGGATGGCTTTTGTTTCGGTGCAACATCGTGGGCCGAAGGGCCTGTACTGCGCTGTATTGTTCTATGTTCTATGTTCTATCGCGGGGTGCAGGTCATCTGTATCGGCGAATCTGTTCCTAACCAGTAGCTGCGAGTCACTGTCCGATCCTGCTTGATTGTCTTATTATTCACGAGTTGGTTGAGTTGACCGTTGGAGAAATCTCTTTGAATTGTATCGTTTTTGCGAGTGAATATCGTGTGCGACAAACGGCGCATGTTGAAGGCAGCGTTTTTCTTTTACAGGGGCAAATATGGGAAATGAAGAAGGTAATGTGTACGTTTCGCTGACCCACGCATTGCACAGAAATATTGATGCGGGCGGTTTTGATGAGCGGTCTCAATTCCGCACTGTTGATTGCATCTCTGGGGCGGTGTGTCTTGGCGGATTCGACAGCCGATGTTCCAAATCTAAAAAATCATACCCAATTTTTTTCTGTTAAGGTACAAACTCTCCCCGTCGGGGAATTGAACCCCGGTCTCTCGCGTGACAGGCGGGGATACTAACCACTATACTAACGAGGAACTTCGGTTTAGTGAGACACGCTTGGCCAACTGAGGGTTTCTGCGCTTCTGAAATCACTCCATTTACTGAAGATGCTCGATTTGTCTGTGAAATCAGTAAAATCGCGGCAACTCAATACCATGTGGAAAGGAAGATCGTCCCATGTTAATTTTGGAAGACTGGGTGCAGGATCACCCAAACACTTCCGCGTGTATTGAGCTGTAAATATTGAGGCGGTTGTTCACTTCAGACCCTGACATCTGCAGGTGGGCTAATGGCAGCAATATTCACGCGATCAGTTCCAGTGGCATGAGATTCCGTAAAAATTATATCGGAAATTATGTTTGGCTCCATGTAAAGTAAAAACGATTTCAATTAACCAGTTGCCTAAAGAGGGCCACTACTTATATAGTTAGCAAGCAACATTATACATCAGACTTTTGTGCAAATCAGGAGATGTGTATTTTTGCTTTTCCCAGAAAATACATTGAATTAAACTGTCTTGTTCACGATCACGACACAGTATGAAGAGAGATGGGATCGGCAGGCTCCAAAATCACGAATCACGTCGACGCCGGTTACATTCGTGTCAGAAGTGTGTCGGCCCAGGGCACAGTGTCTGTGGGACTGGGTCTGCGTGGGGCAATTATGATATTCAGTACACTGTCAATGAGATTACGTTCCCCTTTACCGTTGGAGAAATCTCTTTGAATTGTATCGTTTTTGCGAGTGCATATCGTGTGCGACAAATGGCGCATGTTGAAGGCAGCGTTTTTCTTTTACAGGGGCAAATGTGGGAAATGAAGAAGGTAATGTGTCCGTTTCGCTGACCCTACGCATTGCACAGAAATATTGGTGTGGGCGGTTTTGATAAGCGGTCTCAATTCCGCACTTTTGATTGCATCTCTGGGGCGGTGTGCCTTGGCGGATTCGACAGCCGATGTACCAATTCTAAAAAAACATTCCCAATTTTTTTCTGGTAAGGTACAAACTCTCCCCGTCGGGGAATTGAACCCCGGTCTCCCGCATGACAGGCGGAGATACTAACCACTATACTAACGAGGAACTTAGGTTTGACAAGACACGCTTGGCCAACTGAGGGTTTCTGCGCCTCTGAAATCACTCCATTTACTGAAGATGCTCGATTTGTCTGTGAAATCAGTAAAATCGCGGCAACTCAATACCATGTGGAAAGGAAGATCGTCCCATGTTAATTTTGGAAGGCTGGATGCAGGATCGCCCAAACACTTCCGCGTGTATAGAGCTGTAAATATTGAGGCGGTTCTTCACTTCAGACCCTGACATCTGCAGGCGGGCTAATGGCAGCAATATTCACGCGATCAGTTCCAGTGGCATGAGATTCCTCAAAAATTATATCGGAAATTATGTTTGGCTCCATGTAAAGTAAAAACGATTTCAATTAACCAGTTGCCTAAACAGGGCCACTACTTATATAGTCAGCAAGCAACATTATACATCAGACTTTTGTGCAAATCAGGAGATGTGTATTTTTGCTTTTCCCAGAAAACACATTGAATTAAACTGTCTTGTTCACCATCACGACACAGCATGAAGAGCGATGGGATCGGCAGGTTCCAAAATCCCGAATCACGTCGACGGTGGTTACATTCGTGTCAGAAGTGTGTCGGCCCAGGGCACAGTGTCTGAGGGACTGGGTCTGCGTGGGGCAATTATGATATTCAGTACACTGTCAATGAGATTTCGTTCCCCTTTACTTCGTAATAATAGACAGAGTAGTGAAGCAAAGAAGACATGAAAGACAAATTCAGGAACCACGGTTCAGAAGGGTCCACTATGCGTCACTTTACAAGACATTTCTTGGAATGAGGCTGATGCGAGTTGGGAGATGATCCGGTTCATCAAATTTATACATTTTGTGTCCAGTTTTTGCATTTTCATCGCGGTTCGAAGGTCGTTGTTTAATATCGCGGGGTGCAGGTCATCTGTATCGGCGAATCTGTTCCTAACCAGTAGCTGCGAGTCACTGTCCGATCCTGCTTGATTGTCTTATTATTCACGAGCTGGTTGAGTTGACCGTTGGAGAAATCTCTTTGAATTGTATCGTTTTTGCGAGTGCATATCGTGTGCGACAAATGGCGCATGTTGAAGGCAGCGTTTTTCATTTAAGGGGCAAATGTGGGAAATGAAGAAGGTATGTGTCCGGTTCGCTGACCCACGCATTGCACAGAAATATTGGTGCGGGCGGTTTTGATGAGCGGTCTCAATTCCGCCCTGTTGATTGCATCTCTGGGGCGGAGTGCCTTGGCTGATTCGACAGCCGATGTACCAATTCTAAAAAATAATTCCCAATTTTTTTCTGGTAAGGTACAAACTCTCCCCGTCAGGGAATTGAACCCTGGTCTCCCGCGTGACAGGCGGGGATACTAACCACTATACTAACGAGAAACTTCAATTTGGGGAGCCACGCTTGGCCAACTGAGGGTTTCTGCGCGTCTGAAATCACTCCATTTACTGAAGATGCTCGATTTGTCTGTGAAATCAGTAAAATCGCGGCAACTCAATACCATGTGGAAAGGCAGATCGTCCCATGTTAATTTTGGAAGACAGGATGCAGGATCACCCAAACACTTCCACGTGTATTGAGCTGTAAATATTGAGGCTGTTGTTCACTTCAGACCCTGACATCTGCAGGTGGGCTAATGGCAGCAATATTCATGCGATCAGTTGCAGTGGCACGAGATTCCGCAAAAATTATATCGGAAATTATGTTTGGCTCCATGTAAAGTAAAAACGATTTCAATTAACCAGTTGCCTAAACAGGGCCACTACTTATATAGTCAGCAAGCAACATTATACATCAGACTTTTGTGCAAATCAGGAGATGTGTATTTTTGCTTTTCCCAGAAAATACATTGAATTAAACTGTCTTGTTCACCATCACGACACAGTATGAAGAGAGATGGGATCGGCAGGTTCCAAAATCACGAATCACGTTGACGATGGTTACATTCGTGTCAGAAGTGTGTCGGCCCAGCGCACAGTTTCTGAGGGATTGGGTCTGCGTGGGGCAATTATGATATTCAGTCCACTGTCAATGAGATTTCGTCCCCTTTACTTCGTAATAATAGATAGAGTAGTGAAGCAAAGAAGACATGAAAGACAAATTCAGGAACCACGGTTCAGAAGGGTCCACTATGCGTCACTTTACAAGACATTTCTTGGAATGAGGCTGATGCGTGTTGGGAGATGATCCGGTTCATCAAATTTATACATTTTGTGTCCAGTTTTTGCATTTTCATCGCGATTCGAAGGTCGTTGTTTAATATCGCGGGGTGCAGGTCATCTGTATCGGCGAATCTGTTCCTAACCAGTAGCTGCGAGTCACTGTCCGATCCTGCTTGATTGTCTTATTATTCACGAGTTGGTTGAGTTGACCGTTGGAGAAATCTCTTTGAATTGTATCGTTTTTGCGAGTGCATATCGTGTGCGACAAACGGCGCATGTTGAAGGCAGCGTTTTTCTTTTACAGGGGCAAATATGGGAAATGAAGAAGGTAATGTGTACGTTTCGCTGACCCACGCATTGCACAGAAATATTGATGCGGGCGGTTTTGATGAGCGGTCTCAATTCCGCACTTTTGATTGCATCTCTGGGGCGGTGTGCCTTGGCGGATTCGACAGCCGATGTACCAATTCTAAAAAACCATTCCCAATTTTGTTCTGGTAAGGTACAAACTCTCCCCGGCGGGGAATTGAACCCCGGTCTCCCACGTGACAGGCGGGGATACTAACCACTATACTAACGAGGAACTTCTATTTGGTGAGCCACGCTTGGCCAACTGAGGGTTCCTGCGCCTCTGAAATCACTCCATTTACTGAAGATGCACGATTTGTCTGTGAAATCAGTAAAATCGCGGCAACTCAATACCATGTGGAAAGGAAGATCGTCCCATGTTAATTTTGGAAGGCTGGATGCAGGATCACCCAAACACTTCCACGTGTATTGAGCTGTAAATATTGAGGCTGTTGTTCACTTCAGACCCTGACATCTGCAGGTGGGCTAATGGCAGCAATATTCATGCGATCAGTTGCAGTGGCACGAGATTCCGCAAAAATTAGATCGGAAATTATGTTTGGCTCCATGTAAAGTAAAAACGATTTCAATTAACCTGTTGCCTAAACAGGGCCACTACTTATATAGTCAGCAAGCAACATTATACATCAGACTTTTGTGCAAATGAGGAGATGTGTATTTTTGCTTTTCCCAGAAAACACATTGAATTAAACTGTCTTGTTCACCATCACGACACAGTATGAAGAGAGATGGGATCGGCAGGTTCCAAAATCACGAATCACGTCGACGCCGGTTACATTCGTGTCAGAAGTGTGTCGGCCCAGGGCACAGTGTCTGTGGGACTGGGTCTGCGTGGGGCAATTATGATATTCAGTACACTGTCAATGAGATTTCGTTCCCCTTTACCGGTGGAGAAATCTCTTTGAATTGTATCATTTTTGCGAGTGCATATCGTGTGCGACAAATGGCGCATGTTGAAGGCAGCGTTTTTCTTTTCCAGGGGCAAATATGGGAAATGAAGAAGGTAATGTGTCCGCTTCGCTGACCCATGCATTGCACAGAAATATTGGTGCAGGCGGTTTTGATGAGCGGTCTCAATTCCGCACTGTTGATTGCATCTCTGGGGCGGTGTGTCTTGGCAGATTCGACAGCCGATGTACCAATTCTAAAAAATCATTCCCAATTTTTTTCTGGTAAGGTACAAACTCTCCCCGTCGGGGAATTGAACCCCGGTCTCCCGCGTGACAGGCGGGGATACTAACCACTATACTAACGAGGAACTTCGGTTTGGCGAGATACGCTTGGCCAACTGAGGGTTTCTGCGCTTCTGAAATCACTCCATTTACTGAAGATGCTCGATTTGTCTGTGAAATCAGTAAAATCACGGCAACTCAATACCATGTGGAAAGGAAGATCGTCCCATGTTAATTTTGGAAGACTGGATGCAGGATCACCCAAACACTTCCGCGTGTATTGATCTGTAAATATTGAGGCGGTTGTTCACTTCAGACCCTGACATCTGCAGGCGGGCTAATGGCAGCAATATTCACGCGATCAGTTCCAGTGGCATGAGATTCCGCAAAAATTATATCGGAAATTATGTTTGGCTCCATGTAAAGTAAAAACGATTTCAATTAACCAGTTGCCTAAACAGGGCCACTACTTATATAGTCAGCAAGCAACATCAGACTTTTGTGCAAATCAGGAGATGTGTATTTTTGCTTTTCCCAGAATACACATTGAATTAAACTGTCTTGTTCACGATCACGACACAGTATGAAGAGAGATGGGATCGGCAGGTTCCAAAATCACGAATCACGTCGACGCTGGTTACATTCGTGTCAGAAGTGTGTCGGCCCAGGGCACAGTGTCTGAGGGACTGGGTCTGCGTGGGGCAATTATGATATTCAGGACACTGTCAATGAGATTTCGTTCCCCTTTACTTCGTAATAATAGACAGAGTAGTGAAGCAAAGAAGACATGAAAGACAAATTCAGGAACCACGGTTCAGAAGGGTCCACTATGCGTCACTTTACAAGACATTTCTTGGAATGAGGCTGATGCGTGTTGGGAGATGATCCGGTTCATCAAATTTATACATTTTGTGTCCAGTTTTTGCATTTTCATCGCGGTTCGAAGGCCGTTGTTTAATATCGCGGGGTGCAGGTCATCTGTATCGGCGAATGTGTTCCTAACCAGTAGCTGAGAGTCACTGTCCGATCCTGCTTGATTGTCTTATTATTCACGAGTTGGTTGAGTTGACCGTTGGAGAAATCTCTTTGAATTGTATCATTTTTGCGAGTGCATATCGTGTGCGACAAATGGCGCATGTTGAAGGCAGCGTTTTTCTTTTACAGGGGCAAATATGGGAAATGAAGAAGGTAATGTGTCCGCTTCGCTGACCCATGCATTGCACAGAAATATTTGTGCAGGCGGTTTTGATGAGCGGTCTCAATTCCGCACTGTTGATTGCATCTCTGGGGCGGTGTGTCTTGGCGGATTCGACAGCCGATGTACCAATTCTAAAAAATCATTCCCAATTTTTTTCTGGTAAGGTACAAACCCTCCCCGTCGGGGAATTGAACCCCGGTCTCCCACGTGACAGGCAGGGATACTAACCACTATACTAACGAGGAACTTCAGTTTGGCAAGATACGCTTGGCCAACTGAGGGTTTCTGCGCTTCTGAAATCACTCCATTTACTGAAGATGCTCGATTTGTCTGTGAAATCAGTAAAATCGCGGCAACTCAATACCATGTGGAAAGGAAGATCGTCCCATGTTAATTTTGGAAGACTGGATGCAGGATCACCCAAACACTTCCGCGTGTATTGATCTGTAAATATTGAGGCGGTTGTTCACTTCAGACCCTGACATCTGCAGGCGGGCTAATGGCAGCAATATTCACGCGATCAGTTCCAGTGGCATGAGATTCCGCAAAAATTATATCGGAAATTATGTTTGGCTCCATGTAAAGTAAAAACGATTTCAATTAACCAGTTGCCTAAACAGGGCCACTACTTATATTGTCAGCAAGCAACATTATACATCAGACTGTTGTGCAAATCAGGAGATGTGTATTTTTGCTTTTCCCAGAAAACACATTGAATTAAACTGTCTTGTTCACCATCACGACACAGTATGAAGAGAGATGGGATCGGCAGGTTCCAAAATCACGAATCAGGTCGACGATGGTTACATTCGTGTCAGAAGTGTGTCGGCCCAGCGCACAGTGTCTGTGGGACCGGGTCTGCGTAGGGCAATTATGATATTCAGTACACTGTCAATGAGATTTTGTTCCCCTTTACTTCGTAATAATAGATAGAGTAGTGAAGCAAAGAAGACATGAAAGACAAATTCAGGAACCACGGTTCAGAAGGGTCCACTATGCGTCACTTTACAAGACATTTCTTGGAATGAGGGTGATGCGTGTTGGGAGATGATCCGGTTCATCAAATTTATAGATTTTGTGTACAGTTTTTGCATTTTCATCGCGGTTCGAAGGCCGTTGTTTAATATCGCGGGGTGCCGGTCATCTGTATCGGCGAATGTGTTCCTAACCAGTAGCTGAGAGTCACTGTCCGATCCTGCTTGATTGTCTTATTATTCACGAGTTGGTTGAGTTGACCGTTGGAGAAATCTCTTTGAATTGTATCATTTTTGCGAGTGCATATCGTGTGCGACAAATGGCGCATGTTGAAGGCAGCGTTTTTCTTTTACAGGGGCAAATATGGGAAATGAAGAAGGTAATGTGTCCGCTTCGCTGACCCATGCATTGCACAGAAATATTGGTGCAGGCGGTTTTGATGAGCGGTCTCAATTCCGCACTGTTGATTGCATCTCTGGGGCGGTGTGTCTTGGCGGATTCGACAGCCGATGTACCAATTCTAAAAAATCATTCCCAATTTTTTTCTGGTAAGGTACAAACTTTCCCCATCGGGGAATTGAACCCCGGTCTCCCGCGTGACAGGCGGGGCTACTAACCACTATACTAACGAGGAACTTCGGTTTGGCACGATACGCTTGGCCAACTGAGGGTTTCTGCGCTTCTGAAATCACTCCATTTACTGAAGGTGCTCGATTTGTCTGTGAAATCAGTAAAATCGCGGCAACTCAATACCATGTGGAAAGGAAGATCGTCCCATGTTAATTTTGGAACACTGGATGCAATTCACCCAAACACTTCCGCGTGTATTGAGCTGTAAATATTGAGGTGGTTGTTCACTTCAGACCCTGACATCTGCAGGCGGGCTAATGGCAGCAATATTCACGCGATCAGTTCCAGTGGCATGAGATTCCGCAAAAATTATATCGGAAATTATGTTTGGCTCCATGTAAAGTAAAAACGATTTCAATTAACCACTTGCCTAAACAGGGCCACTACTTATATAGTCAGCAAGCAACATTATACATCAGACTTTTGTGCAAATCAGGAGATGTGTATTTTTGCTTTTCCCAGAAAACACATTGAATTAAACTGTCTTGTTCACGATCACGACACAGTATGAAGAGAGATGGGATCGGCAGGTTCCAAAATCACGAATCACGTCGACGCTGGTTACATTCGTGTCCGAAGTCTGTCGGCCAAGGGCACAGTGTCTGAGGGACTGGGTCTGCCTGGGGCAATTATGATATTCAGTACACTGTCAATGAGATTTTGTTCCCCTTTACTTCGTAATAATAGACAGAGTAGTGAAGCAAAGAAGACATGAAAGACAAATTCAGGAACCACGGTTCAGAAGGGTCCACTATGCATCACTTTACAAGACATTTCTTGGAATGAGGCTGATGCGTGTTGAGAGATGATCCGGTTCATCAAATTTATACATTTTGCGTACAGTTTTTGCATTTTCATCGCGGTTCGAAGGCCGTTGTTTAATATCGCGGGGTGCAGGTCATCTGTATCGGCGAATCTGTTCCTAACCAGTAGCTGCGAGTCACTGTCCGATCCTGCTTGATTGTCTTATTATTCACGAGTTGGTTGAGTTGACCGTTGGAGAAATCTCTTTGAATTGTATCATTTTTGCGAGTGCACATCTTGTGCGACAAATGGCGCATGTTGAAGGCAGCGTTTTTCTTTTACAGGGGCAAATATGGGAAATGAAGAAGGTAATGTGTCCGCTTCGCTGACCCATGCATTGCACAGAAATATTGGTGCAGGCGGTTTTGATGAGCGGTCTCAATTCCGCACTGTTGATTGCATCTCTGGGGCGGTGTGTCTTGGCGGATTCGACAACCGATGTACCAATTCTAAAAAATCATTCCCAATTTTTTTCTGGTAAGGTACAAACTCTCCCCGTCGGGGAATTGAACCCCGGTCTCCCGCGTGACAGGCGGGGATACTAACCACTATACTAACGAGGAACTTCTTCTTGGCAAGATACGCTTGGCCAACTGAGGGTTTCTGCGCTTCTGAAATCACTCCATTTACTGAAGATGCTCGATTTGTCTGTGAAATCAGTAAAATCGCGGCAACTCAATACCATGTGGAAAGGAAGATCGTCCCATGTTAATTTTGGAAGACTGGATGCAGGATCACCCAAACACTTCCGCGTGTATTGATCTGTAAATATTGAGGCGGTTGTTCACTTCAGACCCTGACATCTGCAGGCGGGCTAATGGCAGCAATATTCACGCGATCAGTTCCAGTGGCATGAGATTCCGCAAAAATTATATCGGAAATTATGTTTGGCTCCATGTAAAGTAAAAACGATTTCAATTAACCAGTTGCCTAAACAGGGCCACTACTTATATAGTCAGCAAGCAACATTATACATCAGACTTTTGTGCAAATCAGGAGATGTGTATTTTTGCTTTTCCCAGAAAACACATTGAATTAAACTCTCTTGTTCACCATCACGACACAGTATGAAGAGAGATGGGATCGGCAGGTTCCAAAATCACGAATCACGTCGACGATGGTTACATTCGTGTCAGAAGTGTGTCGGCCCAGCGCACAGTGTCTGAGGGACTGGGTCTGCGTGGGGCAATTATGATATTCAGTACACTGTCAATGAGATTTTGTTCCCCTTTACTTCGTAATAATAGATAGAGTAGTGAAGCAAAGAAGACATGAAAGACAAATTCAGGAACCACGGTTCAGAAGGGTCCACTATGCGTCACTTTCCAAGACATTTCTTGGAATGAGGCTGATGCGTGTTGGGAGATGATCCGGTTCATCAAATTTATACATTTTGTGTCCAGTTTTTGCATTTTCATCGCGGTTCGAAGGTCGTTGTTTAATATCGCGGGGTGCAGGTCATCTGTATCGGCGAATCTGTTCCTAACCAGTAGCTGCGAGTCACTGTCCGATCCTGCTTGATTGTCTTATTATTCACGAGTTGGTTGAGTTGACCGTTGGAGAAATCTCTTTGAATTGTATCGTTTTTGCGAGTGCATATCGTGTGCGACAAATGGCGCATGTTGAAGGCAGCGTTTTTCTTTTACAGGGGCAAATATGGAAAATGAAGAAGGTAATGTGTGCTTTTCGCTGACCCACGCATTGCACAGAAATATTGATGCGGGCGGTTTTGATGAGCGGTCTCAATTCCGCACTTTTGATTGCATCTCTGGGGCGGTGTGCCTTGGCGGATTCGACAGCCGATGTACCAATTCTAAAAAACCATTCCCAATTTTGTTCCGGTAAGGTACAAACTATCCCCGTCGGGGAATTGAACCCCGGTCTCCCACGTGACAAGCGGAGATACAAACCACTATACTAACGAAGAACTCCGGTTTGGTGAGCCACGCTTGGCCAACTGAGGGTTTCTGCGCCTCTGAAATCACTCCATTTACTGAAGATGCTCGATTTGTCTGTGAAATCAGTAAAATCGCGGCAACTCAATACCATGTGGAAAGGAAGATCGTCCCATGTTAATTTTGGAAGACTGGATGCAGGATCACCCAAACACTTCCACGTGTATTGAGCTGTAAATATTGAGGCTGTTGTTCACTTCAGACCCTGACACCTGCAGGTGGGCTAATGGCAGCAATATTCACACGATCAGTTCCAGTGGCATGAAATTTGGCAAAAATTAGATCGGAAATTATGTTTGGCTCCATATAAAGTAAAAACGATTTCAATTAACCTGTTGCCTAAACAGGGCCACTACTTATATAGTCAGCAAGCAACATTATACATCAGACTTTTGTGCAAATGAGGAGATGTGTATTTTTGCTTTTCCCAGAAAACACATTGAATTAAACTGTCTTGTTCACGATCACGACACAGTATGAAGAGAGATGGGATCGGCAGGTTCCAAAATCACGAATCACGTCGACGCTGGTTACATTCGTGTCAGAAGTGTGTCGGCCAAGGGCACAGTGTCTGAGGGACTGGGTCTGCCTGGGGCAATTATGATATTCAGTACACTGTCAATGAGATTTTGTTCCCCTTTACTTCGTAATAATAGACAGAGTAGTGAAGCAAAGAAGACATGAAAGACAAATTCAGGAACCACGGTTCAGAAGGGTCCACTATGCGTCACTTTACAAGACATTTCTTGGAATGAGGCTGATGCGTGTTGAGAGATGATCCGGTTCATCAAATTTATACATTTTGTGTCCAGTTTTTGCATTTTCATCGCGATTCGAAGGTCGTTGTTTAATATCGCGGGGTGCAGGTCATCTGTATCGGCGAATCTGTTCCTAACCAGTAGCTGCGAGTCACTGTCCGATCCTGCTTGATTGTCTTATTATTCACGAGTTGGTTGAGTTGACCGTTGGAGAAATCTCTTTGAATTGTATCGTTTTTGCGAGTGCATATCGTGTGCGACAAACGGCGCATGTTGAAGGCAGCGTTTTCTTTTACAGGGGCAAATATGGGAAATGAAGAAGGTTATGTGTCCGGTTCGCTGACCCACGCATTGCACAGAAATATTGATGCGGGCGGTTTTGATGAGCGGTCTTAATTCCGCACTTTTGATTGCATCTCTGGGGCGGTGTGCCTTGGCGGATTCGACAGCCGATGTACCAATTCTAAAAAACCATTCCCAATTTTGTTCTGGTAAGGTACAAACTCTCCCCGTCAGGGAATTGAACCCCGGTCTCCCACGTGACAGGCGGGGATACTAACCACTATACTAACAAGGATCTCCGATTTGGTGAGCCACGCTTGGCCAACTGAGGGTTTCTGCGCCTCTGAAATCACTCCATTTACTGAAGATGCTCGATTTGTCTGTGAAATCAGTAAAATCGCGGCAACTCAATACCATGTGGAAAGGAAGATCGTCCCATGTTAATTTTGGAAGGCTGGATGCAGGATCACCCAAACACTTCCACGCGTATTGAGCTGTAAATATTGAGGCTGTTGTTCACTTCAGGCCCTGACATCTGCAGGAGGGCTAATGGCAGCAATATTCACACGAGCAGTTCCAGTGGCATGAAATTTGGCAAAAATTAGATCGGAAATTATGTTTGGCTCCATATAAAGTAAAAACGATTTCAATTAACCTGTTGCCTAAACAGGGCCACTACTTATATAGTCAGCAAGCAACATTATACATCAGACTTTTGTGCAAATGAGGAGATGTGTATTTTTGCTTTTCCCAGAGAACACATTGAATTAAACTGTCTTGTTCACGATCACGACACAGTATGAAGAGAGATGGGATCGGCAGGTTCCAAAATCACGAATCACGTCGACGATGGTTACATTCGTGTCAGAAGTGTGTCGGCCCAGGGCACAGTGTCTGTGGGACTGGGTCTGCGTGGGGCAATTATGATATTCAGTACACTGTCAATGAGATTTTGTTCCCCTTTACTTCGTAATAATAGACAGAGTAGTGAAGCAAAGAAGACATGAAAGACAAATTCAGGAACCACGGTTCAGAAGGGTCCACTATGCGTCACTTTACAAGACATTTCTTGGAATGAGGCTGATGCGTGTTGGGAGATGATCCGGTTCATCAAATTTATACATTTTGTGTCCAGTTTTTGCATTTTCATCGCGGTTCGAAGGCCGTTGTTTAATATCGCGGGGTGCAGGTCATCTGTATCGGCGAATGTGTTCCTAACCAGTAGCTGAGAGTCACTGTCCGATCCTGCTTGATTGTCTTATTATTCACGAGTTGGTTGAGTTGACCGGTGGAGAAATCTCTTTGAATTGTATCATTTTTGCGAGTGCATATCGTGTGCGACAAATGGCGCATGTTGAAGGCAGCGTTTTTCTTTTACAGGGGCAAATATGGGAAATGAAGAAGGTAATGTGTCCGCTTCGCTGACCCATGCATTGCACAGAAATATTGGTGCAGGCGGTTTTGATGAGCGGTCTCAATTCCGCACTGTTGATTGCATCTCTGGGGCGGTGTGTCTTGGCGGATTCGACAGCCGATGTACCAATTCTAAAAAATCATTCCCAATTTTTTTCTGGTAAGGTACAAACTCTCCCCGTCGGGGAATTGAACCCCGGTCTCCCGCGTGACAGGCGGGGATACTAACCACTATACTAACGAGGAACTTCGGTTTGGCACGATACGCTTGGCCAACTGAGGGTTTCTGCGCTTCTGAAATCACTCCATTTACTGAAGATGCTCGATTTGTCTGTGAAATCAGTAAAATCGCGGCAACTCAATACCATGTGGAAAGGAAGATCGTCCCATGTTAATTTTGGAAGACTGGATGCAGGATCACCCAAACACTTCCACGTGTATTGAGCTGTAAATATTGAGGCTGTTGTTCACTTCAGACCCTGACATCTGCAGGTGGGCTAATGGCAGCAATATTCACACGATCAGTTCCAGTGGCATGAAATTTGGCAAAAATTAGATCGGAAATTATGTTTGGCTCCATATAAAGTAAAAACGATTTCAATTAACCTGTTGCCTAAACAGGGCCACTACTTATATAGTCAGCAAGCAACATTATACATCAGACTTTTGTGCAAATGAGGAGATGTGTATTTTTGCTTTTCCCAGAAAACACATTGAAGTAAACTGTCTTGTTCACGATCACGACACAGTATGAAGAGAGATGGGATCGGCAGGTTCCAAAATCACGAATCACGTCGACGCTGGTTACATTCGTGTCAGAAGTGTGTCGGCCCAGGGCACAGTGTCTGAGGGACTGGGTCTGCCTGGGGCAATTATGATATTCAGTACACTGTCAATGAGATTTTGTTCCCCTTTACTTCGTAATAATAGACAGAGTAGTGAAGCAAAGAAGACATAGAACATAGAACATAGAACAATACAGCGCAGTACAGGCCCTTCGGCCCACGATGTTGCACCGAAACAAAAGCCATCCAACCTACACAATGCCATTATCATCCATATGTTTATCCAATAAACTTTTAAATGCCCTCAATGTTGGCGAGTTCACCACTGTAGCAGGTAGGGCATTCCACGGCCTCACTACTCTTTGCGTAAAGAACCTACCTCTGACCTCTGTCCTATATCTATTACCCCTCAGTTTAAAGTTATGTCCCCTCGTGCCAGCCATATCCATCCGCGGGAGAAGGCTCTGTCCACCCTATCCAACCCCCTGATCATTTTGTATGCCTCTATTAAGTCTCCTCTCAACCTTCTTCTCTCCAACGAAAACAACCTCAAGTCCATCAGCCTTTCCTCATAAGATTTTCCCTCCATACCAGGCAACATCCTGGTAAATCTCCTCTGCACCCGCTCCAAAGCCTCCACGTCCTTCCTATAATGCGGTGACCAGAACTGTACGCAATACTCCAAATGCGGCCGTACCAGAGTTCTGTACAGCTGCAACATGACCTCCCGACTCCGGAACTCAATCCCTCTACCAATAAAGGCCAACACTCCATAGGCCTTCTTCACAACCCTATCAACCTGGGTGGCAACTTTCAGGGATCTATGTACATGGACACCTAGATCCCTCTGCTCATCCACACTTTCAAGAACTTTACCATTAGCCAAATATTCCGCATTCCTGTTATTCCTTCCAAAGTGAATCACCTCACACTTCTCTACATTAAACTCCATTTGCCACCTCTCGGCCCAGCTCTGCAGCTTATCTATATCCCTCTGTAATCTACTACATCCTTCCACACTATCGACAACACCACCGACTTTAGTATCGTCTGCAAATTTACTCACCCACCCTTCTGCGCCTTCCTCTAGGTCATTGATAAAAATGACAAACAGCAACGGCCCCAGAACAGATCCTTGTGGTACTCCACTTGTGACTGTACTCCATTCTGAACATTTCCCATCAACCACCATCCTCTGTCTTCTTTCAGCTAGCCAATTTCTGATCCACATCTCTAAATCACCCTCAATCCCCAGCCTCCGTATTTTTTGCAATAGCCTACCGTGGGGAACCTTATCAAACGCTTTGCTGAAATCCATATACACCACATCAACTGCTCTACCCTCGTCTACCTGTTCAGTCACCTTCTCAAAGAACTCAATAAGGTTTGTGAGGCATGACCTACCCTTCACAAAGCCATGCTGACTATCCCTGATCATATTATTCCTATCTAGATGATTATCAATCTTGTCTCTTATAATCCCCTCCAAGACTTTACCCACTACAGACGTGAGGCTCACCGGCCTATAGTTGCCGGGGTTGTCTCTGCTCCCCTTTTTGAACAAAGGGACCACATTTGCTGTCCTCCAGTCCTCTGGCACTATTCCTGTAGCCAATGATGACATAAAAATCAAAGACAAAGGTCCAGCAATCTCTTCCCTGGCCTCCCATAGAATCCTAGGATAAATCCCATCAGGTCCCGGGGACTTATCTATTTTCAGCCTGTCCAGAATTGCCAACACCTCTTCCCTACGTACCTCAATGCCATCTATTCTATTAGCCTGGGGCTCAGCATTCTCCTCCACAACATTATCTTTTTCCTGAGTGAATACTGACGAAAAATATTCATTTAGTATCTCGCCTATCTCTTCAGAGTCCACACACAATTTCCCATCCCTGTCCTTGACTGGTCCTACTCTTTCCCTCGTCATTCGCTTATTCCTGACATACCTATAGAAAGCTTTTGGGTTTTCCTTGATCCTTCCTGCCAAATACTTCTCATGTCCCCTCCTTGCTCGTCTTAGCTCTCTCTTTAGATCCTTCCTCGCTACCTTGTAACTATCCATCGCCCCAACCGAAACTTCACACTTCATCTTCACATAGGCCTCCTTCTTCCTCTTAACAAGAGATTCCACTTCCTTGGTAAACCACGGTTCCCTCGCTCGACGCCTTCCTCCCTGTCTGACCGGTACATACTTATCAAGAACACGCAGTAGCTGATCCTTGAACAAGCCCCACTTATCCAGTGTGCCCAACACTTGCAGCCTACATCTCCACCTTATCCCCCCCAAGTCACGTCTAATGGCATCATAATTGCCCTTCCCCCAGCTATAACTCTTGCCCTGCGGTGTATACTTATCCCTTTCCATCATTAACGTAAACGTCACCGAATTGTGGTCACTGTCTCCAAAGTGCTCTCCTACCTCCAAATCCAACACCTGGCCTGGTTCATTACCCAAAACCAAATCCATGAAAGACAAATTCAGGAACCACGGTTCAGAAGGGTCCACTATGCGTCACTTTACAAGACATTTCTTGGAATGAGGCTGATGCGTGTTGAGAGATGATCCGGTTCATCAAATTTATACATTTTGTGTCCAGTTTTTGCATTTTCATCGCGGTTCGAAGGCCGTTGTTTAATATCGCGGGGTGCAGGTCATCTGTATCGGCGAATGTGTTCCTAACCAGTAGCTGAGAGTCACTGTCCGATCCTGCTTGATTGTCTTATTATTCACGAGTTGGTTGAGTTGACCGTTGGAGAAATCTCTTTGAATTGTATCATTTTTGCGAGTGCATATCGTGTGCGACAAATGGCGCATGTTGAAGGCAGCGTTTTTCTTTTACAGGGGCAAATATGGGAAATGAAGAAGGTAATGTGTCCGTTTCGCTGACCCATGCATTGCACAGAAATATTGGTGCAGGCGGTTTTGATGAGCGGTCTCAATTCCGCACTGTTGAATGCATCTCTGGGGCGCTGTGCCTTGGCGGATTCGACAGCCGATGTACCAATTCTAAAAAATCAGAACCAATTTTTTTTCTGGTAAGGGACAAACTCTCCCCGTCGGGGAATTGAACACCGGTCTCCCGCGTGACAGGCGGGGATACTAACCACTATACTAACGAGGAACTTCAGTTTGACGAGACACGCTTGGCCAACTGAGGGTTTCTGCGCTTCTGAAATCACTCCATTTACTGAAGATGCTCGATTTGTCTGTGAAATCAGTAAAATCACGGCAACTCAATACCATGTGGAAAGGAAGATCGTCCCATGTTAATTTTGGAAGACTGGATGCAGGATCACCCAAACACTTCCGCGTGTATTGAGCTGTAAATATTGAGGCGGTTGTTCACTTCAGACCCTGACATCTGCAGGCGGGCTAATGGCAGCAATATTCACGCGATCAGTTCCAGTAGCATGAGATTCCGCAAAAATTATATCGGAAATTATGTTTGGCTCCATGTAAAGTAAAAGCAATTTCAATTAACCAGTTGCCTAAACAGGGCCACTACTTATATAGTCAGCAAGCAACATTATACATCAGACTTTTGTGCAAATCAGGAGATGTGTATTTTTGCTTTTCCCAGAAAACACATTGAATTAAACTGTCTTGTTCACCATCACGACACAGTATGAAGAGAGATGGGATCGGCAGGCTCCAAAATCACGAATCACGTCGACGCTGGTTACATTCGTGTCAGAAGTGTGTCGGCCCAGGGCACAGTGTCTGAGGGACTGGGTCTGCGTGGGGCAATTATGATATTCAGTACACTGTCAATGAGATTTCGTTCCCCTTTACTTCGTAATAATAGACAGAGTAGTGAAGCAAAGAAGACATGAAAGACAAATTCAGGAACCACGGTTCAGAAGGGTCCACTATGCGTCACTTTACAAGACATTTCTTGGAATGAGGCTGATGCGTGTTGAGAGATGATCCGGTTCATCAAATTTATACATTTTGTGTCCAGTTTTTGCATTTTCATCGCGGTTCGAAGGCCGTTGTTTAATATCGCGGGGTGCAGGTCATCTGTATCGGCGAATCTGTTCCTAAACAGTATCTGCGAGTCACAGTCCGATCCTGCCTGAGTTGGTTGAGTTGACCGTTGGAGAAATCTCTTTGAATTGAATCGTTTTTGCGAGTGCATATCGTGTGCGACAAATGGCGCATGTTGAAGGCAGCGTTTTTCTTTCACAGGGGCAAATGTGGGAAATGAAGAAGGTAATGTGTCCGTTTCGCTGACCCACGCATTGCACAGAAATATTGGTGCAGGCGGTTTAGATGAGCTGTCTCAATTCCGCCCTGTTGATTGCATCTCTGTGGCGGTGTGTCTTGGCGGATTCGACAGCCGATGTACCAATTCTAAAAAACCATTACCAATTTTTTTCTGTCAAGGTACAAACTCTCCCCGTCTGGGAATTGAACCCCGGTCTCCCACGTGACAGGCGGGGATACTAACTACTATACTAACGAGGAACTTCGATTTGGCGAGCCACGCTTGGCCAACTGAGGGTTTCTGCGCATCTGAAATCACTCCATTTACTGAAGATGCTCGATTTGTCTGTGAAATCAGTAAAATCGCGGCAACTCAATACCATGTGGAAAGGCAGATCGTCCCATGTTAATTTTGGAAGATTGGATGCAGGATCACCCAAACACTTCCACGTGTATAGAGCTGTAAATATTGAGGCTGTTGTTCACTTCAGACCCTGACATCTGCAGGCGGGCTAATGGCAGCAATATTCACGCGATCAGTTGCAGTGGCACGAGATTCCGCAAAAATTAGATCGGAAATTATGTTTGGCTCCATATAAAGTAAAAACGATTTCAATTAACCAGTTGCCTAAACAGGGCCACTACTTATATAGTCAGCAAGCAACATTATACATCAGACTTTTGTGCAAATGAGGAGATGTGTATTTTTGCTTTTCCCAGAAAACACATTGAATTAAACTGTCTTGTTAACCATCACGACACAGTATGAAGACAGATGGGATCGGCAGGTTCCAAAATCACGAATCACGTCGACGCTGGTTACATTCGTGTGAGAAGTGTGTCGGCCAAGGGCACAGTGTCTGAGGGACTGGGTCTGCGTGGGGCAATTATGATATTCAGTACACTGTCAATGAGATTTCGTTCCCCTTTACTTCGTAATAATAGACAGAGTAGTGAAGCAAAGAAGACATGAAAGACAAATTCAGGAACCACGGTTCAGAAGGGTCCACTATGCGTCACTTTACAAGACATTTCTTGGAATGAGGCTGATGCGAGTTGGGAGATGATCCGGTTCATCAAATTTATACATTTTGTGTCCAGTTTTTGCATTTTCATCGCGGTTCGAAGGCCGTTGTTTAATATCGCGGGGTGCAGGTCATCTGTATCAGCGAATGTGTTCCTAACCAGTAGCTGAGAGTCACTGTCCGATCCTGCTTGATTGTCTTATTATTCACGAGTTGGTTGAGTTGACCGTTGGAGAAATCTCTTTGAATTGTATCATTTTTGCGAGTGCATATCGTGTGCGACAAATGGCGCATGTTGAAGGCAGTGTTTTTCTTTTACAGGGGCAAATGTGGGAAATGAAGAAGGTAATGTGTCCGTTTCGCTGACCCATGCATTGCACAGAAATATTGGTGCAGGCGGTTTTGATGAGCGGTCTCAATTCCGCACTGTTGATTGCATCTCTGGGGCGGTGTGCTTTGGCGGATTCGACAGCCGATGTACCAATTCTAAAAAATCATTCCCAATTTTTTTCTGGTAAGGTACAAACTATCCCCGTCGGGGAATTGAACCCCGGTCTCCCGCGTGACAGGCGGGGATACTAACCACTATACTAACGAGGAACTTCCGTTCGGCAAGACACGCTTGGCCAACTGAGGGTTTCTGCTCTTCTGAAATCACTCCATTTACTGAAGATGCTCGATTTGTCTGTGAAATCAGTAAAATCGCGGCAACTCAATACCATGTGGAAAGGAAGATCGTCCCATGTTAATTTTGGAAGACGTATGAAGTTTCGGTTGGGGCGATGGATAGTTACAAGGTAGCGAGGAAGGATCTAAAGAGAGAGCTAAGACGAGCAAGGAGGGGACATGAGAAGTATTTGGCAGGAAGGATCAAGGAAAACCCAAAAGCTTTCTATAGGTATGTCAGGAATAAGCGAATGACTAGGGAAAGATTAGGACCAGTCAAGGACAGGGATGGGAAATTGTGTGTGGAGTCTGAAGAGATAGGCGAGATACTAAATGAATATTTTTCGTCAGTATTCACTCAGGAAAAAGATAATGTTGTGGAGGAGAATGCTGAGCCACAGGCTAATAGAATAGATGGCATTGAGGTACGTAGGGAAGAGGTGTTGGCAATTCTGGACAGGCTGAAAATAGATAAGTCCCCGGGACCTGATGGGATTTATCCTAGGATTCTATCGGAGGCCAGGGAAGAGATTGCTGGACCTTTGGCTTTGATTTTTATGTCATCATTGTCTACAGGAATAGTGCCAGAGGACTGGAGGACAGCAAATGTAGTCCCTTTGTTCAAAAAGGGGAGCAGAGACAACCCCGGCAACTATAGGCCGGTGAGCCTCACGTCTGTAGTGGGTAAAGTCTTGGAGGGGATTATAAGAGACAAGATTTATAATCATCTAGATAGGAATAATATGATCAGGGATAGTCAGTATGGCTTTGTGAAGGGTAGGTCATGCCTCACAAACCTTATTGAGTTCTTTGAGAAGGTGACTGAACAGGTAGACGAGGGTAGAGCAGTTGATGTGGTGTATATGGATTTCAGCAAAGCGTTTGATAAGGTTCCCCACGATAGGCTATTGCAAAAAATACGGAGGCTCGGGATTGAGGGTGATTTAGAGATGTGGATCAGAAATTGGCTAGCTGAAAGAAGACAGAGGGTGGTGGTTGATGGGAAATGTTCAGAATGGAGTACAGTCACAAGTGGAGTACCACAAGGATCTGTTCTGGGGCCGTTGCTGTTTGTCATTTTTATCAATGACCTAGAGGAAGGCGCAGAAGGGTGGGTGAGTAAATTTGCAGACGATACTAAAGTCGGTGGTGTTGTCGATAGTATGGAAGGATGTAGCAGATTACAGAGGGATATAGATAAGCTGCAGAGCTGGGCCGAGAGGTGGCAAATGGAGTTTAATGTAGAGAAGTGTGAGGTGATTCACTTTGGAAGGAATAACAGGAATGCGGAATATTTGGCTAATGGTAAAGTTCTTGAAAGTGTGGATGAGCAGAGGGATCTAGGTATCCATGTACATAGATCCCTGAAAGTTGCCACCCAGGTTGATAGGGTTGTGAAGAAGGCCTATGGAGTGTTGGCCTTTATTGGTAGAGGGATTGAGTTCCGGAGTCGGGAGGTCATGTTGCAGCTGTACAGAACTCTGGTACGGCCGCATTTGGAGTATTGCGTACAGTTCTGGTCACCGCATTATAGGAAGGACGTGGAGGCTTTGGAGCGGGTGCAGAGGAGATTTACCAGGATGTTGCTTGGTATGGAGGGAAAATCTTATGAGAAAAGGCTGATGGACTTGAGGTTGTTTTCGTTGGAGAGAAGAAGGTTAAGAGGAGACTTAATAGAGGCATACAAAATGATCAGGGGGTTGGATAGGGTGGACAGTGAGAGCCTTCTCCCGCGGATGGATATGGCTGGCACGAGGGGACATAACTTTAAACTGAGGGATAATAGATATAGGACAGAGGTCAGAGGTAGGTTCTTTACGCAAAGAGTAGTGAGGCCGTGGAATGCCCTACCTGCTACAGTGGTGAACTCGCCAACATTGAGGGCATTTAAAAGTTTATTGGATAAACATATGGATGATAATGGCATAGTGTAGGTTGGATGGCTTTTGTTTCGGTGCAACAACGTGGGCCGAAGGGCCTGTACTGCGCTGTATTGTTCTATGTTCTATGGCGGGGTGCAGGTCATCTGTATCGGCGAATCTGTTCCTAACCAGTAGCTGCGAGTCACTGTCCGATCCTGCTTGATTGTCTTATTATTCACGAGTTGGTTGAGTTGACCGTTGGAGAAATCTCTTTGAATTGTGTCGTTTTTGCGAGTGCATATCGTGTGCGACAAACGGCGCATGTTGAAGGCAGCGCTTTTCTTTTACAGGTGGAAATATGGGAAATGAAGAAGGTCATGTGTCCGTTTCGCTGACCCACGCATTGCACAGAAATATTGGTGTGGGCGGTTTTGATGAGCGGTCTCAATTCCGCACTGCTAATTGCATCTCTGGGGCGGTGTGCCTTGGCGGATTCGACAGCCGATGTACCAATTCTAAAAAACCATTCCCAATTTTTTTCTGGTCAGGTACAAACTCTCCCCGTCGGGGAATTGAACCCCGGTCTCCCACGTGACAGGCGGGGATACTAACCACTATACTAACGAGGAACTTCAATTTGGTGAGCCACGCTTGGCCAACTGAGGGTTTCTGCGCCTCTGAAATCACTCCATTTACTGAAGATGCTCGATTTGTCTGTGAAAACAGCAAAATCGCGGCAACTCAATACCATGTGGAAAGGAAGATCGTCCCATGTTAATTTTGGAAGACTGGATGCAGGATCACCCAAACACTTCCACGTGTATTGAGCTGTAAATATTGAGGCTGTTGTTCACTTCAGACCCTGACATCTGCAGGTGGGCTAATGGCAGCAATATTCACGCGATCAGTTCCAGTGGCATGAGATTCCGCAAAAATTAGATCGGAAATTATGTTTGGCTCCATATAAAGTAAAAACGATTTCAATTAACCTGTTGCCTAAACAGGGCCACTACTTATATAGTCAGCAAGCAACATTATACATCAGACTTTTGTGCAAATGAGGAGATGTGTATTTTTGCTTTTTCCAGAAAACACATTGAATTAAACTGTCTTGTTCACGATCACGACACAGTATGAAGAGAGATGGGATCGGCAGGTTCCAAAATCACGAATCACGTCGACGCTGGTTACATTCGTGTCAGAAGTGTGTCGGCCAAGGGCACAGTGTCTGAGGGACTGGGTCTGCGTGGGGCAATTATGATATTCAGTACACTGTCAATGAGATTTTGTTCCCCTTTACTTCGTAATAATAGACAGAGTAGTGAAGCAAAGAAGACATGAAAGACAAATTCAGGAACCACGGTTCAGAAGGGTCCACTATGCGTCACTTTACAAGACATTTCTTGGAATGAGGCTGATGCGTGTTGAGAGATGATCCGGTTCATCAAATTTATACATTTTGTGTACAGTTTTTGCATTTTCATCACGATTCGAAGGTCGTTGTTTAATATCACGGGGTGCAGGTCATCTGTATCGGCGAATCTGTTCCTAACCAGTAGCTGCGAGTCACTGTCCGATCCTGCTTGATTGTCTTATTATTCACAAGTTGGTTGAGTTGACCGTTGGAGAAATCTCTTTGAATTGTATCGTTTTTGCGAGTGCATATCGTGTGCGTCAAATGGCGCATGTTGAAGGCAGCGTTTTTCTTTTACAGGTGCAAATACGGGAAATGAAGAAGGTAATGTGTCTGTTTCGCCGACCCACGCATTGCACAGAAATATTGGTGCGGGCGGTTTTGAAGAGCGATCTCAATTCCGCACTGTTGATTGCATCTCTGGGGCGGTATACCTTGGCGGATTCGACAGCCGATGTACCGATTCTAAAAAATCTCTCCCAATTTTTTTCTGGTAAGGTACAAACTCTCCCCGTCGGGGAATTAAACCCCGGTCTCCCGCGTGACAGGCGGGGTTACTAACCACTATACTAACGAGGAACTTCGGTTTAACGCGACACGCTTGTTCAACTGAGGGTTTCTGCGCCTCTGAAATCACTCCATTTACTGAAGATGCTCGATTTGTCTGTGAAATCAGTAAAATCGCGGCAACTCAATACCATGTGGAAAGGAAGATCGTCCCATGTTAATTTTGGAAGACTGGATGCAGGATCACCCAAACACTTCCACGTGTATTGAGCTGTAAATATTGAGGCGGTTGTTCACTTCAGACCCTGACATCTGCAGGCGGGCTAATGGCAGCAATATTCACGTGATCAGTTCCAGTGGCATGAGATTCCGCAAAAATTATGTCGGAAATTATGTTTGGCTCCATGTAAAGTAAAAACGATTTCAATTAACCAGTTGCCTAAACAGGGCCACTACTTATATAGTCAACAAGCAACATTATACATCAGACTTTTGTGCAAATCAGGAGATGTGTATTTTTGCTTTTCCCAGAAAACACATTGAATTAAACTGTCTTGTTCACCATCACGACACAGTATGAAGAGAGATGGGATCGGCAGGTTCCAAAATCACGAATCACGTCGACGATGGTTACATTCGTGTCAGAAGTGTGTCGGCCCAGCGCACAGTGTCTGAGGGACTGGGTCTGCTTGGGGCAATTATGATATTCATCACACTGTCAATGAGATTTTGTTCCCCTTTACTTCGTAATAATAGACAGAGTAGTGAAGCAAAGAAGACATGAAAGACAAATCCAGGAACCACGGTTCAGAAGGGTCCACTATGCGTCACTTTACAAGACATTTCTTGGAATGAGGCTGATGCGTGTTGAGAGATGATCCGGTTCATCAAATTTATACATTTTGTGTCCAGTTTTTGCATTTTCATCGCGGTTCGAAGGCCGTTGTTTAATATCGCGGGGTGCAGGTCATCTGTATCGGCGAATCTGTTCCTAACCAGGAGCTGCGAGTCACTGTCCGATCCTGCTTGATTGTCTTACTATTCACGAGTTGGTTGAGTTGACCGTTGGAGAAATCTCTTTGAATTGTATCGTTTTTGCGAGTGCATATCGTGTGCGACAAATGGCGCATGTTGAAGGCAGCGTTTTTCTTTTACAGGGGCAAATATGGGAAATGAAGAAGGTAATGTGTCTGTTTCGCTGACCCACGCATTGCACAGAAATATTGCTGCAGGCGGTTTTGATGAGCGGTCACAATTCCGCACTGTTGATTGCATCTCTGGGGCGGTGTGTCTTGGCGGATTCGACAGCCGATGTATCAATTCTAAAAAATCATCCGCAATTTTTTTCTGGTAAGGTACAAACTCTATCTGTCGGGGAATTGAACCCCGGTCGCCCGCGTGACAGGCAGGGATACTAACCACTATACTATAAAATGAGGCCCATTATCAGAACTTAACTGCGCTGGTATACCGTACCGGGGTATGATTTCCCTCATCAAGACTTTAACCACAGGATCAGCTTTACTATAGATAGTCGGATACGCCTCGACCCATCTGCTGATCACATCCACAATGACCAAAACATATTTGTAACATTGACACCTTTCCAACTCAATTTAATCCATTTGGAGCGTCTCAAAGGGACCACTGGGCAACGGGGTTTGCCCCTTCCCACAAGGGATACCTTTTCCGGTGTTATATTGCTGACAAATCAAACACCGATTACTGATACTTTGGGCCAACCCCTGCATTTTAGGGTGCCACCAAGTGTCCAGCAACAAATCACTAGTCCCTCGAGCCCCACAATGAGTTGCAAAGTGTACACATTCAATGACCCATAAAGCCAGCGCATCAGACATACAAGTCTGATGTGCAGGCGTGGTCCATAAAGAGGAAACAGAATCATATATACAACCTAACCGTTTCCACATTTGTTTATCACTCTCAGGAGCGTCCTCCTGTAACCTTATGACGTCTTGGATGGTTGGCATTGGCTTGTCAGAAGCAGACATATTCATAGTAGATCGTTTAGTCTGACTTAACATTTTAGGCACCATCACTTGCTGAATTTGTGCGGCTGTGCGCGCTGCACGATCTGCTCGTTCATTACCAACGTCAACTGGGGTTGTACCATTCGTGTGGGCAGCGCATTTAATAACGGAAATCTGCGCGGGCATAAGGAGGGCCTGCAGTAGGTCATTAACTAAACCCCGGTGGGATATTTGACCACACATAATCATGTCAGGTTGTTCTGACGAAATGTCACTCAAATCGCCCCTTATTGTGGTAGTTTCCTGAATCAAGGCTAAACAGTCGTGGCCAGGTGCGTCTTCATGGACAGGGGGACCACTAAGAAAACAGGCTGGATTGATAGTGGTACAGTATTTAAATGTCAGACGTGGATTGTTCAAAAGGTATATCTCATACCTATTCTGACGAGCTGCGGTAAGATGCTGACCATTCGCCCCATATCCCTGGCATGGTACTGGTCATGGACCTGACGTGTAATATGAGGGCTTACCGAAGCTGACTGTGGCCATAAATGTGGTGATATTGTACCAAAATCGGCTGTACCTTCTTTTCCCGTGACTGTGGCTGTAACCTTGACTGGCCATTCGGTCTCAAGTAATGGCCGGTATTTGTCCTCCAACTCCCTGTTTCGTCCAGTTCTGTCATAGGCCAGGGTAACGTGATGCAGTGACTGTTCAACGTCTAACGTCCACCACTGGGGGGGTGATAGAAATATAGCACTGTTGTCTCATCCTCCTCTTCGCTGATCCACCCACCCAAAGTCACTATATTGGAGCTCCTGCTGGTAAACTACCATTTCTGCCGCTTGTTGGGGTCGCAGATCATCCTTTTTCATTACATACTCAGTCTTAACCTTTGTAACTGAGCCTCCTTCTTGGCCTACACCCTCCTTCCATTAAAATCTGACTGCCCTTGCCATCTGGGAAGGGTCGTTCTCTATCCAATTCATGTTATTACATTTCACAGCAGTAACCACAGAAGGTGGTAGGCAATGCATTAACATAGCACAGTATTGAGGGGAATTCTGACCATTTTGATACAGCAAATCGCCTGACTGCCCCCGGTGGATTTCATTAAAACGCTCCAGAAATTCCTCTGGCTCGTCGATCTTCCTAGGTTTTAGGTCTAAGATAACAGAAAGATTTATGGGCCTTTGAAATGTGCTATTCAACGCATTCAAGATCTGTGTCCTTCTTTTCTCTATTTGCTCTCTTTTTTTTTAAAACTTAAAAATGTTTGAAAATTCAAATTGAATTACTGCAACTTGCAAGCTTAGCTCTGATCTCAACTCAGAACTAAATTTACAATTTGCTTAACACAAACTTGTATAACATTTACAACTTAATTATTTCTTTATCTTCACAATTTTTCTTTGAACAAGTTTTTTTTTCTTTTACATACACATAAGTATTAGCAAAATCAACTATCATCTCCAGATTGACACTTTTTAAAATGGTGTCCATGACCTTCTTTAAGTTTCTATTAATCTCCAGATAAAATGAGATAAACCTTATTTCAAGTAAGTAAAACTTAAGATTCTGGCAATTTCAATCAATTGCTTTCGAAAATAATAACTTTTATCAAAGAGGTGGAGAAACCCACTGGTTTCCTTTAATTAATTCAAAACGTAACTTTGCTGGTGTTCACTGACTCAAAGGAAAGGTATCCGATTACACTACGGCTGCTGCTGTTATCTCAAAGCCTGAGTGAGAAGCACTGTCTGTTTTCAACTCCGCCTGCTGCTGTTAACCCTTTGAGAGACTTCTGCTTCAACCAATATGCAGCATTCCTCACAATCTCAACTAGACCTTGGAACTTTACAGTCCAAGGAGACAATTTTAGCTTAATCAACTATATATTTTAAAACACTCACACATAGAGTTGAACCATCTTCAGATTTAAAAACAGTTATACTGGACTGAACCTTCATTAATGAAGTCACATCAGCCTCTGAACCCATATAATAGACTGAACTTTCATTATTAAAGTCCCATCAGCCCAAAACCCTAACCCAAGCCGAAACAACAATATGAAATCCCATCAATTAAAGTGCTAATCCCCAGACTGACCTGTGATTTCGTCGAGGCGGTCTTTCTGTGCCAACCGCGAGTGACCAGACTAATCAGACGATAAGAAGAGGGGAACAATCAATGCGCGGTCGTTTTCCAGTTCTACATTGAGGGCCCTTTGTTCCCCATCCTCCTGTTCATAATCAGTCTAATTCTGATTTCGCAGTTGGATCAGGATCGCCCAGAGAAATCCCGGTTTTCGGCACCAAATGTAGATCCGCAAATTTCTTTATCTGTCAGTCTGGCCTCAATAAAAGTTGAGATGGATTCGCACGTAAAAAGAAGTTATTTATTTAGCTTGCAAGCTTGAATCATCTTACAGAAACGTAAGAGACATCCAGCCTCTTACACCCCAGAAAACGACTGAACTAAAAGACAAAGGGATCTCTGCAAAATCAATTCAAATGGTATCAAGTTTCACATACTCGACGGACATAGGTCAGCCTATGTCCCTCCTGACCTGTTCGATCTATTCTGATTGGCTCACTTCCAATCCCCTTCTCTGGCCCCTATCAATGCAGCATCACTCTCATAGACACACCTCTTCCTGCTTTTTCCATGCGGTCTCAAACCCCTTTGTCCCTAACTGCCAGAATCAAAGTGGCTTATTTCTACATACATTAACTAGTAACTCTAAAGTAACTATTTTATATCACATTCGTCAATTATACATCAGACTTTAGTGCAAATCAGGAGATGTGTATTTTTGCTTTTCCCAGAAAACACATTGAATTAAACTGTCTTGTTCACCATCTAGACACAGTATGAAGAGAGATGGGATCGACAGGCTCCAAAATCACGAATCACGTCGACGGTGGTTACATTCGTGTCAGAAGTGTGTCGGCCCAGGGCACAGTGTCTGAGGGACTGGGTCTGCGTGGGGCAATTATGATATTCAGTACACTGTCAATGAGATTTCGTTCCCCTTTACTTCGTAATAATAGACAGAGTAGTGAAGCAAAGAAGACATGAAAGACAAATTCAGGAACCACGGTTCAGAAGGGTCCACTATGCGTCACTTTACAAGACATTTCTTGGAATGAGGCTGATGCGTGTTGAGAGATGATCCGGTTCATCAAATTTATACATTTTGTGTACAGTTTTTGCATTTTCATCGCGGTTCGAAGGCCGTTGTTTAATATCGCGGGGTGCAGGTCATCTGTATCGGCGAATCTGTTCCTAACCAGGAGCTGCGAGTCACTGTCCGATCCTGCTTGATTGTCTTATTATTCACGAGTTGGTTGAGTTGACCGTTGGAGAAATCTCTTTGAATTGTATCGTTTTTGCGAGTGCATATCGTGTGCGACAAATGGCGCATGTTGAAGGCAGCGTTTTTCTTTTACAGGGGCAAATGTGGAAATGAAGAAGGTAATGTGCCCGTTTCGCTGACCCACGCATTGCACAGAAATATTGGTGCCAGCGGTTTTGATGAGCGGCCTCAATTCCGCCCTGTTGATTGCATCCCTGGGGCGGTGTGCCTTGGCGGATTCGACAGCCGATGTACCAATTCTAAAAAATAATTCCCAAATTTTTTCTGTTGAAGTACAAACTCTTCCCATCGGGGAATTGAACCCCGGTCTCCCACGTGACAGGCGGGGATACGAACCACTATACTAACGAGGAACTTCAAATTTGTGAGCCCCGCTTGGCCAACTGAGGGTTTCTGCGCCTCTGAAATCACTCCATTTACTGAAGATGCTCGATTTGTCTGTGAAATCAGTAAAATCGCGGCAACTGAATACCATGTGGAAAGGAAGATCGTCCCATGTTAATTTTGGAAGACTGGATGCAGGATCACCCAAACTCTTCCGCGTGTATTGAGCTGTAAATATTGAGGCGGTTCTTCACTTCAGACCCTGACATCTGCAGGCGGGCTAATGGCAGCAATATTCACGCGATCAGTTCCAGTGGCATGAGATTCCGCAGAAATTAGATTGGAAATTATATTTCGCTCCATGTAAAGTAAAAACGATTTCAATTAACCAGTTGCCTAAAGAGGGCCACTACTTATATAGTCAGCGAGCAACATCATACATCAGTCTTTTGTGCAAATCAGGAGATGCGTATTTTTGCTTTTCCCAGAAAACACATTGAATTAAACTGTCTTGTTCACCATCACGACACAGTATGAAGAGAGATGGGATCGGCAGGTTCCAAAATCACGAATCACGTCGACGGTGGTTACATTCGTGTCAGAAGTGTGTCGGCCCAGCGCACAGTGTCTGAGGGACTGGGTCTGCGTGGGGCAATTATGATATTCAGTACACTGTCAATGAGATTTCGTTCCCCTTTACTTCGTAATAATAGACAGAGTAGTGAAGCAAAGAAGACATGAAAGACAAATTCAGGAACCACGGTTCAGAAGGGTCCACTATGCGTCACTTTACAAGACATTTCTTGGAATGAGGCTGATGCGTGTTGAGAGATGATCCGGTTCATCAAATTTATACATTTTATGTCCAGTTTTTGCATTTTCATCGCGGTTCGAAGGCCGTTGTTTAATATCGCGGGGTGCAGGTCATCTGTATCGGCGAATCTGTTCCTAACCAGTAGCTGCGAGTCACTGTCCGATCCTGCTTGATTGTCTTATTATTCACGAGTTGGTTGAGTTGACCGTTGGAGAAATCTCTTTGAATTGTATCGTTTTAGCGAGTGCATATCGTGTGCGACAAACGGCGCATGTTGAAGGCAGCGTTTTTCTTTTACAGGGGCAAATGTGGGAAATGAAGAAGGTAATGTGCCCGTTTCGCTGACCCACGCATTGCACAGAAATATTGGTGTGGGCGGTTTTGATGAGCGGTCTCAATTCCGCCCTGTTGATTGCATCTCTGGGGCGGTGTGCCTTGGCGGATTTGACAGCCGATGTACCAATTCTAAAAACTAATTCCCATTTTTTTTCTGGTAAGGTACAAGCTCTCCCCATCAAGGAATAGAACCCCGGTCGCCCGCGTGACAGGCAGGGTACTAACCACTATACTAACGAGGAACTTTGATTTTGTGAGCCCCGCTTGGCCAACTGAGGGTTTCTGCGCCTCTGAAATCACTCAATTAACTGAAGATGCTCGATTTGTCTGTGAAATCAGTAAAATCGCGGCAACTCAATACAATGTGGAAAGGAAGATCGTCCCATGTTAATTTTGGAAGGCTGGATGCAGGATCATCCAAACACTTCCGCGTGTATTGAGCTGTAAATATTGAGGCGGTTGTTCACTTCAGACCCTGACATCTGCAGGCGGGCTAATGGCAGCAATATTCACGCGATCAGTTCCAGTGGCATGAGATTCCGCAGAAATTAGATCGGAAATTATATTTGTCTCCATGTAAAGTAAAAACGATTTCAATTAACCAGTTGCCTAAAGAGGGCCACTACTTATATAGTCAGCAAGCAACATGATACATCAGACTTTTGTGCAAATCAGGAGATGTGTATTGTTGCTTTTCCCAGAAAACACATTGAATTAAACTGTCTTGTTCACCATCACGACACAGTATGAAGAGAGATGGGATCGGCAGGTTCCAAAATCACGAATCACGTCGACGGTGGTTACATTCGTGTCAGAAGTGTGTCGGCCCAGGGCACAGTGTCTGAGGGACTGGGTCTGCGTGGGGCAATTATGATATTCAGTACACTGTCAATGAGATTTTGTTCCCCTTTACTTCGTAATAATAGACAGAGTAGTGAAGCAAAGAAGACATGAAAGACAAATTCAGGAACCACGGTTCAGAAGGGTCCACTATGCGTCACTTTACAAGACATTTCTTGGAATGAGGCTGATGCGTGTTGGGAGATGATCCGGTTCATCAAATTTATACATTTTGTGTCCAGTTTTTGCATTTTCATCGCGGTTCGAAGGCCGTTGTTTAATATCGCGGGGTGCAGGTCATCTGTATCGGCAAATCTGTTCCTAACCAGTAGCTGCGGGTCACTGTCCGATCCTGCCTGAGTTGGTTGAGTTGACCGTTGGAGAAATCTCTCTGAATTGTATCATTTTTGCGAGTGCATATCGTGTGCGACAAATGGCGCATGTTGTAGGCAGCGTTTTTCTTTTACAGGGGCAAATGTGGGAAATGAAGAAGGTAATGTGTCCGTTTCGCTGACCCACGCATTGCACAGAAATTTTGGTGCGGGCGGTTGTAGCGCACAAAGACTCCGTGAGACGAATAGAGGGAAATCGATGAGGCTTTATTAAGCGTGTCTGTTCCCCCGCAGCTCGATAGTAGAATGGCCTGCGGGGGAGGACTCCGGCTTCTTATACTCCGCCTTCAGGGCGGAGCTAGATGTCAACGGCCAACCAGGACCCAAGATCTGTCAGCCAATAACATTAGGGCTTCCAGTGCCACATGACCCCCAATACATACTACCACATTCACCCCTTGTCAAAAATGAACCCGGCGGGGTGATGCTTCGTATGGTGGTAAGGGTTTACAGGGCTGGTCCTGGGAGGAAAAAAAAACATTCACATGGTAATACAGTATGTACACTTTTGTCCTGTTTGAACTATTTACAGAGGGTATAGGGAGAAAAGCAAAATGTTCTTGTGAAAATTCTATATTTTGATTTAGATCGACGCCACGAGTCGGTCGGGCGGTCTGGTCGTCCGTGTCGATCGCCTCGGCCCCCGTGGTGGTGGTGGTGCTTGTACCGGTGTTGTCGTCTCCGGGAGCCTTACGGTTTCAGCTTGGGCTTTATTCTTGGTCGGGCCTGAGGGGAGGGGAACCGATCCTCCTGGGAAGGGGGCGGTCGTGGGGTGCGGCGGTGGCAGGAAGAGGGGGGGTTGGGTGAATGGTGTCGGGGGGGTGTGTGTGTTGCCGGCGGGCGCCAGATCCTGCAGGGAGACCGTGTCCTGTCGGCCGTCGGGGACTCCACGTTAGCGTACTGCGGGTTCGCGTGGAGGAGGTGAACCCTTTCAACCAACGGGTCCGCCTTATGTGCCCGCACATGCTTTCGGAGCAAGATGGGTCCTGGGGCCGCCAGCCAGGTCGGCAGCGACGTTCCAGAGGAGGACCTCCTAGGGAAGACAAGGAGACGCTCATGAGGCATTTGATTAGTGCTCGTACATAATAACGACCGGATGGAATGGAGAGCGTCCGGGAGGACCTCCTGCCACCGTGAAACTGGGAGGTCCCTGGACCGTAGGGCCAGTAGGACGGTCTTCCAGGCCGTGCCGTTCTCCCTCTCTACTTGCCTGTTCCCCCGGGGGTTGTAGCTGGTCGTCCTGCTTGAGGCTATGCCCTTACTGAGCAGGAACTGGCGCAGCTCGTCACTCATGAAAGAGTGGACGTATGCGGGGCAACCGAACAGTGTGAAGATGGTGTTCAGGGCTTTAATGACTGTGGCCGCGGTCATGTCAGAGCAGGGAATGGCGAATGGGAAGCGGGAGTATTAGTCCATCACATTAAGAAAATATGTGTTGCGGTCGGTGGAGGGGAGGGGCCCTTTGAAATCGAGACTAAGGCGTTCAAAGGGGCGGGAAGCCTTAATCAGGTGCGCACCATCCGGCCTGAAAAAATGCGGTTTGCATTCCGCCCAGATGTGGCAGTCCCTTGTGACTGTACGGACCTCCTCTAAAGAGTATGGGAGGTTGCGGGACTTGATGAAGTGGAAAAACCGAGTGACCCCCGGGTGGCAGAGGTCCTCGTGGAGGGTTTGGAGGCGGTTAATTTGTGTGTTGGCACATGTGCCGCGGGATAGGGCATCGGACGGCTCATTCAGCTTTCCGGGACGATACAAAATCTCGTAGTTGAAGGTGGAGAGCTCGATCCTCCATCTTAAGATCTTGTCGTTTTTGATTTTGCCCTGCAGTGCATTATCGAACATGAAGGCTACCGACCGTTGGTCAGTGAGGAGAGTGAATCTCCTGCCGGCCAGGTAATGCCTCCAATGTCGCACAGCTTCCACTATGGCTTGGGCTTCCTTTTCCACTGAGGAGTGGCGGATTTCTGAGGCGCGGAGGGTCCGGGAGAAAAAGGCCACGGGTCTGCCCGCTTGGTTAAGGGTGGCCGCTAGAGCTACGTCGGAGGCGTCGCTCTCGACCTGGAAGGGGAGGGACTCGTCGATGGCGCGCATCGTGGCCTTTGCGATATCCGCTTTGATGCGGCTGAAGGCCTGGCAAGCCTCTGTCGACAGAGGGAAGGTCGTGGTCTGTATTAGGGGGCTGGCCTTGTCTGCGTACTGGGGGACCCACTGGGCGTAGTATGAAAAGAACCCCAGGCAGCGTTTCAGGGCTTTTGGGCAGTGCGGGAGGGGGAATTCCATGAGGGCGCGCATACGTTTGGGGTCGGGGCCTATTATCCCATTGCGCACTACGTAGCCCAGAATGGCTAGCCGATTGGTGCTAAAAACGCACTTGTCCTCGTTGTACGTGAGGTTCAAGGCTTTGGCGGTCTGGAGGAATTTTTGGAGGTTGGCGTCGTGGTCCTGCTGGTCGTGGCCGCAGATGGTTACATTGTCGAGATACGGGAATGTGGCCCGCAACCCGTGTTGGTCAACCATTCGGTCCATCTCCCGTTGGAAGACCGAGACCCCGTTTGTGACGCCAAATGGGACCCTTAGGAAATGGTATAATCGCCCGTCTGCCTAAAAGGCTGTGTACTTGCGGTCACTTGGGTGGATAGGGAGCTGATGGTAGGCGGACTTGAGGTCCACGGTGGAGAAGACTTTATATTGGGCAATCCGATTGACCATGTCGGATATGCGGGGGAGAGGGTACGCGTCTAGTTGTGTGTACCTATTGATGGTCTGGCTATAGTCTATGACCATCCTTTGTTTCTCCCCTGTCTTCACTACTACCACCTGCGCTCTCCAGGGACTATTGCTGGCCTGGATTATGCCCTCCTTTAGTAGCCGCTGGACTTCGGACCGAATGAAGGTCTGGTCCTGGGCGCTGTACCGTCTGCTCCTAGTGGCGACGGGTTTGCAATCCGGGGTGAGGTTCGCAAACAAGGACGGGGGTTGCACCTTGAGGGTTGCGAGGCCGCAGATAGTGAGTGGGGGTATTTGGCAGCCGAATTTGAACGTAAGGCTCTGTAGATTGCATTGGAAATCTAATCCCAGTAAGGTGGGGGCGCAGAGTTGGGGAAGGACGTTTAGTTTGTAGTTTTTGAACTCCCTCCCCTGCACCGTTAGGGTAACTATGCAGAATCCTTGGATCTGTACGGAGTGGGATCCTGCAGCTAGGGAAATCTTTTGTGCGCTGGGGTAGGTGGTCAAGGAACAGCGTCTTAACGTGTCGGGGTGGATAAAGCTCTCCGTGCTCCCGGAGTCGACTAGGCATGGTGTCTCGTGGCCGTTTATTAGCACCGTTGTGGTCGTCGTCTGGAGTGTCCGGGGCCGAGCTTGATCGAGCGTAATTGAAGCGAGACGTGGTTGTAGTAGTGGAGTGGGGTCCGTTGTTGCCGTCCAAGATGGCGTCGGGGATGAAACATGGGACACATGTTGCTGCGAACGCCGTCTGGAAATCCTCCGAGTCTTCGATGACGGAGAAGATCTCCGTGCTCACCCTCGAGTGCAGGACCTGTAGTTTTTGGTCTTCTGTGACCTGGCCGGTGGCCGTTCTGAGGTAGGCCTCGAAGCAAGTCTGCCAGTGCTTGAAGGCTGCTGCCACATTCACTGCGTGGGGGCTGATCCTCAGGCATTCCGGAATGATCCTGAGCTCCATAGTCCTTTTTAGGCACGCTTAATAAATTGTAGCGCACAAAGACTCCGTGGGACGAATAGAGTGAAGTCGATGAGGCTTTATTAAGCGTGTCTGTTCCCCCGCAGCTCGATAGTAGAATGGCCTGCGGTATACATACTACCACAGCGGTTTTGATGAGCGGTCTCAATTCCGCACTGTTGATTGCATCTCTGGGGCGGTGTGCCTTGGCGGATTCGACAGCCGATGTACCAATTCTAAAAAATCATTCCCAATTTTTTTCTGGTAAGGTACAAGCTCTCCCCGTCGGGGAATTGAACCCCGGTTACCGCGTGACAGGCGGGGATATTAACCACTATACTAACAAGGAACTTCACAAGGAGCGAAATCACTCCATTTACTGAAGATGCTCGATTTGTCTGTGAAATCAGTACAATCGCGGCAACGCAATACCATGTGGAAATGAAGATCGACCCATGTTAACTTTGGAAGACTGGATGCAGGATCACCCAAACTCTTCCGCGTGTATTAAGCTGTAAATATTGAGGCGGTTCTTCACTTCAGACCCTGGCATCTGCAGGTGGGCTAATGGCAGCAATATTCACGCGATCAGTTCCAGTGGCATGAGATTCCGCAGAAATTAGATCGGAAATTATATTTGGCTCCATGTAAAGTAAAAACGATTTCAATTAACCCGTTGCCTAAACAGGGCCACTACTGATATAGTCAGCAAGCAACATTATACATCAGACTTTTGTGCAAATCAGGAGATGCGTATTTTTGCTTTTCCCAGAAAACACATTGAATTAAACTGTCTTGTTCACCATCAGGACACAGTATGAAGAGAGGTGGGATCGGCAGGTTCCAAAATCACGAATCACGTCGACGCTGGTTACATTCGTGTCAGAAGTGTGTCGGCCCAGGGCACAGTGTCTGAGGGACTGGGTCTGCGTGGGGCAATTATGATATTCAGTACACTGTCAATGAGATTTCGTTCCCCTTTACTTCGTAATAATAGACAGAGTAGTGAAGCAAAGAAGACATGAAAGACAAATTCAGGAACCACGGTTCAGAAGGGTCCACTATGCGTCACTTTACAAGACATTTCTTGGAATGAGGCTGATGCGTGTTGGGAGATGATCCGGTTCATCAAATTTATACATTTTGTGTCCAGTTTTTGCATTTTCATCGCGGTTCGAAGGCCGTTGTTTCATATCGCGGGGTGCAGGTCATCTGTATCGGCGAATCTGTTCCTAACCAGTAGCTGCGAGTCACTGTCCGATCCTGCCTGAGTTGGTTGAGTTGACCGTTGGAGAAATCTCTTTGAATTGTATCGTTTTTGCGAGTGCATATCGTGTGCGACAAATGGCGCATGTTGAAGGCAGCGTTTTTCTTTTACAGGGGCAAATATGGGAAATGAAGAAGGTAATGTGTCTGTTTCGCTGACGCACGCATTGCACAGAAATATTGGTGCGGGCGGTTTTGATGAGCGGTCTCAATTCCGCCCTGTTGATTGCATCTCTGGGGCGGTGTGCCTTGGCGGATTCGACAGCCGATGTACCAATTCTAAAAAATCATTCCCAATTTTTTTCTGGTAAGGTATGAACTCTCCCCGTCGGGGAATTGAACCCCAGTCTCCCGCGTGACAGGAATACTAACCACTGTACGAACAAGGAACTTCGGTTTAGTGCGACACGCTTGACCAACTGAGGGTTTCTGTGCCTCTGATATCACTCCATTTACTGAAGATGCTCGATTTGTCTGTGAAATCAGTAAAATCACGGCAACTCAATACCATGTGGAAAGGAAGATCGTCCCATGTTAATTTTGGAAGACTGGATGCAGGATCACCCAAACACTTCCACGTGTATTGAGCTGTAAATATTGAGGCGGTTGTTCACTTCAGACCCTGACATCTGGAGGCGGGCTAATGGCAGCAATATTCACGCGATCAGTTCCAGTGGCACGAGATTCCGCAAAAATTATATCGGAAATTATGTTTGGCTCCATATAAAGTAAAAACGATTTCAATTAACCAGTTGCCTAAACAGGCCACTACTTATATAGTCAACAAGCAACATTATACATCAGACTTTTGTGCAAATCAGGAGATGTGTATTTTTGCTTTTCCCAGAAAACACATTGAATTAAACTGTCTTGTTCACCATCACGACACAGTATGAAGAGAGGTGGGATCGGCAGGCTCCAAAATCACGAATCACGTCGACGGTGGTTACATTCGTGTCAGACGTGTGTCGGCCAAGGGCACATTGTCTGAGGGACTGGGCCTGCGTGGGGCAATTATGATATTCAGTACACTGTCAATGAGATTTTGTTCCCCTTTTCTTCGTATTAATAGACAGAGTAGTGAAGCAAAGAAGACATGAAAGACAAATTCAGGAACCACAACCGTCACTTTACAAGACATTTCTTGGAATGAGGCTAATGCGTGTTGAGAGATGATCCGGTTCATCAAATTTATACATTTTGTGTCCAGTTTTTGCATTTTCATCGCGGTTCGAAGGCCGTTGTTTAATATCGCGGGGTGCAGGTCATCTGCATCGGCGAATCTGTTCCTAACCAGTAGCTGCGAATCACTGTCGGATCCTGCCTGAGTTGGTTGAGTTGACCGTTGGAGAAATCTCTTTGTATTGTATCGTTTTTGCGAGTGCATATCGTGTGCGACAAATGGCGCACGTTGAAGGCAGCGTTTTTCTTTTACGGGGCAAGTGTGGGAAATGAAGAAGGTAATGTGTCCGTTTCGCTGACCCACGCATTGCACAGAAATATTGGTGCGGGCGGTTTTGATGAGCGGTCTCAATTCCGCACTGTTGATTGCATCTCTGGGGCGGTGTGCCTTGGCGGATTCGACAGCCGATGTACCAATTCTAAAAAATCATTCCACATTTTTTTCTGGTAAGGTACACACTCTCCCCGTCGGGGAATTGAACCCCGGTCTCCCGCGGGACAGGCAGGGATACTAACCACGATACTAACGAGGAACTTCGATTTGGCGAGCCACGCTTGGCCAACTGAGGGTTTCTGCGCATCTGAAATCAGTCCATTTACTGAAGATGCTCGATTTGTCTGTGAAATCAGTAAAATCGCGGCAACTCAATACCATGTGGAAAGGAAGATCGTCCCATGTTAATTTTGGAAGACTGGATGCAGGATCATCCAAACACTTCCGCGTGTATTGAGCTGTAAATATTGAGGCGGTTCTTCACTTCAGACCCTGACATCTGCAGGCGGGCTAATGGCAGCAATATTCACGCGATCAGTTCCAGTGGCATGATATTCCGCAAAAATTATATCGGAAATTATGTTTGGCTCCATGTAAAGTAAAAATGATTTCAATTAACCAGTTGCCTAAACAGGGCCACTACTTATATAGTCAGCAAGCAACATGATACATCAGACTTTTGTGCAAATCAGGAGATGTGTATTTTTGCTTTTCCCAGAAAACACATTGAATTAAACTGTCTTGTTCACCATCACGACACAGTATGAAGAGAGATGGGATCGGCAGGTTCCAAAATCACGAATCACGTCGACGATGGTTACATTCGTGTCAGAAGTGTATCGGCCCAGGGCACAGTGTCTGAGGGACTGGGTCTGCGTGGGGCAATTATGATATTCAGTACACTGTCAATGAGATTTCGTTCCCCTTTACTTCGTAATAATAGACAGAGTAGTGAAGCAAAGAAGACATGAAAGACAAATTCAGGAACCACGGTTCAGAAGGGTCCACTCTGCGTCACTTTACAAGACATTTCTTGGAATGAGGCTGATGCGTGTTGAGAGATGATCCGGTTCATCAAATTTATACATTTTGTGTTCAGTTTTTATATTTTCATCGCGGTTCGAAGGCCGTTGTTTAATATCGCCGCGTGCAGGTCATCTGTATCGGCGAATCTGTTCTTAACCAGTAGCTGCGAGTCACTGTCCGATCCTGCCTGAGTTGGTTGAGTTGACCGTTGGAGAAATCTCTTTGAATTGTATCGTTTATGCGAGTGCATATCGTGTGCGACAAATGGCGCATGTTGAAGGCAGCGTTTTTCTTTTACAGGGTCAAATGTGGGAAATGAAGAAGGTAATGTGCCCGTTTAGCTGACCCTACGCATTGCACAGAAATATTGGTGCGGGCGGTTTTGACGACCGGTCTCAATTCCGCCCTGTTGATTGCATCTCTGGGGCGGTGTGCCTTGGCGGATTTGACAGCCGATGTACCAATTCTAAAAAATAATCCTCAATTTTTTTCTGTTAAGGTACACACTCACCCCGTCGGGGAATTGAACCCCGGTCTCCCGCGTGACAGGCAGGGATACTAACCACTATACTAACGAGAAACTTCCAATTGGTGAGCCACGCTTGGCCAACTGAGGGTTTCTGCGCCTCTGAAATCACTCCATTTACTGAAGATGCTCGATTTGTCTGCGAAATCAGTAAAATCGCGGCAACTCAATACCATGTGGAAAGGAAGATCGTCCCATGTTAATTTTGGAAGACTGGATGCAGGATCACCCAAACACTTCCGCGTGTTTTGAGCTGTAAATATTGAGGCGGTTGTTCACTTCAGACCCTGACATCTGCAGGCGGGCTAATGGCAGCAATATTCACGCGATCAGTTCCAGTAGCATGAGATTCCGCAAAAATTATATCGGAAAGTATGTTTGGCTCCATGTAAAGTAAAAGCAATTTCAATTAACCAGTTGCCTAAACAGGGCCACTACTTATATAGTCAGCAAGCAACATTATACATCAGACTTTTGTGCAAATCAGGAGATGTGTTTTTTTGCTTTTCCCAGAAAACACATTGAATTAAACTGTCTTGTTCACCATCACGACACAGTATGAAGAGAGATGGGATCGGCAGGTTCCAAAATCACGAATCACGTCGACGGTGGTTACATTCGTGTCAGACGTGTGTCGGCCAAGGGCACATTGTCTGAGGGACTGGGTCTGCGTGGGGCAATTATGATATTCAGTACACTGTCAATGAGATTTTGTTCCCCTTTTCTTCGTAATAATAGACAGAGTAGTGAAGCAAAGAAGACATGAAAGACAAATTCAGGAACCACGGTTCAGAAGGGTCCACTATGCGTCACTTTACAAGACATTTCTTGGAATGAGGCTGATGCGTGTTGAGAGATGATCCGGTTCATCAAATTTATACATTTTGTGTCCAGTTTTTGCATTTTCATCACGGTTCGAATGCCGTTGTTTAATATCGCGGCGTGCAGGTCATCTGTATCGGCGAATCTGTTCCTAACCAGTAGCTGCGAGTCACTGTCGGATCCTGCCTGAGTTGGTTGAGTTGACCGTTGGAGAAATCTCTTTGTATTGTATCGTTTTTGCGAGTGCATATCGTGTGCGACAAATGGCGCATGTTGAAGGCAGCGTTTTTCTTTTACGGGGCAAGTGTGGGAAATGAAGAAGGTAATGTGTCCGTTTCGCTGACCCAAGCATTGCACAGAAATTTTGGTGCGGGCGGTTTTGATGAGCGGTCTCAATTCCGCACTGTTGATTGCATCTCTGGGGCGGTGTGCCTTGGCGGATTCGACAGCCGATGTACCAATTCTAAAAAATCATTCCACATTTTTTTCTGGTAAGGTACACACTCTCCCCGTCGGGGAATTGAAACCCGGTCTCCCGCGGGACAGGCAGGGATACTAACCACTATACTAATGAGGAACTTCGATTTGGCGAGCCACGCTTGGCCAACTGAGGGTTTCTGCGCATCTGAAATCACTCCATTTACTGAAGATGCTCGATTTGTCTGTGAAATCAGTAAAATCGCGGCAACTCAATACCATGTGGAAAGGAAGATCGTCCCATGTTAATTTTGGAAGACTGGATGCAGGATCACCCAAACACTTCCGCGTGTATTGAGCTGTAAATATTGAGGCGGTTCTTCACTTCAGACCCTGACATCTGCAGGCGGGCTAATGGCAGCAATATTCACGCGATCAGTTCCAGTGGCATGAGATTCCGCAAAAATTATATCGGAAATTATGTTTGGCTCCATGTAAAGTAAAAATGATTTCAATTAACCAGTTGCCTAAACAGGGCCACTACTTATATAGTCAGCAAGCAACATGATACATCAGACTTTTGTGCAAATCAGGAGATGTGTATTTTTGCTTTTCCCAGAAAACACATTGAATTAAACTGTCTTGTTCACCATCACGACACAGTATGAAGAGAGATGGGATCGGCAGGTTCCAAAATCACGAATCACGTCGACGATGGTTACATTCGTGTCAGAAGTGTATCGGCCCAGGGCACAGTGTCTGAGGGACTGGGTCTGCGTGGGGCGATTATGATATTCAGTACACTGTCAATGAGATTTCGTTCCCCTTTACTTCGTAATAATAGACAGAGTAGTGAAGCAAAGAAGTCATGAAAGACAAATTCAGGAACCACGGTTCAGAAGGGTCCACTATGCGTCACTTTACAAGACATTTCTTGGAATGAGGCTGATGCGTGTTGAGAGATGATCCGGTTCATCAAATTTATACATTTTGTGTTCAGTTTTTATATTTTCATCGCGGTTCGAAGGCCGTTGTTTAATATCGCCGCGTGCAGGTCATCTGTATCGGCGAATCTGTTCCTAACCAGGAGCTGCGAGTCACTGTCCGATCCTGCCTGAGTTGGTTGAGTTGACCGTTGGAGAAATCTCTTTGAATTGTATCGTTTATGCGAGTGCATATCGTGTGCGACAAATGGCGCATGTTGAAGGCAGCGTTTTTCTTTTACAGGGGCAAATGTGGGAAATGAAGAAGGTAATGTGTCCGTTTAGCTGACCCTACGCATTGCACAGAAATATTGGTGCGGGCGGTTTTGACGAGCGGTCTCAATTCCGCCCTGTTGATTGCATCTCTGGGGCGGTGTGCCTTGGCGGATTTGACAGCCGATGTACCAATTCTAAAAAATAATCCCCAATTTTTTTCTGTTAAGGTACAAACTCACCCCGTCGGGGAATTGAACCCCGGTCTCTGGCGTGACAGGCGGGGATACTAACCACTATACTAACGAGAAACTTCAATTTGGTGAGCCACGCTTGGCCAACTGAGGGTTTCTGCGCCTCTGAAATCACTCCATTTACTGAAGATGCTCGATTTGTCTGTGAAATCAGTAAAATCGCGGCAACTCAATACCATGTGGAAAGGAAGATCGTCCCATGTTAATTTTGGAAGACTGGATGCAGGATCACCCAAACACTTCCACGTGTATTGAGCTGTAAATATTGAGGCGGTTCTTCACTTCAGACCCTGACATCTGCAGGCGGGCTAATGGCAGCAATATTCACGCGATCAGTTCCAGTGGCATGAGATTCCACAAAAATTAGATCGGAAATTATGTTTGGCTCCATGTAAAGTAAAAACGATTTCAATTAACCAGTTGCCTAAACAGGGCCACTACTTATATAGTCAGCAAGCAACATTATACATCAGACTTTTGTGCAAATGAGGAGATGTGTATTTTTGCTTTTCCCAGAAAACACATTGAATTAAACTGTCTTGTTCACCATCAGGACACAGTATGAAGAGAGGTGGGATCGGCAGGTTCCAAAATCACGAATCACGTCGACGGTGGTTACATTCGTGTCAGATGTGTGTCGGCCCAGGGCACAGTGTCTGAGGGACTGGGTCTGCGTGGGGCAATTATGATATTCAGTACACTGTCAATGAGATTTTGTTCCCCTTTTCTTCGTAATAATAGACAGAGTAGTGAAGCAAAGAAGACATGAAAGACAAATTCAGGAACCACGGTTCAGAAGGGTCCACTATGCGTCACTTTACAAGACATTTCTTGGAATGAGGCTGATGCGTGTTGGGAGATGATCCGGTTCATCAAATTTATACATTTTGTGTCCAGTTTTTGCATTTTCATCGCGGTTCGAAGGCCGTTGTTTAATATCGCCGGGTGCAGGTCATCTGTATCGGCGAATCTGTTCCTAACCAGTAGCTGCGAGTCACTGTCCGATCTTGCTTGATTGTCTTATTATTCACGAGTTGGTTGAGTTGACCGTTGGAGAAATCTCTTTGAATTGTATCATTTTTCGAGTGCATACTGTGTGCGACAAATGGCGCATGTTGAAGGCAGCGTTTTTCTTTTACAGGGGCAAATATGGGAAATGAAGAAGGTAATGCGTCTGTTTCGCTGACCCACGCATTGCACAGAAATATTTGTGCGGGCGGTTTTGATGAGCGGTCTAAATTCCGCACTGTTGATTGCATCTCTGGGGCGGTGTGCCTTGGCGGATTCGACAGCCGATGTACCAATTCTAAAAAATCATTCCACATTTTTTTCTGGTAAGGTGCAAACTCTCCCCATCGGGGAATTGAACCCCGGTCTCCCGCGTGACAGGCGGGGATACTAACTACTATACTAATGAAGAACTTCGGTTTGGTGAGACACGCTTGGCCAACTGAGGGTTTCTGCGCATCTTAAATCACTCCATTTACTGAAGATGCTCGATTTGTCTGTGAAATCAGTAAAATCGCGGCAACTCAATACCATGTGGAAAGGAAGATCGTCCCATGTTAATTTTGGAAGACTGGATGCAGGATCACCCAAACTCTTCCGCGTGTATTGAGCTGTAAATATTGAGGCGGTTCTTCACTTCAGACCCTGACATCTGCAGGCGGGCTAATGGCAGCAATATTCACGCGATCAGTTCCAGTGGCATGAGATTCCGCAAAAATTATATCGGAATTTATGTTTGGCTCCATGTAAAGTAAAAACGATTTCAATTAACCAGTTGCCTAAAGAGGGCCACTACTTATATAGTCAGCAAGCAACATTATACATCAGACTTTTGTGCAAATCAGGAGATGTGTATTTTTGCTTTTCCCAGAAAACACATTGAATTAAACTGTCTTGTTCACCATCAAGACACAGTATGAAGAGAGATGGGATCGGCAGGTTCCAAAATCACGAATCACGTCGACGATGGTTACATTCGTGTCAGAAGTGTGTCGGCCCAGGGCACAGTGTCTGAGGGACTGGGTCTGCGTGGGGCAATTATGATATTCAGTACACTGTCAATGAGATTTTGTTCCCCTTTACTTCGTAATAATAGACAGAGTAGTGAAGCAAAGGAGACATGAAAGACAAATTCAGGAACCACGGTTCAGAAGGGTCCACTATGCGTCACTTTACAAGACATTTCTTGGAATGAGGCTGATGCGTGTTGAGAGATGATCCGGTTCATCAAATTTATATATTTTGTGTCCAGTTTTTGCATTTTCATCGCGGTTCGAAGGCCGTTGTTTAATATCGCGTGGTGCAGGTCATCTGTATCGGCGAATCTGTTCCTAACCAGTAGCTGCGAATCACTGTCGGATCCTGCCTGAGTTGGTTGAGTTGACCGTTGGAGAAATCTCTTTGTATTGTATCGTTTTTGCGAGTGCATATCGTGTGCGACAAATGGCGCATGTTGAAGGCAGCGTTTCTCTTTTACGGGGCAAGTGTGGGAAATGAAGAAGGTAATGTGTCCGTTTCGCTGACCCACGCATTGCACAGAAATATTGGTGCGGGCGGTTTTGATGAGCGGTCTCAATTCCGCACTGTTGATTGCATCTCTGGGGCGGTGTGCCTTGGCGGATTCGACAGCCGATGTACCAATTCTAAAAAATCATTCCACATTTTTTTCTGGTAAGGTACACACTCTCCCCGTCGGGGAATTGAACCCCGGTCTCCCGCGGGACAGGCAGGGATACTAACCACTATACTAACGAGGAACTTCGATTTGGCGAGCCACGCTTGGCCAACAGAGGGTTTCTGCGCATCTGAAATCACTCCATTTACTGAAGATGCTCGATTTGTCTGTGAAATCAGTAAAATCGCGGCAACTCAATACCATGTGGAAAGGAAGATCGTCCCATGTTAATTTTGGAAGACTGGATGCAGGATCATCCAAACACTTCCGCGTGTATTGAGCTGTAAATATTGAGGCGGTTCTTCACTTCAGACCCTGACATCTGCAGGCGGGCTAATGGCAGCAATATTCACGCGATCAGTTCCAGTGGCATGAGATTCCGCAAAAATTATATCGGAAATTATGTTTGGCTCCATGTAAAGTAAAAATGATTTCAATTAACCAGTTTCCTAAACAGGGCCACTACTTATATAGTCAGCAAGCAACATGATACATCAGACTTTTGTGCAAATCAGGAGATGTGTATTTTTGCTTTTCCCAGAAAACACATTGAATTAAACTGTCTTGTTCACCATCACGACACAGTATGAAGAGAGATGGGATCGGTAGGTTCCAAAATCACGAATCACGTCGACGGTGGTTACATTCGTGTCAGAAGTGTGTCGGCCCAGGGCACAGTGTCTGAGGGACTGGGTCTGCGTGGGGCAATTATGATATTCAGTACACTGTCAATGAGATTTCGTTCCCCTTTACTTCGTAATAATAGACAGAGTAGTGAAGCAAAGAAGTCATGAAAGACAAATTCAGGAACCACGGTTCAGAAGGGTCCACTATGCGTCACTTTACAAGACATTTCTTGGAATGAGGCTGATGCGTGTTGAGAGATGATCCGGTTCATCAAATTTATACATTTTGTGTTCAGTTTTTATATTTTCATCGCGGTTCGAAGGCCGTTGTTTAATATCGCCGCGTGCAGGTCATCTGTATCGGCGAATCTGTTCTTAACCAGTAGCTGCGAGTCACTGTCCGATCCTGCCTGAGTTGGTTGAGTTGACCGTTGGAGAAATCTCTTTGAATTGTATCGTTTATGCGAGTGCATATCGTGTGCGACAAATGGCGCATGTTGAAGGCAGCGTTTTTCTTTTACAGGGTCAAATGTGGGAAATGAAGAAGGTAATGTGTCCGTTTAGCTGACCCTACGCATTGCACAGAAATATTGGTGCGGGCGGTTTTGACGACCGGTCTCAATTCCGCCCTGTTGATTGCATCTCTGGGGCGGTGTGCCTTGGCGGATTTGACAGCCGATGTACCAATTCTAAAAAAGAAATCCCCAATTTTTTTCTGTTAAGGTACACACTCACCCCGTCGGGGAATTGAACCCCGGTCTCCCGCGTGACAGGCAGGGATACTAACCACTATACTAACGAGAAACTTCAATTTGGTGAGCCACGCTTGGCCAACTGAGGGTTTCTGCGCCTCTGAAATCACTCCATTTACTGAAGATGCTCGATTTGTCTGTGAAATCAGTAAAACCGCGGCAACTCAATACCATGTGGAAAGGAAGATCGTCCCATGTTAATTTTGGAAGACTGGATGCAGGATCACCCAAACACTTCCACGTGTATTGAGCTGTAAATATTGAGGCTGTTGTTCACTTCAGACCCTGACATCTGCAGGCGGGCTAATGGCAGCAATATTCACGCGATCAGTTCCAGTGGCACGAGATTCCACAAAAATTAGATCGGAAATTATGTTTGGCTCCATGTAAAGTAAAAACGATTTCAATTAACCAGTTGCCTAAACAGGGCCACTACTTATATAGTCAGCAAGCAACATTATACATCAGACTTTTGTGCAAATGAGGAGATGTGTATTTTTGCTTTTCCCAGAAAACACATTGAATTAAACTGTCTTGTTCACCATCACGACACAGTATGAAGAGAGATGGGATCGGCAGGCTCCAAAATCACGAATCACGTCGACGGTGGTTACATTCGTGTCAGATGTGTGTCGGCCCAGGGCACAGTGTCTGAGGGACTGGGTCTGCCTGGGGCAATTATGATATTCAGTACACTGTCAATGAGATTTTGTTCCCCTTTACTTCGTAATAATAGACAGAGTAGTGGAGCAAAGAAGACATGAAAGACAAATTCAGGAACCACGGTTCAGAAGGGTCCACTATGCGTCACTTTACAAGACATTTCTTGGAATGAGGCTGATGCGTGTTGAGAGATGATCCGGTTCATCAAATTTATACATTTTGTGTCCAGTTTTTGCATTTTCATCACGGTTCGAAGGCCGTTGTTTAATATCGCGGCGTGCAGGTCATCTGTATCGGCGAATCTGTTCCTAACCAGTAGCTGCGAGTCACTGTCGGATCCTGCCTGAGTTGGTTGAGTTGACCGTTGGAGAAATCTCTTTGTATTGTATCGTTTTTGCGAGTGCATATCGTGTGCGACAAATGGCGCATGTTGAAGGCAGCGTTTTTCTTTTACGGGGCAAGTGTGGGAAATGAAGAAGGTAATGTGTCCGTTTCGCTGACCCACGCATTGCACAGAAATTTTGGTGCGGGCGGTTTTGATGAGTGGTCTCAATTCCGCACTGTTGATTGCATCTCTGGGGCGGTGTGCCTTGGCGGATTCGACAGCCGATGTACCAATTCTAAAAAATCATTCCACATTTTTTTCTGGTAAGGTACACACTCTCCCCGTCGGGGAATTGAACCCCGGTCTCCCGCGGGACAGGCAGGGATACTAACCACTATACTAACGAGGAACTTCGATTTGGCGAGCCACGCTTGGCCAACTGAGGGTTTCTGCGCATCTGAAATCACTCCATTTACTGAAGATGCTCGATTTGTCTGTGAAATCAGTAAAATCGCGGCAACTCAATACCATGTGGAAAGGAAGATCGTCCCATGTTAATTTTGGAAGACTGGATGCAGGATCACCCAAACACTTCCGCGTGTATTGAGCTGTAAATATTGAGGCGGTTCTTCACTTCAGACCCTGACATCTGCAGGCGGGCTAATGGCAGCAATATTCACGCGATCAGTTCCAGTGGCATGAGATTCCGCAAAAATTATATCGGAAATTATGTTTGGCTCCATGTAAAGTAAAAATGATTTCAATTAACCAGTTGCCTAAACAGGGCCACTACTTATATAGTCAGCAAGCAACATGATACATCAGACTTTTGTGCAAATCAGGAGATGTGTATTTTTGCTTTTCCCAGAAAACACATTGAATTTAACTGTCTTGTTCACCATCACGACACAGTATGAAGAGAGATGGGATCGGCAGGTTCCAAAATCACGAATCACGTCGACGATGGTTACATTCGTGTCAGAAGTGTATCGGCCCAGGGCACAGTGTCTGAGTGACTGGGTCTGCGTGGGGCAATTATGATATTCAGTACACTGTCAATGAGATTTCGTTCCCCTTTACTTCGTAATAATAGACAGAGTAGTGAAGCAAAGAAGTCATGAAAGACAAATTCAGGAACCACGGTTCAGAAGGGTCCACTATGCGTCACTTTACAAGACATTTCTTGGAATGAGGCTGATGCGTGTTGAGAGATGATCCGGTTCATCAAATTTATACATTTTGTGTTCAGTTTTTATATTTTCATCGCGGTTCGAAGGCCGTTGTTTAATATCGCCGCGTGCAGGTCATCTGTATCGGCGAATCTGTTCCTAACCAGGAGCTGCGAGTCACTGTCCGATCCTGCCTGAGTTGGTTGAGTTGACCGTTGGAGAAATCTCTTTGAATTGTATCGTTTATGCGAGTGCATATCGTGTGCGACAAATGGCGCATGTTGAAGGCAGCGTTTTTCTTTTACAGGGGCAAATGTGGGAAATGAAGAAGGTAATGTGTCCGTTTAGCTGACCCTACGCATTGCACAGAAATATTGGTGCGGGCGGTTTTGACGAGCGGTCTCAATTCCGCCCTGTTGATTGCATCTCTGGGGCGGTGTGCCTTGGCGGATTTGACAGCCGATGTACCAATTCTAAAAAATAATCCCCAATTTTTTTCTGTTAAGGTACAAACTCACCCCGTCGGGGAATTGAACCCCGGTCTCTGGCGTGACAGGCGGTGATACTAACCACTATACTAACGAGAAACTTCAATTTGGTGAGCCACGTTTGGCCAACTGAGGGTTTCTGCGCCTCTGAAATCACTCCATTTACTGAAGATGCTCGATTTGTCTGTGAAATCAGTAAAATCGCGGCAACTCAATACCATGTGGAAAGGAAGATCGTCCCATGTTAATTTTGGAAGACTGGATGCAGGATCACCCAAACACTTCCACGTGTATTGAGCTGTAAATATTGAGGCGGTTCTTCACTTCAGACCCTGACATCTGCAGGTGGGCTAATGGCAGCAATATTCACGCGATCAGTTCCAGTGGCATGAGATTCCACAAAAATTAGATCGGAAATTATGTTTGGCTCCATGTAAAGTAAAAACGATTTCAATTAACCAGTTGCCTAAACAGGGCCACTACTTATATAGTCAGCAAGCAACATTATACATCAGACTTTTGTGCAAATGAGGAGATGTGTATTTTTGCTTTTCCCAGAAAACACATTGAATTAAACTGTCTTGTTCACCATCAGGACACAGTCTGAAGAGAGGTGGGATCGGCAGGTTCCAAAATCACGAATCACGTCGACGGTGGTTACATTCGTGTCAGATGTGTGTCGGCCCAGGGCACAGTGTCTGAGGGACTGGGTCTGCATGGGGCAATTATGATATTCAGTACACTGTCAATGAGATTTTGTTCCCCTTTACTTCGTAATAATAGACAGAGTAGTGAAGCAAAGAAGACATGAAAGACAAATTCAGGAACCACGGTTCAGAAGGGTCCACTATGCGTCACTTTACAAGACATTTCTTGGAATGAGGCTGATGCGTGTTGAGAGATGATCCGGTTCATCAAATTTATACATTTTGTGTCCAGTTTTTGCATTTTCATCGCGGTTCGAAGGCCGTTGTTTAATATCGCGGGGTGCAGGTCATCTGTATCGGCGAATCTGTTCCTAACCAGTAGCTGCGAGTCACTGTCCGATCTTGCTTGATTGTCTTATTATTCACGAGTTGGTTGAGTTGACCGTTGGAGAAATCTCTTTGAATTGTATCATTTTTCGAGTGCATACTGTGTGCTACAAATGGCGCATGTTGAAGGCAGCGTTTTTCTTTTACAGGGGCAAATGTGGGAAATGAAGAAGGTAATGCGTCTGTTTCGATGACCCACGCATTGCACAGAAATATTTGTGCGGGCGGTTTTGATGAGCGGTCTAAATTCCGCACTGTTGATTGCATCTCTGGGGCGGTGTGCCTTGGCGGATTCGACAGCCGATGTACCAATTCTAAAAAATCATTCCCAATTTTTTTCTGGTAAGGTACAAACTCTCCCCATCGGGGAATTGAACCCCGGTCTCCCGCGTGACAGGCGGGGATACTAACTACTATACTAATGAGGAACTTCGGTTTGGTGAGACACGCTTGGCCAACTGAGGGTTTCTGCGCATCTTAAATCACTCCATTTACTGAAGATGCTCGATTTGTCTGTGAAATCAGTAAAATCGCGGCAACTCAATACCATGTGGAAAGGAAGATCGTCCCATGTTAATTTTGGAAGACTGGATGCAGGATCACCCAAACTCTTCCGCGTGTATTGAGCTGTAAATATTGAGGCGGTTCTTCACTTCAGACCCTGACATCTGCAGGCGGGCTAATGGCAGCAATATTCACGCGATCAGTTCCAGTGGCATGAGATTCCGCAAAAATTATATCGGAATTTATGTTTGGCTCCATGTAAAGTAAAAACGATTTCAATTAACCAGTTGCCTAAAGAGGGCCACTACTTATATAGTCAGCAAGCAACATTATACATCAGACTTTTGTGCAAATCAGGAGATGTGTATTTTTGCTTTTCCCAGAAAACACATTGAATTAAACTGTCTTGTTCACGATCACGACACAGTATGAAGAGAGATGGGATCGGCAGGTTCCAAAATCACGAATCACGTCGACGATGGTTACATTCGTGTCAGAAGTGTGTCGGCCCAGGGCACAGTGTCTGAGGGACTGGGTCTGCGTGGGGCAATTATGATATTCAGTACACTGTCAATGAGATTTTGTTCCCCTTTACTTCGTAATAATAGACAGAGTAGTGCAGCAAAGAAGACATGAAAGACAAATTCAGGAACCACGGTTCAGAAGGGTCCACTATGCGTCACTTTACAAGACATTTCTTGGAATGAGGCTGATGCGTGTTGAGAGATGATCCGGTTCATCAAATTTATACATTTTGTGTACAGTTTTTGCATTTTCATCGCGGTTCGAAGGCCGTTGTTTAATATCGCGGGGTGCAGGTCATCTGTATCGGCGAATCTGTTCCTAACCAGTAGCTGAGAGACACTGTCCGATCCTGCTTGATTGTCTTATTATTCACGAGTTGGTTGAGTTGACCTTGGAGAAATCTCTTTGAATTGTATCGTTTTTGCGAGTGCATATCGTGTGCGACAAATGGCGCATGTTGAAGGCAGCGTTTTTCTTTTACAGGGGCAAATATGGGAAATGAAGAAGGTATGCGTCCGTTTCGCTGATCCACGCATTGCACAGAAATATTGGTGCGGGCGGTTTTGATGAGCGGTCTCAATTCCGCACTGTTCATTGCATCTCTGGGGCGGTGTGCCTTGGCGGATTCGACAGCCGATGTACCAATTCTAAAAAATCATTCTCAATTTTTTTCTTGTAAGGTAAAACTCTCCCCGTCGGGGAATTGAACCCCAGTCTCCCACGTGACAGGCAGGGATGCTAACCACTATACTAACGAGGAACTTTGCTTTCGCTAGACACGCTTGGCCAACTGAGGGTTTCTGCGCCTTTGAAATCACTCCATTTACTGAAGATTCTCGATTTGTCTGTGAAATCAGTAAAATCGCGGCAACTCAATACCATGTGGAAAGGAAGATCGTCCCATGATAATTTTGGAAGACTGGATGCAGGATCACCCAAACACTTCCGCGTGTAGTGAGCTGTAAATATTGAGGCGGTTGTTCACTACAGACCCTGACATCTGCAGGTGGGCTAATGGCAGCAATATTCACGCGATCAGTTCCAGTGGCATGAGATTCCGCAGAAATTATATCGGAAATTATGTTTGGCTCCATGTAAAGTAAAAACAATTTCATTTAACCAGTTGCCTAAACAGGGCCACTACTTATATAGTCAGCAAGCAACATTATACATCAGACTTTTGTGCAAATCAGGAGATGTGTATTTTTGCTTTTCCCAGAAAACACATTGAATTAAACTGTCTTGTTCACCATCACGACACAGTATGAAGAGAGATGGGATCGGCAGGTTCCAAAATCACGAATCACGTCGACGGTGGTTACATTCGTGTCAGACGTGTGTCGGCCCAGGGCACAGTGTCTGAGGGACTGGGTCTGCGTGGGGCAATTATGATATTCAGGACACTGTCAATGAGATTTCGTTCCCCTTTACTTCGTATTAATAGATAGAGTAGTGAAGCAAAGAAGACATGAAAGACAATTTCAGGAACCACGGTTCAGAAGGGTCCACTATGCGTCACTTTACAAGACATTTCTTGGAATGAGGCTGATGCGTGTTGAGAGATGATCCGGTTCATCACATTTATACATTTTGTGTCCAGTTTTTGCATTTTCATCGCGGTTCGAAGGTCGTTGTTTAATATCGCGGGGTGCAGGTCATCTGTATCGGCGAATCTGGTCCTAACCAGTAGCTGCGAGTCACTGTCCGATCCTGCTTGATTGTCTTATTATTCACGAGTTGTTTGAGTTGACCATTGGAGAAATCTCTTTGAATTGTATCGTTTTTGCGTGTGCATATCGTGTGCGACAAATGGCGCATGTTGAAGGCAGCGTTTTTCTTTTACAGGGTCAAATATGGGAAATGAAGAAGGTAATGTGTCCGGTTCGCTGACCCACGCATTGCACAGAAATATTGGTGCGGGCGGTTTTGATGAGCAGTCTCAATTCCGCCCTGTTGATTGCATCTCTGGGGCGATGTGCCTTGGCGGATTCGACAGCCGATGTACCAATTCTAAAAAATAATTCGCAATATTTTTCTGGGAAGGTACAAACTCTCCCAGTCGGGAATTTGAACCCTGGTCTCCCACGTGACAGGCAGGGATACTAACCACTATACTAACGAGTAAATGCTATTTTGTGAGCCCCGCTTGGCCAACTGAGGGTTTCTGTGCCTCTGAAATCACTCCATTTACTGAAGATGCTCGATTTGTCTGTGAAATCAGTACAATCGCGGCAACTCAATACCATGTGGAAATGAAGATCGTCCCGTGTTAACTTTGGAAGACTGGATGCAGGATCACCCAAACTCTTCCGCGTGTATTAAGCTGTAAATATTGAGGCGGTTGTTCACTTCAGACCCTGAAATCTGCAGGCGGGCTCATGGCAGCAATATTCACGCGATCAGTTCCAGTGGCATGAGATTCCGCAGAAATTAGATCGGAAATTATATTTGGCTCCATGTAAAGTAAAAACGATTTCAATTAACCCGTTGCCGAACAGGGCCACTACTTATATAGTCAGCAAGCAACATTATACATCAGACTTTTGTGCAAATCAGGAGATGCGTATTTTTGCTTTTCCCAGATAACACATTGAATTAAACTGTCTTGTTCACCATCAGGACACAGTATGAAGAGAGGTGGGATCGGCAGGTTCCAAAATCACGAATCACGTCGACGCTGGTTACATTCGTGTCAGAAGTGTGTCGGCCCAGGGCACAGTGTCTGCGGGACTGGGTCTGCGTGGGGCAATTATGATATTCAGTACACTGTCAATGAGCTTTCCTTCCCCTTTTGCTACCCTCTTGCTATTTATGTACGTGTAAAAAGCCTTGGGATTTTCCTTCACCCTATTTTCCAATGACGTATCATGACCCCTTCTAGCCCTCCTGACTCCTTGCTTAAGTTCCTTCCTACTTTCCTTATATTCCACACAGGCTTCATCTGTTCCCAGCCTTTTAGCCCTGACAAATGCCTCCTTTTTCTTTTTGACGAGGCCTACAATATCTCTCGTTAACCAAGATTCCCGAAAATTGCAGTATATATCCTTCATCCTCACAGGAACATGCCGGTCCTGAATTCCTTTCAACTGACACTTGAAAGCCTCCCACATGTCAGATGTTGATTTGCCCTCAAACATCTGCCCCCAATCTAGGTTCTTCAGTTCCCGCCTAATATTGTTATAATTAGCCTTCCTCCTATTTAGCACATTCATCCTAGGACCACTCTTATCCTTGTCCACCAGTACTTTAAAACTTACTGAATTGTGGTCACTGTTACCGAAATGCTCCCCTACTGAAACATCTACCACCTGGCCGGGCTCATTCCCCAATACCAGGTCCAGTACCGTCCCTTCCCTAGTTGGACTGTCTACATATTGTTTTAAGAAGTCTTCCTGGATGCTCCTTACAAACTCCGCCCCGTCTAGGCCCCTGGCACTAAGTGAGTCCCAGTCAATATTGGTGAAGTTGAAGTCTCCCATCACCACACCCCTGTTGTTTTTACTCTTTTCCAAAATCTGTCTACCTATCTGCTCCTCTATCTCCCGCTGGCTGTTGGGACGCCTGTAGGAACCCCCCCAACATTGTAACTGCACCCTTCTTATTCCTGATCTCTACCCATATAGCCTCACTGCCCTCTGAGGTGTCCTCCCGCAGTACAGCTGTGATATTCTCCCTAACCAGTAGCACAACTCCGCCTCCCCTTTTACATCCCCCTCTATCCCGCCTGAAACATCTAAATCCTGGAACGTTTAGCTGCCACACATACACAGTCACAGATTTTTCAGAGACAAACGATCTCTCCCTCAGGCACGCGCTTAGCATAAACTATTTCCAAAACACATTCTCTTTTTCTGTCTCCCTCTCACACATATGCACATATTCTCTGATACACACGCACTCCCTCTAGCTCTCTGCCTCAGACACACAGACACAAATTGCTTCTGAGTTTGCCTATCTCTCTGTGTCTCTCTTTCACACACACACACACACAGACAGACAAGGACCGTTCTGTCACACGCTCTCTCTCTCTCAAACGCACACACACAAACTCTTTCTGGCTCTCTCTCGCTGTCCTTATCTCTCTCTCTACCTCGCTATATCTCTTTCAATCTCTCTCTCACATACACACTGTCACAGACTCTCAAAAACGTTTTTCTGACACAAACACTCTCACTCTCTCTCTCCTCCACACACTCTTTCTGGCACATTCTACCTCTCTATCTCTCTCTGCCTCTGCCTCTGTCTCCATCACTATCTCTATCTCTGCCCAGTTCGGCTTACTCCCATTTTTGTCTGGTCTCGTCCAGTGGAGTTCTAGCTCCATCCAGTAGCTATCCGAATATTTTGACATAAACATCCACCCCGTCTCGCTGCTGGTGCCTCTCAGGTCCTCCAGTCGTGTGTTTTCTGGGGGCCCGGGGTACCCTACAGTCTCTTTGCGGAGGAGGTGTTTTATTTGGAAGTGTCTCAATTCCTGTCCTTTTCCTAGTGTCCACTTCCTCATCACTTCGCCCAGTGTCGCCAATGGGCTCGTTGTGCATCTTGCTGAGGAGCATAGGAGTGCTGATGACACACAGACTACTTTAGACGCACGCACACACTCGCTCGCATACACAGACTAGTTTTGACGCACGCACACACTCGCTCACACACACAGACTACTTTTAATGCATGCGCACACACAGGCTACTTTTGACACGCACACGCACTCTCTGGCACACACAGACTACTTTTGACGCTCGCACGCACAGACTACTTTTGACGCACACGTTCATTCTCTCGCACACACTCGCACACACACATGCATATACTACTTTGGACGTGCACGTTCACACTTTCATGCACACACACGCATGCACAGACTACTTTTGACGTACAGGTTCACTCTCTTGCGCACACACAGATAGACTATTTCTGACGCACATCTCGCTCTTGCACACACACAGACTATTTCTGACGCACAACTCTCTCTCGCACACACACTTGCGCTCAGACACACAGACTAACTTTGAGTCACAGGTTCATTCTCTCGCACAGAAACACACAGAGAGACTACCTTTGACGCACACATCTCTCTCGCACGCACACACAGACTATTTCTGACGCACATGCTCTCCCTCTTGCATACGCACGCAGACTATTTCTGATGCACATCTCGCTCTCCCGCACACACACTTGCACACACACAGACTACTTTTGACTCACAAATTCACTCTCTCGCACACACACTCGCACACACAGACTATTTCTGATGCACAATCTCTCCCTCTCTCGCAAACGCACAGACTATTTCTGACGCACATCTCTCTCTCCCGCACACACACTTGCACACACACAGACTACTTTTGACTCACAAATTCACTCTCTCGCACACACAGACTATTTCTGACGCACATCTCTCTCGCCCGCGCACACACTTGGACACACACACAAACAGACCACTTTTGACGCACATCTCTCTCTCTTGCACATAAACACAGACGATTTCTGACGGACATCTCTCTCTCTCTCGCACACAGACACAGACTATGTCTGATGCACATCTCTCTCTCCTGCACACACAGACTATTCCTGACGCAAATGCTCGCCCCCTCGCACACACACACACTCTATTTCTGACACACATGCTCTCCCTCTCGCAGACACACAATTTCTGACACAATGCTCTCCGTCTCTCTTACTCTCTCTCTCACAGACACAGACACAGACTCTTTCTGGCACACATCGTCTCTCTCCAGCGCAAACCCACGCACACAAACTCTTTCTGACACACACTCACTCTCTCTTAATCCCTCTCACACACAGGCACAGACTCTTTCTGACACACTCTCTTGCTCTCTTCCCCCCTCTCTCTCCCTCTCACACAAACACACTCACACACAGACGCTTTCTGAAATATACAATCACTCTTTCTCGCGCACACGCACTCATACTTACACAGAGACTCTTTCTGACACACCCGATCTCCCCCTACCTCCCTCCCTCTCTCGCCCACACACACAAACACTTTCTGACTCCCTCTATCTTTCAATCTTTCTCCCTCTCATACACACAGACAGTCATCCACTCTTTCTGACGCAGACACACTCCATCTCTCGCTCTCTCTTAATGAAGTTTCATCAGATTTGCTCCAGGAATTTTTTGAGTGTCCTATCAAGATAGATGGAAGAAGCTAGGCCGGTATTTTGCACAGTTTATTTCTGACAAACACACTCTCTCTCACTCTCTCTCTCCCGCTCCCTCTTATTTTGAGCAGTAAGGTGATAAGATTGAGAAATATAAAATACTTATAAGGGTAGACAGCTTAGCTGCAGGTAAAATGTTAACCATTGTTTGTGAGTTTGGAACCGGTGGGACAATAGCAAAAGCAAAAAGCAGCAACCCATTTAGTAGAAAGGTGACGATATTTACTCAAAAGATTGTTGAATAATCAAAATTTTCTATGCCAGAGGACCATGGGAGCTCAGCAATTGAGTGGTATTGTGATTGAATACAGCTGTTTATCGGAAGTATATTTGCATAGAGCAGATGTGTTATCATCACCATCCAACTTACTCCCTCAATGCCACTCAATATATATTGAAGGAAATGGAGCAGATTGGTATGAAGAAAATGGAGACCACATGTTTATTTGGAACAAAAGAGCTTAGATGAATGAATGGAGAAAAGCATTTTCAGAGCATAATATAGAAAAAAGCAAACAGCGTTCAAGCCAATATATGTCGATCAAGCCTAATAAAGCCCAAAACATTATAAATATGATTCTCGGGGGATAACAATGGCAAGCATTGAAGATGAACATTGATCAGCACTTTCGTATGACGTGCTTGAAAAGGTGGGTACGTTGTTTGAGTGCTCCGTCTCCTTATAACAATACCACTAATAGCACTACTGATTATACTTTAATAACAGGAGTAGCAATAATGCAAATGCATTGGCTGAGGTGCAAACGAAATCCACAAACACAATTTCAGATGTGAGGCAGCGCATTTCATGAAGTGTAAACGGTGAAAAGGGAAGGACAGGGGTAATCTGATGACAGTGTTCGCATGCCGCACAATTTCTAGGGAAGAGCTCCAGATATTCCCAATTGTAGTCAGACTAAATCTAGATAAGAAAACAAGATGAGAGTAAAACTAATAATTTCCTCTCGAAATACAGCAGCATGTTTATCACCACTTACTAAACAGAATGTGGAACTTCCCTCCAGTTTGCTGAATTGATCAGAATATCTCAGAACCATTTTTCTTTGGGTTGGAAATTAAGACGAAAGAAGAGGAAACAGCAGCATTAGAAAGTGTTGCCGTTTTGTTCAATTGGGGGTGATTAAAGCTTGTCAACTGCGGACATCACCATATCCAAGCGGAGTCTCTGATTGTTTGGGATTTCAGTTAGTCAGTGTTCTGAACTTGCCGATTGGCTCAGGGGGCATCATTCTGTGGTTGGACCTCCTGATTGGCTGAAAGGCTGTCCGGCAGCGGCTGGAGATCCTGATTGGCTGAGGGGCTGTAGGTCAGTTTTATTTATTGGTTAATTTGATAATTGTTGTAACCGGATATTTCACCGCGATCTTGATCTGCTCCCTGAACCTGGACTGAGTCACCACATAAATAAATGTGTTTGTGCAGCAATTTAAATCCCGCATCATAAATCCGACTTCTTGTAAATTATATTGTGGAATGGTGAGGTAATATAATCCTCTCAAATCAATATAGAAAAATTTAATAACAAACACAGTCCAGAGGAGAATGAAAGCTCCGGAGATGCTGAAGAGTAAAATCATTGACTTCCTTCTGCTCTCCATCTCTGGGTCTTTACGATTGTCTCCCTGACTCTGAGCCCTCAGTGCCTTCCGGCTTCGACTTGTGATTAAAATGTGTCTGACTGTCAGAGTGTTGATCAACAGGATTAAAAAGAATGGGATCAATGGGGTTAAAATCTGATCAAACCAGTTGTATACAACCCATCCGGGATCAGTGTAATAGCTGCTCATTGTCTGACAGAACCACGGCACATTGTCGATTATCTGTACAGGTTAATTTGTAAAGTACCGTGGGATGTTTTTTATACAGAGCAAGAGGCCGCTCATTGACAGGACCACAGCCGCTGTTTTCCCGGTGCAATAGTGTCTTTTCAGTTTCTGGCAGCGAATGGCCACAAATCGATCAAAGGAGAATGTGAGGGTGAACCAGACAGAACAGTCCGCGGCTGCAGGCATCAGAACACCGTTAACACGGCACACATAAGTAAGGTCCAGGAAATTCCAGGGGAAATAATAGCGATTGATCTTGTTCAGTATGGGACGAGTGATCATAAACATCAGATCTGCCGCCGCCATGGCCACCAGGTAGCGAGTGGTGCAGGTAGCGAGGCCACACTTGCCCCGACTCAGAATCGCAATTCCCAGTAAATTCGCTGTCAGAGAGAAGGAAGAAGTGTCTGGAAATTACTGATGAAACATTCTCTGTGTCTGAACCGGGACAGGATTTCAGTTTCAATATAATGGGCAGTGGGTGGGTGGGAGTGTTGGCAGCGGAGTGGGCACAGAGATTAACATTGCAGAGAGGGAAGTAACAGCAAATGTACCCCGAGTGTTTAAGACATGGGACGGGGAAAAATGTGAGTTGCCACCCTGTCAGATTGATGGCAGTGGGAGGAAAATGCTCAGAATTCAAATAGCTTTGGAAGAGGTTACATTTCTCATTTATTCTGAAATATATGATTAACTCAGACTGAGCGGGTTTCCAAAATCGGACACAAATATATCAGAGATTGTCATCCCTCCTCACTCCCAATTATTGCAACACACCCTGATTCGACTGTTCCCTGTGCTAAATTCCTGAAGTAGTTTGACACCACTCCTGGATTATTGCAATCCTCCACGATCAATCGAAAAAATTAAACCAGCGCAGGTCCTCCCTCGTTTATAATTATGAGACGCATAAAGATTGTTCAGTGTCCAGGAAATTCGCCCGGCAAACCCTTTCCATGCTCAGTCGTTGGTAATGCACCCTCTCCCAGGAATACTCCATTGTCATGTTCCAAACACCCACAGATCACATTATTCTCAGGGATGCATGCTCTCCCGGTTTGGAAAGAATTCCGGACAAGCATTTCTCAGGAATTTTCCCTCTCTGCCATTGGACATTGCCCAGGATTCACTTGCCAGAAATATAATCTCTCCAGACTGCATTTGCTTAAAAAGATGGATTCAAAAGTTCCACGTCTCAAGTTGCTGAGCTTTAAGTTGAGGCCTGAGGGCCGTAACATCCTAATTGGAAGATGCGATGCTGCTCCTGCAGCTTGCGTTGTGCTTCACTGGATCCTTGCAGCAGGCCAAGGACAAACATGTGGATATGATGGCAAGGTGCTGAGTTAAAATGGCCGCAACAGAAAGGCTGGGGTCATGCTTGTGGTCAGAGTAAAGGTGTTCCACAAAACAGTCTCCCAGTCTATGTTTAGACTCCCGAATGTAGTGGAGACGGTATTGGGCGCAGTGAAGTCAGCAGACCAAATTGAAGAAACACAAGTGAAAAGCTGCTTCACCAGAAAGGACAGTTTGCTGCCAAGAATTATGAGACGGGAGGAGGTAAAGCGACAAATATTTCACGCTCTGTGAATGCAAAGGTAGGTGCCGTAGGGAGAACATAGAACATAGAGGGCAGAAGGAGGTCATTCGGCCCATTGAGACTTCACTGACCCACTTAAGCTATCACTTACAACCTATCCCCGGAACCCAATAACCCCTCCTAACCTTAACCTTGGTCACTAAGGGCAATTTATCATGGCCAATCCACGTAACCTGCACATCTTTGGACTGTGGGAGGAAACCGGAGCACCCGGAGGAAACCCACGCAGATACGGGGAGAACGTGCAGACTCCACACAGACAGTGACCCAGCGGGGAATCGAAGCTGGGACCCTAGCGCTGTGAAGCCACAGTGCTATCCACTTGTGCTACCGGCTGTAAGAGGATGGGGTGTTGTTGTGATGGAGAAGTGGACAACGGTGACAAAGAGGGAGCAGTATCTGAGGAATGCAAAACAATGTCGTGTTGGCGAGAGAACAAGAACAAAGAACAATCCAGCACAAGGAACTGGCCCTTCTGCCTTCCAAGCAGCACCAACTTTTGCCAAAACCCTCAGCACTTCCTTGTGCCGTATCCCTCGATACCCATCCTATCCATGTGTTTCTCAAGATGCCTTTTGAACACCATTAATATATCTGCTTCCACTACCTTCCCTGGCAACGCATTCCAGGCACTCGCTATCCTCAGCGTAAACAAACCTGCCTCGCACATATCCTCTAAACGCTGCCCCACGGACTTTAGACTATGCCCCCTGGTGACTGGCCCCTCCACCCTGGGAAAGAATGCCTACCCATCCACTATATCCAAGCCCCACATAATTCTGTAGACCTCTATCAGGTCACCCCTCAACCTCCGTCTTTCAAATGACAACAGTCCAGGTCTATTCAGTCTCTCCACATAGCTAACACCCTCCAGGCCAGGCAACATCCTGGTATACGTCCTCTGCGCCCTCTCCAAAGATTCCACATCCTTCTGGTGGTGTGGCGACCAAGATTGTGCGCAATATTCCAAGTGCGGCCTTGCCAAGGTTCTATACAACTGCAGCATAACATGCCAGTTTTTGTGCTCGATTTCCAGTCCAATGAAGGCAAGCATTCGGCATGCTTTATTGACTACCTTGTCCACTTGTGCTGCCACCTTCAAAGATCTGTGGACCTGCACGCCCAGATCTCTCTGACTTTCTATATTCCTGACAGTTTATCATTTACCATATATTTAGACTTACCAAAATGCATTTCCTCACATTGGTCCGGATTAAACTCCTGTTGCCATTTTGCTGCCCAAGTCTCCAACCAATCAATGTCCTGTTGTATCTTCTGACAATCCTCATCACTAGTTGCCACTCCACCAACCCTGGTATCATTTGTGAAATTACGAATCAAACCGGCTACATATTCCTCCAAATCGTTTATGTACATCACAAACAACAGAGGCCCAAGCAAAGAGCCCTACGGAACACCACTAGTCACAACCTTCCATTCAAAAAACTCCCGTCTCTTGTTAATCTTTGCCTTCTGTGACTGAGCCAGTTCAGTATCCATCTTACCATCTCACCTCTGATCCCGTGTGACTCCACCTTTCGTACCAGTCTGCCATGAGGTATCTTGTCAAATGCTTTACTAAAGTCCATGTAAACAACATCCACCGCCCCACCCCCCACTCATGAATCATCTTCTTTACCTCCTCAAAAATCTTGATCAAGTAATTGAGGCACGACATTCCCTTCGCAAAACCACGCCGTCTATCGTTTATGAATCCACTTGTTTCTAAATGGGTATCAAGCCTGTCCCTGAGAATTCTCTGCAATAATTTACCTGCTACCGACGTGAGGCTCACCGGCCTATATTTTCCAGGATTATCCCTGCTTCCCTTCTAAAACAGGGTACCGCATTAGTTATTCTACAGTCATCTGGGATCTCACCTGGGGTAAATATGTGTTTTGTGGCAGCATCATGCTGGAGGTTGCACAACCGGTGGAGTATGATCCTTTGAATGCGGAGGCCGATGGTGTGGAAGGTGAGGATAGGGGAATCCAGTTATATTTCCGGGAGAGAAGGGAATGTGTGAGGGGGCATAGGTGCCAGAAATGAAGTGAATACGGTTGAGAGTCCTGGTATTGGAAAAGGAAGACATGCCGGAAGGGTTACTTTCGAACATGGCATCGTGAGAACGATGGAGAGACTGCGGGAATGGGATTCCGTATCAGAGGAGGCTACAAGGTAACTTCGGATTCGGTGGGCTTTCCTTATTTGTTCTTGAAATGTGTCTGCTGCTGCATGAGTCAGCATTTGTTACTCATCCCTAATTGCCCTTGATCTTAGTGGTTTATTAGATCGTTTCCGAGGGGGGTGGAGAACCAGTTACGAGTTACATTCTTCGTGGTATGTTTCTGCAGTCATGCAGGCTATTGTTTGATGAGTGATCCAGATCAGCTTTTACTTTTGATTTCAATTGTCACCATCTGCCATGGGGAGATTCGAACCCAGGACACTATCATTACTCTGGGTCACTGGATTGCTATTCTCATGACAATACCGCTACTCCACCGCCCACCCTAATTGCGTCACAAGAAATAGTCAGGTGAAGAAAGGCTTGGGAATTGTCGGAAATGGACCCTGTAAAGGTGAAAGAGGGTTGCAAATTGGAAGGAAAGTCGAATTATAATTGCACAGTTTGCAGACTAAAACAAATTGGAGTGACAGTGAATACAGAGAAAGAATACAACCTTGCAAAGTGGGTATTTTTATGTGAATTTAATTTCCCTCCAGCTCACTGTCCGTTGCTGGAATTTCAACAGACATTCTTGGAAGACAAGTGTTTAAAACAACTGGTGGGGTGTCTGGGTTCAGTTAACATGTTCACAATTGTTTGAAACAGGAACACTTTAAAATCAGCCAGACAAATTGAACAAACATTGGATTTCATATCAGGATTAATACAAATGCGAGAAATGTCACAAGATGGCACAATAGTTAGCACTGTGCCATCACAGCTCCAGGGTTCCAGGTTCGCTTCCCGGCTTGGGTCACTGTCTGTGCGGAGTCTGCACGTTCTCCCCGTGTCTGCGTGAGTTTCCTCCGGGTGCTCCAGTTTCCTCCCACAGTCCAAAGATGTGCAGGTTAGGTGGATTGGCCATGTTACATTTACCCTTAGTGACCAAAAGGTTTAGGAGGGGTTACTGCGTTACGGGGAAAGGGTGCTTAAGTGGGATGGTCTTTCCAGGGGTTGGTGCAGACTTGATGGGCCAAATGGCCTCCTTCAGCACTGTAAATTTCTCTGTTTCTACCTATTAGAATACTGTACTGTTCTGGGTTTAAAGAAATGTCAGATGTTGGGTGATATCTGTTTCTGTTGGAACAGTTCAATGGAAAACAGAGATATCGAGATATTTCACTTCACACAATAGATATCAAACATTTTCAACGCACAGCTAAACTATTCCTGCCTTTAATCTATTCCAACGATATAATCGTGAGAGAGAGAGAGAGTTCCATAGAATGAAGCGAGTACTCAACACCACAATACATTATTTCAAAATAGAATCACCTTATTTCAGTCAAGTACCTGACCCAATACAATCCGACTCGTATAGGTAGTCCTAGTAATAGATGGATAATTGGATCAAATATCACACTCTGGTGAGAGACCCACATTCAGTACAATTCTACACTGACAGATACTTCCAACAATCCTTGTTCACTCTCTCATATTCCACTGCGGTTAGAGACCCTCATTCAGTGTGATTTCATTCTGACTCCCATTAAATCCTCCTTCAGAGAGATTGTATTCACTGAGATCCAATCCAACATTATACAAGATTCCACTGAATGTAATAACTGTATTGATCGGAGTTACAAACAGAGGTTTATTGTTAGATGAATAATGAGTTGGAAACCATAGACATTTGCCTTATCCTTGATCAGTTGACTGTAGAATAGTGAGCACGAGATCAGCATTACACTTTTTCAATCTGTTTAATATCACGGAGCCACTCACACACAAATTAGGACAACAATGGAGATCATAACTTACCGTTAACGCCAACAATTGTTAGAATTGGGTAGAATATTTTCTCAGATGTATCAATTGGAAGAACCATATTCAATGTGAAGTCACCTGCTCCTTCGTGCTGTTGACAGTCTCTCTGTCTTAAACTCTGAAGTCATATATTTCCAAAGCCTTTAATTTATACCATGAGGGACTACCTCAGGGATATTGAGGTTGCAACATCGTTTAACTTATTGAATTAATATAGAGGAGCAAACAGATTACGACATTGAGTTCAGTGAAAGGAAATATTACTTTTGGAGTGAATGACCTCTTTCCAAACACTGGACTAGGTTCATCACATTGATCAACAAATAATAACAGAAAGGAGGGTGTCCACTCATACACCAACAGTCCCCTCTCCAGATCTCAGATTGTTTCAGTGATATTCGTCACTCGACTGTGACCACTGGGTGCTTCAGTTCCAATTGTCAGTGTGTTTCTCTGGGTGGTCCCACTGCACTCTGGGGTGTAGCTTCTTCTTTAACTGTGACATAAACATAGAACTTACAGTGCAGAGGGTGGCCATTGGACCCATCGAATCTGCACTGGCCCTTGGAATGAGCATCCTAACTAAGCCCACACCCTCACCCTGTCCCCAGTAACCCCACCAAACGTAAGGGCAATTTACCATGGCCAATCTACCTAACCTACACATGTTTGGACTGTGGGAGGAAACCGGAGCACCCAGAGGAAACCCACGCAGACACTGGGAGAACGGGTAGACTGCGCAAAGGCAATGAGCCAAGTCGGGAATTGTACCTCGGACCCTGGAGCTGTGACGCAAATGTGCTAGCCATTGTGCTACCATGACCATTCAATGATTCAGCTGCAATTTCCAGCGTGCTTCTCTGAGTGGTTCTAGTGCACTCAGGAATGCCGCTAGATGTAAGAAGTCTTAAAACACCAGGGTAAAGTCCTGATGTGGAGATGCCGGCTTTGGACTGGGGTGAGAACAGTAAGAAGTCTTACAACACCAGGTTAATGCCCAATAGGTTTGTTTTGAATCACTAGCTTTCGGAGCACCTGAGGAAGGAGCAGTGCTCCGAAAGCTAGTGATTCGAAACAAACCTGTTTGACTTTAACCTGGGGTTGTAAGACTTCTTACTGAGGTTAAAGTCCAACAGGTTTGTTTCGAATCACTAGTTTTCTGAGCACTGCTCCTTCCTCCGGCGGCATCTCCATATCATCACTAACTGTGACCATTCAGTGAATCAGTCCCAATACTCAGTGTGTTTTTCTGGGTGGTTCCATTACACTCTGGGGTTAGCTGCACCTTTAACTGTGACCACCCAGTGATTCAGTTTCAATTGTTATTTTGTTTCTCCGGATGGGTTTCGACTGCACTCTTGGTGTAGGTGCACTTTAACTGTGACGGTTCTGTTCCAATTGTTAGTGTGTTTCCAACGTTGTTCCACTGCAAACTGAGGTCTTGCTGCCTCTTTAACTGCAACCATTCAGTGATTCAATTCCAATTGTTAATTTGTTTATCTGGGTAGGTCTACTGCACTGTGGGCTGCAGCAGCCTCTCTAACTTCGAACAATTCCTTTATTTGATTATAGTGTGTTCATAAAGTGCGCATTCCAGTGAATTAAATATCCAAACTGTTTAAACGCCAAAGAAAATTATTGCAACAGTAAATTTAATGCAGCTCCTCAAACCGAGACAATGAATTGCAACATTGGAACACATCAGAAGAGTGAGAGCCTGCAGCTGATGCAAAAAACAACACGTTGTCGAGCAGCAAAAGCAAATCAAGCGATGAAAACTAATACAGCGCCTCGAACGGATGCTGCCCCTCCAGCTGACAACACACTAAAACTATGATGTGCTGGCACAAGAAAGGGCGTACCAACCTCCCCGAACAGGCGCCGGAATGTGGCGACTAGGGGCTTTTCACAGTAACTTCATTTGAAGCCTACTTGTGACAATAAGCGATTTTCATTATTTTTCATTTCAGATAAATGTCATTAGAGAAAGAGAGAGTGGAATATGAAGAGGGCGAAAGAGAAAGTGGGTGGAGTAACAGAGCATGAGAGAAAAGATGGTGAGAGAGAAAGAGTGTGAGGAGAAAGATGATGAGAGAGCAATAACAAGGTAAAGAGAGAGTGTGAGAGGAAGAGGACAAGAGAGAATGAGGGTAAGGGCGTAAAGGGGTGGTAAAGAAATAGGGCGAGAGATAGAGAAATTGAGAGAGAATGAGGCTGAGACCGAAAGGGGATGAGCGCGAAAGAGAATGAGAGAGTAAGAGCGTGAGAGAAAGTGAGTGAGAGACAAAGAGGGTGGGGGAGAAAGAGGGGAAAGAGGATGGAGAAATAAAGAGTAAAACGACAGAAGGAGTTTCATTTTTTCTCTCTCTCTCTTTCTGTACCTATCTATCTACCCTATCCATTTATCTATCATCTATTTATCTATCTATCTATCTGTCCACCTATCTATCTATCTGTCTGTCTGTCTGTCTATCTACCTATCTATCATCTATTTCTCTCTCTCGCTCTCTCTCTCCCAGTCATAGTAGCTTTGTGATTGGAAAATCATGTGTCACGAATTTGATTCAGTATTTTGAAGGGGTAACCAAGAAGGTAGATGAGGGCAGTGCATTCGACGTTATCTGTATGGATTTTAGCAAGGCCTTTAACAAGATACTGTATGGTAGGTTGTTGCAAAAGTTTAAATCGCACGGTATCCAGTGTGGGGTAGCCAATAGGGTGAAACGCTTGGCTTGACGATAGAAGACAAAGGGTGGTTGTAGAGGGTTGTTTTTCAAACTGGATGTCTGTAACCAGCGGTGTGCCTCATGCATCAGTGCTGGGCCTGCTGTTATTTGCTTGTTTTATTAAGTATTTGGATCAGTGCTGGGTCTACTGTTATTTGTTTGTTTTATTAAGTATTTGGATGAGGATTTAGGACGCATGGTTCGTAGGTTTTCAGATGACATTAATATTGGTGGCATAGTGGAGAGTGAAGAAGGTTATCTAGTATTGTAAAGTGGTATAGATCAATGGGCCAGTGGGCCAATGAATGGCAGATGGAGTTTAATTTAGAAATATGTGAAGTGATGCATTTTGGTTGATCGAATCGGGGCGGGATCTACTCAGTTAATGATAGAGTGCCTTGAAGAAGACATGAAAGACAAATTCAGGAACCACGGTTCAGAAGGGTCCACTATGCGTCACTTTACAAGACATTTCTTGGAATGAGGCTGATGCGTGTTGAGAGATGATCCGGTTCATCAAATTTATACATTTTGTGTCCAGTTTTTGCATTTTCATCGCGGTTCGAAGGCCGTTGTTTAATATCGCGGGGTGCAGGTCATCTGTATCGGCGAATCTGTTCCTAACCAGTAGCTGCGAGTCACTGTCCGATCCTGCTTGATTGTCTTATTATTCACGAGTTGGTTGAGTTGACCGTTGGAGAAATCTCTTTGAATTGTATCGTTTTTGCGAATGCATATCGTGTGCGACAAATGGCGCATGTTGAAGGCAGCGTTTTTCTTTTACAGGGGCAAATGTGGGAAATGAAGAAGGTAATGTGTCCGTTTCGCTGACCCACGCATTGCACAGAAATATTGGGGCGGGCGGTTTTGATGAGCGGTCTCAATTCCGCACTGTTGATTGCATCTCTGGGCGGTGTGCCTTGGCGGATTCGACAGCCGATGTACCAATTCTAAAAAATCATTCCCAATTTTTCTCTGATCAGGTACAAACTCTCCCCGTCGGGGAATTGAACCCCGGTTTCGCGCGTGACAAGCGGGGATACGAACCACTATACTAACGAGGAAATTAGGTTTGATGAGCCACGCTTGGCCAACTGAGGGTTTCTGCACCTCTGAAATCACTCCATTGACTGAAGATGCTCGATTTGTCTGTGAAATCAGTAAAATAAAGGCAACTCAATACCATGTGGAAAGGAAGATCGTCCCATGTTAATTTTGGAAGACTGGATGCAGGATCACCCAAACTCTTCCGCGTGTATTGAGCTGTAAATATTGAGGCGGGTGTTCACTTCAGACCCTGACATCTGCAGGCGGGCTAATGGCAGCAATATTCACGCGATCAGTTCCAGTGGCATGAGATTCCGCAGAAATTTGATCGGAAATTATATTTGGCTCCATGTAAATTAAAAACTATTTCAATTAACCAGTTGCCTAAAGAGGGCCACAACTTATATAGTCTGCAAGCAACATTATACATCAGACTTTTGTGCAAATCAGGAGATGTGTATTTTTGCTTTTCCCAGAAAACACATTGAATTTAACTGTCTTGTTCACCATTACGACACAGTATGAAGAGAGGTGGGATCGGCAGGTTCCAAAATCACGAATCACGTCGACGGTGGTTACATTCGTGTCAGAAGTGTGTCGGCCAAGGGCACAGTGTTTGCGGGACTGGGTCTGCGTGGGGCAATTATGATATTCAGTACACTGTCAATGAGATTTCGCCTCCCTTTACTTCGTAATAATAGACAGAGTAGTGAAGCAAAGAAGACATGAAAGACAAATTCAGGAACCACGGTTCAGAAGGGTCCACTATGCGTCACTTTACAAGATATTTCTTGGAATGAGGCTGATGCGTGTTGAGAGATGATCCGGTTCATCAAATTTATACATTTTGTGTCCAGTTTTTGCATTTTCATCGCGGTTCGAAGGCCGTTGTTTAATATCGCGGGGTGCAGGTCATCTGTATCGGCGAATCTGTTCCTAACCAGTAGCTGCGATTCACTGTCCGATCCTGCCTGAGTTGGTTGAGTTGAGCGTTGGAGAAATCTCTTTGAATTGTATCGTTTTTGCGAGTGCATATCGTGTGCGACAAATGGCGCATGTTGAAGGCAGCGTTTTTCTTTTACTGGGGCAAATGAGGGAAATTAAGAAGGTAATGTGTCCGTTTCGCTGACCCACGCATTGCACAGAAATATTGGTGCGGGCGGTTTTGATGAGCGGTCTCAATTCCGCACTGTTGATTGCATCTCTGGGGCGGTGTGCCTTGGCGGATTCGACAGCCGATGTACCAATTCTAAAAAAAAATGACCAATTTATTTTTTGCAAAGAACAAACTCTCCTCCTCGGGGAATTGAACCCCGGTCTCCCACGTGACAGGTGGGGATACTAACCACTATACTAACGAGGAACTTTGAGCTTGTGAGCCCCGCTTGGCCAACTCAGGGTTTCTGCGCCTCTGAAATCACTCCATTTCCTGAAGAAGCTCGATTTGTCTGTGAAATCAGTAAAATCGCGTCAGCTCAATACCATGTGGAAAGGAAGATCGTCCCATGTTAATTTTGGAAGACTGGATGCAGGATCACCCAAACTCTTCCGCGTGTATTGAGCTGTACATATTGAGGCGGTTCTTCACTTCAGACCCTGACATCTGCAGGCGGGCTAATGGCAGCAATATTCACGCGATCAGTTCCAGTGGCATGAGATTCCGCAAAAATTAGATCGGAAATTATGTTTGGCTCCATGTAAAGTAAAAACGATTTCAATTAACCAGTTGCCTAAACAGGGCCACTACTTATATAGTCAGCAAGCAACATTATACATCAGACTTTTGTGCAAATGAGGAGATGTGTATTTTTGCTTTTCCCAGAAAACACATTGAATTAAACTGTCTTGTTCACCATCACGATACAGTATGAAGAGAGATGGGATCGGCAGGCTCCAAAATCACGAATCACGTCGACGCTGGTTACATTCGTGTCAGAAGTGTGTCGGCCCAGGGCACAGTGTCTGAGGGACTGGGTCTGCGTGGGGCAATTATGATATTCAGTACACTGTCAATGAGATTTTGTTCCCCTTTACTTCGTAATAATAGACAGAGTAGTGAAGCAAAGAAGACATGAAAGACAAATTCAGGAACCACGGTTCAGAAGGGTCCACTATGCGTCACTTTACAAGACATTTCTTGGAATGAGGCTGATGCGTGTTGGGAGATGATCCGGTTCATCAAATTTATACATTTTGTGTCCAGTTTTTGCATTTTCATCGCGGTTCGAAGGCCGTTGTTTAATATCGCGGGGTGCAGGTCATCTGTATCGGCGAATCTGTTCCTAACCATGAGCTGCGAGTCACTGTCCGTTCCTGCTTGATTGTCTTATTATTCATGAGTTGGTTGAGTTGACCGTTGGAGAAATCTCTTTGAATTGTATCGTTTTTGCGAGTGCATATCGTGTGCGACAAATGGCGCATGTTGAAGGCAGCGTTTTTCTTTTACGGGGCAAATATGGGAAATGAAGAAGGTAATGTGTCTGTTTCGCTGACCCACGCATTGCACAGAAATATTGGTGCGGGCGGTTTTGATGAGCGGTCTCAATTCCGCCCTATTGATTGCATCTCTGGGGCGGTGTGCCTTGGCGGATTCGACAGCCGATGTACCAATTCTAAAAAATCAATCCCAATTTTTTTCTGGTAAGGTACAAACTCTCCCCGTCGGGGAATTGAACCCCTGTCTCCCGCGTGACAGGCGGGGATACTAACTACTATACTAACGAGGAACTTCGGTTCGGCGAGACACGCTTGGCCAACTGAGGGTTTCTGCGCCTCTGAAATCACTCCATTTACTGAAGATGCTCGATTTGTCTGTGAAATCAGTAAAATCGCGGCAACTCAATACCATGTGGAAAGGAAGATCGTACCATGTTAATTTTGGAAGACTGGATGGAGGATCACCCAAACACTTCCGCGTGTATTGATCTGTAAATATTGAGGCGGTTGTTCACTTCAGACCCTGACATCTGCAGGCGGGCTAATGGCAGCAATATTCACGCGATCAGTTCCAGTGGCATGAGATTCCGCAAAAATTAGATCGGAAATAATGTTTGGCTCCATGTAAAGTAAAAACAATTTCAATTAACCAGTTGCCTAAACAGGGCCACTACTTATATAGTCAGCAAGCAACATTATACATCAGACTTTTGTGCAAATCAGGAGATGTGTATTTTTGCTTTTCCCAGAAAAAACATTGAATTAAACTGTCTTGTTCACCATCACGACACAGTATGAAGAGAGATGGGATCGGCAGGTTCCAAAATCACGAATCACGTCGACGTTGGTTACATTCGTGTCAGAAATGTGTCGGCCCAGGGCGCAGTGTCTGAGGGACTGGGTCTGCGTGGGGCAATTATGATATTCAGTACACTGTCAATGAGATTTTGTTCCCCTTTACTTCGTAATAATAGACAGAGTAGTGAAGCAAAGAAGACATGAAAGACAAATTCAGGAACCACGGTTCAGAAGGGTCCACTATGCGTCACTTTACAAGACATTTCTTGGAATGAGGCTGATGCGTGTTGGGAGATGATCCGGTTCATCAGATTTATACATTTTCTGTCCAGTTTTTGCATTTTCATCGCGGTTCGAAGGCCGTTGTTTAATATCGCGGGGTGCAGGTCATTTGTATCGGTGAATCTGTTCCTAACCAGTAGCTGCGAGTCACTGTCCGATCCTGCCTGAGTTGGTTGAGTTGACCGTTGGAGAAATCTCTTTGAATTGTATCGTTTTTGCGAGTGCATATCGTGTGCGACAAATGGCGCACGTTGAAGGCAGCGTTTTTCTTTTACAGGGGCAAATGTGGGAAATGAAGAAGGTATGTGTCCGGTTCGCTGACCCACGCATTGCACAGAAATATTGGTGCGGGCGGTTTTGATGAGCGGTCTCAATTCCGCACTGTTGATTGCATCTCTGGGGCGGTGTGCCTTGGCGGATTCGACAGCCGATGTACCAATTGTAAAAAATCATTCCCAATTTTTTTCTGGTCAGGTACAAACTCTCCCCGTCGGGGAATTGAACCCCGGTCTCCCGCGTGACAGGCGGGGATACTAACCACTATACTAACGAGGAACTTCGATTTGGCGAGCCACGCTTGGCCAACTGAGGGTTTCTGCGCCTCTGAAATCACTCCATTTACTGAAGATGCTCGATTTGTCTGTGAAATCAGTAAAATCGCGGCAACTCAATACCATGTGGAAAGGAAGATCGTCCCATGTTAATTTTGGAAGACTGGATGCAGGATCACCCAAACACTTCCACGTGTATTGAGCTGTAAATATTGAGGCGGTTGTTCACTTCAGACCCTGACATCTGCAGGTGGGCTAATGGCAGCAATATTCACGCGATCAGTTCCAGTGGCATGAGATTCCGCAAAAATTAGATCGGAAATTATGTTTGGCTCCATGTAAAGTAAAAACGATTTCAATTAACCAGTTGCCGAAACAGGGCCACTGCTTATATAGTCAGCAAGCAACATTATACATCAGACTTCAGTGCAAATCAGGAGATGTGTATTTTTGCTTTTCCCAGAAAACACATTGAATTAAACTGTCTTGTTCACCATCAAGACACAGTATGAAGAGAGATGGGATCGGCAGGTTCCAAAATCACGAATCACATCGACGATGGTTACATTCGTGTCAGAAGTGTGTCGGCCCAGGGCACAGTGTCTGAGGGACTGGGTCTGCGTGGGGCAATTATGATATTCAGTACACTGTCAATGAGATTTCGTTCCCCTTTACTTCGTAATAATAGGCAGAGTAGTGAAGCAAAGAAGACATGAAAGACAAATTCAGGAACCACGGTTCAGAAGGGTCCACTATGCGTCACTTTACAAGACATTTCTTGGAATGAGGCTGATGCGTGTTGAGAGATGATCCGGTTCATCAAATTTATACATTTTGTGTCCAGTTTTTGCATTTTCATCGCGGTTCGAAGGCCGTTGTTTAATATCGCGGGGTGCAGGTCATCTGTATCGGCGAATCTGTTCCTAACCAGTAGCTGCGAGTCACTGTCCGATCCTGCCTGAGTTGGTTGAGTTGACCGTTGGAGAAATCTCTTTGAATTGTATCGTTTTTGCGAGTGCATATCGTGTGCGACAAATGGCGCATGTTGAAGGCAGCGTTTTTCTTTTACAGGGGCAAATATGGGAAATGAAGAAGGTAATGTGTCCGTTTCGCTGACCCACGCATTGCACAGAAATATTGGTGTGGGCGGTTTTGATGAGCAGTCTCAATTCCGCACTGTTGATTGCATCTCTGGGGCGTTGTGCCTTGGCGGATTTGACAGCCGATGTACCAATTCTAAAAAACGATTCCCAATTTTTTTCTGGTAAAGTACAAACTCTCCCCGTCGGGGAATTGAACCCCGGTCTCCCACGTGACAGGCTGGGATACTAACGACTATACTAACGGGGAACTTCGATTTTGTGAGCCACGCTTGGCCAACTGAGGGTTTCTGCGCCTCTGAAATCACTCCATTCACTGAAGATGCTCGATTTGTCTGTGAAATCAGTAAAATCGCGGCAACTCAATACCATGTGGAAAGGAAGATCGTCCCATGTTAATTTTGGAAGACTGGATGCAGGATCACCCAAACACTTCCACGTGTATTGAGCTGTAAATATTGAGGCTGTTGTTCACTTCAGACCCTGACATCTGCAGGCGGGCTAATGGCAGCAATATTGACGCGATCAGTTCCAGTGGCATGAGATTCCGCAAAAATTATATCGGAAATTATGTTTGGCTCCATGTAAAGTAAAAACAATTTCAAATAACCAGTTGCCTAAACAGGGCTACTACTTATATAGTCAGCTAGCAACATTATACATCAGACTTTTGTACAAATCAGGAGATGTGTATTTTTGCTTTTCCCAGAAAACACATTGAATTAAACTGTCTTGTTCACCACCACGACACAGTATGAAGAGAGATGGGATCGGCAGGGTCCAAAATCACGAATCACGTCGACGCTGGTTACATTTGTGTCAGAAGTGTGTCGGCCCAGGGCACAGTGTCTGAGGGACTGGGTCTGCGTGGGGCAATTATGATATTCAGTACACTGTCAATGAGATTTCGTCGCCCTTTACTTCGTAATAATAGTCAGAGTAGTGAAGCAAAGAAAACATGAAAGACAAATTCAGGAACCACGGTTCAGAAGGGTCCACTATGCGTCACTTTACAAGACATTTCTTGGAATGAGGCTGATGCGTGTTGAGAGATGATCCGGTTCATCAAATTTAGACATTTTGCGTACAGTTTTTGCATTTTCATCGCGGTTCGAAGGCCGTTGTTTAATATCGCGGGGTGCAGGTCATCTGTATCGGCGAATCTGTTCCTAACCAGGAGCTGCGAGTCACTGTCCGATCCTGCTTGATTGTCTTATTATTCACGAGTTGGTTGAGTTGACCGTTGGAGAAATCTCTTTGAATTGTATCGTTTTTGCGAGTGCATATCGTGTGCGACAAATGGCGCATGTTGAAGGCAGCGTTTTTCTTTTACAGGGGCAAATATGGGAAATGAAGAAGGTAATGTGTCTGTTTCGCTAACGCACGCATTGCACAGAAATATTGGTGCGGGCGGTTTTGATGAGCGGTCTCAATTCCGCCCTGTTGATTGCATCTCTGGGACGGTGTGCCTTGGCGGATTCGACAGCCGATGTACCAATTCTAAAAAATCATTCCCAATTTTTTTCTGGTAAGGTACAGACTCTCCCCGTCAGGGAATTGAACCCCAGTCTCCCGCGTGACGGGAGGGGATACTAACCACTATACTAACAAGGAACTTCGGTTTAATGCGACACGCTTGGCCAACTGAGGGTTTCTGCGCCTCTGATATCACTCCATTTACTGAAGATGCTCGATTTGTCTGTGAAATCAGTAAAATCGCGGCAACTCAATACCATGTGGAAAGGAAGATCGTCCCATGTTAATTTTGGAAGACTGGATGCAGGATCACCCAAACACTTCCACGTGTATTGAGCTGTAAATATTGAGGCAGTTCTTCACTTCAGACCCTGACATCTGCAGGCGGGCTAATGCCAGCAATATTCACGCGATCAGTTCCAGTGGCATGAGATTCCGCAAAAATTAGATCGGAAATTATGTTTGGCTCCATGTAAAGTAAAAACGATTTCAATTAACCAGTTGCCTAAACATTGCCACTACTTATATAGTCAACAAGCAACATTATACATCAGACTTTTGTGCAAATCAGGAGATGTGTATTTTTGCTTTTCCCAGAAAACACATTGAATTAAACTGTCTTGTTCACCATCACGACACAGTATGAAGAGAGATGGGATCGGCAGGTTCCAAAATCACGAATCACGTTGACGCTGGTTACATTCGTTTCATAAGTGTGTCGGCCAAGCGCACAGTGTCTGAGGGACTGGGTCTGCGTGGGGCAATTATGATATTCAGTACACTGTCAATGAGATTTCGTTCCCCTTTACTTCGTAATAATAGACAGAGTAGTGAAGCAAAGAAGACATGAAAGACAAATTCAGGAACCACGGTTCAGAAGGGTCCACTATGCGTCACTTTACAAGACATTGCTTGGAATGAGGCTGATGCGTGTTGGGAGATGATCCGGTTCATCAAATTTATACATTTTGTGTCCAGTTTTTGCATTTTCATCGCGGTTCGAAGGCCGTTGTTTAATATCGCGGGGTGCAGGTCATCTGTATCGGCGAATCTGTTCCCAACCAGTAGCTGCGAGTCACTGTCCGATCCTGCTTGATTGTCTTATTATTCACGAGTTGGTTGAGTTGACCGTTGGAGAAATCTCTTTGAATTGTATCGTTTTTGCGAGTGCATATCGTGTGCGACAAATGGCGCATGTTGAAGGCAGCGTTTTTCTTTTACAGGGGCAAATATGGGAAATGAAGAAGGTAATGTGTCCGTTTCGCTGACCCACGCATTGCACAGAAATATTGGTGTGTGCGGTTTTGATGAGCAGTCTCAATTCCGCACTGTTGATTGCATCTCTGGGGCGGTGTGCCTTGGCGGATTCGACAGCCGATGTACCAATTCTAAAAAACGATTGCCAATTTTTTTCTGGTAAGCTACAAACTCTCGCCGTCGGGGAATTGAACCCCGGTCTCCCACGTGACAGACGGGGTTACTAACCACTATACTAACGGGGAAGTTCAATTTGGCACGCCACGCTTGGCCAACTGAGGGTTTCTGCGCCTCTGAAATCACTCCATTTACTGAAGATGCTCGATTTGTCTGTGAAATCAGTAAAATCGCGGCAACTCAATACCATGTGGAAAGGAAGATCGTCCCATGTTAATTTTGGAAGACTGGATGCAGGATCACCCAAACACTTCCACGTGTATTGAGCTGTAAATATTGAGGCTGTTGTTCACTTCAGACCCTGACATCTGCAGGTGGGCTAATGCCAGCAATATTCACGTGATCAGTTGCAGTGGCACGAGATTCCGCAAAAATTAGATCGGAAATTATGTTTGGCTCCATGTAAAGTAAAAACAACTTCAATTAACCAGTTGCCTAAACAGGGCCACTACTTATATAGTCAGCAAGCAACATTATACATCAGACTTTTGTGCAAATCAGGAGATGTGTATTTTTGCTTTTCCCAGAAAACACATTGAATTAAACTGTCTTGTTCACCATCACGACACAGTATGAAGAGAGATGGGATCGGCAGGTTCCAAAATCACGAATCACGTCGACGCTGGTTACATTCGTGTCAGAAGTGTGTCGGCCAAGGGCACAGTGTCTGAGGGACTGGGTCTGCGTGGGGCAATTATGATATTCAGTACACTGTCAATGAGATTTCGTTCCCCTTTACTTCGTAATAATAGACAGAGTAGTGAAGCAAAGAAGACATGAAAGACAAATTCAGGAACCACGGTTCAGAAGGGTCCACTATGCGTCACTTTACAAGACATTTCTTGGAATGAGGCTGATGCGTGTTGAGAGATGATCCGGTTCATCAAATTTAGACATTTTGCGTACAGTTTTTGCATTTTCATCGCGGTTCGAAGGCCGTTGTTTAATATCGCGGGGTGCAGGTCATCTGTATCGGCGAATCTGTTCCTAACCAGTAGCTGCGAGTCACTGTCCGATCCTGCTTGATTGTCTTATTATTCACGAGTTGGTTGAGTTGACCGTTGGAGAAATCTCTTTGAATTGTATCGTTTTTGCGAGTGCATATCGTGTGCGACAAATGGCGCATGTTGAAGGCAGCGTTTTTCTTTTACAGGGGCAAATATGGGAAATGAAGAAGGTAATGTGTCCGTTTCGCTGACCCACGCATTGCACAGAAATATTGGTGCGGGCGGTTTTGATGAGCGGTCTCAATTCAGCACTGTTGACTGCATCTCTGGGGCGGTGTGTCTTGGCGGATTCGACAGCCGATGTACCAATTCTAAAAATTCGTTCACAATTTTTTTCTGGTAAGGTACAAGCTCTGCCCATCGGGGAATTGAACCCCGGTCTCCCGCGGGACAGGCGGGGATACTAACCACTATACTAACGAGGAACTTCAGTTTGGCGAGACACGCTTGGCCAACTGAGGGTTTCTGCGCCTCTGAAATCACTCCATTTACTGAAGATGCTCGATTTGTCTGTGAAATCAGTAAAATCGCGGCAACTCAATACCATGTGGAAAGGAAGATCGTCCCATGTTAATTTTGGAAGACTGGATGCAGGATCACCCAAACACTTCCGCGTGTATTGAGCTGTAAATATTGAGGCGGTTCTTCACTTCAGACCCTCACATCTGCAGGCGGGCTAATGGCAGCAATATTCACGCGATCAGTTCCAGTGGCATGAGATTCCGCAAAAATTAGATCGGAAATTATGTTTGGCTCCATGTAAAGTAAGAACGATTTCAATTAACCAGTTCCCTAAACAGGGCCACTACTTATATAGTCAGCAAGCAACATTATACATCAGACTTTTGTGCAAATCAGGAGATGTGTCTTTTTGCTTTTCCCAGAAAACACATTGAATTAAACTGTCTTGTTCACCAGCAAGACACAGTATGAAGAGAGATGGGATCGGCAGGTTCCAAAATCACGAATCACGTCGACGCTGGTTACATTCGTGTCAGAAGTGTGTCGGCCCAGGGCACAGTGTCTGAGGGACTGGGTCTGCGTGGGGCAATTATGATATTCAGTACACTGTCAATGAGATTTCGTTCCCCTTTACTTCGTAATAATAGACAGAGTAGTGAAGCAAAGAAGACATGAAAGACAAATCCAGGAACCACGGTTCAGAAGGGTCCACTATGCGTCACTTTACAAGACATTTCTTGGAATGAGGCTGATGCGTGTTGAGAGATGATCCGGTTCATCAAATTTATACATTTTGTGTCCAGTTTTTGCATTTTCATCGTAGTTCGAAGGCCGTTGTTTAATATCGCGGGGTGCAGGTCATCTGTATCGGCGAATCTGTTCCTAACCAGTAGCTGCGAGTCACTGTCCGATCCTGCTTGATTGTCTTATTATTCACGAGTTGGTTGAGTTGACCGTTGGAGAAATCTCTTTGAATTGTATCGTTTTTGCGAGTGCATATCGTGTGCGAAAAATGGCGCATGTTGTAGGCAGCGTTTTTCTTTTAAGGGGCAAATGTGGGAAATGAAGAAGGTATGTGTCCGTTTCGCTGACCCACGCATTGCACAGAAATATTGGTGTGGCCGGTTTTGATGAGCGGTCTCAATTCCGCACTGTTGATTGCATCTCTGGGGCGGTGTGTCTTGGCGGATTCGACAGCCGATGTACCTATTCTAAAAAATCATTCCCAATATTTTTCTGGTAAGGTACAAACTCTCCCTGTCGGGGAATTGAACCCCGGTCTCCCGCGCGACAGGTGGGGATACTAACCACTATACTAACGAGGAACTTCGGTTTGGCGAGACACGCTTGGCCAACTGAGGGTTTCTGCGCCTCTGAAATCACTCCATTTACTGAAGATGCTCGATTTGTCTGTGAAATCAGTAAAATCGCGGCAACTCAATACCATGTGGAAAGGAAGATCGTCCCATGTTAATTTTGGAAGACTGAATGCAAGATCACCCAAACACTTCCGCGTGTATTGAGCTGTAAATATTGAGGCGGTTGTTCACTTCAGACCCTGACATCTGCAGGCGGGCTAATGGCAGCAATATTCACGCGATCAGTTCCACTGGCATGTGATTCCGCAAAAATTATATCAGAAATTATGTTTGGCTCCATGTAAAGTAAAAACAATTTAAATTAACCAGTTGCCTAAACAGGGCCACTACTTATATAGTCAGCAAGCAACATTAGACTTTAGTGCAAATCAGGAGATGCGTATTTTTGCTTTTCCCAGAAAACACATTGAATTAAACTGTCTTGTTCACCACCACGACACAGTATGAAGAGAGATGGGATCGGCAGGCTCCAATATCACGAATCACGTCGACGCTGGTTACATTCGTGTCAGAAGTGTGTCGGCCCAGGGCACAGTGTCTGAGGGGCTGGGTCTGCGTGGGGCAATTATGATATTCAGTACACTGTCAATGAGATTTCGTTCCCCTTTACTTCGTAATAATAGACAGAGCAGTGAAGCAAAGAAGACATGAAAGACAAATTCAGGAACCACGGTTCAGAAGGGTCCACTATGCGTCACTTTACAAGACATTTCTTGGAATGAGGCTGATGCGTGTTGAGAGATGATCCGGTTCATCAGATTTATACATTTTTTGTCCAGTTTCTGCATTTTCATCGCGGTTCGAAGGCCGCTGTTTTATATCGCGGGGTGCAGGTCATCTGTATCGGCGAATCTGTTCCTAACCAGTAGCTGCGAATCACTGTCCGATCCTGCCTGAGTTGGTTGAGTTGACCGTTGTTGAAATCTCTTTGAATTGTATCGTTTTTGCGTGTGCATATCGTGTGTGACAAATGGCGCATGTTGAAGTCAGCGTTTTTCTTTTACAGGGGCAAATGTGGGAAATGAAGAAGGTATGTGTCCGGTTCGCTGACCCACGCATTGCACAGAAATATTGGTGCGGGCGGTTTTGATGAGCAGTCTCAATTCCGCCCTGTTGATTGCATCTCTGGGGCGGTGTGCCTTGGCGGATTCGACAGCCGATGTTCCAATTCTAAAAAATAATTCGCAATTTTTTTCTGGGAAGGTACAAACTCTCCCAGTCGGGAATTTGAACCCCGGTCTCCCACGTGACAGGCAGGGATACTAACCACTATACTAACGAGTAAATGCTATTTTGTGAGCCCCGCTTGGCCAACTGAGGGTTTCTGTGCCTCTGAAATCACTCCATTTACAGAAGATGCTCGATTTGTCTGTGAAATCAGTACAATCGCGGCAACTCAATACCATGTGGAAATGAAGACCGTCCCATGTTAACTTTGGAAGACTGGATGCAGGATCACCCAATCTCTTCCACGTGTATTAAGCTGTAAATATTGAGGCGGTTGTTCACTTCAGACCCTGAAATCTGCAGGCGGGCTCATGGCAGAAATATTCACGCGATTAGTTCCAGTGGCATGAGATTCCGCAGAAATTAGATCGGAAATTATATTTGGCTCCATGTAAAGTAAAAACGATTTCAATTAACCCGTTGCCTAAACAGGGCCACTACTTATATAGTCAGCAAGCAACATTATACATCAGACTTTTGTGCAAATCAGGAGATGCGTATTTTTGCTTTTCCCAGCAAACACATTGAATTAAACTGTCTTGTTCACCATCAGGACACAGTATGAAGAGAGGTGGGATCGGCAGGTTCCAAAATCACGAATCACGTCGACGCTGGTTACATTCGTGTCAGAAGTGTGTCGGCCCAGGGCACAGTGTCTGCGGGACTGGGTCTGCGTGGGGCAATTATGATATTCAGTACACTGTCAATGAGCTTTCTTTCCCCTTTTGCTACCCTCTTGCTATTTATGTACGTGTAAAAAGCCTTGGGATTTTCCTTCACCCTACTTTCCAATGACGTATCATGACCCCTTCTAGCCCTCCTGACTCCTTGCTTAAGTTCCTTCCTACTTTCCTTATATTCCACACAGGCTTCATCTGTTCCCAGCCTTTTAGCCCTGACAAATGCCTCCTTTTTCTTTTTGACGAGGCCTACAATATCTCTCGTTAACCAACATTCCCGAAAATTGCCGTATATATCCTTCATCCTCACAGGAACATGCCGGTCCTGAATTCCTTTCAACTGACACTTGAAAGCCTCCCACATGTCAGATGTTGATTTGCCCTCAAACATCTGCCCCCAATCTAGGTTCTTCAGTTCCCGCCTAATATTGTTATAATTAGCCTTCCTCCTATTTAGCACATTCATCCTAGGACCACTCTTATCCTTGTCCACCAGTACTTTAAAACTTACTGAATTGTGGTCACTGTTACCGAAATGCTCCCCTACTGAAACATCTACCACCTGGCCGGGCTCATTCCCCAATACCAGGTCCAGTACCGTCCCTTCCCTAGTTGGACTGTCTACATATTGTTTTAAGAAGTCTTCCTGGATGCTCCTTACAAACTCCGCCCCGTCTAGGCCCCTGGCACTAAGTGAGTCCCAGTCAATATTGGTGAAGTTGAAGTCTCCCATCACCACACCCCTGTTGTTTTTACTCTTTTCCAAAATCTGTCTACCTATCTGCTCCTCTATCTCCCGCTGGCTGTTGGGATGCCTGTAGGAACCCCCCCAACATTGTAACTGCACCCTTCTTATTCCTGATCTCTACCCATATAGCCTCACTGCCCTCTGAGGTGTCCTCCCGCAGTACAGCTGTGATATTCTCCCTAACCAGTAGCACAACTCCGCCTCCCCTTTTACATCCCCCTCTATCCCGCCTGAAACATCTAAATCCTGGAACGTTTAGCTGCCACACATACACAGTCACAGACTTTTTCAGAGACAAACGATCTCTCCCTCAGGCACGCGCTTAGCATAAACTATTTCCAAAACACATTCTCTTTTTCTGTCTCCCTCTCACACATATGCACATATTCTCTGATACAATCGCACTCCCTCTAGCTCTCTGCCTCAGAAACACAGACACAAATTGCTTCTGAGTTTGCCTATCTCTCTGTGTCTCTCTTTCACACACACACACACACAGACAGACAAGGACCGTTCTGTCACACGCTCTCTCTCTCTCAAACGCACACACACAAACTCTTTCTGGCTCTCTCTCGCTGTCCTTATCTCTCTCTCTACCTCGCTATATCTCTTTCAATCTCTCTCTCACATACACACTGTCACAGACTCTTGTCATGATATTCAAACACACACATCATGATGGACACACCAACAGGCAAATCAGAGCACACAACACCACAACCAATCACAGACAAGAACACCAACCACATAAAAAGCACGAGCACGACACCTGGTGGGCAGTAGGTCTGGGGATAAAGAAACAGAGAAGAGCTGTTACAACATCACAAGCAGGGAACCCCCACGTGCAGAGTGCAAAGACAAAACTGTACATAGTAAGTTTGAATAAAATAGCGTTGTACCATATACAACCGTGTTGGCTCATCTGTGTGTCAGAACACCCAACACCACATGGTACAGGAGTGGATCGATACCTGCCTACTAACCTGCCATTCTGGACATGGACCGCACCGACAAACCGCAGCCGTTGCAAGTCGCGGGGAACCTAGGTACCAATTGGAAGCTCTTCAGGCAGCGATTTGACCTGTACATCCGTGCCACCGAAAAACAGAGTGCCTCGGATGACACGAAGATTGCAATGCTCCTCTTCTACGCAGGTCAGCACGCCACCGACGTCTTCAACTCACTGGTGTTCGAAGAAGGCGAAAACCAATCCAAATATGACACGGTCATCCTCAAACTGGACCAGCACTTTCAAGTTGAAGTAAATGAAAGTTTTGAAAGATACCTCTTTCAGCAACGCCTGCAAGGTAAGGAGGAGCTTTTTCAACCCTTCTTGACGCACCTCCGGATTCTAGCGCAGTCCTGCGGTTACGGCACCACCACAGAGTCCATGATCAGGGACCAGATTGTTTTTGGCGTTGCCTCTAGTGGCCTACGCCAGCAGCTTCTTAAAATGAAAAGCCTCACCTTAGCGTCTGCTGTGGAAGCCTGTGTCCTCCACGAAAATGCTACCTGCCGTTTTGCCCGATTTCAGGCGTCCGAGTTGGCACGGAGGGGGTCCCCAGCCGTCGAATCGGCAAGCCAGGCCGCCCACGACGTCGAACGCATCCAGGCCGTCGATTACTTCCCGACCCACGGCCCGGACGACAGCGGCCGCTTCCCGCGCTTTTCGCGGTCTCCCGCGCAGGTGCGCGCCAAAAATAACGGCCACCACGAGGGACGCACTGCGCAGGCGCGCCCACCGCAAGATCGCACTGCGCATGCGCAGTGGCGCAACGAACGCCGTGACGTCATGACGTGCGGCAATTGTGGAGCTCTACATTTAAAAGGTCCTGCAAAAAACCGACAGTGCCTCAGATGTGGCAAGATGGGCCACTACGCAGCCCACTGTCGTTCGGCTCAACCCATGGATCCGGCGCATCCTCGACAATCTCGCAGACAAGTCAGGACCGTCCAGCCCACGCATCAAGACTTCCAGTTAAGTGATGCAGATGACCAGGATGCCTTCCGCGTTTCCGTCATCGATGTCAACAAGGTCAATGCCATCAATCCAGCCGATGAGTGGTGTGCCACCCTGACGGTCAACCCGAACTCGTCGCAAGCCCATTAGACTGGACTTATAATACCGTTCATATGTTTAACAAGTTGCACAATTTTACATGATAACCTGTTGTTGTTTATCGTTCCAGATGTCGTCTGACTGGACAACTGTTCAAGTTTTTTTTTCTTCTTCTCTCGTTCGCATTTATGTTATGTTATGGTACAACTTGGTTCATGTGACGCACCCGACATCGCCCCATGTACATAGTTCCGTCATATTCACATGCTGCACACGACACACACACACTCTTAGATGCACTCACGACACGATCATATTTATTACCACGTAGGCACATATCTTTGTAAAAAGGGGTGATGTCATGATATTCAAACACACACATCATGATGGACACACCAACAGGCAAATCAGAGCACACAACACCACAACCAATCACAGACAAGAACACCAACCACATAAAAAGCACGAGCACGACACCTGGTGGGCAGTAGGTCTGGGGATAAAGAAACAGAGAAGAGCTGTTACAACATCACAAGCAGGGAACCCCCACGTGCAGAGTGCAAAGACAAAACTGTACATAGTAAGTTTGAATAAAATAGCGTTGTACCATATACAACCGTGTTGGCTCATCTGTGTGTCAGAACACCCAACACCACAACTCTCAAAAACGTTTTTCTGACACAAACACTCTCACTCTCTCTCTCCTCCACACACTCTTTCTGGCACATTCTACCTCTCTATCTCTCTCTGCCTCTGCCTCTGTCTCCATCACTATCTCTATCTCTGCCCAGTTCGGCCTACTCCCATTTTTGTCTGGTCTCGTCCAGTGGAGTTCTAGCTCCATCCAGTAGCTATCCGAATATTTTGACATAAACATCCACCCCGTCTCGCTGCTGGTGCCTCTCAGGTCCTCCAGTCGTGTGTTTTCTGGGGGCCCGGGGTACCCTACAGTCTCTTTGCGGAGGAGGTGTTTTATTTGGAAGTGTCTCAATTCCTGTCCTTTTCCTAGTGTCCACTTCCTCATCACTTCGCCCAGTGTCGCCAATGGGCTCGTTGTGCATCTTGCTGAGGAGCATAGGAGTGCTGATGACACACAGACTACTTTAGACGCACGCACACACTCGCTCACACACACAGACTACTTTTAATGCATGCGCACACACAGGCTACTTTTGACACGCACACGCACTCTCTGGCACACACAGACTACTTTTGACGCACACGTTCATTCTCTCGCACACACTCGCACACACACATGCATATACTACTTTGGACGTGCATGTTCACTCTTTCATGCACACACACGCATGCACAGACTACTTTTGACGTACAGGTTCACTCTCTTGCGCACACACAGATAGACTATTTCTGATGCACATCTCGCTCTTGCACACACACAGACTATTTCTGACGCACAACTCTCTCTCGCACACACACTTGCGCTCAGACACACAGACTAACTTTGAGTCACAGGTTCATTCTCTCGCACAGAAACACACAGAGAGACTACCTTTGACGCACACATCTCTCTCGCACGCACACACAGACTATTTCTGACGCAATGCTCTCCCTCTTGCATACGCACGCAGACTATTTCTGATGCACATCTCGCTCTCCCGCGCACACACTTGCACACACACAGACTACTTTTGACTCACAAATTCACTCTCTCGCACACACACTCGCACACACAGACTATTTCTGATGCACAATCCCTCCCTCTCTCGCAAACGCACAGACTATTTCTGACGCACATCTCTCTCTCCCGCACACACACTTGCACACACACAGACTACTTTTGACTCACAAATTCACTCTCTCGCACACACAGACTATTTCTGACGCACATCTCTCTCGCCCGCGCACACACTTGGACACACACACAAACAGACCACTTTTGACGCACATCTCTCTCTCTTGCACATAAACACAGACGATTTCTGACGGACATCTCTCTCTCTCTCGCACACAGACACAGACTATGTCTGATGCACATCTCTCTCTCCTGCACACACAGACTATTCCTGACGCACATGCTCGCCCCCTCGCGCACACACACACACTCTATTTCTGACACACATGCTCTCCCTCTCGCAGACACACAATTTCTGACACAATGCTCTCCGTCTCTCTTACTCTCTCTCTCACAGACACAGACACAGACTCTTTCTGGCACACATCGTCTCTCTCCAGCGCAAACCCACGCACACAAACTCTTTCTGACACACACTCACTCTCTCTTAATCCCTCTCACACACAGGCACAGACTCTTTCTGACACCACTCTCTCGCTCTCTTCCCCCCTCTCTCTCCCTCTCACACAAACACACTCACACACAGACGCTTTCTGAAATATACAATCACTCTTTCTCGCGCACACGCACTCATACGCACACAGAGACTCTTTCTGACACACCCGATCTCCCCCTACCTACCTCCCTCTCTCGCCCACACACACAAACACTTTCTGACTCCCTCTATCTTTCAATCTTTCTCCCTCTCATACACACATACAGTCATCGACTCTTTCTGACGCAGACACACTCCATCTCTCGCTCTCTCTTAATGAAGTTTCATCAGATTTGTTCCAGGGATTTTTCGAGTGTCCTATCAAGATAGATGGAAGAAGCTAGGCCGGTATTTTGCACAGTTTATTTCTGACACACACACTCTCTCTCACTCTCTCTCTCCCGCTCCCTCTTATTTTGAGCAGTAAGTTGATAAGATTGAGAAATATAAAATACTTATAAGGGTAGACAGCTTAGCTGCAGGTAAAATGTTAACCATTGTTTGTGAGTTTGGAACCGGTGGGACAATAGCAAAAGCAAAAAGCAGCAACCCATTTAGTAGAAAGGTGACGATATTTACTCAAAAGTTTGTTGAATAATCAAAATTTTCTGTGCCAGAGGACCATGGGAGCTCAGAAATTGAGTGGTATTGTGATTGAATACAGCTGTTTATCGGAAGTATGTTTGTATCGAACAGATGTGTTATCATCACCATCCAACTTACTCCCTCAATGCCACTCAATATATATTGAAGGAAATGGAGCAGATTGGTATGAAGAAAATGGAGACCACATGTTTATTTGGAACAAAAGAGCTTAGATGAATGAATGGAGAAAAGCATTTTCAGAGCATAATATAGAAAAAAGCAAACAGCGTTCAAGCCAATATATGTCGATCAAGCCTAATAAAGCCCAAAACATTATAAATATGATTCTCGGGGGATAACAATGGCAAGAATTGAAGATGAACATTGATCAACACTTTCGTATGACGTGTTTGAAAAGGTGGGTACGTTGTTTGAGTGCTCCGTCTCCTTATAACAATACCACTAATAGCACTACTGATTATACTTTAATAACAGGAGTAGCAATAATGCAAATGCATTGGCTGAGGTGCAAACAAAATCCACAAACATAATTTCAGATGTGAGGCAGCGCATTTCATGAAGTGTAAACGGTGAAGAGGGAAGGACAGGGGTAATCTGATGACAGTGTTTGCATGCCGCACAATTTCTAGGGAAGAGCTCCAGATATTCCCAATTGTAGTCAGACTAAATCTAGATAAGAAAACAAGATGAGAGTAAAACTAATAATTTCCTCTCGAAATACAGCAGCATGTTTATCACCAATTACTAAACAGAATGTGGAACTTCCCTCCAGTTTGCTGAATTGATCAGAATATCTCAGAACCATTTTTCTCTGGGTTGGAGATTAAGATGAAAGAAGAGGAAACAGCAGCATTAGAAAGTGTTGCCGTTTTGTTCAATTGGGGGTGATTAAAGCTTGTCAACTGCGGACATCACCATATCCAAGCGGAGTCTCTGATTGTTTGGGATTTCAGATAGTCAGTGTTCTGAACTTGCCGATTGGCTCAGGGGGCATCATTCTGTGGTTGGACCTCCTGATTGGCTGAAAGGCTGTCCGGCAGCGGCTGGAGATCCTGATTGGCTGAGGGGCTGTAGGTCAGTTTTATTTATTGGTTAATTTGATAATTGTTGTAACCGGATATTTCACCGCGATCTTGATCTGCTCCCTGAACCTGGACTGAGTCACCACATAAATAAATGTGTTTGTGCAGCAATTTAAATCCCGCATCATAAATCCGACTTCTTGTAAATTATATTGTGGAATGGTGAGGTAATATAATCCTCTCAAATCAATATAGAAAAATTTAATAACAAACACAGTCCAGAGGAGAATGAAAGCTCCGGAGATGCTGAAGAGTAAAATCATTGACTTCCTTCTGCTCTCCATCTCTGGGTCTTTACGATTGTCTCCCTGACTCTGAGCCCTCAGTGCCTTCCGGCTTCGACTTGTGATTAAAATGTGTCTGACTGTCAGAGTGTTGATCAACAGGATTAAAAAGAATGGGATCAATGGAGTTAAAATCTGATCAAACCAGTTGTATACAACCCATCCGGGATCAGTGTAATAGCTGCTCTTTGTCTGACAGAACCACGGCACATTGTCGATTATCTGTACAGGTTTATTTGTAAAGTACCGTGGGATGTTTTTTATACAGAGCAAGAGGCCGCTTGTTGACAGGACCACAGCCGCTGTTTTCCCGGTGCAATAGTGTCTTTTCAGTTTCTGGCAGCGAATGGCCACAAATCGATCAAAGGAGAATGTGAGGGTGAACCAGACAGAACAGTCCGCGGCTGCAGGCATCAGGACACCGTTAACACGGCACACATAAGTAAGGTCCAGGAAATTCCAGGGGAAATAATAGCGATTGATCTTGTTCAGTATGGGACGAGTGATCATAAACATCAGATCTGCCGCCGCCATGGCCACCAGGTAGCGAGTGGTGCAGGTAGCGAGGCCACACTTGCCCCGACTCAGAATCGCAATTCCCAGTAAATTCGCTGTCAGAGAGAAGGAAGAAGTGTCTGGAAATTACTGATGAAACATTCTCTGTGTCTGAACCGGGACAGGATTTCAGTTTCAATATAATGGGCAGTGGGTGGGTGGGAGTGTTGGCAGCGGAGTGGGCACAGAGATTAACATTGCAGAGAGGGAAGTAACAGCAAATGTACCCCGAGTGTTTAAGACATGGGACGGGGAAAAATGTGAGTTGCCACCCTGTCAGATTGATGGCAGTGGGAGGAAAATGCTCAGAATTCAAATAGCTTTGGAAGAGGTTACATTTCTCATTTATTCTGAAATATATGATTAACTCAGACTGAGCGGGTTTCCAAAATCGGACACAAATATATCAGAGATTGTCATCCCTCCTCACTCCCAATTATTGCAACACACCCTGATTCGACTGTTCCCTGTGCTAAATTCCTGAAGTAGTTCGACACCACTCCTGGATTATTGCAATCCTCCACGATCAATCGAAAAAATTAAACCAGCGCAGGTCCTCCCTCGTTTATAATTATGAGACGCATAAAGATTGTTCAGTGTCCACGAAATTCGCCCGCAAACCCTTTCCATGCTCAGTCGTTGGTAATGCACCCTCTCCCAGGAATACTCCATTGTCATGTTCCAAACACCCACAGATCACATTATTCTCAGGGATGCATGCTCTCCTGGTTTGGAAAGAATTCCGGACAAGCATTTCTCAGGAATTTTCCCTCTCTGCCATTGGACATTGCCCAGGATTCACTTGCCAGAAATATAATCTCTCCAGACTGCATTTGCTTAAAAAGATGGATTCAAAAGTTCCACGTCTCAAGTTGCTGAGCTTTAAGTTGAGGCCTGAGGGCCGTAACATCCTAATTGGAAGATGCGATGCTGCTCCTGCAGCTTGCGTTGTGCTTCACTGGATCCTTGCAGCAGGCCAAGGACAAACATGTGGATATGATGGCAAGGTGCTGAGTTAAAATGGCCGCAACAGAAAGGCTGGGGTCATGCTTGTGGTCAGAGTAAAGGTGTCCTGCAAAACGGTCTCCCAGTCTATGTTTAGACTCCCGAATGTAGTGGAGACGGTATTGGGCGCAGTGAAGTCTGCAGACCAAATTGAAGAAACATAAGTGAAAAGCTGCTTCACCAGAAAGGACAGTTTGCTGCCAAGAATTATGAGACGGGAGGACGTAAAGCGACAAATATTTCACGCTCTGTGAATGCAAAGGTAGGTGCCGTAGGGAGAACATAGAACATAGAGGGCAGAAGGAGGTCATTCGGCCCATCGAGACTGCACTGACCCACTTAAGCTATCACTTCCAACCTATCCCCGGAACCCAATAACCCCTCCTAACCTTAACCTTGGTCACTAAGGGCAATTTATCATGGCCAATCCACGTAACCTGCACATCTTTGGACTGTGGGAGGAAACCGGAGCACCCGGAGGAAACCCACGCAGATACGGGGAGAACGTGCAGACTCCACACAGACAGTGACCCAGCGGGGAATCGAAGCTGGGACCCTAGCGCTGTGAAGCCACAGTGCTATCCACTTGTGCTACCGGCTGTAAGAGGATGGGGTGTTGTTGTGATGGAGAAGTGGACAACGGTGACAAAGAGGGAGCAGTATCTGAGGAATGCAAAACAATGTCGTGTTGGCGAGAGAACAAGAACAAAGAACAATCCAGCACAAGGAACTGGCCCTTCTGCCTTCCAAGCAGTACCAACTTTTGCCAAAACCCTTAGCACTTCCTTGTGCCGTATCCCTCTATACCCATTCTATCCATGTGTTTCTCAAGATGCCTTTTGAACACCATTAATATATCTGCTTCCACTACCTTCCCTGGCAACGCATTCCAGGCACTCACTATCCTCAGCGTAAACAAACCTGCCTCGCACATATCCTCTAAACGTTGCCCCACGGACTTTAAACTATGCCCCCTGGTGACTGGCCCCTCCACCCTGGGAAAGAATGCCTACCCATCCACTATATCCAAGCCCCACATAATTATGTAGACCTCTATCAGGTACCCCTCAACCTCCGTCTTTCAAATGACAACAGTCCAGGTCTATTCAGTCTCTCCACATAGCTAACACCCTCCAGGCCAGGCAACATCCTGGTAAATGTCCTCTGCGCCCTCTCCAAAGATTCCACATCCTTCTGGTGGTGTGGCGACCAAGATTGTGCGCAATATTCCAAGTGCGGCCTTGCCAAGGTTCTATACAACTGCAGCATAACATGCCAGTTTTTGTGCTCGATTTCCAGTCCAATGAAGGCAAGCATTCTGCATGCTTTATTGACTACCTTGTCCACTTGTGCTGCCACCTTCAAAGATCTGTGGACCTGCACGACCAGATCTCTCTGACTTTATATATTCCTGACAGTTTTATCATTTACCATATATTTCGACTCACCAAAATGCATTTCCTCACATTGGTCCGGATTAAACTCCTGTTGCCATTTTGCTGCCCAAGTCTCCAACCAATCAATGTTCTGTTGTATCTTCTGACAATCCTCATCACTAGTTGCCACTCCACCAACCCTGGTATCATTCGCGAAATTACGAATCAAACCGGCTACATTTTCCTCCAAATCGTTTATGTACATCACAAACAACAGAGGCCCAAGCAAAGAGCCCTACGGAACACCACTAGTCACAACCTTCCATTCAAAAAACTCCCGTCTCCTGCTACTCTTTGCCTTCTGTGACTGAGCCAGTTCAGTATCCATCTTACCATCTCACCTCTGATCCCGTGTGACTCCACCTTTCGTACCAGTCTGCCATGAGGCATCTTGTCAAATGCTTTACTAAAGTCCATGTAAACAACATCCACCGCCCCCCCCTAATGAATCATCTTCTTTACCTCCTCAAAAATCTTGATCAAGTAATTGAGGCACGACATTCCCTTCGCAAAACCACGCCGTCTATCGTTTATGAATCCACTTGTTTCTAAATGGGTATCAAGCCTGTCCCTGAGAATTCTCTGCAATAATTTACCTGCTACCGACGTGAGGCTCACCGGCCTATATTTTCCAGGATTATCCCTGCTTCCCTTCTAAAACAGGGTACCGCATTAGTTATTCTACAGTCATCTGGGATCTCACCTGGGGTAAACATGTGTTTTGTGGCAGCATCATGCTGGAGGTTGCACAACCGGTGGAGTTTGGTCCTTTGAATGCGGAGGCCGATGGTGTGGAAGGTGAGGATAGGGGAATCCAGTTATATTTCCGGGAGAGAAGGGAATGTGTGAGGGGGCATAGGTGCCAGAAATGAAGTGAATACGGTTGAGAGTCCTGGTATTGGAAAAGGAAGACATGCCGGAAGGGTTACTTTCAAATATGGCATCGTGAGAACGATGGAGAGACTGCGGGAATGGGATTCCGTATCAGAGGAGGCTACAAGGTAACTTCGGATTCGGTGGGCTTTCCTTATTTGTTCTTGAAATGTGTCTGCTGCTGCATGAGTCAGCATTTGTTACTCATCCCTAATTGCCCTTGATCTTAGTGGTTCCTCAGATCGTTTCCGAGGGGGGTGGGGGAGCAGTTACGAGTTACATTCTTCGCGGTATGTTTCTGCAGTCATGCAGGCCATTGCTTGATGGGTGATCCAGACCGGCTTTTACTTTTGATTTCAATTGTCACCATCTGCCATGGGGAGATTCGAACCCAGGACACTATCATTACTCTGGGTCACTGGATTGCTATTCTCATGACAATACCGCTACTCCACCGCCTACCCTAATTGCGTCATAAGAAATAGTCAGGTGAAGAAAGGCTTGGGAATTGTCGGAAATGGACCCTGTAAAGGTGAAAGAGGGTTGCAAATTGGAAGGAAAGTCGAATTATAATTGCACAGTTTGCAGACTAAAACAAATTGGAGTGACAGTGAAGACAGAGAAAGAATACAACCTTGCAAAGTGGGTATTTTTATGTGAATTTAATTTCCCTACAGCTCATAGAACATAGAACATAGAAAATACAGCACAGAACAGGCCCTTCGGCCCACAATGTTGTGCCGAACCGTTGTCCTAGATTAATCATAGATTATCATTGAATTTACGGTGCAGAAGGAGGCCATTCGGCCCCCTGAGTCTGCACCGGTTCTTGGAAAGAGCACCCTACCCAAACTCAACACCTCCACCCAACACCAAGGGCAATTTTGGACACTAAGGGCAATTTATCATGGCCAATCCACCTACCCTGCACATCTTTGGAATTCAAGCTCACTGTCCGTTGCTGGAATTTCAACAGACATTCTTGGAAAACAAGTGTTTAAAACAACTGGTGGGGTGTCTGTGTTCAGTTAACATGTTCACAATTGTTTGAAACAGGAACACTTTAAAAACAGCCAGAAAAATTGAACAAACATTGGATTTCATATCAGGATTAATACAAATGCGAGAAATGTCACACGATGGCACAATAGTTAGCACTGTGCCATCACAGCTCCAGGGTTCCAGGTTCGCTTCCCGGCTTGGGTCACTGTCTGTGCGTAGTCTGCACGTCCTCCCCGTGTCTGCGTGAGTTTCATCCGGGTTCACCAGTTTCCTCCCACAGTCCAAAGATGTGCAGGTTAGGTGGATTGGCCATGTTACATTTACCCTTAGTGACCAAAAGGTTTAGGAGGGGTTACTGTGTTACGGGGAAAGGGTGCTTAAGTGGGATGGTCTTTCCAGGGGTTGGTGCAGACTTGATGGGCCAAATGGCCTCCTTCTGCACTGTAAATTTCTCTGTTTCTACCTATTAGAATACTGTACTGTTCTGGGTTTAAAGAAATGTCAGACGTTGGGTGATATCTGTTTCTGTTGGAACAGTTCAATGGAAAACAGAGATATCGAGATATTTCACTTCACACAATAGATATCAAACATTTTCAACGCACAGCTAAACTATTCCTGCCTTTAATCTATTCCAACGATATAATCGTGAGAGAGAGAGAGAGTTCCATAGAATGAAGCGAGTACTCAACACCACAATACATTATTTCAAAATAGAATCACCTTATTTCAGTCAAGTACCTGTCCCAATACAATCCGACTCGTATAGGTAGTCCTAGTAATAGATGGATAATTGGATCAAATATCACACTCTGGTGAGAGACCCACATTCAGTACAATTCTACACTGACAGATACTTCCAACAATCCTTGTTCACTCTCTCATATTCCACTGCGGTTAGAGACCCTCATTCAGTGTGATTTCTTTCTGACTCCCATTAAATCCTCCTTCAGAGAGATTGTATTCACTGAGATCCAATCCAACATTATACAAGATTCCACTGAATGTAATAACTGTATTGATCGGAGTTACAAACAGAGGTTTAGTGTTAGATGAATAATGAGTTGGAAACCATAGACATTTGCCTTATCCTTCATCAGTTGACTGTAGAATAGTGAGCACGAGATCAGCATTACACTTTTTCAATCTGTTTAATATCACAGAGCCACTCACACACAAATTAGGACAACAATGGAGATCATAACTTACCGTTAACGCCAACAATTGTTAGAATTGGGTAGAATATTTTCTCAGATGTATCAATTGGAAGAACCATATTCAATGTGAAGTCACCTGCTCCTTCGTGCTGTTGACAGTCTCTCTGTCTTAAACTCTGAAGTCATATATTTCCAAAGCCTTTAATTTATACCATGAGGGACTACCTCAGGGATATTGAGGTTGCAACATCGTTTAACTTATTGAATTAATATAGAGGAGCAAACAGATTACGACATTGAGTTCAGTGAAAGGAAATATTACTTTTGGAGTGAATGACCTCTTTCCAAACACTGGACTATGTTGATCACATTGATCAACAAATAATAACAGAAAGGAGGGAGTCCACTCATACACCAACAGTCCCCTCTCCAGATCTCAGATTGTTTCAGTGATATTCGTCACTCGACTGTGACCACTGGGTGCTTCAGTTCCAATTGTCAGTGTGTTTCTCTGGGTGGTCCCACTGCACTCTGGGGTGTAGCTCCTTCTTTAACTGTGACATAAACATAGAACTTACAGTGCAGAGGGTGGCCATTGGACCCATCGAATCTGCACTGGCCCTTGGAATGAGCATCCTAACTAAGCCCACACCCTCACCCTGTCCCCAGTAACCCCACCAAACGTAAGGGCAATTTACCATGGCCAATCTACCTAACCTACACATGTTTGGACTGTGGGAGGAAACCGGAGCACCCAGAGGAAACCCACGCAGACACTGGGAGAACGGGTAGACTGCGCAAAGGCAATGAGCCAAGTCGGGAATTGTACCTCGGACCCTGGAGCTGTGACGCAAATGTGCTAGCCATTGTGCTACCATGACCATTCAATGATTCAGCTGCAATTTCCAGCGTGCTTCTCTGAGTGGTTCTAGTGCACTCAGGAATGCCGCTAGATGTAAGAAGTCTTAAAACACCAGGGTAAAGTCCTGATGTGGAGATGCCGGCTTTGGACTGGGGTGAGAACAGTAAGAAGTCTTACAACACCAGGTTAATGCCCAATAGGTTTGTTTTGAATCACTAGCTTTCGGAGCACCTGAGGAAGGAGCAGTGCTCCGAAAGCTAGTGATTCGAAACAAACCTGTTTGACTTTAACCTGGGGTTGTAAGACTTCTTACTGAGGTTAAAGTCCAACAGGTTTGTTTCGAATCACTAGCTTTCTGAGCACTGCTCCTTCCTCCGGCGGCATCTCCATATCATCACTAACTGTGACCATTCAGTGAATCAGTCCCAATACTCAGTGTGTTTTTCTGGGTGGTTCCATTACACTCTGGGGTTAGCTGCACCTTTAACTGTGACCACCCAGTGATTCAGTTTCAATTGTTATTTTGTTTCTCCGGATGGGTTTCGACTGCACTCTTGGTGTAGGTGCACTTTAACTGTGACGGTTCTGTTCCAATTGTTAGTGTGTTTCCAACGTTGTTCCACTGCAAACTGAGGTCTTGCTGCCTCTTTAACTGCAACCATTCAGTGATTCAATTCCAATTGTTAATTTGTTTATCTGGGTAGGTCTACTGCACTGTGGGCTGCAGCAGCCTCTCTAACTTCGAACAATTCCTTTATTTGATTATAGTGTGTTCATAAAGTGCGCATTCCAGTGAATTAAATATCCAAACTGTTTAAACGCCAAAGAAAATTATTGCAACAGTAAATTTAATGCAGCTCCTCAAACCGAGACAATGAATTGCAACATTGGAACACATCAGAAGAGTGAGAGCCTGCAGCTGATGCAAAAAACAACACGTTGTCGAGCAGCAAAAGCAAATCAAGCGATGAAAACTAATACAGCGCCTCGAACGGATGCTGCCCCTCCAGCTGACAACACACTAAAACTATGATGTGCTGGCACAAGAAAGGGCGTACCAACCTCCCCGAACAGGCGCCGGAATGTGGCGACTAGGGGCTTTTCACAGTAACTTCATTTGAAGCCTACTTGTGACAATAAGCGATTTTCATTATTTTTCATTTCAGATAAATGTCATTAGAGAAAGAGAGAGTGGAATATGAAGAGGGCGAAAGAGAAAGTGGGTGGAGTAACAGAGCATGAGAGAAAAGATGGTGAGAGAGAAAGAGTGTGAGGAGAAAGATGATGAGAGAGCAATAACGAGGTAAAGAGAGAGTGTGAGAGGAAGAGGACAAGAGAGAATGAGGGTAAGGGCGTAAAGGGGTGGTAAAGAAATAGGGCGAGAGATAGAGAAATTGAGAGAGAATGAGGCTGAGACCGAAAGGGGATGAGCGAGAAAGAGAATGAGAGAGGAAGCGCGTGAGAGAAAGTGAGTGAGAGACAAAGAGGGTGGGGGAGAAAGAGGATGGAGAAATAAAGAGTAAAACGACAGAAGGAGTTTCATTTTTTCTCTCTCTCTCTTTCTGTACCTATCTATCTACCCTATCCATTTATCTATCATCTATTTATCTATCTATCTATCTGTCCACCTATCTATCTATCTGTCTGTCTGTCTGTCTGTCTATCTACCTATCTATCATCTATTTCTCTCTCTCTCTCTCTCTCTCCCAGTCATAGTAGCTTTGTGATTGGAAAATCATGTGTCACGAATTTGATTCAGTATTTTGAAGGGGTAACCAAGAAGGTAGATGAGGGCAGTGCATTCGACGTTATCTGTATGGATTTTAGCAAGGCCTTTAACAAGATACTGTATGGTAGGTTGTTGCAAAAGTTTAAATCGCACGGTATCCAGTGTGGGGTAGCCAATAGGGTGAAACGCTTGGCTTGACGATAGAAGACAAAGGGTGGTTGTAGAGGGTTGTTTTTCAAACTGGATGTCTGTAACCAGCGGTGTGCCTCATGCATCAGTGCTGGGCCTGCTGTTATTTGCTTCTTTTATTAAGTATTTGGATCAGTGCTGGGTCTACTGTTATTTGTTTGTTTTATTAAGTATTTGGATGAGGATTTAGGACGCATGGTTCGTAGGTTTTCAGATGACATTAATATTGGTGACATAGTGGAGAGTGAAGAAGGTTATCTAGTATTGTAACGTGGTATAGATCAATGGGCCAGTGGGCCAATGAATGGCAGATGGAGTTTAATTTAGAAATATGTGAAGTGATGCATTTTGGTTGATCGAATCGGGGCGGGATCTACTCAGTTAATGATAGAGTGCCTTGAAGAAGACATGAAAGACAAATTCAGGAACCACGGTTCAGAAGGGTCCACTATGCGTCACTTTACAAGACATTTCTTGGAATGAGGCTGATGCGTGTTGAGAGATGATCCGGTTCATCAAATTTATACATTTTGTGTACAGTTTCTGCATTTTCATCGCGGTTCGAAGGCCGTTGTTTAATATCGCGGGGTGCAGGTCATCTGTATCGGCGAATCTGTTCCTAACCAGTAGCTGCGAGTCACTGTCCGATCCTGCTTGATTGTCTTATTATTCACGAGTTGGTTGAGTTGACCGTTGGAGAAATCTCTTTGAATTGTATCGTTTTTGCGAGTGCATATCGTGTGCGACAAATGGCGCACGTTGAAGGCAGCGTATTTCTTTTACAGGGGCAAATGTGGGAAATGAAGAAGGTATGTGTCCGGTTCGCTGACCCACGCGTTGCACAAAAATATTGGCGTGGGCGGTTTTGATGAGCGGTCTCAATTCCGCCCTGTTGATTGCATCTCTGGGGCGCTGTGCCTTGGCGGTTTCGACAGGCGATGTACCAATTGTAAAAAAGGATTTCCAATTTTTTTCTGGTAAGCTACAAACTCTCCCCGGTCTCCCGCGTGACAGGCGGGGATACGAACCACTATACTAACGAGGAAATTAGGTTTGATGAGCCACGATTGGCCAACTGAGGGTTTCTGCACCTCTGAAATCACTCCATTTACTGAAGATGCTCTATTTGTCTGTGAAATCAGTAAAATAACGGCAACTCAATACCATGTGGAAAGGAAGATCGTCCCATGTTAATTTTGGAAGACTGGATGCAGGATCACCCAAACTCTTCCGCGTGTATTGAGCTGTAAATATTGAGGCGGGTGTTCACTTCAGACCCTGACATCTGCAGGCGGGCTAATGGCAGCAATATCCACGCGATCAGTTCCAGTGGCATGAGATTCCGCAGAAATTTGATCGGAAATTATATTTGGCTCCATGTAAATTAAAAACTATTTCAATTAACCAGTTGCCTAAAGAGGGCCACAACTTATATAGTCTGCAAGCAACATTATACATCAGACTTTTGTGCAAATCAGGAGATGTGTATTTTTGCTTTTCCCAGAAAACACATTGAATTCAACTGTCTTGTTCACCATCACGACACAGCATGAAGAGAGATGGGATCGGCAGGTTCCAAAATCACGAATCACGTCGACGGTGGTTACATTCGTGTCAGAAGTGTGTCGGCCAAGGGCACAGTGTTTGCGGGACTGGGTCTGCGTGGGGCAATTATGATATTCAGTACACTGTCAATGAGATTTCGCCTCCCTTTACTTCGTAATAATAGACAGAGTAGTGAAGCAAAGAAGACATGAAAGACAAATTCAGGAACCACGGTTCAGAAGGGTCCACTATGCGTCACTTTACAAGACATTTCTTGGAATGACGCTGGTGCGTGTTGAGAGATGATCCGGTTCATCAAATTTATACATTTTGCGTACAGTTTTTGCATTTTCATCGCGGTTCGAAGGCCGTTGTTTAATATCGCGGGGTGCAGGTCATCTGTATCGGCGAATCTGTTCCTAACCAGTAGCTGCGAGTCACTGTCCGATCCTGCCTGACTTGGTTGAGTTGAGCGTTGGAGAAATCTCTTTGAATTGTATCGTTTTTGCGAGTGCATATCGTGTGCGACAAATGGCGCATGTTGAAGGCAGCGTTTTTCTTTTACTGGGGCAAATGAGGGAAATGAAGAAGGTAATGTGTCCGTTTCACTGACCCACGCATTGCACAGAAATATTGGTGCAGGCGGTTTTGATGAGCGGTCTCAATTCCGCACTGTTGATTGCATCTCTGGGGCGGTATGCCTTGGCGGATTCGACAGCTGATGTACCAATTCTAAAAAAAAATGACCACTTTATTTCTGGCAAAGAACAAGCTCTCCTCCTCGGGGAATTGAACCCCGGTCTCCCGCGTGACAGGTGGGGATACTAACCACTATACTAACGAGGAACTTTGAGTTTGTGAGCCCCGCTTGGCCAACTGAGGGTTTCTGCGCCTCTGAAATCACTCCATTGACTGAAGATGCTCGATTTGTCTGTGAAATCAGTAAAATCGCGTCAGCTCAATACCATGTGGAAAGGAAGATCGTCCCATGTTAATTTTGGAAGACTGATTGCAGGATCACCCAAACTCTTCCGCGTGTATTGAGCTGTACATATTGAGGCGGTTCTTCACTTCAGACCCTGACATCTGCAGGCGGGCTAATGGCAGCAATATTCACGCGATCAGTTCCAGTGGCATGAGATTCCGTAAAAATTATATCGAAAATTATGTTTGGCTCCATGTAAAGTAAAAACGATTTCAATTAACCAGTTGCCTAAACAGGGCCACTACTTATATAGTCAGCAAGCAACATTATACATCAGACTTTTGTGCAAATCAGGAGATGCGTATTTTTGCTTTTCCCAGAAAACACATTGAATTAAACTGTCTTGTTCACCATCACGACACAGTATGAAGAGAGATGGGATCGGCAGATTCCAAAATCACGAATCACGTCGACGCTGGTTACATTCGTGTCAGAAGTGTGTCGGCCCAGCGCACAGTGTCTGAGGGACTGGGTCTTCGTGGGGCAATTATGATATTCAGTACACTGCCAATGAGATTTTGTTCCCCTTTACTTCGTAATAATAGACAGAGTAGTGAAGAAAAGAAGACATGAAAGACAAATTCAGGAACCACGGTTCAGAAGGGTCCACTATGCGTCACTTTACAAGACATTTCTTGGAATGAGGCTGATGCGTGTTGAGAGATGATCCGGTTCATCAAATTTATACATTTTGTGTCCCGTTTTTCATTTTCATCGCGGTTCGAAGGCCGTTGTTTAATATCGCGGGGTGCAGGTCATCTGTATCGGCGAATCTGTTCCTAACCAGTAGCTGCGAGTCACTGTCCGATCCTGCTTGATTGTCTTATTATTCACGAGTTGGTTGAGTTGACCGTTGGAGAAATCTCTTTGAATTGTATCGTTTTTGCGAGTGCATATCGTGTGCGACAAATGGCGCATGTTGAAGGCAGCGTTTTTCTTTTACAGGGGCAAATATGGGAAATGAAGAAGGTAATGTGTCCGTTTCGCTGACCCACGCATTGCACAGAAATATTGGTGCGGGCGGTTTTGATGAGCGGTCTCAATTCCGCCCTGTTGATTGCAATTTTGGGGCGGTGTGCCTTGGCGGATTCGACAGCCGATGTACCAATTCTAAAAAATTGTTCCCAATTTTTCTCTGGTAAGGTACAAACACTCCCCGTTGGGGAATTGAACCCCAGTCTCCCGCGTGACAGGCGGGGATACTAACCACTATACTAACGAGGAACTTCAATTTTGCAACCCCCGCTTGGCCAACTGAGGGTTTCTGCGCCTCTGAAATCACTCCATTTACTGAAGATGCTCTATTTGTCTGTGAAATCAGTAAAATCGCGGCAAATCAATACCATGTGGAAAGGAAGATCGTCCCATGTTAATTTTGGAAGACTGGATGCAGGATCACCCAAACACTTCCGCGTGTATTGATCTGTAAATATTGAGGCGGTTGTTCACTTCAGACCCTGACATCTGCAGGCGGGCTAATGGCAGCAATATTCACGCGATCAGTTCCAGTGGCATGAGATTCCGCAAAAATTACATCGGAAATTATGTTTGGCTCCATGTAAAGTAAAAACGATTTCAATTAACCAGTTGCCTAAACAGGGCCACTACTTATATAGTCAGCAAGCAACATTATACATCAGACTTTTGTGCAAATCAGGAGATGTGTATTTTTGCTTTTCCCAGAAAACACATTGAATTAAAATGTCTTGTTCACCATCAAGATACAGTATGAAGAGAGATGGGATCGGCAGGTTCCAAAATCACGAATCACGTCGACGCTGGTTACATTCGTGTCAGAAGTGTGTCGGCCCAGGGCACAGTGTCTGAGGGACTGGGTCTGCGTGGGGCAATTATGATATTCAGTACACTGTCAATGAGATTTTGTTCCCCTTTACTTCGTAATAATAGACAGAGTAGTGAAGCAAAGAAGACATGAAAGACAAATTCAGGATCCACGGTTCAGAAGGGTCCACTATGCGTCACTTTACAAGACATTTCTTGGAATGAGGCTGATGCGTGTTGAGGGATGATCCCGTTCGTCAAATTTATACATTTTGTGTCCAGTTTTTGCATTTTCATCGCGGTTCGAAGGCCGTTGTTTAATATCGCGGGGTGCAGGTCATCTGTATCGGCGAATCTGTTCCTAACCAGTAGCTGCGAGTCACTGTCCGATCCTGCTTGATTGTCTTATTATTCACGAGTTGGTTGAGTTGACCGTTGGAGAAATCTCTTTGAATTGTATCGTTTTTGCGAGTGCATATCGTGTGCGACAAATGGCGCACGTTGAAGGCAGCGTATTTCTTTTACAGGGGCAAATGTGGGAAATGAAGAAGGTATGTGTCCGGTTCGCTGACCCACGCGTTGCACAAAAATATTGGCGTGGGCGGTTTTGATGAGCGGTCTCAATTCCGCCCTGTTGATTGCATCTCTGGGGCGCTGTGCCTTGGCGGTTTCGACAGGCGATGTACCAATTGTAAAAAAGGATTTCCAATTTTTTTCTGGTAAGCTACAAACTCTCCCCGGTCTCCCGCGTGACAGGCGGGGATACGAACCACTATACTAACGAGGAAATTAGGTTTGATGAGCCACGCTTGGCCAACTGAGGGTTTCTGCACCTCTGAAATCACTCCATTGACTGAAGATGCTCTATTTGTCTGTGAAATCAGTAAAATAACGGCAACTCAATGCCATGTGGAAAGGAAGATCGTCCCATGTTAATTTTGGAAGACTGGATGCAGGATCACCCAAACTCTTCCGCGTGTATTGAGCTGTAAATATTGAGGCGGGTGTTCACTTCAGACCCTGACATCTGCAGGCGGGCTAATGGCAGCAATATCCACGCGATCAGTTCCAGTGGCATGAGATTCCGCAGAAATTTGATCGGAAATTATATTTGGCTCCATGTAAATTAAAAACTATTTCAATTAACCAGTTGCCTAAAGAGGGCCACAACTTATATAGTCTGCAAGCAACATTATACATCAGACTTTTGTGCAAATCAGGAGATGTGTATTTTTGCTTTTCGCAGAAAACACATTGAATTTAACTGTCTTGTTCACCATCACGACACAGCATGAAGAGAGGTGGGATCGTCAGGTTCCAAAATCACGAATCACGTCGACGGTGGTTACATTCGTGTCAGAAGTGTGTCGGCCCAGGGCACAGTGTTTGCGGGACTGGGTCTGCGTGGGGCAATTATGATATTCAGTACACTGTCAATGAGATTTCGCCTCCCTTTACTTCGTAATAATAGATAGAGTAGTGAAGCAAAGAAGACATGAAAGACAAATTCAGGAACCACGGTTCAGAAGGGTCCACTATGCGTCACTTTACAAGACATTTCTTGGAATGAGGCTGATGCGTGTTGAGAGATGATCCGGTTCATCAAATTTATACATTTTGCGTACAGTTTTTGCATTTTCATCGCGGTTCGAAGGCCGTTGTTTAATATCGCGGGGTGCAGGTCATCTGTATCGGCGAATCTGTTCCTAACCAGTAGCTGCGAGTCACTGTCCGATCCTGCCTGAGTTGGTTGAGTTGAGCGTTGGAGAAATCTCTTTGAATTGTATCGTTTTTGCGAGTGCATATCGTGTGCGACAAATGGCGCATGTTGAAGGCAGTGTTTTTCTTTTACTGGGGCAAATGAGGGAAATGAAGAAGGTAATGTGTCCGTTTCGCTGACCCACGCATTGCACAGAAATATTGGTGCGGGCGGTTTTGATGAGCGGTCTCAATTCCGCACTGTTGATTGCATCTCTGGGGCGGTGTGCCTTGGCGGATTCGACAGCCGATGTACCAATTCTAAAAAAAAATGACCAATTTATTTCTGGCAAAGAACAAACTCTCCTCCTCGGGGAATTGAATCCCGGTCTCCCGCGTGACAGGTGGGGATACTAACCACTATACTAACGAGGAACTTTGAATTTGTGAGCCCCGCTTGGCCAACTGAGGGTTTCTGCGTCTCTGAAATCACTCCATTGACTGAAGATGCTCGATTTGTCTGTGAAATCAGTAAAATCGCGGCAACTCAATACCATGTGGAAAGGAAGATCGTCCCATGTTAATTTTGGAAGACTGGTTGCAGGATCACCCAAACTCTTCCGCGTGTATTGAGCTGTACATATTGAGGCGGTTCTTCACTTCAGACCCTGACATCTGCAGGCGGGCTAATGGCAGCAATATTCACGCGATCAGTTCCAGTGGCATGAGATTCCGTAAAAATTATATCGAAAATTATGTTTGGCTCCATGTAAAGTAAAAACGATTTCAATTAACCAGTTGCCTAAACAGGGCCACTACTTATATAGTCAGCAAGCAACATTATACATCAGACTTTTGTGCAAATCAGGAGATGTGTATTTTTGCTTTTCCCAGAAAACACATTGAATTAAACTGTCTTGTTCATCATCACGACACAGTATGAAGAGAGATGGGATCGGCAGGTTCCAAAATCACGAATCACGTCGACGCTGGTTACATTCGTGTCAGAAGTGTGTAGGCCCATGGCACAGTGTCTGAGGGACTGGGTCTGCGTGGGGCAATTATGATATTCAGTACACTGTCAATGAGATTTCGTTCCCCTTTACTTCGTAATAATAGACAGAGTAGTGAAGCAAAGAAGACACGAAAGACAAATTCAGGAACCACGGTTCAGAAGGGTCCACTATGCGTCACTTTACAAGACATTTCTTGGAATGAGGCTGATGCGTGTTGAGGGATGATCCCGTTCATCAAATTTATACATTTTGTGTCCAGTTTTTGCATTTTCATCGCGGTTCGAAGGCCGTTGTTTAATATCGCCAGGTGCAGGTCATCTGTATCGGCGAATCTGTTCCTAACCAGGAGCTGCGAGTCACTGTCCGATCCTGCTTGATTGTCTTATTATTCACGAGTTGGTTGAGTTGACCGTTGGAGAAATCTCTTTGAATTGTATCGTTTTTGCGAGTGCATATCGTGTGCGACAAATGGCGCATGTTGAAGGCATCGTTTTTCTTTTACGGGGCAAATATGGGAAATGAAGAAGGTAATGTGTCCGTTTCGCTGACCCACGCATTGCACAGAAATATTGGTGCGGGCGGTTTTGGTGAGCGGTCTCAATTCCGCCCTGTTGATTGCATCTCTGGGGCGGTGTGCCTTGGCGGATTCGACAGCCGATGTACCAATTCTAAAAAATCAATCCCAATTTTTTTCTGGTAAGGTACAAACTCTCCCCGTCGGGGAATTGAACCCCGGTATCCCGCGTGACAGGCGGGGATACTAACCACTATACTAACGAGGAACTTCGGTTCGGCGAGACACGCTTGGCCAACTGAGGGTTTCTGCGCCTCTGAAATCACTCCATTTACTGAAGATGCTCGATTTGTCTGTGAAATCAGTAAAATCGTGGCAAAGCAATACCATGTGGAAAGGAAGATCGTCCCATGTTAATTTTGGAAGACTGGATGCAGGATCACCCAAACACTTCCGCGTGTATTCAGCTGTAAATATTGAGGCGGTTGTTCACTTCAGACCCTGACATCTGCAGGCGGGCTAATGGCAGCAATATTCACGCGATCAGTTCCGGTAGCATGAGATACCGCAAAAATTATATCGGAAAGAATGTTTGGCTCCATGTAAAGTAAAAACAATTTAAAGTAACCAGTTGCCTAAACAGGGCCACTACTTATATAGTCAGCAAGCAACATTATACATCAGACTTTTGTGCAAATCAGGAGATGTGTATTTTTGCTTTTCCCAGAAAACACATTGAATTAAACTGTCTTGTTCACCATCACGACACAGTATGAAGAGAGATGGGATCGGCAGGCTCCAAAATCACGAATCACGTCGACGGTGGTTACATTCGTGTCAGAAGTGTGTCGGCCCAGAACACAGTGTCTGAGGGACTGGGTCTGTGTGGGGCAATTATGATATTCAGTACACTGTCAATGAGATTTTGTTCCCCTTTACTTCGTAATAATAGACAGAGTAGTGAAGCAAAGAAGACATGAAAGACAAATTCAGGAACCAAGGTTCAGAAGGGTCCACTATGCGTCACTTTACAAGACATTTCTTGGAATGAGGCTGATGCGTGTTGAGAGATGATCCGGTTCGTCAAATTTATACATTTTGTGTCCAGTTTTTGCATTTTCATCGCGGTTCGAAGGCCGTTGTTTAATATCGCGGGGTGCAGGTCATCTATATCGGCAAATCTGTTCCTAACCAGTAGCTGCGAGTCACTGTCCGATCCTGCTTGATTGTCTTATTATTCACGAGTTGGTTGAGTTGACCGTTGGAGAAATCTCTTTGAATTGTATCGTTTTTGCGAGTGCATATCGTGTGCGACAAATGGCGCATGTTGAAGGCAGCGTTTTTCATTTAAGGGGCAAATGTGGGAAATGAAGAAGTTATGTGTCTGGTTCGCTGACCCACGCATTGCACAGAAATCTTGGTGCGGGCGGTTTTGATGAGCGGTCTCAATTCCGCACTGTTGATTGCATCTCTGGGGCGGTGTGCCTTGGCGGATTCGACAGCCGATGTACCAATTCTAAAAAATAATTCCCAATGTTTTTCTGTTAAAGTACAAACTCTCCCCGTCAGGGAATTGAACCCCGGTCTCCCGCATGACAGGCAGGGATACTAACCACTATACTAACGAGCAACTTAAGTTTGGAGAGACACGCTTGGCCAACTGAGGGTTTCTGCGCCTCTGAAATCACTCCATTTACTGAAGATGCTCGATTTGTCTGTGAAATCAGTAAAATCGCGGCAACTCAATACCATGTGGAAAGGAAGATCGTCCCATGTTAATTTTGGAAGACTGGATGCAGGATCACCCAAACACTTCCGCGTGTATAGAGCTGTAAATATTGAGGCGGTTGTTCACTTCAGACCCTGACATCTGCAGGCGGGCTAATGGCAGCAATATTCACGCGATCAGTTCCAGTGGCATGAGATTCCGCAGAAATTGTATCGGAAATTATGTTTGGCTCCATGTAAAGTAAAAACAATTTCAATTAACCAGTTGCCTAAACAGGGCCACTACTTATATAGTCAGCAAGCAACATTATACATCAGACTTTTGTGCAAATCAGGAGATGTGTATTTTTGCTTTTCCCAGAAAACACATTGAATTAAACTATCTTGTTCACCATCACGACACAGTATGAAGAGAGATGGGATCGGCAGGTTCCAAAATCACGAATCACGTCGACGGTGGTTACATTCGTGTCAGAAGTGTGTCGGCCCAGGGCACAGTGTCTGAGGGACTGGGTCTGCGTGGGGCAATTATGATATTCAGTACACTGTCAATGAGATTTTGTTCCCCTTTACTGTTGGAGAAATCTCTTTGAATTGTATCGTTTTTGCGAGTGCATATCGTGTGCGACAAATGGCGCATGTTGAAGGCAGCGTTTTTCGTTTACAGGGGCAAATATGGGAAATGAAGAAGGTAATGTGTCCCTTTCGCTGACCCATGCATTGCACAGAAATATTGGTGCAGGCGGTTTTGATGAGCGGTCTCAATTCCGCACTGTTGATTGCATCTCTGGGGCGGTGTGTCTTGGCGGATTCGACAGCCGATGTACCAATTCTAAAAAATCATTCCCAATTTTTTTCTGGTAAGTACAAACTCTACCCGTCGGGGAATTGAACCCCGGTCTCCCGCGTGACAGGCTGGGATACTAACCACTATACTAACGAGGAACTTCGGTTTGGTGAGCCACGCTTGGCCAACTGAGGGTTTCTGCGCCTCTGAAATCACTCCATTTACTGAAGATGCTCGATTTGTCTGTGAAATCAGTAAAATCGCGGCAACTCATTAACATGTGGAAAGGAAGATCGTCCCATGTTAATTTTGGAAGACTGGATGCAGGATCACCCAAACACTTCCGCATGTATTGAGCTGTAAATATTGAGGCGGTTGTTCACTTCAGACCCTGACATCTGCAGGCGGGCTAATGGCAGCAATATTCACATGATCAGTTCCAGTAGCATGAGATTCCGCAAAAATTAGATCCGTAATTATGTTTGGCTCCATATAAAGTAAAATCGATTTCAATTAACCAGTTGCCTAAACAGGGCCACTACTTATATAGTCAGCAAGCAACATTATACATCAGACTTTTGTGCAAATCAGGAGATGTGTATTTTTGCTTTTCCCAGAAAACACATTGAATTAAACTGTCTTGTTCACCATCACGACACAGTATGAAGAGAGATGGGATCGGCAGGTTCCAAAATCACGAATCACGTCGACGGTGGTTACATTCGTGTCAGACGTGTGTCGGCCCAGGGCACAGTGTCTGAGGGACTGGGTCTGCGTGGGGCAATTATGATATTCAGTACACTGTCAATGAGATTTTGTTCCCCTTTACTTCGTAATAATAGACAGAGTAGTGAAGCAAAGAAGACATGAAAGACAAATTCAGGAACCACGGTTCAGAAGGGTCCACTATGCGTCACTTTACAAGACATTTCTTGGAATGAGGCTGATGCGTGTTGAGAGATGATCCGGTTCATCAAATTTATACATTTTGTGTCCAGTTTTTGCATTTTCATCGCGGTTCGAAGGCCGTTGTTTAATATCGCGGGGTGCAGGTCATCTGTATCGGCGAATCTGTTCCTAACCAGTAGCTGCGAGTCACTGTCCGATCCTGCCTGAGTTGGTTGAGTTGACCGTTGGAGAAATCTCTTTGAATTGTATCGTTTTTGCGAGTGCATATCGTGTGCGACAAATGGCGCATGTTGAAGGCAGCGTTTTTCTTTCACAGGGGCAAATGTGGGAAATGAAGAAGGTAATGTGTCCGTTTCGCTGACCCACTCATTGCACAGAAATATTGGTGCGGGCGGTTTTGACGAGCGGTCTCAATTCCGCCCTGTTGATTGCATCTCTGGGGCGCTGTGCCTTGGCGGATTTGACAGCCGATGTACCAATTCTAAAAAAGCATTCCCAATTTTTTTTCTGTTAAGGTACAAACTCTCCCCGTCGGGGAATTGAACCCCGGTCTCCCGCGTGACAGGCGGGGATACTAACCACTATACTAATGAGGAACTTCGGTTTGGTGAGCCACGCTTGGCCAACTGAGGGTTTCTGCGCCTCTGAAATCACTCCATTTACTGAAGATGCTCGATTTGTCTGTGAAATCAGTAAAATCGCGGCAACTCAATAACATGTGGAAAGGAAGATCGTCCCATGTTAATTTTGGAAGACTGGATGCAGGATCACCCAAACTCTTCCGCGTGTATTGAGCTGTAAATATTGAGGCGGTTGTTCACTTCAGACCCTGACATCTGCAGGCGGGCTAATGGCAGCAATATTCACGCGATCAGTTCCAGTGGCATGAGATTCCGCAAAAATTAGATCGGAAATTATGTTTGGCTCCATGTAAAGTAAAAACGATTTCAATTAACCAGTTGCCTAAAGAGGGCCGCTACTTATATAGTCAGCAAGCAACATTATACATCAGACTTTTGTGCAAATCAGGAGATGTGTATTTTTGCTTTTCCCAGAAAACACATTGAATTAAACTGTCTTGTTCACCATCACGACACAGTATGAAGAGAGATGGGATCGGCAGGTTCCAAAATCACGAATCACGTCGACGATGGTTACATTCGTGTCAGAAGTGTGTCGGCCCAGGGCACAGTGTCTGAGGGACTGGGTCTGCGTGGGGCAATTATGATATTCAGTACACTGTCAATGAGATTTCGTACCCCTTTACTTCGTAATAATAGACAGAGTAGTGAAGCAAAGAAGACATGAAAGACAAATTCAGGAACCACGGTTCAGAAGGGTCCACTATGCGTCACTTTACAAGACATTTCTTGGAATGAGGCTGATGCGTGTTGGGAGATGATCCGGTTCATCAAATTTATACATTTTGTGTCCAGTTTTTGCATTTTCATCGCGGTTCGAAGGCCGTTGTTTAATATCGCGGGGTGCAGGTCATCTGTATCGGCGAATCTGTTCCCAACCAGTAGCTGCGAGTCACTGTCCGATCCTGCTTGATTGTCTTACTATTCACGAGTTGGTTGAGTTGACCGTTGGAGAAATCTCTTTGAATTGCATCGTTTATGCGAGTGCATATCGTGTGCGACAAATGGCGCATGTTGAAGGCAGCGTTTTTCTTTTACAGGGGCAAATGTGGGAAATGAAGAAGGTAATATGTCCGTTTCGCAGACCCACGCATTGCACAGAAATATTGGTGCGGGCGGTTTTGATGAGCGGTCTCAATTCCACACTGTTGATTGCATCTCTGGGGCGGTGTGCCTTGGCGGATTCGACAGCCGATGGACCAATTCTAAAAAATCATTCCCAATTTTTTCCTGGTAAGGTACAAACTCTCCCCATCGGGGAATTGAACCCCGGTCTCCCGCGTGACAGGCTGGGATACTAACCACTATACTAACGAGGAACTTCGATTTGGTGAGCCACGCTTGGCCAACTGAGGGTTTCTGCGCCTCTGAAATCACTCCATTTACTGAAGATGCTCGATTTGTCTGTGAAATCAGTAAAATCGCGGCAACTCAATACCATGTGGAAAGGAAGATCGTCCCATGTTAATTTTGGAAGACTGGATGCAGGATCACCCAAACACTTCCGCGTGTATTGAGCTGTAAATATTGAGGCGGTTGTTCACTTCAGACCCTGACATCTGCAGGCGGGCTAATGGCAGCAATATTCACGCGATCAGTTCCAGTGGCATGAGATTCCGCAAAAATTATATCGGAAATTATGTTTGGCTCCATGTAAAGTAAAAACGATTTCAATTAACCAGTTGCCTAAACAGGGCCACTACTTATATAGTCAGCAAGCAACATTATACATCAGACTTTTGTGCAAATCAGGAGATGTGATTTTTGCTTTTCCCAGAAAACACATTGAATTCAACTGTCTTGTTCACCATCACGACACAGTATGAAGAGAGATGGGATCGGCAGGTTCCAAAATCACGAATCACGTCGACGGTGGTTACATTCGTGTCAGAAGTGTGTCGGCCCAGCGCACAGTGTCTGAGGGACTGGGTCTGCGTGGGGCAATTATGATATTCAGTACACTGTCAATGAGATTTTGTTCCCCTTTACTTCGTAATAATAGACAGAGTAGTGAAGCAAAGAAGACATGAAAGACAAATTCAGGAACCACGGTTCAGAAGGGTCCACTATGCGTCACTTTACAAGACATTTCTTGGAATGAGGCTGATGCGTGTTGAGAGATGATCCGGTTCATCAAATTTATACATTTTGTGTCCAGTTTTTGCATTTTCATCGCGGTTCGAAGGCCGTTGTTTAATATCGCGGGGTGCAGGTCATCTGTATCGGCGAATCTGTTCCTAACCAGTAGCTGCGAGTCACTGTCCGATCCTGCTTGATTGTCTTATTATTCACGAGTTGGTTGAGTTGACCGTTGGAGAAATCTCTTTGAATTGTATCGTTTTTGCAAGTGCATATCGTGTGCGACAAATGGCGCATGTTGAAGGCAGCGTTTTTCTTTTACCGGGGCAAATAAGGGAAATGAAGAAGGTATGTGTCCGTTTCGCTGACCCACGCATTGCACAGAAATATTTGTGCGGGCGGTTTTGATGAGCGGTCTCAATTCCGCACTGTTCATTTCATCTCTGGGGCGGTGTGCCTTGGCGGATTCGACAGCCGATGTACCAATTCTAAAAAATCATCCCTAATTTTTTTCTAGTAAGGTACAAACTCTCCCCGTCGGGGAATTGAATATCTCCCGCGTGACAGGCGGGGATACTAACCACTATACTAACGAGGAAGTTCGGTTTGGTGAGCCACGCTGGGCCAACTGAGGGTTTCTGCGCCTCTGAAATCACTCCATTTACTGAAGATGCTCGATTTGTCTGTGAAATCAGTAAAATCGCGGCAACTCAATACCATGTGGAAAGGAAGATCGTCCCATGTTAATTTTGGAAGACTGGATGCAGGATCACCCAAACTCTTCCGCGTGTATTGAGCTGTAAATATTGAGGCGGTTCTTCACTTCAGACCCTGACATCTGCAGGCGGGCTAATGGCAGTAATATTCACGCGATCAGTTCCAGTGGCATGAGATTCCGCAAAAATTATATCAGAAATTATGTTTGGCTCCATGTAAAGTAAAAATATTTCAATTAACCAGTTGCATAAACAGGGCCACTTCTTATATAGTCAGCAAGCAACATTATACATCAGACTTTTGTGCAAATCAGGAGATGTGTATTTTTGCTTTTCCCAGAAAACACATTGAATTAAACTGTCTTGTTCACCATCACGACACAGTATGAAGAGAGATGGGATCGGCAGGTTCCAAAATCACGAATCACGTTGACGATGGTTACATTCGTGTCAGAAGTGTGTCGACCCATGGCACAGTGTCTGAGGGACTGGGTCTGCGTGGGGCAATTATGATATTCAGTACACTGTCAATGAGATTTTGTTCCCCTTTACTTCGGAATAATAGACAGAGTAGTGAAGCAAAGAAGACATGAAAGACAAATTCAGGAACCACGGTTCAGAAGGGTCCACTATGCGTCACTTTACAAGACATTTCTTGGAATGAGGCTGATGCGTGTTGAGAGATGATCCGGTTCATCAGATTTATACATTTTTTGTCCAGTTTCTGCATTTTCATCGCGGTTCGAAGGCCGTTGTTTAATATCGCGGGGTGCAGGTCATCTGTATCGGCGAATCTGTTCCTAACCAGTAGCTGAGAGTCACTGTCCGCTCCTGCTTGATTGTCTTATTGTTCACGAGTTGGTTGAGTTGACCGTTGGTGAAATCTCTTTGAATTGTATCGTTTTTGCGAGTGCATATCGTGTGCGACAAATGGCGCATGTTGAAGGCAGCGTTTTTCTTTTACAGGGGCAAATAAGGGAAATGAAGAAGGTAATGTGTCTGTTTCGCCGACCCACGCATTGCACAGAAATATTGGTGCGGGCGGTTTTGAAGAGCGGTCTCAATTCCGCACTGTTGATTGCATCTCTGGGGCGGTGTGCCTTGGCGGATTCGACAGCCGATGTACCAATTCTAAAAAATCACTCCCAATTTCTTTCTGGTAAGGTATAAACTCTCCCCGTCGGGGAATTGAACCCCGGTCACCCGCGTGACAAGCGGGGATACTAACCACTATACTAACGAGGAACTTCGATTTGGCGAGCCACGCTTGGCCAACTGAGGGTTTCTGCGCATCTGAAATCACTCCATTTACTGAAGATGCTCGATTTGTCTGTGAAATCAGTAAAATCGCGGCAACTCAATACCATGTGGAAAGGAAGATCGTCCCATGTTAATTTTGGAAGACTGGATGCAGGATCACCCAAACACTTCCGCGTGTATTGAGCTGTAAATATTGAGGCGGTTCTTCACTTCAGACCCTGACATCTGCAGGCGGGCTAATGGCAGCAATATTCACGCGATCAGTTCCAGTGGCATGAGATTCCGCAAAAATTATATCGGAAATTATGTTTGGCTCCATGTAAAGTAAAAATGATTTCAATTAACCAGTTGCCTAAACAGGGCCACTACTTATATAGTCAGCAAGCAACATGATACATCAGACTTTTGTGCAAATCAGGAGATGTGTATTTTTGCTTTTCCCAGAAAACACATTGAATTAAACTGTCTTGTTCACCATCACGACACAGTATGAAGAGAGATGGGATTGGCCGGTTCCAAAATCACGAATCACGTCGACGATGGTTACATTCGTGTCAGAAGTGTGTCAGCCCAGGGCACAGTGTCTGAGGGACTGGGTCTGCGTGGGGCAATTATGATATTCAGTACACTGTCAATGAGATTTCGTTCCCCTTTACTTCGTAATAATAGACAGAGTAGTGAAGCAAAGAAGTCATGAAAGACAAATTCAGGAACCACGGTTCAGAAGGGTCCACTATGCGTCACTTTACAAGACATTTCTTGGAATGAGGCTGATGCGTGTTGAGAGATGATCCGGTTCATCAAATTTATACATTTTGTGTTCAGTTTTTATATTTTCATCGCGGTTCGAAGGCCGTTGTTTAATATCGCGGGGTGCAGGTCATCTGTATCGGCGAATCTGTTCCTAACCAGTAGCTGCGAGTCACTGTCCGATCCTGCTTGATTGTGTTACTATTCACGAGTTGGTTGAGTTGACCGTTGGAGAGATCTCTTTGAATTGCATCGTTTATGCGAGTGCATATCGTGTGCGACAAATGGCGCATGTTTAAGGCAGCGTTTTTCTTTTACAGGGGCAAATGTGGGAAATGAAGAAGGTAATGTGTCCGTTTCGCAGACCCACGCATTGCACAGAAATATTGGTGCGGGCGGTTTTGATGAGCGGTCTCAATTCCACACTGTTGATTGCATCTCTGGGGCGGTGTGCCTTGGCGGATTCGACAGCCGATGGACCAATTCTAAAAAATCATTCCCAATTTTTTCCTGGTAAGGTACAAACTCTACCCGTCGGGGAATTAAACCCCGGTCTCCCGCGTGACAGGCGGGGATACTAACCACTATACTAACGAGGAACTTCGATTTGGTGAGCCACGCTTGGCCAACTGAGGGTTTCTGCGCCTCTGAAATCACTCCATTTACTGAAGATGCTCGATTTGTCTGTGAAATCAGTAAAATCGCGGCAACTCAATACCATGTGGAAAGGAAGATCGTCCCATGTTAATTTTGGAAGACTGGATGCAGGATCACCCAAACACTTCCACGTGTATTGAGCTGTAAATATTGAGGCAGTTGTTCACTTCAGACCCTGACATCTGCAGGCGGGCTAATGGCAGCAATATTCACGCGATCAGTTCCAGTGGCATGAGATTCCGCAAAAATTAGATCGGAAATTATGTTTGGCTCCATGTAAAGTAAAAACGATTTCAATTAACCAGTTGCCTAAACAGGGCCACTACTTATATAGTCAGCAAGCAACATTATACATCAGACTTTTGTGCAAATGAGGAGATGTGTATTTTTGCTTTTCCCAGAAAACACATTGAATTAAACTGTCTTGTTCACCATCAGGACACAGTATGAAGAGAGGTGGGATCGGCAGGTTCCAAAATCACGAATCACGTCGACGGTGGTTACATTCGTGTCAGACGTGTGTCGGCCCAGGGCACAGTGTCTGAGGGACTGGGTCTGCGTGGGGCAATTATGATATTCAGCACACTGTCAATGAGATTTTGTTCCCCTTTTCTTCGTAATAATAGACAGAGTAGTGAAGCAAAGAAGACATGAAAGACAAATTCAGGAACCACGGTTCAGAAGGGTCCACTATGCGTCACTTTACAAGACATTTCTTGGAATGAGGCTGATGCGTGTTGAGAGATGATCCGGTTCATCAAATTTATACATTTTGTGTCCAGTTTTTGCATTTTCATCGCGGTTCGAAGGCCGTTGTTTAATATCGCCGGGTGCAGGTCATCTGTATCGGCGAATCTGTTCCTAACCAGTAGCTGCGAGTCACTGTCCGATCTTGCTTGATTGTCTTATTATTCACGAGTTGGTTGAGTTGACCGTTGGAGAAATCTCTTTGAATTGTATCGTTTTTGCGAGTACATATCGTGTGCGACAAATGGCGCATGTTGAAGGCAGCGTTTTTCTTTTACAGGGGCAAATGTGGGAAATGAAGAAGGTAATGTGTCCGTTTCGCTGACCCACGCATTGCACAGAAATATTGGTGTGGGCGGTTTTGATGAGCGGTCTCAATTCCGCACTGTTGATTGCATCTCTGGGGCGGTGTGCCTTGGCGGATTCGACAGCCGATGTACCAATTCTAAAAAATCACTCCCAATTTTTTTCTGGTAAGGTATAAACTCTCCCCGTCGGGGAATTGAACCCCGGTCACCCGCGTGACAGGCGGGGATACTAACCACTATACTAACGAGGAACTTCGATTTGGCGAGCCACGCTTGGCCAACTGAGGGTTTCTGCGCATCTGAAATCACTCCATTTACTGAAGATGCTCGATTTGTCTGTGAAATCAGTAAAATCGCGGCAACTCAATACCATGTGGAAAGGAAGATCGTCCCATGTTAATTTTGGAAGACTGGATGCAGGATCACCCAAACACTTCCGCGTGTATTGAGCTGTAAATATTGAGGCGGTTCTTCACTTCAGACCCTGACATCTGCAGGCGGGCTAATGGCAGCAATATTCACGCGATCAGTTCCAGTGGCATGAGATTCCGCAAAAATTAGATCGGAAATTATGTTTGGCTCCATGTAAAGTAAAAACGATTTCAATTTACCAGTTGCCTAAACAGGGCCACTACTTATATAGTCAGCAAGCAACATTATACATCAGACTTTTGTGCAAATGAGGAGATGTGTATTTTTGCTTTTCCCAGAAAACACATTGAATTAAACTGTCTTGTTCACCATCAGGACACAGTATGAAGAGAGGTGGGATCGGCAGGTTCCAAAATCACGAATCACGTCGACGGTGGTTACATTCGTGTCAGACGTGTGTCGGCCCAGGGCACAGTGTCTGAGGGACTGGGTCTGCGTGGGGCAATTATGATATTCAGTACACTGTCAATGAGATTTTGTTCCCCTTTTCTTCGTAATAATAGACAGAGTAGTGAAGCAAAGAAGACATGAAAGACAAATTCAGGGACCACGGTTCAGAAGGGTCCACTATGCGTCACTTTACAAGACATTTCTTGGAATGAGGCTGATGCGTGTTGGGAGATGATCCGGTTCATCAGATTTATACATTTTGTGTCCAGTTTTTCCATTTTCATCGCGGTTCGAAGGCCGTTGTTTAATATCGCCGGGTGCAGGTCATCTGTATCGGCGAATCTGTTCCTAACCAGTAGCTGAGAGTCACTGTCCGATCCTGCTTGATTGTCTTATTATTCACGAGTTGGTTGAGTTGACCGTTGGAGAAATCTCTTTGAATTGTATCGTTTTTGCGAGTGCATATCGTGTGCGACAAATGGCGCATGTTGAAGGCAGCGTTTTTCTTTTACAGGGGCAAATGTAGGAAATGAAGAAGGTAATGTGTCCGTTTCGCTGACCCACGCATTGCACAGAAATATTGGTGCGGGCGGTTTTGATGAGCGGTCTCAATTCCGCACTGTTGATTGCATCTCTGGGGTGGTGTGCCTTGGCGGATTCGACAGCCGATGTACCAATTCTAAAAAGTCATTCCCAATTTTATTCTGGTAAGGTATAAACTCTGCCCATCGGGGAATTGAACCCTGGTCTCCCGCATGACAGGCGGGGATACTAACCACTATACTAATGAGGAACTTTGGTTTGGCGTGACACGCTTGGCCAACTGAGGGTTTCTGCGCATCTGAAATCACTCCATTTACTGAAGATGCTCGATTTGTCTGTGAAATCAGTAAAATCGCGGCAACGCAATACCATGTGGAAAGGAAGATCGTCCCATGTTAATTTTGGAAGACTGGATGCAGGATCCCCCAAACTCTTCCGCGTGTATTGAGCTGTAAATATTGAGGCGGTTGTTCACTTCAGAATTTGACATCTGCAGGCGGGCTAATGGCAGCAATATTCACGCGATCAGTTCCAGTGGCATGAGATTCCGCAAAAATTATATCGAATTTATGTTTGGCTCCATGTAAAGTAAAAACGATTTCAATTAACCAGTTGCCTAAAGAGGGCCACTACTTATATAGTCAGCAAGCAACATTATACATCTGACTTTTGTGCAAATCAGGAGATGTGTATTTTTGCTTTTCCCAGAAAACACATTGAATTAAACTGTCTTGTTCACCATCAAGACACAGTATGAAGAGAGATGGGATCGGCAGGTTCCAAAATCACGAATCACGTCGACGCTGGTTACATTCGTGTCAGAAGTGTGTCGGCCCAGGGCACAGTGTCTGAGGGACTGGGTCTGTGTGGGGCAATTATGATATTCAGTCCACTGTCAATGAGATTTCGTTCCCCTTTACTTCGTAATAATAGACAGAGTAGTGAAGCAAAGAAGACATGAAAGACAAATTCAGGAACCACGGTTCAGAAGGGTCCACTATGCGTCACTTTACAAGACATTTCTTGGAATGAGGCTGATGCGTGTTGAGAGATGATCCGGTTCATCAAATTTATACATTTTGTGTCCAGTTTTTGCATTTTCATCGCGGTTCGAAGGCCGTTGTTTAATATCGCGGGGTGCAGGTCATCTGTATCGTCGAATCTGTTCCTAACCAGTAGCTGCGAGTCACTGTCCGATCCTGCCTGAGTTGGTTGAGTTGACCGTTGGAGAAATCTCTTTGAATTGTATCGTTTTTGCGAGTGCATATCGTGTGCGACAAATGGCGCATGTTGAAGGCAGCGTTTTTCTTTTACGGGGCAAATATGGGAAATGAAGAAGGTAATGTGTCCATTTCGCTGACCCACGCATTGCACAGAAATATTGGTGCGGGCGGTTTTGATGAGCGGTCTCAATTCCGCACTGTTGATTGCATCTCTGGGGCGGTGTGCCTTGGCGGATTCGACAGCCGATGTACCAATTCTAAAAAATCATTCACAACTTTTTTCTGGTAAGGTACAAACTCTCCCCGTCGGGGAATTGAACCCCGGTCTCTGGCGTGACAGGCGGGGATACTAACCACTATACTAACGAGGAACTTCGGTTTGGCGAGACCCGCTTGGCCAACTGAGGGTTTCTGCGCCTCTGAAATCACTCCATTTACTGAAGATGCTCGATTTGTCTGTGAAATCAGTAAAATCGCGGCAACTCAATACCATGTGGAAAGGAAGATCGTCCCATGTTAATTTTGGAAGACTGGATGCAGGATCACCCAAACACTTCCGCGTGTATTGAGCTGTAAATATTGAGGCGGTTCTTCACTTCAGACCCTGACATCTGCAGGCGGGCTAATGGCAGCAATATTCACGCGATCAGTTCCAGTGGCATGAGATTCCTCAAAAATTATATCGGAAATTATGTTTGGCTCCATGTAAAGTAAAAACAATTTCAATTAACCTGTTGCCTAAACAGGGCCGCTACTTATATAGTCAGCAAGCAACATTATACATCAGACTTTTGTACAAATCAGGAGATGTGTATTTTTGCTTTTCCCAGAAAACACATTGAATTCAACTGTCTTGTTCACCATCACGACACAGTATGAAGAGAGATGGGATCGGCAGGTTCCAAAATCACGAATCACGTCGACGGTGGTTACATTCGTGTCAGAAGTGTGTCGGCCCAGGGCACAGTGTCTGAGGGACTGGGTCTGCGTGGGGCAATTATGATATTCAGTACACTGTCAATGAGATTTTGTTCCCCTTTACTTCGTAATAATAGACAGAGTAGTGAAGCAAAGAAGACATGAAAGACAAATTCAGGAACCACGGTTCAGAAGGGTCCACTATGCGTCACTTTACAAGACATTTCTTGGAATGAGGCTGATGCGAGTTGAGAGATGATCCGGTTCATCAAATTTATACATTTTATGTCCAGTTTTTGCATTTTCATCGCGATTCGAAGGCCGTTGTTTAATATCGCGGGGTGCAGGTCATCTGTATCGGCGAATCTGTTCCTAACCAGTAGCTGAGAGTCACTGTCCGATCCTGCTTGATTGTCTTATTATTCACGAGTTGGTTGAGTTGACCGTTGGAGAAATCTCTTTGAATTGCATCGTTTTTGCGAGTGCATATCGTGTGCGACAAATGGCGCATGTTGAAGGCAGCGTTTTTCTTTTACAGGTGCAAATGTGGGAAATGAAGAAGGTAATGTGTCCGTTTCGCTGACCCACGCATTGCACAGAAATATTGGTGCAGGCGGTTTTGATGAGCGGTCTCAATTCCGCACTGTTGATTGCATCTCTGGGGCGCTGTGCCTTGGTGGATTCGACAGCCGATGTACCAATTCTAAAAAATCACTACCAATTTTTTTCTGGTAAGGTACAAACTCTCCCTGTCGGGGAATTGAACCCCGGTCGCCCGCGTGACAGGTGGGGATACTAACCACTATACTAACGAGGAACTTCTGTTTGGCGAGACACGCTTGGCCAACTGAGGGTTTCTGCGCCTCTGAAATCACTCCATTTACTGAAGATGCTCGATTTGTCTGTGAAATCAGTAAAATCGCGGCAACTCAATACCATGTGGAAAGGAAGATCGTCCCATGTTAATTTTGGAAGACTGGATGCAGGATCACCCAAACACTTCCGCGTGTATTGAGCTGTAAATATTGAGGCGGTTGTTCACTTCAGACCCTGACATCTGCAGGCGGGCTAATGGCAGCAATATTCATGCGATCAGTTCCAGTGGCATGAGATTCCGCAAAAATTATATCGGAAATTATGTTTGGCTCCATGTAAAGTAAAAACAATTTCAATTAACCAGTTGCCTAAACAGGGCCACTACTTATATAGTCAGCAAGCAACATTAGACTTTAGTGCAAATCAGGAGATGCGTATTTTTGCTTTTCCCAGAAAACACATTGAATTAAACTGTCTTGTTCACCATCACGACACAGTATGAAGAGAGATGGGACCGGCAGGCTCCAAAATCACGAATCACGTCGACGGTGGTTACATTCGTGTCAGAAGTGTGTCGGCCCAGGGCGCAGTGTCTGCGGGACTGGGTCTGCGTGGGGCAATTATGATATTCAGTACACTGTCAATGAGATTTCGTTCCCCTTTACTTCGTAATAATAGACAGAGTAGTGAAGCAAAGAAGACATGAAAGACAAATTCAGGAACCACGGTTCAGAAGGGTCCACTATGCGTCACTTTACAAGACATTTCTTGGAATGAGGCTGATGCGTGTTGGGAGATGATCCGGTTCATCAAATTTATACATTTTGTGTCCAGTTTTTGCATTTTCATCGCGGTTCGAAGGCCGTTGTTTAATATCGCGGGGTGCAGGTCATCTGTATCGGCGAATCTGTTCCTAACCAGTAGCTGCGAGTCACTGTCCGATCCTGCCTGAGTTGGTTGAGTTGACCGTTGGAGAAATCTCTTTGAATTGTATCGTTTTTGCGAGTACATATCGTGTGCGACAAATGGCGCATGTTGAAGGCAGCGTTTTTCTTTTACAGGGGCAAATGTGGGAAATGAAGAAGGTAATGTGTCCGTTTCGCTGACCCACGCATTGCACAGAAATATTGGTGTGGGCGGTTTTGATGAGCGGTCTCAATTCCGCACTGTTGATTGCATCTCTGGGGTGGTGTGCCTTGGCGGATTCGACAGCCTATGTACCAATTCTAAAAAGTCATTCCCAATTTTATTCTGGTAAGGTATAAACTCTGCCCATCGGGGAATTGAACCCCGGTCTCCCACATGACAGGCAGGGATACTAACCACTATACTAATGAGGAACTTTGGTTTGGCGAGACACGCTTGGCCAACTGAGGGTTTCTGCGCATCTGAAATCACTCCATTTACTGAAGATGCTCGATTTGTCTGTGAAATCAGTAAAATCGCGGCAACGCAATACCATGTGGAAAGGAAGATCGTCCCATGTTAATTTTGGAAGACTGGATGCAGGATCACCCAAACTCTTCCGCGTGTATTGAGCTGTAAATATTGAGGCGGTTGTTCACTTCAGACCCTGACATCTGCAGGCGGGCTAATGGCAGCAATATTCACGCGATCAGTTCCAGTGGCATGAGATTCCGCAAAAATTATATCGGAATTTATGTTTGGCTCCATGTAAAGTAAAAACGATTTCAATTAACCAGTTGCCTAAAGAGGGCCACTACTTATATAGTCAGCAAGCAACATTATACATCTGACTTTAGTGCAAATCAGGAGATGTGTATTTTTGCTTTTCCCAGAAAACACATTGAATTAAACTGTCTTGTTCACCATCAAGACACAGTATGAAGAGTGATGGGATCGGCAGGTTCCAAAATCACGAATCACGTTGACGATGGTTACATTCGTATCAGAAGTGTGTCGGCCCAGGGCACAGTGTTTGAGGGACTGGGTCTGCGTGGGGCAATTATGATATTCAGTACACTGTCAATGAGATTTCGTTCCCCTTTACTTCGTAATAATAGACAGAATATTGAAGCAAAGAAGACATGAAAGACAAATTCAGGAACCACGGTTCAGAAGGGTCCACTATGCGTCAGTTTACAAGACATTTCTTGGAATGAGGTGATGCGTGTTGAGAGATGATCCGGTTCATCAAATTTCTACATTTTGTGTCCAGTTTTTGCATTTTCATCGCGGTTCGAAGGCCGTTGTTTAATATCGCGGGGTGCAGGTCATCTGTATCGGCGAATCTGTTCCTAACCAGTAGCTGCGAGTCACTGTCCGATCCTGCCTGAGTTGGTTGAGTTGACCGTTGGAGAAATCTCTTTGAATTGTATCGTTTTTGCGAGTGCATATCGTGTGCGACAAATGGCGCATGTTGAAGGCAGTGTTTTTCTTTTACGGGGCAAATATGGGAAATGAAGAAGGTAATGTGTCCGTTTCGCTGACCCACGCATTGCACAGAAATATTGGTGCGGGCGGTTTTGATGAGCGGTCTCAATTCCGCACTGTTGATTGCATCTCTGGGGTGGTGTGCCTTGGCGGATTCGACAGCCGATGTACCAATTCTAAAAAATCATTCACAACTTTTTTCTGGTAAGGTACAAACTCTCCCCGTCGGGGAATTGAACCCCGGTCTCTGGCGTGACAGGCGGGGATACTAACCACTATACTAACGAGGCACTTCGGTTTGGCGAGACACGCTTGGCCAACTGAGGGTTTCTGCGCCTCTGAAATCACTCCATTTACTGAAGATGCTCGATTTGTCTGTGAAATCAGTAAAATCGCGGCAACTCAATACCATGTAGAAAGGAAGATCGTCCCATGTTAATTTTGGAAGACTGGATGCAGGATCACCCAAACACTTCCGCGTGTATTGAGCTGTAAATATTGAGGCGGTTCTTCACTTCAGACCCTGACATCTGCAGGCGGGCTAATGGCAGCAATATTCACGCGATCAGTTCCAGTGGCATGAGATTCCTCAAAAATTATATCGGAAATTATGTTTGGCTCCATGTAAAGTAAAAACAATTTCAATTAACCTGTTGCCTAAACAGGGCCGCTACTTATATAGTCAGCAAGCAACATTATACATCAGACTTTTGTACAAATCAGGAGATGTGTATTTTTGCTTTTCCCAGAAAACACATTGAATTCAACTGTCTTGTTCACCATCACGACACAGTATGAAGAGAGATGGGATCGGCAGGTTCCAAAATCACGAATCACGTCGACGGTGGTTACATTCGTGTCAGAAGTGTGTCGGCCCAGGGCACAGTGTCTGAGGGACTGGGTCTGCGTGGGGCAATTATGATATTCAGTACACTGTCAATGAGATTTTGTTCCCCTTTACTTCGTAATAATAGACAGAGTAGTGAAGCAAAGAAGACATGAAAGACAAATTCAGGAACCACGGTTCAGAAGGGTCCACTATGCGTCACTTTACAAGACATTTCTTGGAATGAGGCTGATGCGTGTTGAGAGATGATCCGGTTCATCAAATTTATACATTTTGTGCCCAGTTTTTGCATTTTCATCGCGGTTCGAAGACCGTTGTTTAATATCGCGGGGTGCAGGTCATCTGTATCGGCGAATCTGTTCCTAACCAGTAGCTGCGAGTCACTGTCCGATCCTGCTTCATTGTCTTATTATTCACGAGTTGGTTGAGTTGACCGTTGGAGAAATCTCTTTGAATTGTATCGTTTTTGCGAGTGCATATCGTGTGCGACAAATGGCGCATGTTGAAGGCAGCGTTTTTCTTTTACGGGGCAAATATGGGAAATGAAGAAGGTAATGTGTCCGTTTCGCTGACCCACGCATTGCACAGAAATATTGGTGCGGGCGGTTTTGATGAGCGGTCTCAATTCCGCACTGTTGATTGCATCTTTGGGGCGGTGTGCCTTGGCGGATTCGACAGCCGATGTACCTATTCTAAAAAATCATTCCCCATTTTTTCCTGGTAAGGTACAAACTCTCCACGTCGTGGAATTGAACCCCGGTCTCCCGCGTGACAGGCAGGGATACTAACCACTATACTAACGAGGAACTTCGGTTTGGCCAGACACGCTTGGACAACTGAGGGTTTCTGCGCCTCTGAAATCACTCCATTTACTGAAGATGCTCGATTTGTCTGTGAAATCAGTAAAATCGCGGCAACTCAATACCATGTGGAAAGGAAGATCGTCCCGTGTTAATTTTGGAAGACTGGACGCAGGATCACCCAAACACTTCCGCGTGTATTGAGCTGTAAATATTGAGGCGGTTGTTCACTTCAGACCCTGACATCTTCAGGCGGGCTAATGGCAGCAATATTCACGCGATCAGTTCCAGTAGCATGAGATTCCGCAAAAATTAGATCGCAAATTATGTTTGGCTCCATGTAAAGTAAAAACAATTTCAATTAACCAGTTGCCTAAACAGGGCCACTACTTATATAGTCAGCAAGCAACATGATACATCAGACTTTTGTGCAAATCAGGAGATGCGTATTTTTGCTTTTCCCAGAAAACACATTGAATTAAACTGTCTTGTTCACCATCACGACACAGTATGAAGAGAGATGGGATCGGCAGGCTCCAAAATCACGAATCACGTCGACGATGGTTACATTCGTGTCAGACGTGTGTCGGCCCAGGGCACAGTGTCTGAGGGACTGGGTCTGCGTGGGGCAATTATGATATTCAGGACACTGTCAATGAGATTTCGTTCCCCTTTACTTCGTAATAATAGACAGAGTAGTGAAGCAAAGAAGACATGAAAGACAAATTCAGGAACCACGGTTCAGAAGGGTCCACTATGCGTCACTTTACAAGACATTTCTTGGAATGAGGCTGATGCGTGTTGGGAGATGATCCGGTTCATCAAATTTATACATTTTGTGTCCAGTTTTTGCATTTTCATCGCGGTTCGAAGGCCGTTGTTTAATATCGCGGGGTGCAGGTCATCTGTATCGGCGAATCTGTTCCTAACCAGTAGCTGCGAGTCACTGTCCGATCCTGCTTGATTGTCTTATTATTCACGAGTTGGTTGAGTTGACCGTTGGAGAAATCTCTTTGAATTGTATCGTTTTTGCGAGTGCATATCGTGTGCGACAAATGGCGCATGTTGAAGGCAGCGTTTTCTTTTACAGGGGCAAATATGGGAAATGAAGAAGGTAATGTGTCCGGTTCGCTGACCCACGCATTGCACAGAAATATTGGTGCGGGCGGTTTTGATGAGCAGTCTCAATTCCGCCCTGTTGATTGCATCTCTGGGGCGATGTGCCTTGGCGGATTCGACAGCCGATGTACCAATTCTAAAAAATAATTCGCAATATTTTTCTGGGAAGGTACAAACTCTCCCAGTCGGGAATTTGAAACCCGGTCTCCCACGTGACAGGCAGGGATACTAACCACTATACTAACGAGTAAATGCTATTTTGTGAGCCCCGCTTGGCCAACTGAGGGTTTCTGTGCCTCTGAAATCACTCCATTTACTGAAGATGCTCGATTTGTCTGTGAAATCAGTACAACCGCGGCAACTCAATACCATGTGGAAATGAAGATCGTCCCGTGTTAACTTTGGAAGACTGGATGCAGGATCACCCAAACTCTTCCGCGTGTATTAAGCTGTAAATATTGAGGCGGTTGTTCACTTCAGACCCTGAAATCTGCAGGCGGGCTCATGGCAGCAATATTCACGCGATCAGTTCCAGTGGCATGAGATTCCGCAGAAATTAGATCGGAAATTATATTTGGCTCCATGTAAAGTAAAAACGATTTCAATTAACCCGTTGCCTAAACAGGGCCACTACTTATATAGTCAGCAAGCAACATTATACATCAGACTTTTGTGCAAATCAGGAGATGTGTATTTTTGCTTTTCCCAGAAAACACATTGAATTAAACTGTCTTGTTCACCATCAGGACACAGTATGAAGAGAGGTGGGATCGGCAGGTTCCAAAATCACGAATCACGTCGACGCTGGTTACATTCGTGTCAGAAGTGTTTCGGCCCAGGGCACAGTGTCTGCGGGACTGGGTCTGCGTGGGGCAATTATGATATTCAGTACACTGTCAATGAGCTTTCCTTCCCCTTTTGCTACCCTCTTGCTATTTATGTACGTGTAAAAAGCCTTGGGATTTTCCTTCACCCTATTTTCCAATGACGTATCATGACCCCTTCTAGCCCTCCTGACTCCTTGCTTAAGTTCCTTCCTACTTTCCTTATATTCCACACAGGCTTCATCTGTTCCCAGCCTTTTAGCCCTGACAAATGCCTCCTTTTTCTTTTTGACGAGGCCTACAATATCTCTCGTTAACCAAGATTCCCGAAAATTGCAGTATATATCCTTCATCCTCACAGGAACATGCCGGTCCTGAATTCCTTTCAACTGACACTTGAAAGCCTCCCACATGTCAGATGTTGATTTGCCCTCAAACATCTGCCCCCAATCTAGGTTCTTCAGTTCCCGCCTAATATTGTTATAATTAGCCTTCCTCCTATTTAGCACATTCATCCTAGGACCACTCTTATCCTTGTCCACCAGTACTTTAAAACTTACTGAATTGTGGTCACTGTTACCGAAATGCTCCCCTACTGAAACATCTACCACCTGGCCGGGCTCATTCCCCAATACCAGGTCCAGTACCGTCCCTTCCCTAGTTGGACTGTCTACATATTGTTTTAAGAAGTCTTCCTGGATGCTCCTTACAAACTCCGCCCCGTCTAGGCCCCTGGCACTAAGTGAGTCCCAGTCAATATTGGTGAAGTTGAAGTCTCCCATCACCACACCCCTGTTGTTTTTACTCTTTTCCAAAATCTGTCTACCTATCTGCTCCTCTATCTCCCGCTGGCTGTTGGAACGCCTGTAGGAACCCCCCCAACATTGTAACTGCACCCTTCTTATTCCTGATCTCTACCCATATAGCCTCACTGCCCTCTGAGGTGTCCTCCCGCAGTACAGCTGTGATATTCTCCCTAACCAGTAGCACAACTCCGCCTCCCCTTTTACACCCCCCTCTATCCCGCCTGAAACATCTAAATCCTGGAACGTTTAGCTGCCACACATACATAGTCACAGACTTTTTCAGAGACAAACGATCTCTCCCTCAGGCACGCGCTTAGCATAAACTATTTCCAAAACACATTCTCTTTTTCTGTCTCCCTCTCACACATATGCACATATTCTCTGATACAATCGCACTCCCTCTAGCTCTCTGCCTCTGAAACACAGACACAAATTGCTTCTGAGTTTGCCTATCTCTCTGTGTCTCTCTTTCACACACACACACACACAGACAGACAAGGACCGTTCTGTCACACGCTCTCTCTCTCTCAGACGCACACACACAAACTCTTTCTGGCTCTCTCTCGCTGTCCTTATCTCTCTCTCTACCTCGCTATATCTCTTTCAATCTCTCTCTCACATACACACTGTCACAGACTCTCAAAAACGTTTTTCTGACACAAACACTCTCACTCTCTCTCTCCTCCAGACACTCTTTCTGGCACATTCTACCTCTCTATCTCTCTCTGCCTCTGCCTCTGTCTCCATCACTATCTCTATCTCTCCCCAGTTCGGCCTACTCCCATTTTTGTCTGGTCTCGTCCAGTGGGGTTCTAGCTCCATCCAGTAGCTATCCGAATATTTTGACATAAACATCCACCCCGTCTCGCTGCTGGTGCCTCTCAGGTCCTCCAGTAGTGTGTTTTCTGGGGGTCCGGGGTACCCTACAGTCTCTTTGCGGAGGAGGTGTTTTATTTGGAAGTGTCTCAATTCCTGTCCTTTTCCGAGTGTCCACTTCCTCATCACTTCGCCCAGTGTCGCCAATGGGCTCGTTGTGCATCTTGCTGAGGAGCATAGGAGTGCTGATGACACACAGACTACTTTAGACGTGCGCACACACTCGCTCGCATACACAGACTAGTTTTGACGCACGCACACACTCGCTCACACACACAGACTACTTTTAATGCATGCGCACACACAGGCTACTTTTGACACGCACACGCACTCTCTGGCACACACAGACTACTTTTGACGCTCGCACGCACAGACTACTTTTGACGCACACGTTCATTCTCTCGCACACACTCGCACACACACATGCATATACTACTTTGGACGTGCATGTTCACTCTTTCATGCACACACACGCATGCACAGACTACTTTTGACGTACAGGTTCACTCTCTTGCGCACACACAGATAGACTATTTCTGACGCACATCTCGCTCTTGCACACACACAGACTATTTCTGACGCACAACTCTCTCTCGCACACACACTTGCGCTCAGACACACAGACTAACTTTGAGTCACAGGTTCATTCTCTCGCACAGAAACACACAGAGAGACTACCTTTGACGCACACATCTCTCTCGCACGCACACACAGACTATTTCTGACGCACATGCTCTCCCTCTTGCATACGCACGCAGACTATTTCTGATGCACATCTCGCTCTCCCGCACACACACTTGCTCACACACAGACTACTTTTGACTCACAAATTCACTCTCTCGCACACACACTCGCACACACAGACTATTTCTGATGCACAATCTCTCCCTCTCTCGCAAACGCACAGACTATTTCTGACGCACATCTCTCTCTCCCGCACACACACTTGCACACACACAGACTACTTTTGACTCACAAATTCACTCTCTCGCACACACAGACTATTTCTGACGCACATCTCTCTCGCCCGCGCACACACTTGGACGCACACACAAACAGACCACTTTTGACGCACATCTCTCTCTCTTGCACATAAACACAGACGATTTCTGACGGACATCTCTCTCTCTCTCGCACACAGACACAGACTATGTCTGATGCACATCTCTCTCTCCTGCACACACAGACTATTCCTGACGCACATGCTCGCCCCCTCGCACACACACACACTCTATTTCTGACACACATGCTCTCCCTCTCGCAGACACACAATTTCTGACACAATGCTCTCCGTCTCTCTTACTCTCTCTCTCACAGACACAGACACAGACTCTTTCTGGCACACATCGTCTCTCTCCAGCGCAAACCCACACACACAAACTCTTTCTGACACACACTCACTCTCTCTTAATCCCTCTCACACACAGGCACAGACTCTTTCTGACACCACTCTCTCGCTCTCTTCCCCCCTCTCTCTCCCTCTCACACAAACACACTCACACACAGACGCTTTCTGAAATATTCAATCACTCTTTCTCGCGCACACGCACTCATACGTACACAGAGACTCTTTCTGACACACCCGATCACCCCTAGCTCCCTCTCTCTCTCGCCCACACACACAAACACTTTCTGACTCCCTCTATCTTTCAATCTTTCTCCCTCTCATACACACATACAGTCATCGACTCTTTCTGACGCAGACACACTCCATCTCTCGCTCTCTCTTAATGAAGTTTCATCAGATTTGTTCCAGGAATTTTTCGAGTGTCCTATCAAGATAGATGGAAGAAGCTAGGCCGGTATTTTGCACAGTTTATTTCTGACACACACACTCTCTCTCACTCTCTCTCTCCCGCTCCCTCTTATTTTGAGCAGTAAGGTGATAAGATTGAGAAATATAAAATACTTATAAGGGTAGACAGCTTAGCTGCAGGTAAAATGTTAACCATTGTTTGTGAGTTTGGAACCGGTGGGACAATAGCAAAAGCAAAAAGCAGCAACCCATTTAGTAGAAAGGTGACGATATTTACTCAAAAGATTGTTGAATAATCAAAATTTTCTATGCCAGAGGACCATGGGAGCTCAGCAATTGAGTGGTATTGTGATTGAATACAGCTGTTTATCGGAAGTATATTTGTATAGACCAGATGTGTTATCATCACCATCCAACTTACTCCCTCAATGCCACTCAATATATATTGAAGGAAATGGAGCAGATTGGTATGAAGAAAATGGAGACCACATGTTTATTTGGAACAAAAGAGCTTAGATGAATGAATGGAGAAAAGCATTTTCAGAGCATAATATAGAAAAAAAGCAAACAGCGTTCAAGCCAATATATGTCGATCAAGCCTAATAAAGCCCAAAACATTATAAATATGATTCTCGGGGGATAACAATGGCAAGCATTGAAGATGAACATTGATCAGCACTTTCGTATGACGTGCTTGAAAAGGTGGGTACGTTGTTTGAGTGCTCCGTCTCCTTATAACAATACCACTAATAGCACTACTGATTATACTTTAATAACAGGAGTAGCAATAATGCAAATGCATTGGCTGAGGTGCAAACGAAATCCACAAACACAATTTCAGATGTGAGGCAGCGCATTTCATGAAGTGTAAACGGTGAAGAGGGAAGGACAGGGGTAATCTGATGACAGTGTTCGCATGCCGCACAATTTCTAGGGAAGAGCTCCAGATATTCCCAATTGTAGTCAGACTAAATCTAGATAAGAAAACAAGATGAGAGTAAAACTAATAATTTCCTCTCGAAATACAGCAGCATGTTTATCACCACTTACTAAACAGAATGTGGAACTTCCCTCCAGTTTGCTGAATTGATCAGAATATCTCAGAACCATTTTTCTTTGGGTTGGAAATTAAGACGAAAGAAGAGGAAACAGCAGCATTAGAAAGTGTTGCCGTTTTGTTCACTTCTCTTTGCAGGGGCAGGCCAGTCGATTTCGGCGGCGTGAGAGCAGCTGGTTAGTCAGTTTCAGCGGGAGCATTGCGGAAGGAGGGTGCTGGGAGGTAAGTCAACCTTTAAAAGCACTTCTCTTTGCAGGGGCAGGCCAGTCGATTTCGGTGGCGTGAGAGCAGCTGGTTAGTCAGTTTCAGCGGGAGCATTGCGGAAGGAGGGTGCTGGGAGGTAAGTCAACCTTTAAAAGCACTTCTCTTTGCAGGGGCAGGCCAGTCGATTTCGGTGGCGTGAGAGCAGCTGGTTAGTCAGTTTCAGCGGGAGCATTGCGGAAGGAGGGTGCTGGGAGGTAAGTCAACCTTTAAAAGCACTTCTCTTTGCAGGGGCAGGCCAGTCGATTTCGGCGGCGTGAGAGCAGCTGGTTAGTCAGTTTCAGCGGGAGCATTGCGGAAGGAGGGTGCTGGGAGGTAAGTCAACCTTTAAAAGCACTTCTCTTTGCAGGGGCAGGCCAGTCGATTTCGGTGGCGTGAGAGCAGCTGGTTAGTCAGTTTCAGCGGGAGCATTGCGGAAGGAGGGTGCTGGGAGGTAAGTCAACCTTTAAAAGCACTTCTCTTTGCAGGGGCAGGCCAGTCGATTTCGGTGGCGTGAGAGCAGCTGGTTAGTCAGTTTCAGCGGGAGCATTGCGGAAGGAGGGTGCTGGGAGGTAAGTCAACCTTTAAAAGCACTTCTCTTTGCAGGGGCAGGCCAGTCGATTTCGGCGGCGTGAGAGCAGCTGGTTAGTCAGTTTCAGCGGGAGCATTGCGGAAGGAGGGTGCTGGGAGGTAAGTCAACCTTTAAAAGCACTTCTCTTTGCAGGGGCAGGCCAGTCGATTTCGGTGGCGTGAGAGCAGCTGGTTAGTCAGTTTCAGCGGGAGCATTGCGGAAGGAGGGTGCTGGGAGGTAAGTCAACCTTTAAAAGCACTTCTCTTTGCAGGGGCAGGCCAGTCGATTTCGGTGGCGTGAGAGCAGCTGGTTAGTCAGTTTCAGCGGGAGCATTGCGGAAGGAGGGTGCTGGGAGGTAAGTCAACCTTTAAAAGCACTTCTCTTTGCAGGGGCAGGCCAGTCGATTTCGGCGGCGTGAGAGCAGCTGGTTAGTCAGTTTCAGCGGGAGCATTGCGGAAGGAGGGTGCTGGGAGGTAAGTCAACCTTTAAAAGCACTTCTCTTTGCAGGGGCAGGCCAGTCGATTTCGGTGGCGTGAGAGCAGCTGGTTAGTCAGTTTCAGCGGGAGCATTGCGGAAGGAGGGTGCTGGGAGGTAAGTCAACCTTTAAAAGCACTTCTCTTTGCAGGGGCAGGCCAGTCGATTTCGGTGGCGTGAGAGCAGCTGGTTAGTCAGTTTCAGCGGGAGCATTGCGGAAGGAGGGTGCTGGGAGGTAAGTCAACCTTTAAAAGCACTTCTCTTTGCAGGGGCAGGCCAGTCGATTTCGGCGGCGTGAGAGCAGCTGGTTAGTCAGTTTCAGCGGGAGCATTGCGGAAGGAGGGTGCTGGGAGGTAAGTCAACCTTTAAAAGCACTTCTCTTTGCAGGGGCAGGCCAGTCGATTTCGGTGGCGTGAGAGCAGCTGGTTAGTCAGTTTCAGCGGGAGCATTGCGGAAGGAGGGTGCTGGGAGGTAAGTCAACCTTTAAAAGCACTTCTCTTTGCAGGGGCAGGCCAGTCGATTTCGGTGGCGTGAGAGCAGCTGGTTAGTCAGTTTCAGCGGGAGCATTGCGGAAGGAGGGTGCTGGGAGGTAAGTCAACCTTTAAAAGCACTTCTCTTTGCAGGGGCAGGCCAGTCGATTTCGGCGGCGTGAGAGCAGCTGGTGAGTCAATTTCAGCGGGAGCATTGCGGAAGGAGGGTGCTGGGAGGTAAGTCAACCTTTAAAAGCACTTCTCTTTGCAGGGGCAGGCCAGTCGATTTCGGTGGCGTGAGAGCAGCTGGTTAGTCAGTTTCAGCGGGAGCATTGCGGAAGGAGGGTGCTGGGAGGTAAGTCAACCTTTAAAAGCACTTCTCTTTGCAGGGGCAGGCCAGTCGATTTCGGCGGCGTGAGAGCAGCTGGTTAGTCAGTTTCAGCGGGAGCATTGCGGAAGGAGGGTGCTGGGAGGTAAGTCAACCTTTAAAAGCACTTCTCTTTGCAGGGGCAGGCCAGTCGATTTCGGCGGCGTGAGAGCAGCTGGTTAGTCAGTTTCAGCGGGAGCATTGCGGAAGGAGGGTGCTGGGAGGTAAGTCAACCTTTAAAAGCACTTCTCTTTGCAGGGGCAGGCCAGTCGATTTCGGCGGCGTGAGAGCAGCTGGTTAGTCAGTTTCAGCGGGAGCATTGCGGAAGGAGGGTGCTGGGAGGTAAGTCAACCTTTAAAAGCACTTCTCTTTGCAGGGGCAGGCCAGTCGATTTCGGCGGCGTGAGAGCAGCTGGTTAGTCAGTTTCAGCGGGAGCATTGCGGAAGGAGGGTGCTGGGAGGTAAGTCAACCTTTAAAAGCACTTCTCTTTGCAGGGGCAGGCCAGTCGATTTCGGTGGCGTGAGAGCAGCTGGTTAGTCAGTTTCAGCGGGAGCATTGCGGAAGGAGGGTGCTGGGAGGTAAGTCAACCTTTAAAAGCACTTCTCTTTGCAGGGGCAGGCCAGTCGATTTCGGTGGCGTGAGAGCAGCTGGTTAGTCAGTTTCAGCGGGAGCATTGCGGAAGGAGGGTGCTGGGAGGTAAGTCAACCTTTAAAAGCACTTCTCTTTGCAGGGGCAGGCCAGTCGATTTCGGCGGCGTGAGAGCAGCTGGTGAGTCAATTTCAGCGGGAGCATTGCGGAAGGAGGGTGCTGGGAGGTAAGTCAACCTTTAAAAGCACTTCTCTTTGCAGGGGCAGGCCAGTCGATTTCGGTGGCGTGAGAGCAGCTGGTTAGTCAGTTTCAGCGGGAGCATTGCGGAAGGAGGGTGCTGGGAGGTAAGTCAACCTTTAAAAGCACTTCTCTTTGCAGGGGCAGGCCAGTCGATTTCGGCGGCGTGAGAGCAGCTGGTTAGTCAGTTTCAGCGGGAGCATTGCGGAAGGAGGGTGCTGGGAGGTAAGTCAACCTTTAAAAGCACTTCTCTTTGCAGGGGCAGGCCAGTCGATTTCGGTGGCGTGAGAGCAGCTGGTTAGTCAGTTTCAGCGGGAGCATTGCGGAAGGAGGGTGCTGGGAGGTAAGTCAACCTTTAAAAGCACTTCTCTTTGCAGGGGCAGGCCAGTCGATTTCGGTGGCGTGAGAGCAGCTGGTTAGTCAGTTTCAGCGGGAGCATTGCGGAAGGAGGGTGCTGGGAGGTAAGTCAACCTTTAAAAGCACTTCTCTTTGCAGGGGCAGGCCAGTCGATTTCGGCGGCGTGAGAGCAGCTGGTGAGTCAATTTCAGCGGGAGCATTGCGGAAGGAGGGTGCTGGGAGGTAAGTCAACCTTTAAAAGCACTTCTCTTTGCAGGGGCAGGCCAGTCGATTTCGGTGGCGTGAGAGCAGCTGGTTAGTCAGTTTCAGCGGGAGCATTGCGGAAGGAGGGTGCTGGGAGGTAAGTCAACCTTTAAAAGCACTTCTCTTTGCAGGGGCAGGCCAGTCGATTTCGGCGGCGTGAGAGCAGCTGGTTAGTCAGTTTCAGCGGGAGCATTGCGGAAGGAGGGTGCTGGGAGGTAAGTCAACCTTTAAAAGCACTTCTCTTTGCAGGGGCAGGCCAGTCGATTTCGGCGGCGTGAGAGCAGCTGGTGAGTCAATTTCAGCGGGAGCATTGCGGAAGGAGGGTGCTGGGAGGTAAGTCAACCTTTAAAAGCACTTCTCTTTGCAGGGGCAGGCCAGTCGATTTCGGTGGCGTGAGAGCAGCTGGTTAGTCAGTTTCAGCGGGAGCATTGCGGAAGGAGGGTGCTGGGAGGTAAGTCAACCTTTAAAAGCACTTCTCTTTGCAGGGGCAGGCCAGTCGATTTCGGCGGCGTGAGAGCAGCTGGTTAGTCAGTTTCAGCGGGAGCATTGCGGAAGGAGGGTGCTGGGAGGTAAGTCAACCTTTAAAAGCACTTCTCTTTGCAGGGGCAGGCCAGTCGATTTCGGTGGCGTGAGAGCAGCTGGTTAGTCAGTTTCAGCGGGAGCATTGCGGAAGGAGGGTGCTGGGAGGTAAGTCAACCTTTAAAAGCACTTCTCTTTGCAGGGGCAGGCCAGTCGATTTCGGTGGCGTGAGAGCAGCTGGTTAGTCAGTTTCAGCGGGAGCATTGCGGAAGGAGGGTGCTGGGAGGTAAGTCAACCTTTAAAAGCACTTCTCTTTGCAGGGGCAGGCCATCGATTTCGGCGGCGTGAGAGCAGCTGGTGAGTCAATTTCAGCGGGAGCATTGCGGAAGGAGGGTGCTGGGAGGTAAGTCAACCTTTAAAAGCACTTCTCTTTGCAGGGGCAGGCCAGTCGATTTCGGCGGCGTGAGAGCAGCTGGTTAGTCAGTTTCAGCGGGAGCATTGCGGAAGGAGGGTGCTGGGAGGTAAGTCAACCTTTAAAAGCACTTCTCTTTGCAGGGGCAGGCCAGTCGATTTCGGCGGCGTGAGAGCAGCTGGTGAGTCAATTTCAGCGGGAGCATTGCGGAAGGAGGGTGCTGGGAGGTAAGTCAACCTTTAAAAGCACTTCTCTTTGCAGAGGCAGGCCAGTCGATTTCGGTGGCGTGAGAGCAGCTGGTTAGTCAGTTTCAGCGGGAGCATTGCGGAAGGAGGGTGCTGGGAGGTAAGTCAACCTTTAAAAGCACTTCTCTTTGCAGGGGCAGGCCAGTCGATTTCGGCGGCGTGAGAGCAGCTGGTTAGTCAGTTTCAGCGGGAGCATTGCGGAAGGAGGGTGCTGGGAGGTAAGTCAACCTTTAAAAGCACTTCTCTTTGCAGGGGCAGGCCAGTCGATTTCGGTGGCGTGAGAGCAGCTGGTTAGTCAGTTTCAGCGGGAGCATTGCGGAAGGAGGGTGCTGGGAGGTAAGTCAACCTTTAAAAGCACTTCTCTTTGCAGGGGCAGGCCAGTCGATTTCGGTGGCGTGAGAGCAGCTGGTTAGTCAATTTCAGCGGGAGCATTGCGGAAGGAGGGTGCTGGGAGGTAAGTCAACCTTTAAAAGCACTTCTCTTTGCAGGGGCAGGCCAGTCGATTTCGGCGGCGTGAGAGCAGCTGGTGAGTCAATTTCAGCGGGAGCATTGCGGAAGGAGGGTGCTGGGAGGTAAGTCAACCTTTAAAAGCACTTCTCTTTGCAGGGGCAGGCCAGTCGATTTCGGTGGCGTGAGAGCAGCTGGTTAGTCAGTTTCAGCGGGAGCATTGCGGAAGGAGGGTGCTGGGAGGTAAGTCAACCTTTAAAAGCACTTCTCTTTGCAGGGGCAGGCCAGTCGATTTCGGCGGCGTGAGAGCAGCTGGTTAGTCAGTTTCAGCGGGAGCATTGCGGAAGGAGGGTGCTGGGAGGTAAGTCAACCTTTAAAAGCACTTCTCTTTGCAGGGGCAGGCCAGTCGATTTCGGTGGCGTGAGAGCAGCTGGTTAGTCAGTTTCAGCGGGAGCATTGCGGAAGGAGGGTGCTGGGAGGTAAGTCAACCTTTAAAAGCACTTCTCTTTGCAGGGGCAGGCCAGTCGATTTCGGTGGCGTGAGAGCAGCTGGTTAGTCAGTTTCAGCGGGAGCATTGCGGAAGGAGGGTGCTGGGAGGTAAGTCAACCTTTAAAAGCACTTCTCTTTGCAGGGGCAGGCCAGTCGATTTCGGCGGCGTGAGAGCAGCTGGTGAGTCAATTTCAGCGGGAGCATTGCGGAAGGAGGGTGCTGGGAGGTAAGTCAACCTTTAAAAGCACTTCGCTTTGCAGGGGCAGGCCAGTCGATTTCGGTGGCGTGAGAGCAGCTGGTTAGTCAGTTTCAGCGGGAGCATTGCGGAAGGAGGGTGCTGGGAGGTAAGTCAACCTTTAAAAGCACTTCTCTTTGCAGGGGCAGGCCAGTCGATTTCGGCGGCGTGAGAGCAGCTGGTGAGTCAATTTCAGCGGGAGCATTGCGGAAGGAGGGTGCTGGGAGGTAAGTCAACCTTTAAAAGCACTTCTCTTTGCAGGGGCAGGCCAGTCGATTTCGGTGGCGTGAGAGCAGCTGGTTAGTCAGTTTCAGCGGGAGCATTGCGGAAGGAGGGTGCTGGGAGGTAAGTCAACCTTTAAAAGCACTTCTCTTTGCAGGGGCAGGCCAGTCGATTTCGGCGGCGTGAGAGCAGCTGGTTAGTCAGTTTCAGCGGGAGCATTGCGGAAGGAGGGTGCTGGGAGGTAAGTCAACCTTTAAAAGCACTTCTCTTTGCAGGGGCAGGCCAGTCGATTTCGGTGGCGTGAGAGCAGCTGGTTAGTCAGTTTCAGCGGGAGCATTGCGGAAGGAGGGTGCTGGGAGGTAAGTCAACCTTTAAAAGCACTTCTCTTTGCAGGGGCAGGCCAGTCGATTTCGGTGGCGTGAGAGCAGCTGGTTAGTCAATTTCAGCGGGAGCATTGCGGAAGGAGGGTGCTGGGAGGTAAGTCAACCTTTAAAAGCACTTCTCTTTGCAGGGGCAGGCCAGTCGATTTCGGCGGCGTGAGAGCAGCTGGTGAGTCAATTTCAGCGGGAGCATTGCGGAAGGAGGGTGCTGGGAGGTAAGTCAACCTTTAAAAGCACTTCTCTTTGCAGGGGCAGGCCAGTCGATTTCGGTGGCGTGAGAGCAGCTGGTTAGTCAGTTTCAGCGGGAGCATTGCGGAAGGAGGGTGCTGGGAGGTAAGTCAACCTTTAAAAGCACTTCTCTTTGCAGGGGCAGGCCAGTCGATTTCGGCGGCGTGAGAGCAGCTGGTTAGTCAGTTTCAGCGGGAGCATTGCGGAAGGAGGGTGCTGGGAGGTAAGTCAACCTTTAAAAGCACTTCTCTTTGCAGGGGCAGGCCAGTCGATTTCGGTGGCGTGAGAGCAGCTGGTTAGTCAGTTTCAGCGGGAGCATTGCGGAAGGAGGGTGCTGGGAGGTAAGTCAACCTTTAAAAGCACTTCTCTTTGCAGGGGCAGGCCAGTCGATTTCGGTGGCGTGAGAGCAGCTGGTTAGTCAGTTTCAGCGGGAGCATTGCGGAAGGAGGGTGCTGGGAGGTAAGTCAACCTTTAAAAGCACTTCTCTTTGCAGGGGCAGGCCAGTCGATTTCGGCGGCGTGAGAGCAGCTGGTGAGTCAATTTCAGCGGGAGCATTGCGGAAGGAGGGTGCTGGGAGGTAAGTCAACCTTTAAAAGCACTTCTCTTTGCAGGGGCAGGCCAGTCGATTTCGGTGGCGTGAGAGCAGCTGGTTAGTCAGTTTCAGCGGGAGCATTGCGGAAGGAGGGTGCTGGGAGGTAAGTCAACCTTTAAAAGCACTTCTCTTTGCAGGGGCAGGCCAGTCGATTTCGGCGGCGTGAGAGCAGCTGGTGAGTCAATTTCAGCGGGAGCATTGCGGAAGGAGGGTGCTGGGAGGTAAGTCAACCTTTAAAAGCACTTCTCTTTGCAGGGGCAGGCCAGTCGATTTCGGTGGCGTGAGAGCAGCTGGTTAGTCAGTTTCAGCGGGAGCATTGCGGAAGGAGGGTGCTGGGAGGTAAGTCAACCTTTAAAAGCACTTCTCTTTGCAGGGGCAGGCCAGTCGATTTCGGCGGCGTGAGAGCAGCTGGTGAGTCAATTTCAGCGGGAGCATTGCGGAAGGAGGGTGCTGGGAGGTAAGTCAACCTTTAAAAGCACTTCTCTTTGCAGGGGCAGGCCAGTCGATTTCGGTGGCATGAGAGCAGCTGGTTAGTCAGTTTCAGCGGGAGCATTGCGGAAGGAGGGTGCTGGGAGGTAAGTCAACCTTTAAAAGCACTTCTCTTTGCAGGGGCAGGCCAGTCGATTTCGGCGGCGTGAGAGCAGCTGGTTAGTCAGTTTCAGCGGGAGCATTGCGGAAGGAGGGTGCTGGGAGGTAAGTCAACCTTTAAAAGCACTTCTCTTTGCAGGGGCAGGCCAGTCGATTTCGGTGGCGTGAGAGCAGCTGGTTAGTCAGTTTCAGCGGGAGCATTGCGGAAGGAGGGTGCTGGGAGGTAAGTCAACCTTTAAAAGCACTTCTCTTTGCAGGGGCAGGCCAGTCGATTTCGGTGGCGTGAGAGCAGCTGGTTAGTCAGTTTCAGCGGGAGCATTGCGGAAGGAGGGTGCTGGGAGGTAAGTCAACCTTTAAAAGCACTTCTCTTTGCAGGGGCAGGCCAGTCGATTTCGGCGGCGTGAGAGCAGCTGGTGAGTCAATTTCAGCGGGAGCATTGCGGAAGGAGGGTGCTGGGAGGTAAGTCAACCTTTAAAAGCACTTCTCTTTGCAGGGGCAGGCCAGTCGATTTCGGTGGCGTGAGAGCAGCTGGTTAGTCAGTTTCAGCGGGAGCATTGCGGAAGGAGGGTGCTGGGAGGTAAGTCAACCTTTAAAAGCACTTCTCTTTGCAGGGGCAGGCCAGTCGATTTCGGCGGCGTGAGAGCAGCTGGTGAGTCAATTTCAGCGGGAGCATTGCGGAAGGAGGGTGCTGGGAGGTAAGTCAACCTTTAAAAGCACTTCTCTTTGCAGGGGCAGGCCAGTCGATTTCGGTGGCGTGAGAGCAGCTGGTTAGTCAGTTTCAGCGGGAGCATTGCGGAAGGAGGGTGCTGGGAGGTAAGTCAACCTTTAAAAGCACTTCTCTTTGCAGGGGCAGGCCAGTCGATTTCGGCGGCGTGAGAGCAGCTGGTTAGTCAGTTTCAGCGGGAGCATTGCGGAAGGAGGGTGCTGGGAGGTAAGTCAACCTTTAAAAGCACTTCTCTTTGCAGGGGCAGGCCAGTCGATTTCGGTGGCGTGAGAGCAGCTGGTTAGTCAGTTTCAGCGGGAGCATTGCGGAAGGAGGGTGCTGGGAGGTAAGTCAACCTTTAAAAGCACTTCTCTTTGCAGGGGCAGGCCAGTCGATTTCGGCGGCGTGAGAGCAGCTGGTTAGTCAGTTTCAGCGGGAGCATTGCGGAAGGAGGGTGCTGGGAGGTAAGTCAACCTTTAAAAGCACTTCTCTTTGCAGGGGCAGGCCAGTCGATTTCGGTGGCGTGAGAGCAGCTGGTTAGTCAGTTTCAGCGGGAGCATTGCGGAAGGAGGGTGCTGGGAGGTAAGTCAACCTTTAAAAGCACTTCTCTTTGCAGGGGCAGGCCAGTCGATTTCGGTGGCGTGAGAGCAGCTGGTTAGTCAGTTTCAGCGGGAGCATTGCGGAAGGAGGGTGCTGGGAGGTAAGTCAACCTTTAAAAGCACTTCTCTTTGCAGGGGCAGGCCAGTCGATTTCGGCGGCGTGAGAGCAGCTGGTGAGTCAATTTCAGCGGGAGCATTGCGGAAGGAGGGTGCTGGGAGGTAAGTCAACCTTTAAAAGCACTTCTCTTTGCAGGGGCAGGCCAGTCGATTTCGGTGGCGTGAGAGCAGCTGGTTAGTCAGTTTCAGCGGGAGCATTGCGGAAGGAGGGTGCTGGGAGGTAAGTCAACCTTTAAAAGCACTTCTCTTTGCAGGGGCAGGCCAGTCGATTTCGGCGGCGTGAGAGCAGCTGGTGAGTCAATTTCAGCGGGAGCATTGCGGAAGGAGGGTGCTGGGAGGTAAGTCAACCTTTAAAAGCACTTCTCTTTGCAGGGGCAGGCCAGTCGATTTCGGTGGCGTGAGAGCAGCTGGTTAGTCAGTTTCAGCGGGAGCATTGCGGAAGGAGGGTGCTGGGAGGTAAGTCAACCTTTAAAAGCACTTCTCTTTGCAGGGGCAGGCCAGTCGATTTCGGCGGCGTGAGAGCAGCTGGTTAGTCAGTTTCAGCGGGAGCATTGCGGAAGGAGGGTGCTGGGAGGTAAGTCAACCTTTAAAAGCACTTCTCTTTGCAGGGGCAGGCCAGTCGATTTCGGTGGCGTGAGAGCAGCTGGTTAGTCAGTTTCAGCGGGAGCATTGCGGAAGGAGGGTGCTGGGAGGTAAGTCAACCTTTAAAAGCACTTCTCTTTGCAGGGGCAGGCCAGTCGATTTCGGCGGCGTGAGAGCAGCTGGTTAGTCAGTTTCAGCGGGAGCATTGCGGAAGGAGGGTGCTGGGAGGTAAGTCAACCTTTAAAAGCACTTCTCTTTGCAGGGGCAGGCCAGTCGATTTCGGTGGCGTGAGAGCAGCTGGTTAGTCAGTTTCAGCGGGAGCATTGCGGAAGGAGGGTGCTGGGAGGTAAGTCAACCTTTAAAAGCACTTCTCTTTGCAGGGGCAGGCCAGTCGATTTCGGCGGCGTGAGAGCAGCTGGTTAGTCAGTTTCAGCGGGAGCATTGCGGAAGGAGGGTGCTGGGAGGTAAGTCAACCTTTAAAAGCACTTCTCTTTGCAGGGGCAGGCCAGTCGATTTCGGCGGCGTGAGAGCAGCTGGTTAGTCAGTTTCAGCGGGAGCATTGCGGAAGGAGGGTGCTGGGAGGTAAGTCAACCTTTAAAAGCACTTCTCTTTGCAGGGGCAGGCCAGTCGATTTCGGTGGCGTGAGAGCAGCTGGTTAGTCAGTTTCAGCGGGAGCATTGCGGAAGGAGGGTGCTGGGAGGTAAGTCAACCTTTAAAAGCACTTCTCTTTGCAGGGGCAGGCCAGTCGATTTCGGCGGCGTGAGAGCAGCTGGTGAGTCAATTTCAGCGGGAGCATTGCGGAAGGAGGGTGCTGGGAGGTAAGTCAACCTTTAAAAGCACTTCTCTTTGCAGGGGCAGGCCAGTCGATTTCGGTGGCGTGAGAGCAGCTGGTTAGTCAGTTTCAGCGGGAGCATTGCGGAAGGAGGGTGCTGGGAGGTAAGTCAACCTTTAAAAGCACTTCTCTTTGCAGGGGCAGGCCAGTCGATTTCGGCGGCGTGAGAGCAGCTGGTGAGTCAATTTCAGCGGGAGCATTGCGGAAGGAGGGTGCTGGGAGGTAAGTCAACCTTTAAAAGCACTTCTCTTTGCAGGGGCAGGCCAGTCGATTTCGGTGGCGTGAGAGCAGCTGGTTAGTCAGTTTCAGCGGGAGCATTGCGGAAGGAGGGTGCTGGGAGGTAAGTCAACCTTTAAAAGCACTTCTCTTTGCAGGGGCAGGCCAGTCGATTTCGGCGGCGTGAGAGCAGCTGGTTAGTCAGTTTCAGCGGGAGCATTGCGGAAGGAGGGTGCTGGGAGGTAAGTCAACCTTTAAAAGCACTTCTCTTTGCAGGGGCAGGCCAGTCGATTTCGGTGGCGTGAGAGCAGCTGGTTAGTCAGTTTCAGCGGGAGCATTGCGGAAGGAGGGTGCTGGGAGGTAAGTCAACCTTTAAAAGCACTTCTCTTTGCAGGGGCAGGCCAGTCGATTTCGGCGGCGTGAGAGCAGCTGGTGAGTCAATTTCAGCGGGAGCATTGCGGAAGGAGGGTGCTGGGAGGTAAGTCAACCTTTAAAAGCACTTCTCTTTGCAGGGGCAGGCCAGTCGATTTCGGTGGCGTGAGAGCAGCTGGTTAGTCAGTTTCAGCGGGAGCATTGCGGAAGGAGGGTGCTGGGAGGTAAGTCAACCTTTAAAAGCACTTCTCTTTGCAGGGGCAGGCCAGTCGATTTCGGTGGCGTGAGAGCAGCTGGTTAGTCAGTTTCAGCGGGAGCATTGCGGAAGGAGGGTGCTGGGAGGTAAGTCAACCTTTAAAAGCACTTCTCTTTGCAGGGGCAGGCCAGTCGATTTCGGCGGCGTGAGAGCAGCTGGTTAGTCAGTTTCAGCGGGAGCATTGCGGAAGGAGGGTGCTGGGAGGTAAGTCAACCTTTAAAAGCACTTCTCTTTGCAGGGGCAGGCCAGTCGATTTCGGTGGCGTGAGAGCAGCTGGTTAGTCAGTTTCAGCGGGAGCATTGCGGAAGGAGGGTGCTGGGAGGTAAGTCAACCTTTAAAAGCACTTCTCTTTGCAGGGGCAGGCCAGTCGATTTCGGCGGCGTGAGAGCAGCTGGTGAGTGGTGAGTCAGTTTCAGCAGGAGCTGAGACTTTTTCTCTTTTCTTTAAATTAGTTTTTTAGGCGGGATCAGGAAGTCGACCCGCGGACGTCTGGGAAGACCCTCACCAATAAATTCTGGTGGAGAGGAAACCCGAGACACTACACGTGTAGTGTCTCCCACCCGCCCTCCTCCTCTAACCTAATAATAAAACCCATTGGTCTGAGGTAAGTACCATATTTTTATTATATTATTATTATTTTTTATAAAAATTTAATTTAGTTGTTAGCTAGATCTTGGTAGAAAGTTAGAGGAATGGCAGGGAAGGGAGTACAATGTTCCTCCTGCAGGATGTTTGAGGTGAGGGATGCAGTTAGTGTCCCTGCTGATTTTACCTGCAGGAAGTGCTGCCATCTCCAGCTCCTCCAAGACCGAGTTAGGGAACTGGAGCTGGAGTTGGAAGAACTTCGGATCATTCGGGAGGCAGAAGGGGTCATAGATAGCAGCTTCAGGGAATTAGTTACACCAAAGATTGGAGATAGGTGGGTAACTGTAAGAGGGACTGGGAAAAAACAGTCAGTGCAGGGATCCCCTGCGGTCGTTCCCCTGAGAAACAAGTATACCGCTTTGGATACTTGTGGGGGGGACGACTTACCAGGGGTAAGCCATGGGGTACGGGCCTCTGGCACGGAGTCTGTCCCTGTTGCTCAGAAGGGAAGGGGGGAGAGGAGCAGAGCATTAGTAATTGGGGACTCTATAGTCAGGGGCACAGATAGGAGATTTTGTGGGAGCGTGAGAGACTCACGTTTGGTATGTTGCCTCCCAGGTGCAAGGGTACGTGATGTCTCGGATCGTGTTTTCCGGGTCCTTAGGGGGGAGGGGGAGCAGCCCCAAGTCGTGGTCCACATTGGCACCAACGACATAGGTAGGAAAGGGGACAAGGATGTCAGGCAGGCTTTCAGGGAGCTAGGATGGAAGCTCAGAACTAGAACAAACAGAGTTGTTATCTCTGGGTTGTTGCCCGTGCCACGTGATAGTGAGATGAGGAATAGGGAGAGAGAGCATTTAAACACGTGGCTACAGGGATGGTGCAGGCGGGAGGGTTTCAGATTTTTGGATAACTGGGGCTCTTTCTGGGGAAGGTGGGACCTCTACAGACAGGATGGTCTACATCTGAACCTGAGGGGCACAAATATCCTGGGGGGGAGATTTGTTAGTGCTCTTTGGGGGGGTTTAAACTAATGCAGCAGGGGCATGGGAACCTGGATTGTAGTTTTAGGGTAAGGGAGAATGAGAGTATAGAGGTCAGGAGCACAGATTTGACGTCGCAGGAGGGGGCCAGCGTTCAGGTAGGTGGTTTGAAGTGTGTCTACTTCAATGCCAGGAGTATACGAAACAAGGTAGGGGAACTGGCAGCGTGGGTTGGTACCTGGGACTTCGATGTTGTGGCCATTTCGGAGACATGGATAGAGCAGGGACAGGAATGGATGTTGCAGGTTCCGGGGTTTAGGTGTTTTAGTAAGCTCAGAGAAGGAGGCAAAAGAGGGGGAGGTGTGGCGCTGCTAGTCAAGAGCAGTATTACGGTGGCGGAGAGGATGCTAGATGGGGACTCTTCTTCCGAGGTAGTATTGGCTGAAGTTAGAAACAGGAAAGGAGAGGTCACCCTGTTGGGAGTTTTTTATAGGCCTCCTAATAGTTCTAGGGATGTAGAGGAAAGGATGGCGAAGATGATTCTGGATATGAGCGAAAGTAACAGGGTAGTTATTATGGGAGACTTTAACTTTCCAAATATTGACTGGAAAAGATATAGTTCGAGTACAATAGATGGGTCGTTTTTTGTACAGTGTGTGCAGGAGGGTTTCCTGAAACAATATGTTGACAGGCCAACAAGAGGCGAGGCCACGTTGGATTTGGTTTTGGGTAATGAACCAGGCCAGGTGTTGGATTTGGAGGTAGGAGAGCACTTTGGGGACAGTGACCACAATTCGGTGACGTTTACGTTAATGATGGAAAGGGATAAGTATACACCGCAGGGCAAGAGTTATAGCTGGGGGAAGGGCAATTATGATGCCATTAGACGTGACTTGGGGGGCATAAGGTGGAGAAGTAGGCTGCAAGTGTTGGGCACACTGGATAAGTGGGGCTTGTTCAAGGATCAGCTACTGCGTGTTCTTGATAAGTATGTACCGGTCAGACAGGGAGGAAGGCGTCGAGTGAGGGAACCGTGGTTTACCAGGGAAGTGGAATCTCTTGTTAAGAGGAAGAAGGAGGCCTATGTGAAGATGAAGTGTGAAGTTTCGGTTGGGGCGATGGATAGTTACAAGGTAGCGAGGAAGGATCTAAAGAGAGAGCTAAGACGAGCAAGGAGGGGACATGAGAAGTATTTGGCAGGAAGGATCAAGGAAAACCCAAAAGCTTTCTATAGGTATGTCAGGAATAAGCGAATGACTAGGGAAAGAGTAGGACCAGTCAAGGACAGGGATGGGAAATTGTGTGTGGAGTCTGAAGAGATAGGCGAGATACTAAATGAATATTTTTCGTCAGTATTCACTCAGGAAAAAGATAATGTTGTGGAGGAGAATGCTGAGCCCCAGGCTAATAGAATAGATGGCATTGAGGTACGTAGGGAAGAGGTGTTGGCAATTCTGGACAGGCTGAAAATAGATAAGTCCCCGGGACCTGATGGGATTTATCCTAGGATTCTATCGGAGGCCAGGGAAGAGATTGCTGGACCTTTGGCTTTGATTTTTATGTCATCATTGGCTACAGGAATAGTACCAGAGGACTGGAGGACAGCAAATGTGGTCCCTTTGTTCAAAAAGGGGAGCAGAGACAACCCCGGCAACTATAGACCGGTGAGCCTCACGTCTGTAGTGGGTAAAGTCTTGGAGGGGATTATAAGGGACAAGATTTATAATCATCTAGATAGGAATGATATGATCAGGGATAGTCAGCATGGCTTTGTGAAGGGTAGGTCATGCCTCACAAACCTTATTGAGTTCTTTGAGAAGGTGACTGAACAGGTAGACGAGGGTAGAGCAGTTGATGTGGTGTATATGGATTTCAGCAAAGCGTTTGATAAGGTTCCCCACGGTAGGCTATTGCAAAAAATACGGAGGCTGGGGATTAAGGGTGATTTAGAGATGTGGATCAGAAATTGGCTAGCTGAAAGAAGACAGAGGGTGGTGGTTGATGGGAAATGTTCAGAATGGAGTACAGTCACAAGTGGAGTACCACAAGGATCTGTTCTGGGGCCGTTGCTGTTTGTCATTTTTATCAATGACCTAGAGGAAGGCACAGAAGGGTGGGTGAGTAAATTTGCAGATGATACTAAAGTCGGTGGTGTTGTCGATAGTGTGGAAGGATGTAGCAGGTTACAGAGGGATATAGATAAGCTGCAGAGCTGGGCTGAGAGGTGGCAAATGGAGTTTAATGTAGAGAAGTGTGAGGTGATTCACTTTGGAAGGAATAACAGGAATGCGGAATATTTGGCTAATGGTAAAGTTCTTGAAAGTGTGGCTGAGCAGAGGGATCTAGGTGTCCATGTACATAGATCCCTGAAAGTTGCCACCCAGGTTGATAGGGTTGTGAAGAAGGCCTATGGAGTGTTGGCCTTTATTGGTAGAGGGATTGAGTTCCGGAGTCGGGAGGTCATGTTGCAGCTGTACAGAACTCTGGTCCGGCCGCATTTGGAGTATTGCGTACAGTTCTGGTCACCGCATTATAGGAAGGACGTGGAGGCTTTGGAGCGGGTGCAGAGGAGATTTACCAGGATGTTGCCTGGTATGGAGGGAAAATCTTATGAGGAAAGGCTGATGGACTTGAGGTTGTTTTCGTTGGAGAGAAGAAGGTTAAGAGGAGACTTAATAGAGGCATACAAAATGATCAGGGGGTTGGATAGGGTGGACAGTGAGAGCCTTCTCCCGCGGATGGATATGGCTGGCACGAGGGGACATAACTTTAAACTGAGGGGTAATAGATATAGGACAGAGGTCAGAGGTAGGTTCTTTACACAAAGAGTAGTGAGGCCGTGGAATGCCCTACCTGCTACAGTAGTGAACTCGCCAACATTGAGGGCATTTAAAAGTTTATTGGATAAACATATGGATGATAATGGCATAGTGTAGGTTAGATGGCTTTTGTTTCGGTGCAACATCGTGGGCCGAAGGGCCTGTACTGCGCTGTATTGTTCTATGTTCTATGTTCTATGTTCAATTGGGGGTGATTAAAGCTTGTCAACTGCGGACATCACCATATCCAAGCGGAGTCTCTGATTGTTTGGGATTTCGGTTAGTCAGTGTTCTGAACTTGCCGATTGGCTCAGGGGGCATCATTCTGTGGTTGGACCTCCTGATTGGCTGAAAGGCTGTCCGGCAGCGGCTGGAGATCCTGATTGGCTGAGGGGCTGTAGGTCAGTTTTATTTATTGGTTAATTTGATAATTGTTGTAACCGGATATTTCACCGCGATCTTGATCTGCTCCCTGAACCTGGACTGAGTCACCACATAAATAAATGTGTTTGTGCAGCAATTTAAATCCCGCATCATAAATCCGACTTCTTGTAAATTATATTGTGGAATGGTGAGGTAATATAATCCTCTCAAATCAATATAGAAAAATTTAATAACAAACACAGTCCAGAGGAGAATGAAAGCACCGGAGATGCTGAAGAGTAAAATCATTGACTTCCTTCTGCTCTCCATCTCTGGGTCTTTACGATTGTCTCCCTGACTCTGAGCCCTCAGTGCCTTCCGGCTTCGACTTGTGATTAAAATGTGTCTGACTGTCAGAGTGTTGATCAACAGGTTTAAAAAGAATGGGATCAATGGGGTTAAAATCTGATCAAACCAGTTATATACAACCCATCCGGTATCAGTGTAATAGCTGCTCTTTGTCTGACAGAACCACGGCACATTGTCGATTATCTGTAAAGGTTCATTTGTAAAGTACCGTGGGATGTTTTTTATACAGAGCAAGAGGCCGCTCGTTGACAGGACCACAGCCGCTGTTTTCCCGGTGCAATAGTGTCTTTTCAGTTTCTGGCAGCGAATGGCCACAAATCGATCAAAGGAGAATGTGAGGGTGAACCAGACAGAACAGTCCGCGGCTGCAGGCATCAGAACACCGTTAACACGGCACACATAAGTAATGTCCAGGAAATTCCAGGGGAAATAATAGCGATTGATCTTGTTCAGTATGGGACGAGTGATCATAAACATCAGATCTGCCGCCGCCATGGCCACCAGGTAGCGAGAGGTGCAGGTAGCGAGGCCACACTTGCCCCGACTCAGAATCGCAATTCCCAGTAAATTTGCTGTCAGAGAGAAGGAAGAAGTGTCTGGAAATTACTGATGAAACATTCTCTGTGTCTGAACCGGGACAGGACTTCAGTGTCAATATAATGGGCAGTGGGTGGGTGGGAGTGTTGGCAGCGGAGTGGGCACAGAGATTAACAGAGAGGGTTTCTGCGCCTCTGAAATCACTCCATTTACTGAATATGCTCGATTTGTCTGTGAAATCAGTAAAATCGTGGCAACGCAATACCATGTGGAAAGGAAGATCGTCCCATGTTAATTTTGGAAGACTGGATGCAGGATCACCCAAACACTTCCGCGTGTATTGAGCTGTAAATATTGAGGCGGTTGTTCACTTCAGACCCTGACATCTGCAGGCGGGCTAATGGCAGCAATATTCACGCGACCAGTTCCGGTAGCATGAGATTCCGCAAAAATTAGACCGGAAATTATGTTTGGCTCCATGTAAAGTAAAAACAATTTCAATTAACCAGTTGCCTAAACAGGGCCACTACTTATATAGTCAGCAAGCAACATTATACATCAGACTTTTGAGCAAAACAGGAGATGTGTATTTTTGCTTTTCCCAGAAAACACATTGAATTAAACTGTCTTGTTCACCATCACGACACAGTATGAAGAGAGATGGGATCGGCAGGTTCCAAAATCACGAATCACGTCGACGGTGGTTACATTCGTGTCAGAAGTGTGTCGGCCCAGGGCACAGTGTCTGAGGGACTGGGTCTGCGTGGGGCAATTATGATATTCAGTACATGGTCAATGAGATTTCGTTCCCCTTTACCGTTGGAGAAATCTCTTTGAATTGTATCGTTTTTGCGAGTGCATATCGTGTGCGACAAATGGCGCATGTTGAAGGCAGCGTCTTTCTTTTACAGGGGCAAATATGGGAAATGAAGAAGGTAATGTGTCTGTTTCGCTGACCCACGCATTGCACAGAAATATTTGTGCGGGCGGTTTTGATGAGCGGTCTCAATTCCGCACTGTTCATTGCATCTCTGGGGCGGTGTGCCTTGGCGGATTCGACAGCCGATGTACCAATTCTAGAAAATCATCCCTAATTTTTTTCTAGTAAGGTACAAACTCTCCCCGTCGGGGAATTGAATGTCTCCCGCGTGACAGGTGGGGATACTAACCACTATACTAACGAGGAACTTCGGTTTGGTGAGCCACGCTTGGCCAACTGAGGGTTACTGCGCCTCTGAAATCACTCCATTTACTGAAGGTGCTCGATTTGTCTCTGAAATCAGTAAAATCGCGGCAACTCAATACCATGTGGAAAGGAAGATCGTCCCATGTTAATTTTGGAAGGCTGGATGCAGGATCACCCAAACTCTTCCGCGTGTATTGAGCTGTAAATATAGAGGCGGTTCTTCACTTCAGACCCTGACATCTGCAGGCGGGCTAATGGCAGTAATATTCACGTGATCAGTTCCAGTGGCATGAGATTCTGCAAAAATTTGATCGGAAATTATGTTTGGCTCCATATAAAGTAAAAACGATTTCAATTAACCTGTTGCCTAAACAGGGCCACTACTTATATAGTCAGCAAGCAACATTATACATCAGACTTTTGTGCAAATGAGGAGATGTGTATTTTTGCTTTTCCCAAAAAACACATTGAATTAAACTGTCTTGTTCACCATCACGACACAATATGAAGAGAGATGGGATCAGCAGGTTCCAAAATCACGAATCACGTCGACGCTGGTTACATTCGTGTCAGAAGTGTGTCGGCCAAGGTCACAGTGTCTGAGGGACTGGGTCTGCGTGGGGCAATTATGATATTCAGTACACTGTCAATGAGATTTTGTTCCCCTTTACTTCGTAATAATAGACAGAGTAGTGAAGCAAAGAAGACATGAAAGACAAATTCAGGAACCACGGTTCAGAAGGGTCCACTATGCGTCACTTTACAAGACATTTCTTGGAATGAGGCTGATGCGTGTTGGGAGATGATCCGGTTCATCAAATTTATACATTTTATGTCCAGTTTTTGCATTTTCATCGCGGTTCGAAGGCCGTTGTTTAATATCGCGGGGTGCAGGTCATCTGTATCGGCGAATCTGTTCCTAACCAGTAGCTGCGAGTCACTGTCCGATCCTGCTTGATTGTCTTATTATTCACGAGTTGGTTGAGTTGACCGTTGGAGAAATCTCTTTTAATTGTATCATTTTTGCGAGTGCACATCGTGTGCGACAAATGGCGCATGTTGAAGGCAGCGTTTTTCTTTTACAGGGGCAAATATGGGAAATGAAGAAGGTAATGTGTCCGTTTCGCTGACCCATGCATTGCACAGAAATATTGGTGCGGGCGGTTTTGATGAGCGGTCTCAATTCCGCACTGTTGATTGCATCTCTGGGGCGGTGTGTCTTGGCGGATTCGACAGCCGATGTACCAATTCTAAAAAATCATTGCCAATTTTTTTCTGGTAAGGTACAAACTCTCCCCGTCGGGGAATTGAACCCCGGTCTCCCGCGAGACAGGCAGGGATACTAACCACTATACTAACGAGGAATTTGGGTTTGGCGAGACACGCTTGGCCAACTGAGGGTTTCTGCGCCTCTGAAATCACTCCATTTACTGAAGATGCTCGATTTGTCTGTGAAATCAGTAAAATCGCGGCAACTCTATGCCATGTGGAAAGGAAGATCGTCCCATGTTAATTTTGGAAGACTGGATGCAGGATCACCCAAACACTTCCGCGTGTATTGAGCTGTAAATATTGAGGTGGTTGTTCACTTCAGACCCTGACATCTGCAGGCGGGCTAATGGCAGCAATATTCACGCGATCAGTTCCAGTGGCATGAGATTCCGCAAAAATTAGATCCGGAATTATGTTTGGCTCCATATAAAGTAAAAACGATTTCAATTAACCAGTTGCCTAAACAGGGCCACTACTTATATAGTCAGCTAGCAACATTATACATCAGACTTTTGTGCAAATCAGGAGATGTGTATTTTTGCTTTTCCCAGAAAACACATTGAATTAAACGGTCTTGTTCACCATCACGACACAGTATGAAGAGAGATGGGATCGGCAGTTTCCAAAATCACGAATCACGTCGACGCTGGTTACATTCGTGTCAGAAGTGTGTCGGCCCAGGGCACAGTGTCTGAGGGACTGGGTCTGCGTGGGGCAATTATGATATTCAGTACACTGTCAATGAGATTTCGTTCCCCTTTACTTCGTAATAATAGACAGAGTAGTGAAGCAAAGAAGACATGAAAGACAAATTCAGGAACCACGGTTCAGAAGGGTCCACTATGCGTCACTTTACAAGACATTTCTTGGAATGAGGCTGATGCGTGTTGAGAGATGATCCGGTTCAGCAAATTTATACATCTTGTGTACAGTTTTTGCATTTTCATCGCGGTTCGAAGGCCGTTGTTTAATATCGCGGGGTGCAGGTCATCTGTATCGGCGAATGTGTTCCTAACCAGTAGCTGAGAGTCACTGTCCGATCCTGCTTGATTGTCTTATTATTCACGAGTTGGTTGAGTTGACCGTTGGAGAAATCTCTTTGAATTGTATCATTTTTGCGAGTGCATATCGTGTGCGACAAATGGCGCATGTTGAAGGCAGCGTTTTTCTTTTACAGGGGCAAATATGGGAAATGAAGAAGGTAATGTGTCCGCTTCGCTGACCCACGCATTGCACAGAAATATTGGTGCAGGCGGTTTTGATGAGCGGTCTCAATTCCGCACTGTTGATTGCATCTCTGGGGCGGTGTGTCTTGGCGGATTCGACAGCCGATGTACCAATTCTAAAAAATCATTCCCAATTTTTTTCTGGTAAGGTACAAATCCTCCCCGTCGGGGAATTGAACCCCGGTCTCCCGCGTGACAGGCGGGGATACTAACCACTATACTAACGACGAACTTCGGTTTGGCTAGATACGCTTGGCCAACTGAGGGTTTCTGCGCTTCTGAAATCACTCCATTTACTGAAGATGCTCGATTTGTCTGTGAAATCAGTAAAATCGCGGCAACTCAATACCATGTGGAAAGGAAGATCGTCCCATGTTAATTTTGGAAGACTGGATGCAGGATCACCCAAACACTTCCGCGTGTATTGAGCTGTAAATATTGAGGCGGTTGTTCACTTCAGACCCTGACATCTGCAGGCGGGCTAATGGCAGCAATATTCACGCGATCGGTTCCAGTGGCATGAGATTCCGCAAAAATTATATCGGAAATTATGTTTGACTCCATGTAAAGTAAAAACGATTTCAATTAACCAGTTGCCTAAACAGGGCCACTACTTATATTGTCAGCAAGCAACATTATACATCAGACTTTTGTGCAAATCAGGAGAAGTGTATTTTTGCTTTTCCCAGAAAACACATTGAATTAAACTGTCTTGTTCACCATCACGACACAGTATGAAGAGAGATGGGATCGGCAGGTTCCAAAATCACGAATCACGTCGACGATGGTTACATTCGTGTCAGAAGTGTGTCGGCCCAGCGCACAGTGTCTGAGGGACTGGGTCTGCGTGGGGCAATTATGATATTCAGTACACTGTCAATGAGATTTCGTTCCCCTTTACTTCATATTAATAGACAGAGTAGTGAAGCAAAGAAGACATGAAAGACAAATCCAGGAACCACGGTTCAGAAGGGTCCACTATGCGTCACTTTACAAGACATTTCTTGGAATGAGGCTGATGCGTGTTGAGAGATGATCCGGTTCATCAAATTTATACATTTTGTGTACAGTTTTTGCATTTTCATCGCGGTTCGAAGGCCGTTGTTTAATATCGCGGGGTGCAGGTCATCTGTATCGGCGAATCTGTTCCTAACCAGTAGCTGCGAGTCACTGTCCGATCCTGCTTGATTGTCTTATTATTCACGAGTTGGTTGAGTTGACCGTTGGAGAAATCTCTTTTAATTGTATCGTTTTTGCGAGTGCATATCGTGTGCGACAAATGGCGCATGTTGAAGGCAGCGTTTTTCTTTTACAGGGGCAAATATGGGAAATGAAGAAGGTAATGTGTCCGTTTCACTGACCCACGCATTGCAGAGAAATATTGGTGCGGACGGTTTTAATGAGCGGTCTCAATTCCGCACTGTTGATTGCATCTCTGGGGCGGTGTGCCTTGGCTGATTCGACAGCCGATGTACCAATTCGAAAAAATCATTCCCAATTTTTTTCTGGTAAGGTACAAACTCTCCCCGTCGGGGAATTGAACCCTGGTCTCCCGCGTGACAAGCGGGGATACTAACCACTAAAATAACGAGGAACTTCAGTATTGCGAGACACGCTTGGCCAACTGAGGGTTTCTGCGCCTCTGAAATCACTCCATTTACTGAAGATGCTCGATTTGTCTGTGAAATCAGTAAAATCGCGGCAACTCTATGCCATGTGGAAAGGAAGATCGTCCCATGTTAATTTTGGAAGACTGGATGCAGGATCACCCAAACACTTCCGCGTGTATTGAGCTGTAAATATTGAGGTGGTTGTTCACTTCAGACCCTGACATCTGCAGGCGGGCTAATGGCAGCAATATTCACGCGATCAGTTCCAGTGGCATGAGATTCCGCAAAAATTAGATCCGGAATTATGTTTGGCTCCATATAAAGTAAAAACGATTTCAATTAACCAGTTGCCTAAACAGGGCCACTACTTATATAGTCAGCTAGCAACATTATACATCAGACTTTTGTGCAAATCAGGAGATGTGTATTTTTGCTTTTCCCAGAAAACACATTGAATTAAACGGTCTTGTTCACCATCACGACACAGTATGAAGAGAGATGGGATCGGCAGTTTCCAAAATCACGAATCACGTCGACGCTGGTTACATTCGTGTCAGAAGTGTGTCGGCCCAGGGCACAGTGTCTGAGGGACTGGGTCTGCGTGGGGCAATTATGATATTCAGTACACTGTCAATGAGATTTCGTTCCCCTTTACTTCGTAATAATAGACAGAGTAGTGAAGCAAAGAAGACATGAAAGACAAATTCAGGAACCACGGTTCAGAAGGGTCCACTATGCGTCACTTTACAAGACATTTCTTGGAATGAGGCTGATGCGTGTTGAGAGATGATCCGGTTCAGCAAATTTATACATTTTGTGTACAGTTTTTGCATTTTCATCGCGGTTCGAAGGCCGTTGTTTAATATCGCGGGGTGCAGGTCATCTGTATCGGCGAATGTGTTCCTAACCAGTAGCTGAGAGTCACTGTCCGATCCTGCTTGATTGTCTTATTATTCACGAGTTGGTTGAGTTGACCGTTGGAGAAATCTCTTTGAATTGTATCATTTTTGCGAGTGCATATCGTGTGCGACAAATGGCGCATGTTGAAGGCAGCGTTTTTCTTTTACAGGGGCAAATATGGGAAATGAAGAAGGTAATGTGTCCGCTTCGCTGACCCATGCATTGCACAGAAATATTGGTGCAGGCGGTTTTGATGAGCGGTCTCAATTCCGCACTGTTGATTGCATCTCTGGGGCGGTGTGTCTTGGCGGATTCGACAGCCGATGTACCAATTCTAAAAAATCATTCCCAATTTTTTTCTGGTAAGGTACAAACCCTCCCCGTCGGGGAATTGAACCCCGGTCTCCCACGTGACAGGCGGGGATACTAACCACTATACTAACGACGAACTTCGGTTTGGCCAGATACGCTTGGCCAACTGAGGGTTTCTGCGCTTCTGAAATCACTCCATTTACTGAAGATGCTCGATTTGTCTGTGAAATCAGTAAAATCGCGGCAACTCAATACCATGTGGAAAGGAAGATCGTCCCATGTTAATTTTGGAAGACTGGATGCAGGATCACCCAAACACTTCCGCGTGTATTGAGCTGTAAATATTGAGGCGGTTGTTCACTTCAGACCCTGACATCTGCAGGCGGGCTAATGGCAGCAATATTCACGCGATCAGTTCCAGTGGCATGAGATTCCGCAAAAATTATATCGGAAATTATGTTTGACTCCATGTAAAGTAAAAACGATTTCAATTAACCAGTTGCCTAAACAGGGCCACTACTTATATTGTCAGCAAGCAACATTATACATCAGACTTTTGTGCAAATCAGGAGATGTGTATTTTTGCTTTTCCCAGAAAACACATTGAATTAAACTGTCTTGTTCACCATCACGACACAGTATGAAGAGAGATGGGATCGGCAGGTTCCAAAATCACGAATCACGTCGACGATGGTTACATTCGTGTCAGAAGTGTGTCGGCCCAGCGCACAGTGTCTGAGGGGCTGGGTCTGCGTGGGGCAATTATGATATTCAGTACACTGTCAATGAGATTTCGTACCCCTTTACTTCGTAATAATAGACAGAGTAGTGAAGCAAAGAAGACATGAAAGACAAATTCAGGAACCACGGTTCAGAAGGGACCACTATGCGTCACTTTACAAGACATTTCTTGGAATGAGGCTGATGCGTGTTGGGAGATGATCCGGTTCATCAAATTTATACATTTTGTGTGCAGTTTTTGCATTTTCATCGCGGTTCGAAGGCCGTTGTTTAATATCGCGGGGTGCAGGTCATCTGTATCGGCGAATGTGTTCCTAACCAGTAGCTGAGAGTCACTGTCCGATCCTGCTTGATTGTCTTATTATTCACGAGTTGGTTGAGTTGACCATTGGAGAAATCTCTTTGAATTGTATCATTTTTGCGAGTGCATATCGTGTGCGACAAATGGCGCATGTTGAAGGCAGCGTTTTTCTTTTACAGGGGCAAATCTGGAAAATGAAGAAGGTAATGTGTCCGCTTCGCTGACCCATGCATTGCACAGAAATATTGGTGCAGGCGGTTTTGATGAGCGGTCTCAATTCCGCACTGTTGATTGCATCTCTGGGGCGGTGTGTCTTGGCGGATTCGACAGCCGATGTACCAATTCTAAAAAATCATTCCCAATTTTTTTCTGGTAAGGTACAAACCCTCCCCGTCGGGGAATTGAACCCCGGTCTCCCGCGTGACAGGCGGGGATACTAACCACTATACTAACGACGAACTTCGGTTTGGCAAGATACGCTTGGCCAACTGAGGGTTTCTGCGCTTCTGAAATCACTCCATTTACTGAAGATGCTCGATTTGTCTGTGAAATCAGTAAAATCGCGGCAACTCAATACCATGTGGAATGGAAGATCGTCCCATGTTAATTTTGGAAGACTGGATGCAGGATCACCCAAACACTTCCGCGTGTATTGAGCTGTAAATATTGAGGCGGTTGTTCACTTCAGACCCTGACATCTGCAGGCGGGCTAATGGCAGCAATATTCACGCGATCAGTTCCAGTGGCATGAGATTCCGCAAAAATTATATCGGAAATTATGTTTGGCTCCATGTAAAGTAAAAACGATTTCAATTAACCACTTGCCTAAACAGGGCCACTACTTATATTGTCAGCAAGCAACATTATACATCAGACTTTTGTGCAAATCAGGAGATGTGTATTTTTGCTTTTCCCAGAAAACACATTGAATTAAACTGTCTTGTTCACCATCACGACACAGTATGAAGAGAGATGGGATCGGCAGGTTCCAAAATCACGAATCACGTCGACGCTGGTGACATTCGTGTCAGAAGTGTGTCGGCCCATGGCACAGTGTCTGCGGGACTGGGTCTGCGTGGGGCAATTATGATATTCAGTACACTGTCAATGAGATTTTGTTCCCCTTTACTTCGTAATAATAGACAGAGTAGTGAAGCAAAGAAGACATGAAAGACAAATTCAGGAACCACGGTTCAGAAGGGTCCACTATGCGTCACTTTACAAGACATTTCTTGGAATGAGGCTGATGCGAGTTGGGAGATGATCCGGTTCATCAAATTTATACATTTTGTGTCCAGTTTTTGCATTTTCATCGCGGTTCGAAGGCCGTTGTTTAATATCGCGGGGTGCAGGTCATCTGTATCGGCGAATCTGTTCCTAACCAGTAGCTGCGAGTCACTGTCCGATCCTGCTTGATTGTCTTATTATTCACGAGTTGGTTGAGTTGACCGTTGGAGAAATCTCTTTGAATTGTATCGTTTTTGCGAGTGCATATCGTGTGCGACAAACGGCGCATGTTGAAGGCAGCGTTTTTCTTTTACAGGGGCAAATATGGGAAATGAAGAAGGTAATGCGTCCGTTTCACTGACCCACGCATTGCACAGAAATATTGATGCGGGCGGTTTTGATGAGCGGTCTCAATTCCGCACTTTTGATTGCATCTCTGGGGCGGTGTGCCTTGGCGGATTCGACAGCCGATGTACCAATTCTAAAAAACCATTTTCAATTTTGTTCTGGTAAGGTACAAACTCTCCCCGTCGGGGAATTGAACCCCGGTCTCCCACGTGACAGGCGGGGATACTAACCACTATACTAACGAGGAACTCCGATTCGGTGTGCCATGCTTGGCCAACTGAGGGTTTCTGCGCCTCTGAAATCACTCCATTTACTGAAGATGCTCGATTTGTCTGTGAAATCAGTAAAATCGCGGCAACTCAATACCATGTGGAAAGGAAGATCGTCCCATGTTAATTTTGGAAGACTGGATGCAGGATCACCCAAACACTTCCACGTGTATTGAGCTGTAAATATTGAGGCTGTTGTTCACTTCAGACCCTGACATCTGCAGGTGGGCTAATGGCAGCAATATTCACACGATCAGTTCCAGTGGCATGAAATTTGGCAAAAATTAGATCGTAAATTATGTTTGGCTCCATATAAAGTAAAAACGATTTCAATTAACCTGTTGCCTAAACAGGGCCACTACTTATATAGTCAGCAAGCAACATTATACATCAGACTTTTGTGCAAATGAGGAGATGTGTATTTTTGCTTTTCCCAGAAAACACATTGAATTAAACTGTCTTGTTCACGATCACGACACAGTATGAAGAGAGATGGGATCGGCAGGTTCCAAAATCACGAATCACGTCGACGCTGGTTACATTCGTATCAGAAGTGTGTCGGCCCAGGGCACAGTGTCTGAGGGACTGGGTCTGCGTGGGGCAATTATGATATTCAGTACACTGTCAATGAGATTTTGTTCCCCTTTACTTCGTAATAATAGACAGAGTAGTGAAGCAAAGAAGACATAGAACATAGAACAATACAGCGCAGTACAGGCCCTTCGGCCCACGATGTTGCACCGAAACAAAAGCCATCCAACCTACACTATGCCATTATCATCCATATGTTTATCCAATAAACTTTTAAATGCCCTCAATGTTGGCGAGTTCACCACTGTAGCAGGTAGGGCATTCCACGGCCTCACTACTCTTTGCGTAAAGAACCTACCTCTGACCTCTGTCCTATATCTATTACCCCTCAGTTTAAAGTTATGTCCCCTCGTGCCAGCCATATCCATCCGCGGGAGAAGGCTCTCACTGTCCACCCTATCCAACCCCCTGATCATTTTGTATGCCTCTATTAAGTCTCCTCTCAACCTTCTTCTCTCCAACGAAAACAACCTCAAGTCCATCAGCCTTTCCTCATAAGATTTTCCCTCCATACCAGGCAACATCCTGGTAAATCTCCTCTGCACCCGCTACAAAGCCTCCACGTCCTTCCTATAATGCGGTGACCAGAACTGTACGCAATACTCCAAATGCGGCCGTACCAGAGTTCTGTACAGCTGCAACATGACCTCCCGACTCCGGAACTCAATCCCTCTACCAATAAAGGCCAACACTCCATAGGCCTTCTTCAAAACCCTATCAACCTGGGTGGCAACTTTCAGGGATCTATGTACATGGACACCTAGATCCCTCTGCTCATCCACACTTTCAAGAACTTTACCATTAGCCAAATATTCCGCATTCCTGTTATTCCTTCCAAAGTGAATCACCTCACACTTCTCTACATTAAACTCCATTTGCCACCTCTCGGCCCAGCTCTGCAGCTTATCTATATCCCTCTGTAATCTGCTACATCCTTCCACACTATCGACAACACCACCGACTTTAGTATCGTCTGCAAATTTACTCACCCACCCTTCTGCGCCTTCCTCTAGGTCATTGATAAAAATGACAAACAGCAACGGCCCCAGAACAGATCCTTGTGGTACTCCACTTGTGACTGTACTCCATTCTGAACATTTCCCATCAACCACCATCCTCTGTCTTCTTTCAGCTAGCCAATTTCTGATCCACATCTCTAAATCACCCTCAATCCCCAGCCTCCGTATTTTTTGCAATAGCCTACCGTGGGGAACCTTATCAAACGCTTTGCTGAAATCCATATACACCACATCAACTGCTCTACCCTCGTCTACCTGTTCAGTCACCTTCTCAAAGAACTCAATAAGGTTTGTGAGGCATGACCTACCCTTCACAAAGCCATGCTGACTATCCCTGATCATATTATTCCTATCTAGATGATTATAAATCTTGTCTCTTATAATCCCCTCCAAGACTTTACCCACTACAGACGTGAGGCTCACCGGCCTATAGTTGCCGGGGTTGTCTCTGCTCCCCTTTTTGAACAAAGGGACCACATTTGCTGTCCTCCAGTCCTCTGGCACTATTCCTGTAGCCAATGATGACATAAAAATCAAAGCCAAAGGTCCAGCAATCTCTTCCCTGGCCTCCCATAGAATCCTAGGATAAATCCCATCAGGTCCCGGGGACTTATCTATTTTCAGCCTGTCCAGAATTGCCAACACCTCTTCCCTACGTACCTCAATGCCTATTATTATTCTATTAGCCTGGGGCTCAGCATTCTCCTCCACAACATTATCTTTTTCCTGAGTGAATACTGACGAAAAATATTCATTTAGTATCTCGCCTATCTCTTCAGAGTCCACACACAATTTCCCATCCCTGTCCTTGACTGGTCCTACTCTTTCCCTAGTCATTCGCTTATTCCTGACATACCTATAGAAAGCTTTTGGGTTTTCCTTGATCCTTCCTGCCAAATACTTCTCATGTCCCCTCCTTGCTCGTCTTAGCTCTCTCTTTAGATCCTTCCTCGCTACCTTGTAACTATCCATCGCCCCAACCGAAACTTCACACTTCATCTTCACATAGGCCTCCTTCTTCCTCTTAACAAGAGATTCCACTTCCTTGGTAAACCACGGTTCCCTCGCTCGACGCCTTCCTCCCTGTCTGACCGGTACATACTTATCAAGAACACGCAGTAGCTGATCCTTGAACAAGCCCCACTTATCCAGTGTGCCCAACACTTGCAGCCTACTTCTCCACCTTATCCCCCCCAAGTCACGTCTAATGGCATCATAATTGCCCTTCCCCCAGCTATAACTCTTGCCCTGCGGTGTATACTTATCCCTTTCCATCATTAACGTAAACGTCACCGAATTGTGGTCACTGTCTCCAAAGTGCTCTCCTACCTCCAAATCCAACACCTGGCCTGGTTCATTACCCAAAACCAAATCCATGAAAGACAAATTCAGGAACCACGGTTCAGAAGGGTCCACTATGCGTCACTTTACAAGACATTTCTTGGAATGAGGCTGATGCGTGTTGGGAGATGATCCGGTTCATCAAATTTATACATTTTGTGTCCAGTTTTTGCATTTTCATCGCGGTTCGAAGGCCGTTGTTTAATATCGCGGGGTGCAGGTCATCTGTATCGGCGAATGTGTTCCTAACCAGTAGCTGAGAGTCACTGTCCGATCCTGCTTGATTGTCTTATTATTCACGAGTTGGTTGAGTTGACCGTTGGAGAAATCTCTTTGAATTGTATCATTTTTGCGAGTGCATATCGTGTGCGACAAATGGCGCATGTTGAAGGCAGCGTTTTTCTTTTACAGGGGCAAATATGGGAAATGAAGAAGGTAATGTGTCCGTTTCGCTGACCCATGCATTGCACAGAAATATTGGTGCAGGCGGTTTTGATGAGCGGTCTCAATTCCGCACTGTTGATTGCATCTCTGGGGCGGTGTGTCTTGGCGGATTCGACAGCCGATGTACCAATTCTAAAAAATCATACCCAATTTTTTTCTGGTAAGGTACAAACTCTCCCCGTCGGGGAATTGAACCCCGGTCTCCCGCGTGACAGGCGGGGTTACTAACCACTATACTAACGAGGAACTTCGGTTTGGCACGATACGCTTGGCCAACTGAGGGTTTCTGCGCTTCTGAAAACACTCCATTTACTGAAGATGCTCGATTTGTCTGTGAAATCAGTAAAATCGCGGCAACTCAATACCATGTGGAAAGGAAGATCGTCCCATGTTAATTTTGGAAGACTGGATGCAGGATCACCCAAACACTTCCGCGTGTATTGAGCTGTAAATATTGAGGCGGTTGTTCACTTCAGACCCTGACATCTGCAGGCGGGCTAATGGCAGCAATATTCACGCGATCAGTTCCAGTGGCATGAGATTCCGCAAAAATTATATCGGAAATTATGTTTGGCTCCATATAAAGTAAAAACGATTTCAATTAACCTGTTGCCTAAACAGGGCCACTACTTATATAGTCAGCAAGCAACATTATACATCAGACTTTTGTGCAAATGAGGAGATGTGTATTTTTGCTTTTCCCAGAAAACACATTGAATTAAACTGTCTTGTTCACGATCACGACACAGTATGAAGAGAGATGGGATCGGCAGGTTCCAAAATCACGAATCACGTCGACGCTGGTTACATTCGTATCAGAAGTGTGTCGGCCCAGGGCACAGTGTCTGAGGGACTGGGTCTGCGTGGGGCAATTATGATATTCAGTACACTGTCAATGAGATTTTGTTCCCCTTTACTTCGTAATAATAGACAGAGTAGTGAAGCAAAGAAGACATAGAACATAGAACAATACAGCGCAGTACAGGCCCTTCGGCCCACGATGTTGCACCGAAACAAAAGCCATCCAACCTACACTATGCCATTATCATCCATATGTTTATCCAATAAACTTTTAAATGCCCTCAATGTTGGCGAGTTCACCACTGTAGCAGGTAGGGCATTCCACGGCCTCACTACTCTTTGCGTAAAGAACCTACCTCTGACCTCTGTCCTATATCTATTACCCCTCAGTTTAAAGTTATGTCCCCTCGTGCCAGCCATATCCATCCGCGGGAGAAGGCTCTCACTGTCCACCCTATCCAACCCCCTGATCATTTTGTATGCCTCTATTAAGTCTCCTCTCAACCTTCTTCTCTCCAACGAAAACAACCTCAAGTCCATCAGCCTTTCCTCATAAGATTTTCCCTCCATACCAGGCAACATCCTGGTAAATCTCCTCTGCACCCGCTACAAAGCCTCCACGTCCTTCCTATAATGCGGTGACCAGAACTGTACGCAATACTCCAAATGCGGCCGTACCAGAGTTCTGTACAGCTGCAACATGACCTCCCGACTCCGGAACTCAATCCCTCTACCAATAAAGGCCAACACTCCATAGGCCTTCTTCAAAACCCTATCAACCTGGGTGGCAACTTTCAGGGATCTATGTACATGGACACCTAGATCCCTCTGCTCATCCACACTTTCAAGAACTTTACCATTAGCCAAATATTCCGCATTCCTGTTATTCCTTCCAAAGTGAATCACCTCACACTTCTCTACATTAAACTCCATTTGCCACCTCTCGGCCCAGCTCTGCAGCTTATCTATATCCCTCTGTAATCTGCTACATCCTTCCACACTATCGACAACACCACCGACTTTAGTATCGTCTGCAAATTTACTCACCCACCCTTCTGCGCCTTCCTCTAGGTCATTGATAAAAATGACAAACAGCAACGGCCCCAGAACAGATCCTTGTGGTACTCCACTTGTGACTGTACTCCATTCTGAACATTTCCCATCAACCACCATCCTCTGTCTTCTTTCAGCTAGCCAATTTCTGATCCACATCTCTAAATCACCCTCAATCCCCAGCCTCCGTATTTTTTGCAATAGCCTACCGTGGGGAACCTTATCAAACGCTTTGCTGAAATCCATATACACCACATCAACTGCTCTACCCTCGTCTACCTGTTCAGTCACCTTCTCAAAGAACTCAATAAGGTTTGTGAGGCATGACCTACCCTTCACAAAGCCATGCTGACTATCCCTGATCATATTATTCCTATCTAGATGATTATAAATCTTGTCTCTTATAATCCCCTCCAAGACTTTACCCACTACAGACGTGAGGCTCACCGGCCTATAGTTGCCGGGGTTGTCTCTGCTCCCCTTTTTGAACAAAGGGACCACATTTGCTGTCCTCCAGTCCTCTGGCACTATTCCTGTAGCCAATGATGACATAAAAATCAAAGCCAAAGGTCCAGCAATCTCTTCCCTGGCCTCCCATAGAATCCTAGGATAAATCCCATCAGGTCCCGGGGACTTATCTATTTTCAGCCTGTCCAGAATTGCCAACACCTCTTCCCTACGTACCTCAATGCCTATTATTATTCTATTAGCCTGGGGCTCAGCATTCTCCTCCACAACATTATCTTTTTCCTGAGTGAATACTGACGAAAAATATTCATTTAGTATCTCGCCTATCTCTTCAGAGTCCACACACAATTTCCCATCCCTGTCCTTGACTGGTCCTACTCTTTCCCTAGTCATTCGCTTATTCCTGACATACCTATAGAAAGCTTTTGGGTTTTCCTTGATCCTTCCTGCCAAATACTTCTCATGTCCCCTCCTTGCTCGTCTTAGCTCTCTCTTTAGATCCTTCCTCGCTACCTTGTAACTATCCATCGCCCCAACCGAAACTTCACACTTCATCTTCACATAGGCCTCCTTCTTCCTCTTAACAAGAGATTCCACTTCCTTGGTAAACCACGGTTCCCTCGCTCGACGCCTTCCTCCCTGTCTGACCGGTACATACTTATCAAGAACACGCAGTAGCTGATCCTTGAACAAGCCCCACTTATCCAGTGTGCCCAACACTTGCAGCCTACTTCTCCACCTTATCCCCCCCAAGTCACGTCTAATGGCATCATAATTGCCCTTCCCCCAGCTATAACTCTTGCCCTGCGGTGTATACTTATCCCTTCCCATCATTAACGTAAACGTCACCGAATTGTGGTCACTGTCTCCAAAGTGCTCTCCTACCTCCAAATCCAACACCTGGCCTGGTTCATTACCCAAAACCAAATCCATGAAAGACAAATTCAGGAACCACGGTTCAGAAGGGTCCACTATGCGTCACTTTACAAGACATTTCTTGGAATGAGGCTGATGCGTGTTGGGAGATGATCCGGTTCATCAAATTTATACATTTTGTGTCCAGTTTTTGCATTTTCATCGCGGTTCGAAGGCCGTTGTTTAATATCGCGGGGTGCAGGTCATCTGTATCGGCGAATGTGTTCCTAACCAGTAGCTGAGAGTCACTGTCCGATCCTGCTTGATTGTCTTATTATTCACGAGTTGGTTGAGTTGACCGTTGGAGAAATCTCTTTGAATTGTATCATTTTTGCGAGTGCATATCGTGTGCGACAAATGGCGCATGTTGAAGGCAGCGTTTTTCTTTTACAGGGGCAAATATGGGAAATGAAGAAGGTAAACTAGTATGGCAGGGGGGTGGGCACGGGAGCAATAGGTCAGAAGGTGAGAGCATTGAGGGAGAACTAGGGAATAGGGACAGTGTGGCTCTGAGGCAGCGCAGACGGGGAGAAGTTGCTGAACACAGCGGGTCTGGTGGCCTGAAGTGCATATGTTTTAATGCAAGGAGCATTACGGGTAAGGCAGATGAACTTAGAGCTTGGATTACTACTTGGAACTATGATGTTGTTGCCATTACAGAGACCTGGTTGAGGGAAGGGCAGGATTGGCAGCTAAACGTTCCAGGATTTAGATGTTTCAGGCGGGATAGAGGGGGATGTAAAAGGGGAGGCGGAGTTGCGCTACTTGTTCAGGAGAGTATCACAGCTATACAGCGAGAGGACACCTCAGAGGGCAGTGAGGCTATATGGGTAGAGATCAGGAATAAGAAGCGTGCAGTCACAATGTTGGGGGTATACTACAGGCCTCCCAACAGCCAGCGGGAGATAGAGGACCAGATAGGTAGACAGATTTTGGAAAAGAGTAAAAACAACAGGGTTGTGGTGATGGGAGACTTCAACTTCCCCAATATTGACTGGGACTCACTTAGTGCCAGGGGCTTAGACGGGGCAGAGTTTGTAAGGAGCATCCAGGAGGGCTTCTTAAAACAATATGTAAACAGTCCAACTAGGGAAGGGGCGGTACTGGACCTGGTATTGGGGAATGAGCCCGGCCAGGTGGTAGATGTTTCAGTAGGGGAGCATTTCGGTAACAGTGACCACAATTCAGTAAGTTTTAAAGTACTGGTGGACAAGGATAAGAGTGGTCCGAGGATGAATGTGCTAAATTGGGGGAAGGCTAATTATAACAATATTAGGCGGGAACTGAAGAACATAGATTGGGGGCGGATGTTTGAGGGCAAATCAACATCTGACATGTGGGAGGCTTTCAAGTGTCAGTTGAAAGGAATACAGGACAGGCATGTTCCTGTGAGGAAGAAAGATAAATACGGCAATTTTCGGGAACCTTGGATGACGAGTGATATTGTAGGCCTCGTCAAAAAGAAAAAGGAGGCATTTGTCAGGGCTAAAAGGCTGGGAACAGACGAAGCCTGTGTGGCATATAAGGAAAGTAGGAAGGAACTTAAGCAAGGAGTCAGGAGGGCTAGAAGGGGTCATGAAAAGGCATTGGCAAATAGGGTTAAGGAAAATCCCAAGGCTTTTTACACTTACATAAAAAGTAAGAGGGTAGCCAGGGAAAGGGTTGGCCCACTGAAGGATAGGCAAGGGAATCTATGTGTGGAGCCAGAGGAAATGGGCGAGGTACTAAATGAATACTTTGCATCAGTATTCACCAAAGAGAAGGAATTGGTAGATGTTGAGTCTGGAGAAGGGGGTGTAGATAGCCTGGGTCACATTGTGATCCAAAAAGACGAGGTGTTGGGTGTCTTAAAAAATATTAAGGTAGATAAGTCCCCAGGGCCGGATGGGATCTACCCCAGAATACTGAAGGAGGCTGGAGAGGAAATTGCTGAGGCCTTGACAGAAATCTTTGGATCCTCGCTGTCTTCAGGGGATGTCCCGGAGGACTGGAGAATAGCCAATGTTGTTCCTCTGTTTAAGAAGGGTGGCAGGGATAATCCCGGGAACTACAGGCCGGTGAGCCTTACTTCAGTGGTAGGGAAATTACTGGAGAGAATTCTTCGAGACAGGATCTACTCCCATTTGGAAGCAAATGGACGTATTAGTGAGAGGCAGCACGGTTTTGTGAAGGGGAGGTCGTGTCTCACTAACTTGATAGAGTTTTTCGAGGAGGTCACTAAGATGATTGATGCAGGTAGGGCAGTAGATGTTGTCTATATGGACTTCAGTAAGGCCTTTGACAAGGTCCCTCATGGTAGACTAGTACAAAAGGTGAAGTCACACGGGATCAGGGGTGAACTGGCAAGGTGGATACAGAACTGGCTAGGCCATAGAAGGCAGAGGGTAGCAATGGAGGGATGCTTTTCTAATTGGAGGGCTGTGACCAGTGGTGTTCCACAGGGATCAGTGCTGGGACCTTTGCTCTTTGTAGTATATATAAATGATTTGGAGGAAAATGTAACTGGTCTGATTAGTAAGTTTGCAGACGACACAAAGGTTGGTGGAATTGCGGATAGCGATGAGGACTGTCTGAGGATACAGCAGGATTTAGATTGTCTGGAGACTTGGGCGGAGAGATGGCAGATGGAGTTTAACCTGGACAAATGTGAGGTAATGCATTTTGGAAGGGCTAATGCAGGTAGGGAATATACAGTGAATGGTAGAACCCTCAAGAGTATTGAAAGTCAAAGAGATCTAGGAGTACAGGTCCACAGATCACTGAAAGGGGCTACACAGGTGGAGAAGGTAGTCAAGAAGGCATACGGCATGCTTGCCTTCATTGGCCGGGGCATTGAGTATAAGAATTGGCAAGTCATGTTGCAGCTGTATAGAACCTTAGTTAGGCCACACTTGGAGTATAGTGTTCAATTCTGGTCGCCACACTACCAGAAGGATGTGGAGGCTTTAGAGAGGGTGCAGAAGAGATTTACCAGAATGTTGCCTGGTATGGAGGGCATAAGCTATGAGGAGCGATTGAATAAACTCGGTTTGTTCTCACTGGAACGAAGGAGGTTGAGGGGCGACCTGATAGAGGTATACAAAATTATGAGGGGCATAGACAGAGTGGATAGTCAGAGGCTTTTCCCCAGGGTAGAGGGGTCAATTACTAGGGGGCATAGGTTTAAGGTGAGAGGGGCAAAGTTTAGAGTAGATGTACGAGGCAAGTTTTTTACGCAGAGGGTAGTGGGTGCCTGGAACTCACTACCGGAGGAGGTAGTGGAGGCAGGGACGATAGGGACATTTAAGGGGCATCTTGACAAATATATGAATAGGATGGGAATAGAAGGATACGGACCCAGGAAGTGTAGAAGATTGTAGTTTAGTCGGGCAGTATGGTCGGCACGGGCTTGGAGGGCCGAAGGGCCTGTTCCTGTGCTGTACATTTCTTTGTTCTTTGTTTGTTCTTTTGTAATGTGTCCGTTTCGCTGACCCATGCATTGCACAGAAATATTGGTGCAGGCGGTTTTGATGAGCGGTCTCAATTCCGCACTGTTGATTGCATCTCTGGTGCGGTGTGTCTTGGCGGATTCGACAGCCGATGTACCAATTCTAAAAAATCATACCCAATTTTTTTCTGGTAAGGTACAAACTCTCCCCGTCGGGGAATTGAACCCCGGTCTCCCGCGTGACAGGCGGGTATACTAACCACTATACTAACGAGGAACGTCGGTTTGGCGAGACCCGCTTGGCCAACTGAGGGTTTCTGCGCCTCTGAAATCACTCCATTTACTGAAGATGCTCGATTTGTCTGTGAAATCAGTAAAATCGCGGCAACTCAATACCATGTGGAAAGGAAGATCGTCTCATGTTAATTTTGGAAGACTGGATGCAGGATCACCCAAACACTTCCGCGTGTATAGAGCTGTAAATATTGAGGCGGTTGTTCACTTCAGACCCTGACATCTGCAGGCGGGCGAATGGCAGCAATATTCACGCGATCAGTTCCAGTGGCATGAGATTCCGCAAAAATTATATCGGAAATTATGTTTGGCTCCATGTAAAGTAAAAACAATTTCAATTAACCAGTTGCCTAAACAGGGCCACTACTTATATAGTCAGCAAGCAACATTATACATCAGACTTTTGTGCAAAACAGGAGATGTGTATTTTTGCTTTTCCCAGAAAACACATTGAATGAAACTGTCTTGTTCACCATCACGACACAGTATGAAGAGAGATGGGATCGGCAGGTTCCAAAATCACGAATCACGTCGACGGTGGTTACATTCGTGTCAGAAGTGTGTCGGCCCAGGGCACAGTGTCTGAGGGACTGGGTCTGCGTGGGGCAATTATGATATTCAGTCCACTGTCAATGAGATTTTGTTCCCCTTTACTTCGTAATAATAGACAGAGTAGTGAAGCAAAGAAGACATGAAAGACAAATTCAGGAACCACGGTTCAGAAGGGTCCACTATGCGTCACTTTACAAGACATTTCTTGGAATGAGGCTGATGCGTGTTGGGAGATGATCCGGTTCATCAAATTTATACATTTTGTGTCCAGTTTTTGCATTTTCATCGCGGTTCGAAGGCCGTTGTTTAATATCGCGGGGTGCAGGTCATCTGTATCGGCGAATGTGTTCCTAACCAGTAGCTGAGAGTCACTGTCCGATCCTGCTTGATTGTCTTATTATTCACGAGTTGGTTGAGTTGACCGTTGGAGAAATCTCTTTGAATTGTATCATTTTTGCGAGTGCATATCGTGTGCGACAAATGGCGCATGTTGAAGGCAGCGTTTTTCTTTTACAGGGGCAAATATGGGAAATGAAGAAGGTAATGTGTCCGCTTCGCTGACCCATGCATTGCACAGAAATATTGGTGCAGGCGGTTTTGATGAGCGGTCTCAATTCCGCACTGTTGATTGCATCTCTGGGGCGGTGTGTCTTGGCAGATTCGACAGCCGATGTACCAATTCTAAAAAATCATTCCCAATTTTTTTCTGGTAAGGTACAAACTCTCCCCATCGGGGAATTGAACCCCGGTCTCCGGCGTGACAGGCGGGGATACTAACCACTATACTAACGAGGAACTTCGGTTTGGCACGATACGCTTGGCCAACTGAGGGTTTCTGCGCTTCTGAAATCACTCCATTTACTGAAGATGCTCGATTTGTCTGTGAAATCAGTAAAATCGCGGCAACTCAATACCATGTGGAATGGAAGATCGTCCCATGTTAATTTTGGAAGACTGGATGCAGGATCACCCAAACACTTCCGCGTGTATTGAGCTGTAAATATTGAGGCGGTTCTTCACTTCAGACCCTGACATCTGCAGGCGGGCTAATGGCAGCAATATTCACGCGATCAGTTCCAGTGGCATGAGATTCCGCAAAAATTATATCGGAAATTATGTTTGGCTCCATGTAAAGTAAAAACGATTTCAATTAACCAGTTGCCTAAACAGGGCCACTACTTATATAGTCAGCAAGCAACATTATACATCAGACTTTTGTGCAAATCAGGAGATGTGTATTTTTGCTTTTCCCAGAAAACACATTGAATTAAACTGTCTTGTTCACCATCACGACACAGTATGAAGAGAGATGGGATCGGCAGGTTCCAAAATCACGAATCACGTCGACGATGGTTACATTCGTGTCAGAAGTGTGTCGGCCCAGGGCACAGTGTCTGAGGGACTGGGTCTGCGTGGGGCAATTATGATATTCAGTCCACTGTCAATGAGATTTCGTTCCCCTTTACTTCGTATTAATAGATAGAGTAGTGAAGCAAAGAAGACATGAAAGACAAATTCAGGAACCACGGTTCAGAAGGGTCCACTATGCGTCACTTTACAAGACATTTCTTGGAATGAGGCTGATGCGTGTTGGGAGATGATCCGGTTCATCAAATTTATACATTTTGTGTCCAGTTTTTGCATTTTCATCGCGGTTCGAAGGCCGTTGTTTAATATCGCGGGGTGCAGGTCATCTGTATCGGCGAATGTGTTCCTAACCAGTAGCTGAGAGTCACTGTCCGATCCTGCTTGATTGTCTTATTATTCACGAGTTGGTTGAGTTGACCGTTGGAGAAATCTCTTTGAATTGTATCATTTTTGCGAGTGCATATCGTGTGCGACAAATGGCGCATGTTGAAGGCAGCGTTTTTCTTTTACAGGGGCAAATATGGGAAATGAAGAAGGTAATGTGTCCGCTTCGCTGACCCATGCATTGCACAGAAATATTGGTGCAGGCGGTTTTGATGAGCGGTCTCAATTCCGCACTGTTGATTGCATCTCTGGGGCGATGTGTCTTGGCGGATTCGACAGCCGATGTACCAATTCTAAAAAATCATTCCCAATTTTTTTCTGGTAAGGTACAAACTCTCCCCGTCGGGGAATTGAACCCCGGTCTCCCGCGTGACAGGCGGGGATACTAACCACTATACTAACGAGGAACTTCGGTTTGGCAGGATACGCTTGGCCAACTGAGGGTTTCTGCGCTTCTGAAATCACTCCATTTACTGAAGATGCTCGATTTGTCTGTGAAATCAGTAAAATCGCGGCAACTCAATACCATGTGGAAAGGAAGATCGTCCCATGTTAATTTTGGAAGACTGGATGCAGGATCACCCAAACACTTCCGCGTGTATTGAGCTGTAAATATTGAGGCGGTTGTTCACTTCAGACCCTGACATCTGCAGGCGGGCTAATGGCAGCAATATTCACGCGATCAGTTCCAGTGGCATGAGATTCCGCAAAAATTATATCGGAAATTATGTTTGGCTCCATGTAAAGTAAAAACGATTTCAATTAACCAGTTGCCTAAACAGGGCCACTACTTATATAGTCAGCAAGCAACATTATACATCAGACTTTTGTGCAAATCAGGAGATGTGTATTTTTGCTTTTCCCAGAAAACACATTGAATTAAACTGTCTTGTTCACCATCACGACACAGTATGAAGAGAGGTGGGATCGGCAGGTTCCAAAATCACGAATCACGTCGACGATGGTTACATTCGTGTCAGAAGTGTGTCGGCCCAGCGCACAGTGTCTGAGGGACTGGGTCTGCGTGGGGCAATTATGATATTCAGTCCACTGTCAATGAGATTTCGTTCCCCTTTACTTCGTAATAATAGACAGAGTAGTGAAGCAAAGAAGACATGAAAGACAAATTCAGGAACCACGGTTCAGAAGGGTCCACTATGCGTCACTTTACAAGACATTTCTTGGAATGAGGCTGATGCGTGTTGGGAGATGATCCGGTTCATCAAATTTATACATTTTGTGTCCAGTTTTTGCATTTTCATCGCGATTCGAAGGTCGTTGTTTAATATCGCGGGGTGCAGGTCATCTGTACCGGCGAATCTGTTCCTAACCAGTAGCTGCGAGTCACTGTCCGATCCTGCTTGATTGTCTTATTATTCACGAGTTGGTTGAGTTGACCGGTGGAGAAATCTCTTTGAATTGTATCATTTTTGCGAGTGCATATCGTGTGCGACAAATGGCGCATGTTGAAGGCAGCGTTTTTCTTTTACAGGGGCAAATATGGGAAATGAAGAAGGTAATGTGTCCGCTTCGCTGACCCATGCATTGCACAGAAATATTGGTGCAGGCGGTTTTGATGAGCGGTCTCAATTCCGCACTGTTGATTGCATCTCTGGGGCGGTGTGTCTTGGCGGATTCGACAGCCGATGTCCCAATTCTAAAAAATCATTCTCAATTTTTTTCTGGTAAGGTACAAACTCTCCCCGTCAGGGAATTGAACCCCGGTCTCCCGCGTGACAGGCGGGGATACTAACCACTATCCAACGAGGAACTTCCGTTTGGCAAGATACGCTTGGCCAACTGAGGGTTTCTGCGCTTCTGAAATCACTCCATTTACTGAAGATGCTCGATTTGTCTGTGAAATCAGTAAAATCGCGGCAACTCAATACCATGTGGAAAGGAAGATCGTCCCATGTTAATTTTGGAAGACTGGATGCAGGATCACCCAAACACTTCCACGCGTATTGAGCTGTAAATATTGAGGCTGTTGTTCACTTCAGACCCTGACATCTGCAGGCGGGCTAATGGCAGCAATATTCACGCGATCAGTTCCAGTGGCATGAGATTCCGCAAAAATTATATCGGAAATTATGTTTGGCTCCATGTAAAGTAAAAACGATTTCAATTAACCAGTTGCCTAAACAGGGCCACTACTTATATAGTCAGCAAGCAACATTATACATCAGACTTTTGTGCAAATCAGGAGATGTGTATTTTTGCTTTTCCCAGAAAACACATTGAATTAAACTGTCTTGTTCACCATCACGACACAGTATGAAGAGAGATGGGATCGGCAGGTTCCAAAATCACGAATCACGTCGACGATGGTTACATTCGTGTCAGAAGTGTGTCGGCCCAGGGCACAGTGTCTGAGGGACTGGGTCTGCGTGGGGCAATTATGATATTCAGTCCACTGTCAATGAGATTTTGTTCCCCTTTACTTCGTATTAATAGATAGAGTAGTGAAGCAAAGAAGACATGAAAGACAAATTCAGGAACCACGGTTCAGAAGGGTCCACTATGCGTCACTTTACAAGACATTTCTTGGAATGAGGCTGATGCGTGTTGGGAGATGATCCGGTTCATCAAATTTATACATTTTGTGTCCAGTTTTTGCATTTTCATCGCGGTTCGAAGGCCGTTGTTTAATATCGCGGGGTGCAGGTCATCTGTATCGGCGAATGTGTTCCTAACCAGTAGCTGAGAGTCACTGTCCGATCCTGCTTGATTGTCTTATTATTCACGAGTTGGTTGAGTTGACCGTTGGAGAAATCTCTTTGAATTGTATCATTTTTGCGAGTGCATATCGTGTGCGACAAATGGCGCATGTTGAAGGCAGCGTTTTTCTTTTACAGGGGCAAATATGGGAAATGAAGAAGGTAATGTGTCCGCTTCGCTGACCCATGCATTGCACAGAAATATTGGTGCAGGCGGTTTTGATGAGCGGTCTCAATTCCGCACTGTTGATTGCATCTCTGGGGCGATGTGTCTTGGCGGATTCGACAGCCGATGTACCAATTCTAAAAAATCATTCCCAATTTTTTTCTGGTAAGGTACAAACTCTCCCCGTCGGGGAATTGAACCCCGGTCTCCCGCGTGACAGGCGGGGATACTAACCACTATACTAACGAGGAACTTCGGTTTGGCAGGATACGCTTGGCCAACTGAGGGTTTCTGCGCTTCTGAAATCACTCCATTTACTGAAGATGCTCGATTTGTCTGTGAAATCAGTAAAATCGCGGCAACTCAATACCATGTGGAAAGGAAGATCGTCCCATGTTAATTTTGGAAGACTGGATGCAGGATCACCCAAACACTTCCGCGTGTATTGAGCTGTAAATATTGAGGCGGTTGTTCACTTCAGACCCTGACATCTGCAGGCGGGCTAATGGCAGCAATATTCACGCGATCAGTTCCAGTGGCATGAGATTCCGCAAAAATTATATCGGAAATTATGTTTGGCTCCATGTAAAGTAAAAACGATTTCAATTAACCAGTTGCCTAAACAGGGCCACTACTTATATAGTCAGCAAGCAACATTATACATCAGACTTTTGTGCAAATCAGGAGATGTGTATTTTTGCTTTTCCCAGAAAACACATTGAATTAAACTGTCTTGTTCACCATCACGACACAGTATGAAGAGAGGTGGGATCGGCAGGTTCCAAAATCACGAATCACGTCGACGATGGTTACATTCGTGTCAGAAGTGTGTCGGCCCAGCGCACAGTGTCTGAGGGACTGGGTCTGCGTGGGGCAATTATGATATTCAGTCCACTGTCAATGAGATTTCGTTCCCCTTTACTTCGTAATAATAGACAGAGTAGTGAAGCAAAGAAGACATGAAAGACAAATTCAGGAACCACGGTTCAGAAGGGTCCACTATGCGTCACTTTACAAGACATTTCTTGGAATGAGGCTGATGCGTGTTGGGAGATGATCCGGTTCATCAAATTTATACATTTTGTGTCCAGTTTTTGCATTTTCATCGCGATTCGAAGGTCGTTGTTTAATATCGCGGGGTGCAGGTCATCTGTATCGGCGAATCTGTTCCTAACCAGTAGCTGCGAGTCACTGTCCGATCCTGCTTGATTGTCTTATTATTCACGAGTTGGTTGAGTTGACCGGTGGAGAAATCTCTTTGAATTGTATCATTTTTGCGAGTGCATATCGTGTGCGACAAATGGCGCATGTTGAAGGCAGCGTTTTTCTTTTACAGGGGCAAATATGGGAAATGAAGAAGGTAATGTGTCCGCTTCGCTGACCCATGCATTGCACAGAAATATTGGTGCAGGCGGTTTTGATGAGCGGTCTCAATTCCGCACTGTTGATTGCATCTCTGGGGCGATGTGTCTTGGCGGATTCGACAGCCGATGTACCAATTCTAAAAAATCATTCCCAATTTTTTTCTGGTAAGGTACAAACTCTCCCCGTCGGGGAATTGAACCCCGGTCTCCCGCGTGACAGGCGGGGATACTAACCACTATACTAACGACGAACTTCGGTTTGGCAAGATACGCTTGGCCAACTGAGGGTTTCTGCGCTTCTGAAATCACTCCATTTACTGAAGATGCTCGATTTGTCTGTGAAATCAGTAAAATCGCGGCAACTCAATACCATGTGGAAAGGAAGATCGTCCCATGTTAATTTTGGAAGACTGGATGCAGGATCACCCAAACACTTCCGCGTGTATTGAGCTGTAAATATTGAGGCGGTTGTTCACTTCAGACCCTGACATCTGCAGGCGGGCTAATGGCAGCAATATTCACGCGATCAGTTCCAGTGGCATGAGATTCCGCAAAAATTATATCGGAAATTATGTTTGGCTCCATGTAAAGTAAAAACGACTTCAATTAACCAGTTGCCTAAACAGGGCCACTACTTATATAGTCAGCAAGCAACATTATACATCAGACTTTTGTGCAAATCAGGAGATGTGTATTTTTGCTTTTCCCAGAAAACACATTGAATTAAACTGTATTGTTCACCATCACGACACAGTATGAAGAGAGATGGGATCGGCAGGTTCCAAAATCACGAATCACGTCGACGATGGTTACATTCGTGTCAGAAGTGTGTCGGCCCAGGGCACAGTGTCTGAGGGACTGGGTCTGCGTGGGGCAATTATGATATTCAGTACACTGTCAATGAGATTTCGTTCCCCTTTACTTCGTATTAATAGATAGAGTAGTGAAGCAAAGAAGACATGAAAGACAAATTCAGGAACCACGGTTCAGAAGGGTCCACTATGCGTCACTTTACAAGACATTTCTTGGAATGAGGCTGATGCGTGTTGGGAGATGATCCGGTTCATCAAATTTATACATTTTGTGTCCAGTTTTTGCATTTTCATTGCGGTTCGAAGGCCGTTGTTTAATATCGCGGGGTGCAGGTCATCTGTATCGGCGAATGTGTTCCTAACCAGTAGCTGAGAGTCACTGTCCGATCCTGCTTGATTGTCTAATTATTCACGAGTTGGTTGAGTTGACCGTTGGAGAAATCTCTTTGAATTGTATCATTTTTGCGAGTGCATATCGTGTGCGACAAATGGCGCATGTTGAAGGCAGCGTTTTTCTTTTACAGGGGCAAATATGGGAAATGAAGAAGGTAATGTGTCCGCTTCGCTGACCCATGCATTGCACAGAAATATTGGTGCAGGCGGTTTTGATGAGCGGTCTCAATTCCGCACTGTTGATTGCATCTCTGGGGCGGTGTGTCTTGGCGGATTCGACAGCCGATGTCCCAATTCTAAAAAATCATTCTCAATTTTTTTCTGGTAAGGTACAAACTCTCCCCGTCAGGGAATTGAACCCCGGTCTCCCGCGTGACAGGCGGGGATACTAACCACTATCCAACGAGGAACTTCCGTTTGGCAAGATACGCTTGGCCAACTGAGGGTTTCTGCGCTTCTGAAATCACTCCATTTACTGAAGATGCTCGATTTGTCTGTGAAATCAGTAAAATCGCGGCAACTCAATACCATGTGGAAAGGAAGATCGTCCCATGTTAATTTTGGAAGACTGGATGCAGGATCACCCAAACACTTCCACGCGTATTGAGCTGTAAATATTGAGGCTGTTGTTCACTTCAGACCCTGACATCTGCAGGCGGGCTAATGGCAGCAATATTCACGCGATCAGTTCCAGTGGCATGAGATTCCGCAAAAATTATATCGGAAATTATGTTTGGCTCCATGTAAAGTAAAAACGATTTCAATTAACCACTTGCCTAAACAGGGCCACTACTTATATAGTCAGCAAGCAACATTATACATCAGACTTTTGTGCAAATCAGGAGATGTGTATTTTTGCTTTTCCCAGAAAACACATTGAATTAAACTGTCTTGTTCACCATCAGGACACAGTATGAAGAGAGATGGGATCGGCAGGTTCCAAAATCACGAATCACGTCGACGATGGTTACATTCGTGTCAGAAGTGTGTCGGCCCAGCGCACAGTGTCTGAGGGACTGGGTCTGCGTGGGGCAATTATGATATTCAGTACACTGTCAATGAGATTTTGTTCCCCTTTACTTCGTATTAATAGATAGAGTAGTGAAGCAAAGAAGACATGAAAGACAAATTCAGGAACCACGGTTCAGAAGGGTCCACTATGCGTCACTTTACAAGACATTTCTTGGAATGAGGCTGATGCGTGTTGGGAGATGATCCGGTTCATCAAATTTATACATTTTGTGTCCAGTTTTTGCATTTTCATCGCGGTTCGAAGGCCGTTGTTTAATATCGCGGGGTGCAGGTCATCTGTATCGGCGAATGTGTTCCTAACCAGGAGCTGCGAGTCACTGTCCGATCCTGCTTGATTGTCTTATTATTCATGAGTTGGTTGAGTTGACCGGTGGAGAAATCTCTTTGAATTGTATCATTTTTGCGAGTGCATATCGTGTGCGACAAATGGCGCATGTTGAAGGCAGCGTTTTTCTTTTACAGGGGCAAATATGGGAAATGAAGAAGGTAATGTGTCCGCTTCGCTGACCCATGCATTGCACAGAAATATTGGTGCAGGCGGTTTTGATGAGCGGTCTCAATTCCGCACTGTTGATTGCATCTCTGGGGTGATGTGTCTTGGCGGATTCGACAGCCGATGTACCAATTCTAAAAAATCATTCCCAATTTTTTTCTGGTAAGGTACAAACTCTCCCCGTCGGGGAATTGAACCCCGGTCTCCCGCGTGACAGGCTGGGATACTAACCACTATACTAACGAGGAACTTCGGTTTGGCACGATACGCTTGGCCAACTGAGGGTTTCTGCGCTTCTGAAATCACTCCATTTACTGAAGATGCTCGATTTGTCTGTGAAATCAGTAAAATCGCGGCAACTCAATACCATGTGGAAAGGAAGATCGTCCCATGTTAATTTTGGAAGACTGGATGCAGGATCACCCAAACACTTCCGCGTGTATGAAGCTGTAAATATTGAGGCGGTTGTTCACTTCAGACCCTGACATCTGCAGGCGGGCTAATGGCAGCAATATTCACGCGATCAGTTCCAGTGGCATGAGATGGCGTTTGTTTCGGTGCAACTTATTATTCATGAGTTGGTTGAGTTGACCGGTGGAGAAATCTCTTTGAATTGTATCATTTTTGCGAGTGCATATCGTGTGCGACAAATGGCGCATGTTGAAGGCAGCGTTTTTCTTTTACAGGGGCAAATATGGGAAATGAAGAAGGTAATGTGTCCGCTTCGCTGACCCACGCATTGCACAGAAATATTGGTGCAGGCGGTTTTGATGAGCGGTCTCAATTCCGCACTGTTGATTGCATCTCTGGGGCGGTGTGTCTTGGCGGATTCGACAGCCGATGTACCAATTCTAAAAAATCATTCCCAATTTTTTTCTGGTAAGGTACAAATCCTCCCCGTCGGGGAATTGAACCCCGGTCTCCCGCGTGACAGGCGGGGATACTAACCACTATACTAACGACGAACTTCGGTTTGGCTAGATACGCTTGGCCAACTGAGGGTTTCTGCGCTTCTGAAATCACTCCATTTACTGAAGATGCTCGATTTGTCTGTGAAATCAGTAAAATCGCGGCAACTCAATACCATGTGGAAAGGAAGATCGTCCCATGTTAATTTTGGAAGACTGGATGCAGGATCACCCAAACACTTCCGCGTGTATTGAGCTGTAAATATTGAGGCGGTTGTTCACTTCAGACCCTGACATCTGCAGGCGGGCTAATGGCAGCAATATTCACGCGATCGGTTCCAGTGGCATGAGATTCCGCAAAAATTATATCGGAAATTATGTTTGACTCCATGTAAAGTAAAAACGATTTCAATTAACCAGTTGCCTAAACAGGGCCACTACTTATATTGTCAGCAAGCAACATTATACATCAGACTTTTGTGCAAATCAGGAGAAGTGTATTTTTGCTTTTCCCAGAAAACACATTGAATTAAACTGTCTTGTTCACCATCACGACACAGTATGAAGAGAGATGGGATCGGCAGGTTCCAAAATCACGAATCACGTCGACGATGGTTACATTCGTGTCAGAAGTGTGTCGGCCCAGGGCACAGTGTCTGCGGGACTGGGTCTGCGTGGGGCAATTATGATATTCAGTACACTGTCAATGAGATTTCGTTCCCCTTTACTTCGTAATAATAGACAGAGTAGTGAAGCAAAGAAGACATGAAAGACAAATTCAGGAACCACGGTTCAGAAGGGTCCACTATGCGTCACTTTACAAGACATTTCTTGGAATGAGGCTGATGCGTGTTGAGAGATGATCCGGTTCATCAAATTTATACATTTTGTGTACAGTTTTTGCATTTTCATCGCGGTTCGAAGGCCGTTGTTTAATATCGCGGGGTGCAGGTCATCTGTATCGGCGAATCTGTTCCTAACCAGTAGCTGCGAGTCACTGTCCGATCCTGCTTGATTGTCTTATTATTCACGAGTTGGTTGAGTTGACCGTTGGAGAAATCTCTTTTAATTGTATCGTTTTTGCGAGTGCATATCGTGTGCGACAAATGGCGCATGTTGAAGGCAGCGTTTTTCTTTTACAGGGGCAAATATGGGAAATGAAGAAGGTAATGTGTCCGTTTCACTGACCCACGCATTGCAGAGAAATATTGGTGCGGACGGTTTTAATGAGCGGTCTCAATTCCGCACTGTTGATTGCATCTCTGGGGCGGTGTGCCTTGGCTGATTCGACAGCCGATGTACCAATTCGAAAAAATCATTCCCAATTTTTTTCTGGTAAGGTACAAACTCTCCCCGTCGGGGAATTGAACCCTGGTCGCCCGCGTGACAAGCGGGGATACTAACCACTAAAATAACGAGGAACTTCAGTATTGCGAGACACGCTTGGCCAACTGAGGGTTTCTGCGCCTCTGAAATCACTCCATTTACTGAAGATGCTCGATTTGTCTGTGAAATCAGTAAAATCGCGGCAACTCTATGCCATGTGGAAAGGAAGATCGTCCCATGTTAATTTTGGAAGACTGGATGCAGGATCACCCAAACACTTCCGCGTGTATTGAGCTGTAAATATTGAGGTGGTTGTTCACTTCAGACCCTGACATCTGCAGGCGGGCTAATGGCAGCAATATTCACGCGATCAGTTCCAGTGGCATGAGATTCCGCAAAAATTAGATCCGGAATTATGTTTGGCTCCATGTAAAGTAAAAACGATTTCAATTAACCAGTTGCCTAAACAGGGCCACTACTTATATAGTCAGCTAGCAACATTATACATCAGACTTTTGTGCAAATCAGGAGATGTGTATTTTTGCTTTTCCCAGAAAACACATTGAATTAAACGGTCTTGTTCACCATCACGACACAGTATGAAGAGAGATGGGATCGGCAGTTTCCAAAATCACGAATCACGTCGACGCTGGTTACATTCGTGTCAGAAGTGTGTCGGCCCAGGGCACAGTGTCTGAGGGACTGGGTCTGCGTGGGGCAATTATGATATTCAGTACACTGTCAATGAGATTTCGTTCCCCTTTACTTCGTAATAATAGGCAGAGTAGTGAAGCAAAGAAGACATGAAAGACAAATTCAGGAACCACGGTTCAGAAGGGTCCACTATGCGTCACTTTACAAGACATTTCTTGGAATGAGGCTGATGCGTGTTGAGAGATGATCCGGTTCAGCAAATTTATACATTTTGTGTACAGTTTTTGCATTTTCATCGCGGTTCGAAGGCCGTTGTTTAATATCGCGGGGTGCAGGTCATCTGTATCGGCGAATGTGTTCCTAACCAGTAGCTGAGAGTCACTGTCCGATCCTGCTTGATTGTCTTATTATTCACGAGTTGGTTGAGTTGACCATTGGAGAAATCTCTTTGAATTGTATCATTTTTGCGAGTGCATATCGTGTGCGACAAATGGCGCATGTTGAAGGCAGCGTTTTTCTTTTACAGGGGCAAATCTGGAAAATGAAGAAGGTAATGTGTCCGCTTCGCTGACCCATGCATTGCACAGAAATATTGGTGCAGGCGGTTTTGATGAGCGGTCTCAATTCCGCACTGTTGATTGCATCTCTGGGGCGGTGTGTCTTGGCGGATTCGACAGCCGATGTACCAATTCTAAAAAATCATTCCCAATTTTTTTCTGGTAAGGTACAAACCCTCCCCGTCGGGGAATTGAACCCCGGTCTCCCGCGTGACAGGCGGGGATACTAACCACTATACTAACGACGAACTTCGGTTTGGCAAGATACGCTTGGCCAACTGAGGGTTTCTGCGCTTCTGAAATCACTCCATTTACTGAAGATGCTCGATTTGTCTGTGAAATCAGTAAAATCGCGGCAACTCAATACCATGTGGAATGGAAGATCGTCCCATGTTAATTTTGGAAGACTGGATGCAGGATCACCCAAACACTTCCGCGTGTATTGAGCTGTAAATATTGAGGCGGTTGTTCACTTCAGACCCTGACATCTGCAGGCGGGCTAATGGCAGCAATATTCACGCGATCAGTTCCAGTGGCATGAGATTCCGCAAAAATTATATCGGAAAGAATGTTTGGCTCCATGTAAAGTAAAAACGATTTCAATTAACCACTTGCCTAAACAGGGCCACTACTTATATTGTCAGCAAGCAACATTATACATCAGACTTTTGTGCAAATCAGGAGATGTGTATTTTTGCTTTTCCCAGAAAACACATTGAATTAAACTGTCTTGTTCACCATCACGACACAGTATGAAGAGCGATGGGATCGGCAGGTTCCAAAATCACGAATCACGTCGACGCTGGTGACATTCGTGTCAGAAGTGTGTCGGCCCATGGCACAGTGTCTGCGGGACTGGGTCTGCGTGGGGCAATTATGATATTCAGTACACTGTCAATGAGATTTTGTTCCCCTTTACTTCGTAATAATAGACAGAGTAGTGAAGCAAAGAAGACATGAAAGACAAATTCAGGAACCACGGTTCAGAAGGGTCCACTATGCGTCACTTTACAAGACATTTCTTGGAATGAGGCTGATGCGAGTTGGGAGATGATCCGGTTCATCAAATTTATACATTTTGTGTCCAGTTTTTGCATTTTCATCGCGGTTCGAAGGCCGTTGTTTAATATCGCGGGGTGCAGGTCATCTGTATCGGCGAATGTGTTCCTAACCAGTAGCTGCGAGTCACTGTCCGATCCTGCTTGATTGTCTTATTATTCACGAGTTGGTTGAGTTGACCGTTGGAGAAATCTCTTTGAATTGTATCGTTTTTGCGAGTGCATATCGTGTGCGACAAACGGCGCATGCTGAAGGCAGCGTTTTTCTTTTACAGGGGCAAATATGGGAAATGAAGAAGGTAATGCGTGCGTTTCACTGACCCACGCATTGCACAGAAATATTGATGCGGGCGGTTTTGATGAGCGGTCTCAATTCCGCACTTTTGATTGCATCTCTGGGGCGGTGTGCCTTGGCGGATTCGACAGCCGATGTACCAATTCTAAAAAACCATTTTCAATTTTGTTCTGGTAAGGTACAAACTCTCCCCGTCGGGGAATTGAACCCCGGTCTCCCACGTGACAGGCGGGGATACTAACCACTATACTAACGAGGAACTCCGATTCGGTGTGCCATGCTTGGCCAACTGAGGGTTTCTGCGCCTCTGAAATCACTCCATTTACTGAAGATGCTCGATTTGTCTGTGAAATCAGTAAAATCGCGGCAACTCAATACCATGTGGAAAGGAAGATCGTCCCATGTTAATTTTGGAAGACTGGATGCAGGATCACCCAAACACTTCCACGTGTATTGAGCTGTAAATATTGAGGCTGTTGTTCACTTCAGACCCTGACATCTGCAGGTGGGCTAATGGCAGCAATATTCACACGATCAGTTCCAGTGGCATGAAATTTGGCAAAAATTAGATCGGAAATTATGTTTGGCTCCATATAAAGTAAAAACGATTTCAATTAACCTGTTGCCTAAACAGGGCCACTACTTATATAGTCAGCAAGCAACATTATACATCAGACTTTTGTGCAAATGAGGAGATGTGTATTTTTGCTTTTCCCAGAAAACACATTGAATTAAACTGTCTTGTTCACGATCACGACACAGTATGAAGAGAGATGGGATCGGCAGGTTCCAAAATCACGAATCACGTCGACGCTGGTTACATTCGTATCAGAAGTGTGTCGGCCCAGGGCACAGTGTCTGAGGGACTGGGTCTGCGTGGGGCAATTATGATATTCAGTACACTGTCAATGAGATTTTGTTCCCCTTTACTTCGTAATAATAGACAGAGTAGTGAAGCAAAGAAGACATAGAACATAGAACAATACAGCGCAGTACAGGCCCTTCGGCCCACGATGTTGCACCGAAACAAAAGCCATCCAACCTACACTATGCCATTATCAAAGAACAAAGAACAAAGAAATGTACAGCACAGGAACAGGCCCTTCGGCCCTCCAAGCCCGTGCCGACCATACTGCCCGACTAAACTACAATCTTCTACACTTCCTGGGTCCGTATCCTTCTATTCCCATCCTATTCATATATTTGTCAAGATGCCCCTTAAATGTCCCTATCGTCCCTGCCTCCACTACCTCCTCCGGTAGTGAGTTCCAGGCACCCACTACCCTCTGCGTAAAAAACTTGCCTCGTACATCTACTCTAAACTTTGCCCCTCTCACCTTAAACCTATGCCCCCTAGTAATTGACCCCTCTACCCTGGGGAAAAGCCTCTGACTATCCACTCTGTCTATGCCCCTCATAATTTTGTATACCTCTATCAGGTCGCCCCTCAACCTCCTTCGTTCCAGTGAGAACAAACCGAGTTTATTCAATCGCTCCTCATAGCTTATGCCCTCCATACCAGGCAACATTCTGGTAAATCTCTTCTGCACCCTCTCTAAAGCCTCCACATCCTTCTGGTAGTGTGGCGACCAGAATTGAACACTATACTCCAAGTGTGGCCTAACTAAGGTTCTATACAGCTGCAACATGACTTGCCAATTCTTATACTCAATGCCCCGGCCAATGAAGGCAAGCATGCCGTATGCCTTCTTGACTACCTTCTCCACCTGTGTAGCCCCTTTCAGTGATCTGTGGACCTGTACTCCTAGATCTCTTTGACTTTCAATACTCTTGAGGGTTCTACCATTCACTGTATATTCCCTACCTGCATTAGCCCTTCCAAAATGCATTACCTCACATTTGTCCAGGTTAAACTCCATCTGCCATCTCTCCGCCCAAGTCTCCAGACAATCTAAATCCTGCTGTATCCTCAGACAGTCCTCATCGCTATCCGCAATTCCACCAACCTTTGTGTCGTCTGCAAACTTACTAATCAGACCAGTTACATTTTCCTCCAAATCATTTATATATACTACAAAGAGCAAAGGTCCCAGCACTGATCCCTGTGGAACACCACTGGTCACAGCCCTCCAATTAGAAAAGCATCCCTCCATTGCTACCCTCTGCCTTCTATGGCCTAGCCAGTTCTGTATCCACCTTGCCAGTTCACCCCTGATCCCGTGTGACTTCACCTTTTGTACTAGTCTACCATGAGGGACCTTGTCAAAGGCCTTACTGAAGTCCATATAGACAACATCTACTGCCCTACCTGCATCAATCATCTTAGTGACCTCCTCGAAAAACTCTATCAAGTTAGTGAGACACGACCTCCCCTTCACAAAACCGTGCTGCCTCTCACTAATACGTCCATTTGCTTCCAAATGGGAGTAGATCCTGTCTCGAAGAATTCTCTCCAGTAATTTCCCTACCACTGAAGTAAGGCTCACCGGCCTGTAGTTCCCGGGATTATCCCTGCCACCCTTCTTAAACAGAGGAACAACATTGGCTATTCTCCAGTCCTCCGGGACATCCCCTGAAGACAGCGAGGATCCAAAGATTTCTGTCAAGGCCTCAGCAATTTCCTCTCCAGCCTCCTTCAGTATTCTGGGGTAGATCCCATCCGGCCCTGGGGACTTATCTACCTTAATATTTTTTAAGACACCCAACACCTCGTCTTTTTGGATCACAATGTGACCCAGGCTATCTACACCCCCTTCTCCAGACTCAACATCTACCAATTCCTTCTCTTTGGTGAATACTGATGCAAAGTATTCATTTAGTACCTCGCCCATTTCCTCTGGCTCCACACATAGATTCCCTTGCCTATCCTTCAGTGGGCCAACCCTTTCCCTGGCTACCCTCTTGCTTTTTATGTAAGTGTAAAAAGCCTTGGGATTTTCCTTAACCCTATTTGCCAATGACTTTTCATGACCCCTTCTAGCCCTCCTGACTCCCTGCTTAAGTTCCTTCCTACTTTCCTTATATGCCACACAGGCTTCGTCTGTTCCCAGCCTTTTAGCCCTGACAAATGCCTCCTTTTTCTTTTTGACGAGGCCTACAATATCATTCGTCATCCAAGGTTCCCGAAAATTGCCGTATTTGTCTTTCTTCCTTACAGGAACATGCCTGTCCTGTATTCCTATCAACTGACACTTGAAAGCCTCCCACATGTCAGATGTTGATTTGCCCTCAAACATCCGCCCCCAATCTATGCTCTTCAGTTCCCGCCTAATATTGTTATAATTAGCCTTCCCCCAATTTAGCACATTCATCCTCGGACCACTCTTATCCTTGTCCACCAGTACTTTAAAACTTACTGAATTGTGGTCACTGTTACCGAAATGCTCCCCTACTGAAACATCTACCACCTGGCCGGGCTCATTCCCCAATACCAGGTCCAGTACCGCCTCTTCCCTAGTTGGACTGTTTACATATTGTTTTAAGAAGCCCTCCTGGATGCTCCTTACAAACTCTGCCCCGTCTAAGCCCCTGGCACTAAGTGAGTCCCAGTCAATATTGGGGAAGTTGAAGTCTCCCATCACCACAACCCTGTTGTTTTTACTCTTTTCCAAAATCTGTCTACCTATCTGCTCCTCTATCTCCCGCTGGCTGTTGGGAGGCCTGTAGTATACCCCCAACATTGTGACTGCACCCTTCTTATTCCTGATCTCTACCCATATAGCCTCACTGCCCTCTGAGGTGTCCTCTCGCTGTATAGCTGTGATACTCTCCTGAACAAGTAGCGCAACTCCGCCTCCCCTTTTACATCCCCCTCTATCCCGCCTGAAACATCTAAAACCTGGAACGTTTAGCTGCCAATCCTGCCCTTCCCTCAACCAGGTCTCTGTAATGGCAACAACATCATAGTTCCAAGTAGTAATCCAAGCTCTAAGTTCATCTGCCTTACCCGTAATGCTCCTTGCATTAAAACATATGCACTTCAGGCCACCAGACCCGCTGTGTTCAGCAACTTCTCCCCGTCTGCTCTGCCTCAGAGCCACACTGTCCATATTCCCTAGTTCTCCCTCAACGCTCTCACCTTCTGACCTATTGCTCCCGTGCCCACCCCCCTGCCATACTAGTTTAAACCCTCCCGTGTGACACTAGCAAATCTCGCGGCCAGGATATTTATGCCTCTCCGGTTTAGATGCAACCCGTCCATCTTATACAGGTCACACCTGCCCCGGAAGAGCTCCCAGTGGTCCAGATAACCGAAACCCTCCCTCCTACACCAGCTGTTTAGCCACGTGTTTGTCTGCTCTATCTTCCTATTTCTAGCCTCACTGGCACGTGGCACAGGGAGTAATCCCGAGATTACAACCCTCGAGGTCCTGTCTTTTAACTTTCTGCCTAGCTCCCTGAACTCCTGCTGCAGGACCTCATGCCTCTTCCTGCCTATGTCGTTAGTACCAATATGTACAACGACCTCTACCTGTTTGCCCTCCCCCTTCAGGATTCCCTCTACCCGTTCGGAGACATCCTGGACCCTGGCACCAGGGAGGCAACATACCATCCTGGAGTCTCTTTCACGTCCACAGAAGCGCCTATCTGTTCCCCTGACTATAGAGTCCCCTATAACTATTACTCTTCTGCGCTTTGACCCTCCCTTCTGAACATCAGAGCCAGCCGTGGTGCCACTGCTCTGGCTGCTGCTGTTTTCCCCTGATAGGCTATCCCCCCCGACAGTATCCAAAGGGGTATATCTGTTCGAGAGGGGGACAACCACAGGGGATTCCTGCACTGACTGCCTGCCCTTTCTGGTGGTCACCCATTTCTCTGCCTGCACCTTGGGTGTGACCACACTTACATAACTGCGATCTATGACGCTTTCCGCCACCTGCATGCTCCTAAGTGCATCCAATTGCTGCTCCAACCGAACCATGCGGTCTGTGAGGAGCTGCAGTTGGGTGCACTTTCTGCAGATGAAGCCATCCAGGACGCTGGAAGCCTCCCGGACCTGCCACATCTCACAGTCAGAGCACAGCACCCCTCTAACTGACATTGCGTCAATTAATTAAAATTAAAATTTGTCTTTTTTTTTTAATAAATACTTTTTTTTTAAATTACAAAGTTACTGTCAACTATCTGTTTCCTAGCACTAGATTTCTAATAGAAATGCGATAGCTAACTATAATATCCTCCGATCTCTGGCTTAGATATCCTCTAAATTATAATTAAGTTATTATGTTTAATTAGTTCCCAAATAGTCAAAAAAATTTAGGTTAGAATCCCAACCAGCCACTCAGGTCACAGCTTTTCTGTGACGTCACTTCAGTTTCCCCCCGACACACACAATTTGAAAAAACAGGTATAAAAGTAAAAATCACTTGCTTACCTTCTGAGATGTTCTCAGGTTCTCTCGCTGACAGAGACTGCTCCTCCACCTCCAATCCTTGGCCTGCACAATGCTAATAATATATAATATAATATGGCACTTACCTTACACCAATGGGTCTTATTATTAGGTTAGAGGAGGAGGGTGGGTGGGAGACACTACACGTGTAGTGTCTCGGGTTTCCTCTCCACCAGAATTTATTGGGGGGGGGGGGGGGACTTGCCAGAGGTCGAACTTCCGGTTCCCGCCGAAATCCAAAGGGCTGCTCCTGTAAAGGTAAGGTTTTTAAACTCACTACTCACCTCCAAGAAGGCCCCTGCGCACCGCTGCCGCCGAAATCCAATGGGCTGCTCCTGTAAAGGTAAGTGCTTTTAAACTAACTACTCACCTCCCAGAAGGCCCCTGCGCACCGCTGCCGCCGAAATCCAATGGGCTGCTCCTGTAAAGGTAAGGTTTTTAAACTCACTACTCACCTCCCAGAAGGCCCCTGCGCACCGCTGCCGCCGAAATCCAAAGGGCTGCTCCTGTAAAGGTAAGGTTTTTAAACTCACTACTCACCTCCAAGAAGGCCCCTGCGCACCGCTGCCGCCGAAATCCAATGGGCTGCTCCTGTAAAGGTAAGTGCTTTTAAACTAACTACTCACCTCCCAGAAGGCCCCTGCGCACCGCTGCCGCCGAAATCCAAAGGGCTGCTCCTGTAAAGGTAAGGTTTTTAAACTCACTACTCACCTCCAAGAAGGCCCCTGCGCACCGCTGCCGCCGAAATCCAATGGGCTGCTCCTGTAAAGGTAAGTGCTTTTAAACTAACTACTCACCTCCCAGAAGGCCCCTGCGCACCGCTGCCGCCGAAATCCAATGGGCTGCTCCTGTAAAGGTAAGGTTTTTAAACTCACTACTCACCTCCCAGAAGGCCCCTGCGCACCGCTGCCGCCGAAATCCAAAGGGCTGCTCCTGTAAAGGTAAGGTTTTTAAACTCACTACTCACCTCCAAGAAGGCCCCTGCGCACCGCTGCCGCCGAAATCCAATGGGCTGCTCCTGTAAAGGTAAGTGCTTTTAAACTAACTACTCACCTCCCAGAAGGCCCCTGCGCACCGCTGCCGCCGAAATCCAATGGGCTGCTCCTGTAAAGGTAAGGTTTTTAAACTCACTACTCACCTCCCAGAAGGCCCCTGCGCACCGCTGCCGCCGAAATCCAAAGGGCTGCTCCTGTAAAGGTAAGGTTTTTAAACTCACTACTCACCTCCAAGAAGGCCCCTGCGCACCGCTGCCGCCGAAATCCAATGGGCTGCTCCTGTAAAGGTAAGTGCTTTTAAACTAACTACTCACCTCCCAGAAGGCCCCTGCGCACCGCTGCCGCCGAAATCCAAAGGGCTGCTCCTGTAAAGGTAAGGTTTTTAAACTCACTACTCACCTCCAAGAAGGCCCCTGCGCACCGCTGCCGCCGAAATCCAATGGGCTGCTCCTGTAAAGGTAAGTGCTTTTCATCCATATGTTTATCCAATAAACTTTTAAATGCCCTCAATGTTGGCGAGTTCACCACTGTAGCAGGTAGGGCATTCCACGGCCTCACTACTCTTTGCGTAAAGAACCTACCTCTGACCTCTGTCCTATATCTATTACCCCTCAGTTTAAAGTTATGTCCCCTCGTGCCAGCCATATCCATCCGCGGGAGAAGGCTCTCACTGTCCACCCTATCCAACCCCCTGATCATTTTGTATGCCTCTATTAAGTCTCCTCTCAACCTTCTTCTCTCCAACGAAAACAACCTCAAGTCCATCAGCCTTTCCTCATAAGATTTTCCCTCCATACCAGGCAACATCCTGGTAAATCTCCTCTGCACCCGCTACAAAGCCTCCACGTCCTTCCTATAATGCGGTGACCAGAACTGTACGCAATACTCCAAATGCGGCCGTACCAGAGTTCTGTACAGCTGCAACATGACCTCCCGACTCCGGAACTCAATCCCTCTACCAATAAAGGCCAACACTCCATAGGCCTTCTTCAAAACCCTATCAACCTGGGTGGCAACTTTCAGGGATCTATGTACATGGACACCTAGATCCCTCTGCTCATCCACACTTTCAAGAACTTTACCATTAGCCAAATATTCCGCATTCCTGTTATTCCTTCCAAAGTGAATCACCTCACACTTCTCTACATTAAACTCCATTTGCCACCTCTCGGCCCAGCTCTGCAGCTTATCTATATCCCTCTGTAATCTGCTACATCCTTCCACACTATCGACAACACCACCGACTTTAGTATCGTCTGCAAATTTACTCACCCACCCTTCTGCGCCTTCCTCTAGGTCATTGATAAAAATGACAAACAGCAACGGCCCCAGAACAGATCCTTGTGGTACTCCACTTGTGACTGTACTCCATTCTGAACATTTCCCATCAACCACCATCCTCTGTCTTCTTTCAGCTAGCCAATTTCTGATCCACATCTCTAAATCACCCTCAATCCCCAGCCTCCGTATTTTTTGCAATAGCCTACCGTGGGGAACCTTATCAAACGCTTTGCTGAAATCCATATACACCACATCAACTGCTCTACCCTCGTCTACCTGTTCAGTCACCTTCTCAAAGAACTCAATAAGGTTTGTGAGGCATGACCTACCCTTCACAAAGCCATGCTGACTATCCCTGATCATATTATTCCTATCTAGATGATTATAAATCTTGTCTCTTATAATCCCCTCCAAGACTTTACCCACTACAGACGTGAGGCTCACCGGCCTATAGTTGCCGGGGTTGTCTCTGCTCCCCTTTTTGAACAAAGGGACCACATTTGCTGTCCTCCAGTCCTCTGGCACTATTCCTGTAGCCAATGATGACATAAAAATCAAAGCCAAAGGTCCAGCAATCTCTTCCCTGGCCTCCCATAGAATCCTAGGATAAATCCCATCAGGTCCCGGGGACTTATCTATTTTCAGCCTGTCCAGAATTGCCAACACCTCTTCCCTACGTACCTCAATGCCTATTATTATTCTATTAGCCTGGGGCTCAGCATTCTCCTCCACAACATTATCTTTTTCCTGAGTGAATACTGACGAAAAATATTCATTTAGTATCTCGCCTATCTCTTCAGAGTCCACACACAATTTCCCATCCCTGTCCTTGACTGGTCCTACTCTTTCCCTAGTCATTCGCTTATTCCTGACATACCTATAGAAAGCTTTTGGGTTTTCCTTGATCCTTCCTGCCAAATACTTCTCATGTCCCCTCCTTGCTCGTCTTAGCTCTCTCTTTAGATCCTTCCTCGCTACCTTGTAACTATCCATCGCCCCAACCGAAACTTCACACTTCATCTTCACATAGGCCTCCTTCTTCCTCTTAACAAGAGATTCCACTTCCTTGGTAAACCACGGTTCCCTCGCTCGACGCCTTCCTCCCTGTCTGACCGGTACATACTTATCAAGAACACGCAGTAGCTGATCCTTGAACAAGCCCCACTTATCCAGTGTGCCCAACACTTGCAGCCTACTTCTCCACCTTATCCCCCCCAAGTCACGTCTAATGGCATCATAATTGCCCTTCCCCCAGCTATAACTCTTGCCCTGCGGTGTATACTTATCCCTTTCCATCATTAACGTAAACGTCACCGAATTGTGGTCACTGTCTCCAAAGTGCTCTCCTACCTCCAAATCCAACACCTGGCCTGGTTCATTACCCAAAACCAAATCCATGAAAGACAAATTCAGGAACCACGGTTCAGAAGGGTCCACTATGCGTCACTTTACAAGACATTTCTTGGAATGAGGCTGATGCGTGTTGGGAGATGATCCGGTTCATCAAATTTATACATTTTGTGTCCAGTTTTTGCATTTTCATCGCGGTTCGAAGGCCGTTGTTTAATATCGCGGGGTGCAGGTCATCTGTATCGGCGAATGTGTTCCTAACCAGTAGCTGAGAGTCACTGTCCGATCCTGCTTGATTGTCTTATTATTCACGAGTTGGTTGAGTTGACCGTTGGAGAAATCTCTTTGAATTGTATCATTTTTGCGAGTGCATATCGTGTGCGACAAATGGCGCATGTTGAAGGCAGCGTTTTTCTTTTACAGGGGCAAATATGGGAAATGAAGAAGGTAATGTGTCCGTTTCGCTGACACATGCATTGCACAGAAATATTGGTGCAGGCGGTTTTGATGAGCGGTCTCAATTCCGCACTGTTGATTGCATCTCTGGGGCGGTGTGTCTTGGCGGATTCGACAGCCGATGTACCAATTCTAAAAAATCATACCCAATTTTTTTCTGGTAAGGTACAAACTCTCCCCGTCGGGGAATTGAACCCCGGTCTCCCGCGTGACAGGCGGGTATACTAACCACTATACTAACGAGGAACGTCGGTTTGGCGAGACCCGCTTGGCCAACTGAGGGTTTCTGCGCCTCTGAAATCACTCCATTTACTGAAGATGCTCGATTTGTCTGTGAAATCAGTAAAATCGCGGTAACTCAATACCATGTGGAAAGGAAGATCGTCCCATGTTAATTTTGGAAGACTGGATGCAGGATCACCCAAACACTTCCGCGTGTATTGAGCTGTAAATATTGAGGCGGTTGTTCACTTCAGACCCTGACATCTGCAGGCGGGCTAATGGCAGCAATATTCACGCGATCAGTTCCAGTGGCATGAGATTCCGCAAAAATTATATCGGAAATTATGTTTGGCTCCATGTAAAGTAAAAACGATTTCAATTAACCAGTTGCCTAAACAGGGCCACTACTTATATAGTCAGCAAGCAACATTATACATCAGACTTTTGTGCAAATCAGGAGATGTGTATTTTTGCTTTTCCCAGAAAACACATTGAATTAAACTGTCTTGTTCACCATCACGAAACAGTATGAAGAGAGATGGGATCGGCAGGTTCCAAAATCACGAATCACGTCGACGATGGTTACATTCGTGTCAGAAGTGTGTCGGCCCAGCGCACAGTGTCTGAGGGACTGGGTCTGCGTGGGGCAATTATGATATTCAGTCCACTGTCAATGAGATTTCGTTCCCCTTTACTTCGTATTAATAGATAGAGTAGTGAAGCAAAGAAGACATGAAAGACAAATTCAGGAACCACGGTTCAGAAGGGTCCACTATGCGTCACTTTACAAGACATTTCTTGGAATGAGGCTGATGCGTGTTGGGAGATGATCCGGTTCATCAAATTTATACATTTTGTGTCCAGTTTTTGCATTTTCATCGCGGTTCGAAGGCCGTTGTTTAATATCGCGGGGTGCAGGTCATCTGTATCGGCGAATGTGTTCCTAACCAGTAGCTGAGAGTCACTGTCCGATCCTGCTTGATTGTCTTATTATTCACGAGTTGGTTGAGTTGACCGGTGGAGAAATCTCTTTGAATTGTATCATTTTTGCGAGTGCATATCGTGTGCGACAAATGGCGCATGTTGAAGGCAGCGTTTTTCTTTTACAGGGGCAAATATGGGAAATGAAGAAGGTAATGTGTCCGCTTCGCTGACCCATGCATTGCACAGAAATATTGGTACGGGCGGTTTTGATGAGCGGTCTCAATTCCACACTGTTGATTGCATCTCTGGGGCGATGTGTCTTGGCGGATTCGACAGCCGATGTACCAATTCTAAAAAATCGTTCCCAATTTTTTTCTGGTAAGGTACAAACTCTCCCCGTCGGGGAATTGAACCCCGGTCTCCCGCATGATAGGCGGGGATACTAACCACTATACTAACGAGGAACTTCGGTTTGGCACGATACGCTTGGCCAACTGAGGGTTTCCGCGCTTCTGAAATCACTCCATTTACTGAAGATGCTCGATTTGTCTGTGAAATCAGTAAAATCGCGGCAACTCAATACCATGTGGAAAGGAAGATCGTCCCATGTTAATTTTGGAAGACTGGATGCAGGATCACCCAAACACTTCCACGTGTATTGAGCTGTAAATATTGAGGCGGTTGTTCACTTCAGACCCTGACATCTGCAGGCGGGCTAATGGCAGCAATATTCACGCGATCAGTTCCAGTGGCATGAGATTCCGCAAAAATTATATCGGAAATTATGTTTGGCTCCATGTAAAGTAAAAACGATTTCAATTAACCAGTTGCCTAAACAGGGCCACTACTTATATAGTCAGCAAGCAACATTATACATCAGACTTTTGTGCAAATCAGGAGATGTGTATTTTTGCTTTTTCCAGAAAACACATTGAATTAAACTGTCTTGTTCACCATCACGACACAGTATGAAGAGAGGTGGGATCGGCAGGTTCCAAAATCACGAACCACGTCGACGGTGGTTACATTCGTGTCGGAAGTGTGTCGGCCCAGGGCACAGTGTCTGAGGGACTGGGTCTGCGTGGGGCAATTATGATATTCAGTACACTGTCAATGAGATTTCGTTCCCCTTTACTTCGTAATAATAGACAGAGTAGTGAAGCAAAGAAGACATGAAAGACAAATTCAGGAACCACGGTTCAGAAGGGTCCACTATGCGTCACTTTACAAGACATTTCTTGGAATGAGGCTGATGCGTGTTGGGAGATGATCCGGTTCATCAAATTTATACATTTTGTGTCCAGTTTTTGCATTTTCATCGCGATTCGAAGGTCGTTGTTTAATATCGCGGGGTGCAGGTCATCTGTATCGGCGAATGTGTTCCTAACCAGTAGCTGCGAGTCACTGTCCGATCCTGCTTGATTGTCTTATTATTCACGAGTTGGTTGAGTTGACCGGTGGAGAAATCTCTTTGAATTGTATCATTTTTGCGAGTGCATATCGTGTGCGACAAATGGCGCATGTTGAAGGCAGCGTTTTTCTTTTACAGGGGCAAATATGGGAAATGAAGAAGGTAATGTGTCCGCTTCGCTGACCCATGCATTGCACAGAAATATTGGTGCAGGCGGTTTTGATGAGCGGTCTCAATTCCGCACTGTTGATTGCATCTCTGGGGCGATGTGTCTTGGCGGATTCGACAGCCGATGTACCAATTCTAAAAAATCATTCCCAATTTTTTTCTGGTAAGGTACAAACTCTCCCCGTCGGGGAATTGAACCCCGGTCTCCCGCGTGACAGGCGGGGATACTAACCACTATACTAACAAGGAACTTTGGTTTGGCACGATACGCTTGGCCAACTGAGGGTTTCTGCGCTTCTGAAATCACTCCATTTACTGAAGATGCTCGATTTGTCTGTGAAATCAGTAAAATCGCGGCAACTCAATACCATGTGGAAAGGAAGATCGTCCCATGTTAATTTTGGAAGACTGGATGCAGGATCACCCAAACACTTCCGCGTGTATTGAGCTGTAAATATTGAGGCGGTTGTTCACTTCAGACCCTGACATCTGCAGGCGGGCTAATGGCAGCAATATTCACGCGATCAGTTCCAGTGGCATGAGATTCCGCAAAAATTATATCGGAAATTATGTTTGGCTCCATGTAAAGTAAAAACGACTTCAATTAACCAGTTGCCTAAACAGGGCCACTACTTATATAGTCAGCAAGCAACATTATACATCAGACTTTTGTGCAAATCAGGAGATGTGTATTTTTGCTTTTCCCAGAAAACACATTGAATTAAACTGTATTGTTCACCATCACGACACAGTATGAAGAGAGATGGGATCGGCAGGTTCCAAAATCACGAATCACGTCGACGATGGTTACATTCGTGTCAGAAGTGTGTCGGCCCAGCGCATAGTGTCTGAGGGACTGGGTCTGCGTGGGGCAATTATGATATTCAGTACACTGTCAATGAGATTTCGTTCCCCTTTACTTCGTATTAATAGATAGAGTAGTGAAGCAAAGAAGACATGAAAGACAAATTCAGGAACCACGGTTCAGAAGGGTCCACTATGCGTCACTTTACAAGACATTTCTTGGAATGAGGCTGATGCGTGTTGGGAGATGATCCGGTTCATCAAATTTATACATTTTGTGTCCAGTTTTTGCATTTTCATCGCGGTTCGAAGGCCGTTGTTTAATATCGCGGGGTGCAGGTCATCTGTATCGGCGAATGTGTTCCTAACCAGTAGCTGAGAGTCACTGTCCGATCCTGCTTGATTGTCTTATTATTCACGAGTTGGTTGAGTTGACCGGTGGAGAAATCTCTTTGAATTGTATCATTTTTGCGAGTGCATATCGTGTGCGACAAATGACGCATGTTGAAGGCAGCGTTTTTCTTTTACAGGGGCAAATATGGGAAATGAAGAAGGTAATGTGTCCGCTTCGCTGACCCATGCATTGCACAGAAATATTGGTGCAGGCGGTTTTGATGAGCGGTCTCAATTCCGCACTGTTGATTGCATCTCTGGGGCGGTGTGTCTTGGCGGATTCGACAACCGATGTACCAATTCTAAAAAATCATTCCCAATTTTTTTCTGGTAAGGTACAAACTCTCCCCGTCAGGGAATTAAACCCCGGTCTCCCGCGTGACAGGCGGGGATACTAACCACTATCCAACGAGGAACTTCCGTTTGGCAAGATACGCTTGGCCAACTGAGGGTTTCTGCGCTTCTGAAATCACTCCATTTACTGAAGATGCTCGATTTGTCTGTGAAATCAGTAAAATCGCGGCAACTCAATACCATGTGGAAAGGAAGATCGTCCCATGTTAATTTTGGAAGACTGGATGCAGGATCACCCAAACACTTCCGCGTGTATTGAGCTGTAAATATTGAGGCGGTTGTTCACTTCAGACCCTGACATCTGCAGGCGGGCTAATGGCAGCAATATTCACGCGATCAGTTCCAGTGGCATGAGATTCCGCAAAAATTATATCGGAAATTATGTTTGGCTCCATGTAAAGGAAAAACGATTTCAATTAACCACTTGCCTAAACAGGGCCACTACTTATATAGTCAGCAAGCAACATTATACATCAGACTTTTGTGCAAATCAGGAGATGTGTATTTTTGCTTTTCCCAGAAAACACATTGAATTAAACTGTCTTGTTCACCATCACGACACAGTATGAAGAGAGATGGGATCGGCACGTTCCAAAATCACGAATCACGTCGACGATGGTTACATTCGTGTCAGAAGTGTGTCGGCCCAGCGCACAGTGTCTGAAGGACTGGGTCTGCGTGGGGCAATTATGATATTCAGTACACTGTCAATGAGATTTCGTTCCCCTTTACTTCGTATTAATAGATAGAGTAGTAAAGCAGAGAAGACATGAAAGACAAATTCAGGAACCACGGTTCAGAAGGGTCCACTATGCGTCACTTTACAAGACATTTCTTGGAATGAGGCTGATGCGTGTTGAGAGATGATCCGGTTCATCAAATTTATACATTTTGTGTCCAGTTTTTGCATTTTCATCGCGGTTCGAAGGCCGTTGTTTAATATCGCGGGGTGCAGGTCATCTGTATCGGCGAATGTGTTCCTAACCAGTAGCTGAGAGTCACTGTCCGATCCTGCTTGATTGTCTTATTATTCACGAGTTGGTTGAGTTGACCGGTGGAGAAATCTCTTTGAATTGTATCGTTTTTGCGAGTGCATATCGTGTGCGACAAATGGCGCATGTTGAAGGCAGCGTTTTTCTTTTACAGGGGCAAATATGGGAAATGAAGAAGGGAATGTGTCCGTTTCGCTGACCCATGCATTGCACAGAAATATTGGTGCAGGCGGTTTTGATGAGCGGTCTCAATTCCGCACTGTTGATTGCATCTCTGGGGCGGTGTGTCTTGGCGGATTCGACAACCGATGTACCAATTCTAAAAAATCATTCCCAATTTTTTTCTGGTAAGGTACAAACTCTCCCCGTCAGGGAATTGAACCCCGGTCTCCCGCGTGACAGGCGGGGATACTAACCACTATCCAACGAGGAACTTCTGTTTGGCAAGATACGCTTGGCCAACTGAGGGTTTCTGCGCTTCTGAAATCACTCCATTTACTGAAGATGCTCGATTTGTCTGTGAAATCAGTAAAATCGCGGCAACTCAATACCATGTGGAAAGGAAGATCGTCCCATGTTAATTTTGGAAGACTGGATGCAGTATCACCCAAACACTTCCACGCGTATTGAGCTGTAAATATTGAGGCGGTTGTTCACTTCAGACCCTGACATCTGCAGGTGGGCTAATGGCAGCAATATTCACACGATCAGTTCCAGTGGCATGAAATTGGCAAAAATTAGATCGGAAATTATGTTTGGCTCCATATAGAGTAAAAACGATTGCAATTAACCTGTTGCCTAAACAGGGCCACTACTTATATAGTCAGCAAGCAACATTATACATCAGACTTTTGTGCAAATGAGTAGATGTGTATTTTGCTTTTCCCAGAAAACACATTGAATTAAACTGTCTTGTTCACGATCACGACACAGTATGAAGAGAGATGGGATCGGCAGGTTCCAAAATCACGAATCACGTCGACGCTGGTTACATTCGTGTCAGAAGTGTGTCGGCCAAGGGCACAGTGTCTGAGGGACTGGGTCTGCCTGGGGCAATTATGATATTCAGTACACTGTCAATGAGACTTTGTTCCCCTTTACTTCGTAATAATAGACAGAGTAGTGAAGCAAAGAAGACATGAAAGACAAATTCAGGAACCACGGTTCAGAAGGGTCCACTATGCGTCACTTTACAAGACATTTCTTGGAATGAGGCTGATGCGTGTTGAGAGATGATCCGGTTCATCAAATTTATACATTTTGTGTCCAGTTTTTGCATTTTCATCGCGGTTTGAAGGCCGTTGTTTAATATCGCGGGGTGCAGGTCATCTGTATCGGCGAATGTGTTCCTAACCAGTAGCTGAGAGTCACTGTCCGATCCTGCTTGATTGTCTTATTATTCACGAGTTGGTTGAGTTGACCGTTGGAGAAATCTCTTTGAATTGTATCGTTTTTGCGAGTGCATATCGTGTGCGACAAACGGCGCATGTTGAAGGCAGCGTTTTTCTTTTACAGGGGCAAATATGGGAAATGAAGAAGGTAATGTGTACGTTTCGCTGACCCACGCATTGCACAGAAATATTGGTGCAGGCGGTTTTGATGAGCGGTCTCAATTCCGCACTGTTGATTGCATCTCTGGGGCGGTGTGTCTTGGCGGATTCGACAGCCGATGTACCAATTCTAAAAAATCATTGCCAATTTTTTTCTGGTAAGGTACAAACTCTCCCCGTCTGGGAATTGAACCCCGGTCTCCCGCGTGACAGGCGGGGATACTAACCACTATACAACGAGGAACTTCGGTTTGGCAAGATAAGCTTGGCCAACTGAGGGTTTCTGCGCTTCTGAAATCACTCCATTTACTGAAGATGCTCGATTTGTCTGTGAAATCAGTAAAATCGCGGCAACTCAATACCATGTGGAAAGGAAGATCGTCCCATGTTAATTTTGGAAGACTGGATGCAGGATCACCTAAACACTTCCGCGTGTATTGAGCTGTAAATATTGAGGCGGTTGTTCACTTCAGACCCTGACATCTGCAGGCGGGCTAATGGCAGCAATATTCACGCGATCAGTTCCAGTGGCATGAGATTCCGCAAAAATTATATCGGAAATTATGTTTGGCTCCATGTAAAGGAAAAACGATTTCAATTAACCACTTGCCTAAACAGGGCCACTACTTATATAGCCAGCAAGCAACATTATACATCAGACTTTTGTGCAAATCAGGAGATGTGTATTTTTGCTTTTCCCAGAAAACACATTGAATTAAACTGTCTTGTTCACCATCACGACACAGTATGAAGAGAGATGGGATCGGCAGGTTCCAAAATCACGAATCACGTCGACGATGGTTACATTCGTGTCAGAAGTGTGTCGGCCCAGCGCACAGTGTCTGAGGGACTGGGTCTGCGTGGGGCAATTATGATATTCAGTACACTGTCAATGAGATTTCGTTCCCCTTTACTTCGTATTAATAGATAGAGTAGTGAAGCAAAGAAGACATGAAAGACAAATTCAGGAACCACGGTTCAGAAGGGTCCACTATGCGTCACTTTACAAGACATTTCTTGGAATGAGGCTGATGCGTGTTGGGAGATGATCCGGTTCATCAAATTTATACATTTTGTGTCCAGTTTTTGCATTTTCATCGCGGTTCGAAGGCCGTTGTTTAATATCGCGGGGTGCAGGTCATCTGTATCGGCGAATGTGTTCCTAACCAGTAGCTGAGAGTCACTGTCCGATCCTGCTTGATTGTCTTATTATTCACGAGTTGGTTGAGTTGACCGGTGGAGAAATCTCTTTGAATTGTATCATTTTTGCGAGTGCATATCGTGTGCGACAAATGGCGCATGTTGAAGGCAGCGTTTTTCTTTTACAGGGGCAAATATGGGAAATGAAGAAGGTAATGTGTCCGCTTCGCTGACCCATGCATTGCACAGAAATATTGGTGCAGGCGGTTTTGATGAGCGGTCTCAATTCCGCACTGTTGATTGCATCTCTGGGGCGATGTGTCTTGGCGGATTCGACAGCCGATGTACCAATACTAAAAAATCGTTCCCAATTTTTTTCTGGTAAGGTACAAACTCTCCCCGTCGGGGAATTGAACCCCGGTCTCCGGCGTGACAGGCGGGGATACTAACCACTATACTAACGAGGAACTTCGGTTTGGCACGATACGCTTGGCCAACTGAGGGTTTCTGCGCTTCTGAAATCACTCCATTTACTGAAGATGCTCGATTTGTCTGTGAAATCAGTAAAATCGCGGCAACTCAATACCATGTGGAAAGGAAGATCGTCCCATGTTAATTTTGGAAGACTGGATGCAGGATCACCCAAACACTTCCGCGTGTATTGAGCTGTAAATATTGAGGCGGTTGTTCACTTCAGACCCTGACATCTGCAGGCGGGCTAATGGCAGCAATATTCACGCGATCAGTTCCAGTGGCATGAGATTCCGCAAAAATTATATCGGAAATTATGTTTGGCTCCATGTAAAGTAAAAACGATTTCAATTAACCAGTTGCCTAAACAGGGCCACTACTTATATAGTCAGCAAGCAACATTATACATCAGACTTTTGTACAAATCAGGAGATGTGTATTTTTGCTTTTCCCAGAAAAAACATTGAATTAAACTGTCTTGTTCACCATCAGGACACAGTATGAAGAGAGATGGGATCGGCAGGTTCCAAAATCACGAATCACGTCGACGATGGTTACATTCGTGTCAGAAGTGTGTCGGCCCAGCGCACAGTGTCTGAGGGACTGGGTCTGTGTGGGGCAATTATGATATTCAGTACACTGTCAATGAGATTTTGTTCCCCTTTACTTCGTATTAATAGATAGAGTAGTGAAGCAAAGAAGACATGAAAGACAAATTCAGGAACCACGGTTCAGAAGGGTCCACTATGCGTCACTTTACAAGACATTTCTTGGAATGAGGCTGATGCGTGTTGGGAGATGATCCGGTTCATCAAATTTATACATTTTGTGTCCAGTTTTTGCATTTTCATCGCGGTTCGAAGGCCGTTGTTTAATATCGCGGGGTGCAGGTCATCTGTATCGGCGAATCTGTTCCTAACCAGTAGCTGCGAGTCACTGTCCGATCCTGCTTGATTGTCTTATTATTCACGAGTTGGTTGAGTTGACCGGTGGAGAAATCTCTTTGAATTGTATCATTTTTGCGAGTGCATATCGTGTGCGACAAATGGCGCATGTTGAAGGCAGCGTTTTTCTTTTACAGGGGCAAATATGGGAAATGAAGAAGGTAATGTGTCCGCTTCGCTGACCCATGCATTGCACAGAAATATTGGTGCAGGCGGTTTTGATGAGCGGTCTCAATTCCGCACTGTTGATTGCATCTCTGGGGCGGTGTGTCTTGGCAGATTCGACAGCCGATGTACCAATTCTAAAAAATCATTCCCAATTTTTTTCTGGTAAGGTACAAATTCTCTCCATCGGGGAATTGAACCCCGGTCTCCGGCGTGACAGGCGGGGATACTAACCACTATACTAACGAGGAACTTCGGTTTGGCACGATACGCTTGGCCAACTGAGGGTTTCTGCGCTTCTGAAATCACTCCATTTACTGAAGATGCTCGATTTGTCTGTGAAATCAGTAAAATCGCGGCAACTCAATACCATGTGGAAAGGAAGATCGTCCCATGTTAATTTTGGAAGACTGGATGCAGGATCACCCAAACACTTCCGCGTGTATTGAGCTGTAAATATTGAGGCGGTTGTTCACTTCAGACCCTGACATCTGCAGGCGGGCTAATGGCAGCAATATTCACGCGATCAGTTCCAGTGGCATGAGATTCCGCAAAAATTATATCGGAAATTATGTTTGGCTCCATGTAAAGTAAAAACGATTTCAATTAACCAGTTGCCTAAACAGGGCCACTACTTATATAGTCAGCAAGCAACATTATACATCAGACTTTTGTGCAAATCAGGAGATGTGTATTTTTGCTTTTCCCAGAAAACACATTGAATTAAACTGTCTTGTTCACCATCACGACACAGTATGAAGAGAGATGGGATCGGCAGGTTCCAAAATCACGAATCACGTCGACGATGGTTACATTCGTGTCAGAAGTGTGTCGGCCCAGCGCACAGTGTCTGAGGGACTGGGTCTGCGTGGGGCAATTATGATATTCAGTCCACTGTCAATGAGATTTCGTTCCCCTTTACTTCGTATTAATAGATAGAGTAGTAAAGCAGAGAAGACATGAAAGACAAATTCAGGAACCACGGTTCAGAAGGGTCCACTATGCGTCACTTTACAAGACATTTCTTGGAATGAGGCTGATGCGTGTTGAGAGATGATCCGGTTCATCAAATTTATACATTTTGTGTCCAGTTTTTGCATTTTCATCGCGGTTCGAAGGCCGTTGTTTAATATCGCGGGGTGCAGGTCATCTGTATCGGCGAATGTGTTCCTAACCAGTAGCTGAGAGTCACTGTCCGATCCTGCTTGATTGTCTTATTATTCACGAGTTGGTTGAGTTGACCGGTGGAGAAATCTCTTTGAATTGTATCATTTTTGCGAGTGCATATCGTGTGCGACAAATGGCGCATGTTGAAGGCAGCGTTTTTCTTTTACAGGGGCAAATATGGGAAATGAAGAAGGTAATGTGTCCGCTTCGCTGACCCATGCATTGCACAGAAATATTGGTGCAGGCGGTTTTGATGAGCGGTCTCAATTCCGCACTGTTGATTGCATCTCTGGGGCGGTGTGTCTTGGCGGATTCGACAACCGATATACCAATTCTAAAAAATCATTCCCAATTTTTTTCTTGTAAGGTACAAACTCTCCCCGTCAGGGAATTGAACCCCGGTCTCCCGCGTGACAGGCGGGGATACTAACCACTATCCAACGAGGAACTTCCGTTTGGCAAGATACGCTTGGCCAACTGAGGGTTTCTGCGCTTCTGAAATCACTCCATTTACTGAAGATGCTCGATTTGTCTGTGAAATCAGTAAAATCGCGGCAACTCAATACCATGTGGAAAGGAAGATCGTCCCATGTTAATTTTGGAAGACTGGATGCAGGATCACCCAAACACTTCCGCGTGTATTGAGCTGTAAATATTGAGGCGGTTCTTCACTTCAGACCCTGACATCTGCAGGCGGGCTAATGGCAGCAATATTCACGCGATCAGTTCCAGTGGCATGAGATTCCGCAAAAATTATATCGGAAATTATGTTTGGCTCCATGTAAAGTAAAAACGATTTCAATTAACCAGTTGCCTAAACAGGGCCACTACTTATATAGTCAGCAAGCAACATTATACATCAGACTTTTGTGCAAATCAGGAGATGTGTATTTTTGCTTTTCCCAGAAAACACATTGAATTAAACTGTCTTGTTCACCATCACGACACAGTATGAAGAGAGATGGGATCGGCAGGTTCCAAAATCACGAATCACGTCGACGATGGTTACATTCGTGTCAGAAGTGTGTCGGCCCAGGGCACAGTGTCTGCGGGACTGGGTCTGCGTGGGGCAATTATGATATTCAGTACACTGTCAATGAGATTTTGTTCCCCTTTACTTCGTATTAATAGATAGAGTAGTGAAGCAAAGAAGACATGAAAGACAAATTCAGGAACCACGGTTCAGAAGGGTCCACTATGCGTCACTTTACAAGACATTTCTTGGAATGAGGCTGATGCGTGTTGGGAGATGATCCGGTTCATCAAATTTATACATTTTGTGTCCAGTTTTTGCATTTTCATCGCGGTTCGAAGGCCGTTGTTTAATATCGCGGGGTGCAGGTCATCTGTATCGGCGAATCTGTTCCTAACCAGTAGCTGAGAGTCACTGTCCGATCCTGCTTGATTGTCTTATTATTCACGAGTTGGTTGAGTTGACCGTTGGAGAAATCTCTTTGAATTGTATCATTTTTGCGAGTGCATATCGTGTGCGACAAATGGCGCATGTTGAAGGCAGCGTTTTTCTTTTACAGGGGCAAATATGGGAAATGAAGAAGGTAATGTGTCCGCTTCGCTGACCCATGCATTGCACAGAAATATTGGTGCAGGCGGTTTTGATGAGCGGTCTCAATTCCGCACTGTTGATTGCATCTCTGGGGCGATGTGTCTTGGCGGATTCGACAGCCGATGTCCCAATTCTAAAAAATCATTTCCAATTTTTTTCTGGTAAGGTACAAACTCTCCCCGTCGGGGAATTGAACCCCGGTATCCCGCGTGACAGGCGGGGATACTAACCACTATACTAACGAGGAACTTCGGTTTGGCAGGATACGCTTGGCCAACTGAGGGTTTCTGCGCTTCTGAAATCACTCCATTTACTGAAGATGCTCGATTTGTCTGTGAAATCAGTAAAATCGCGGCAACTCAATACCATGTGGAAAGGAAGATCGTCCCATGTTAATTTTGGAAGACTGGATGCAGGATCACCCAAACACTTCCGCGTGTATTGAGCTGTAAATATTGAGGCGGTTGTTCACTTCAGACCCTGACATCTGCAGGCGGGCTAATGGCAGCAATATTCACGCGATCAGTTCCAGTGGCATGAGATTCCGCAAAAATTATATCGGAAATTATGTTTGGCTCCATGTAAAGTAAAAACGATTTCAATTAACCAGTTGCCTAAACAGGGCCACTACTTATATAGTCAGCAAGCAACATTATACATCAGACTTTTGTGCAAATCAGGAGATGTGTATTTTTGCTTTTCCCAGAAAACACATTGAATTAAACTGTCTTGTTCACCATCACGACACAGTATGAAGAGAGATGGGATCGGCAGGTTCCAAAATCACGAATCACGTCGACGATGGTTACATTCGTGTCAGAAGTGTGTCGGCCCAGCGCACAGTGTCTGAGGGACTGGGTCTGCGTGGGGCAATTATGATATTCAGTCCACTGTCAATGAGATTTCGTTCCCCTTTACTTCGTAATAATAGACAGAGTAGTGAAGCAAAGAAGACATGAAAGACAAATTCAGGAACCACGGTTCAGAAGGGTCCACTATGCGTCACTTTACAAGACATTTCTTGGAATGAGGCTGATGCGTGTTGGGAGATGATCCGGTTCATCAAATTTATACATTTTGTGTCCAGTTTTTGCATTTTCATTGCGGTTCGAAGGCCGTTGTTTAATATCGCGGGGTGCAGGTCATCTGTATCGGCGAATGTGTTCCTAACCAGTAGCTGAGAGTCACTGTCCGATCCTGCTTGATTGTCTTATTATTCACGAGTTGGTTGAGTTGACCGTTGGAGAAATCTCTTTGAACTGTATCATTTTTGCGAGTGCATATCGTGTGCGACAAATGGCGCATGTTGAAGGCAGCGTTTTTCTTTTACAGGGGCAAATATGGGAAATGAAGAAGGTAATGTGTCCGTTTCGCTGACCCATGCATTGCACAGAAATATTGGTGCAGGCGGTTTTGATGAGCGGTCTCAATTCCGCACTGTTGATTGCATCTCTGGGGCGGTGTGTCTTGGCGGATTCGACAGCCGATGTCCCAATTCTAAAAAATCATTCTCAATTTTTTTCTGGTAAGGTACAAACTCTCCCCGTCGGGGAATTGAACCCCGGTCTCCCGCGTGACAGGCGGGGATACTAACCACTATACTAACGAGGAACTTCGGTTTGGCACGATACGCTTGGCCAACTGAGGGTTTCTGCGCTTCTGAAATCACTCCATTTACTGAAGATGCTCGATTTGTCTGTGAAATCAGTAAAATCGCGGCAACTCAATACCATGTGGAAAGGAAGATCGTCCCATGTTAATTTTGGAAGACTGGATGCAGGATCACCCAAACACTTCCGCGTGTATTGAGCTGTAAATATTGAGGCGGTTGTTCACTTCAGACCCTGACATCTGCAGGCGGGCTAATGGCAGCAATATTCACGCGATCAGTTCCAGTGGCATGAGATTCCGCAAAAATTATATCGGAAATTATGTTTGGCTCCATGTAAAGTAAAAACGATTTCAATTAACCAGTTGCCTAAACAGGGCCACTACTTATATAGTCAGCAAGCAACATTATACATCAGACTTTTGTGCAAATCAGGAGATGTGTATTTTTGCTTTTCCCAGAAAACACATTGAATTAAACTGTCTTGTTCACCATCACGACACAGTATGAAGAGAGATGGGATCGGCAGGTTCCAAAATCACGAATCACGTCGACGATGGTTACATTCGTGTCAGAAGTGTGTCGGCCCAGCGCACAGTGTCTGAGGGACTGGGTCTGCGTGGGGCAATTATGATATTCAGTACACTGTCAATGAGATTTCGTTCCCCTTTACTTCGTAATAATAGACAGAGTAGTGAAGCAAAGAAGACATGAAAGACAAATTCAGGAACCACGGTTCAGAAGGGTCCACTATGCGTCACTTTACAAGACATTTCTTGGAATGAGGCTGATGCGTGTTGGGAGATGATCCGGTTCATCAAATTTATACATTTTGTGTCCAGTTTTTGCATTTTCATCGCGGTTCGAAGGCCGTTGTTTAATATCGCGGGGTGCAGGTCATCTGTATCGGCGAATGTGTTCCTAACCAGGAGCTGCGAGTCACTGTCCGATCCTGCTTGATTGTCTTATTATTCATGAGTTGGTTGAGTTGACCGGTGGAGAAATCTCTTTGAATTGTATCATTTTTGCGAGTGCATATCGTGTGCGACAAATGGCGCATGTTGAAGGCAGCGTTTTTCTTTTACAGGGGCAAATATGGGAAATGAAGAAGGTAATGTGTCCGCTTCGCTGACCCATGCATTGCACAGAAATATTGGTGCAGGCGGTTTTGATGAGCGGTCTCAATTCCGCACTGTTGATTGCATCTCTGGGGCGATGTGTCTTGGCGGATTCGACAGCCGATGTACCAATTCTAAAAAATCATTCCCAATTTTTTTCTGGTAAGGTACAAACTCTCCCCGTCGGGGAATTGAACCCCGGTCTCCCGCGTGACAGGCTGGGATACTAACCACTATACTAACGAGGAACTTCGGTTTGGCACGATACGCTTGGCCAACTGAGGGTTTCTGCGCTTCTGAAATCACTCCATTTACTGAAGATGCTCGATTTGTCTGTGAAATCAGTAAAATCGCGGCAACTCAATACCATGTGGAAAGGAAGATCGTCCCATGTTAATTTTGGAAGACTGGATGCAGGATCACCCAAACACTTCCGCGTGTATGAAGCTGTAAATATTGAGGCGGTTGTTCACTTCAGACCCTGACATCTGCAGGCGGGCTAATGGCAGCAATATTCACGCGATCAGTTCCAGTGGCATGAGATGGCGTTTGTTTCGGTGCAACTTATTATTCATGAGTTGGTTGAGTTGACCGGTGGAGAAATCTCTTTGAATTGTATCATTTTTGCGAGTGCATATCGTGTGCGACAAATGGCGCATGTTGAAGGCAGCGTTTTTCTTTTACAGGGGCAAATATGGGAAATGAAGAAGGTAATGTGTCCGCTTCGCTGACCCATGCATTGCACAGAAATATTGGTGCAGGCGGTTTTGATGAGCGGTCTCAATTCCGCACTGTTGATTGCATCTCTGGGGCGATGTGTCTTGGCGGATTCGACAGCCGATGTACCAATTCTAAAAAATCATTCCCAATTTTTTTCTGGTAAGGTACAAACTCTCCCCGTCGGGGAATTGAACCCCGGTCTCCCGCGTGACAGGCGGGGTTACTAACCACTATACTAACGAGGAACTTCGGTTTGGCACGATACGCTTGGCCAACTGAGGGTTTCTGCGCTTCTGAAAACACTCCATTTACTGAAGATGCTCGATTTGTCTGTGAAATCAGTAAAATCGCGGCAACTCAATACCATGTGGAAAGGAAGATCGTCCCATGTTAATTTTGGAAGACTGGATGCAGGATCACCCAAACACTTCCGCGTGTATTGAGCTGTAAATATTGAGGCGGTTGTTCACTTCAGACCCTGACATCTGCAGGCGGGCTAATGGCAGCAATATTCACGCGATCAGTTCCAGTGGCATGAGATTCCGCAAAAATTATATCGGAAATTATGTTTGGCTCCATGTATAGTAAAAACGACTTCAATTAACCAGTAGCCTAAACAGCGCCACTACTTATATAGTCAGCAAGCAACATTATACATCAGACTTTTGTGCAAATCAGGAGATGTGTATTTTTGCTTTTCCCAGAAAACACATTGAATTAAACTGTCTTGTTCACCATCACGACACAGTATGAAGAGAGATGGGATCGGCAGGCTCCAAAATCACGAATCACGTCGACGATGGTTACATTCGTGTCAGAAGTGTGTCGGCCCAGCGCACAGTGTCTGAGGGACTGGGTCTGCGTGGGGCAATTATGATATTCAGTACACTGTCAATGAGATTTCGTTCCCCTTTACTTCGTAATAATAGACAGAGTAGTGAAGCAAAGAAGACATGAAAGACAAATTCAGGAACCACGGTTCAGAAGGGTGCACTATGCGTCACTTTACAAGACATTTCTTGGAATGAGGCTGATGCGTGTTGGGAGATGATCCGGTTCATCAAATTTATACATTTTGTGTCCAGTTTTTGCATTTTCATCGCGGTTCGAAGGCCGTTGTTTAATATCGCGGGGTACAGGTCATCTGTATCGGCGAATGTGTTCCTAACCAGTAGCTGAGAGTCACTGTCCGATCCTGCTTGATTGTCTTATTATTCATGAGTTGGTTGAGTTGACCGGTGGAGAAATCTCTTTGAATTGTATCATTTTTGCGAGTGCATATCGTGTGCGACAAATGGCGCATGTTGAAGGCAGCGTTTTTCTTTTACAGGGGCAAATATGGGAAATGAAGAAGGTAATGTGTCCGCTTCGCTGACCCATGCATTGCACAGAAATATTGGTGCAGGCGGTTTTGATGAGCGGTCTCAATTCCGCACTGTTGATTGCATCTCTGGGGCGATGTGTCTTGGCGGATTCGACAGCCGATGTACCAATTCTAAAAAATCATTCCCAATTTTTTTCTGGTAAGGTACAAACTCTCCCCGTCGGGGAATTGAACCCCGGTCTCCCGCGTGACAGGCGGGGATACTAACCACTATCCTAACGAGGAACTTCGGTTTGGCACGATACGCTTGGCCAACTGAGGGTTTCTGCGCTTCTGAAATCACTCCATTTACTGAAGATGCTCGATTTGTCTGTGAAATCAGTAAAATCGCGGCAACTCAATACCATGTGGAAAGGAAGATCGTCCCATGTTAATTTTGGAAGACTGGATGCAGGATCACCCAAACACTTCCGCATGTATTGAGCTGTAAATATTGAGGCGGTTGTTCACTTCAGACCCTGACATCTGCAGGCGGGCTAATGGCAGCAATATTCACGCGATCAGTTCCAGTGGCATGAAATTTGGCAAAAATTAGATCGGAAATTATGTTTGGCTCCATATAGAGTAAAAACGATTTCAATTAACCTGTTGCCTAAACAGGGCCACTTATTATATAGTCAGCAAGCAACATTATACATCAGACTTTTGTGCAAATCAGGAGATGTGTATTTTTGCTTTTCCCAGAAAACACATTGAATTAAACTGTCTTGTTCACCATCACGACACAGTATGAAGAGAGATGGGATCGGCAGGTTCCAAAATCACGAATCACGTCGACGATGGTTACATTCGTGTCAGAAGTGTGTCGGCCCAGCGCACAGTGTCTGAGGGACTGGGTCTGCGTGGGGCAATTATGATATTCAGTCCACTGTCAATGAGATTTTGTTCCCCTTTACTTCGTAATAATAGACAGAGTAGTGAAGCAAAGAAGACATGAAAGACAAATTCAGGAACCACGGTTCAGAAGGGTCCACTATGCGTCACTTTACAAGACATTTCTTGGAATGAGGCTGATGCGTGTTGGGAGATGATCCGGTTCATCAAATTTATACATTTTGTGTCCAGTTTTTGCATTTTCATCGCGGTTCGAAGGCCGTTGTTTAATATCGCGGGGTGCAGGTCATCTGTATCGGCGAATGTGTTCCTAACCAGTAGCTGAGAGTCACTGTCCGATCCTGCTTGATTGTCTTATTATTCATGAGTTGGTTGAGTTGACCGGTGGAGAAATCTCTTTGAATTGTATCATTTTTGCGAGTGCATATCGTGTGCGACAAATGGCGCATGTTGAAGGCAGCGTTTTTCTTTTACAGGGGCAAATATGGGAAATGATGAAGGTAATGTGTCCGCTTCGCTGACCCATGCATTGCACAGAAATATTGATGCAGGCGGTTTTGATGAGCGGTCTCAATACCGCACTTTTGATTGCATCTCTGGGGCGGTGTGCCTTGGCGGATTCGACAGCCGAAGTACCAATTCTAAAAAACCATTCCCAATTTTGTTCTGGTAAGGTACAAACTCTCCCCGTCGGGGAATTGAACCCCGGTCTCCCACGTGACAGGCGGGGATACTAACCACTATACTAACGAGGAACTCCGATTTGGTGAGCCACGCTTGGCCAACTGAGGGTTTCTGCGCCTCTGAAATCACTCCATTTACTGAAGATGCACGATTTGTCTGTGAAATCAGTAAAATCGCGGCAACTCAATACCATGTGGAAAGGAAGATCGTCCCATGTTAATTTTGGAAGACTGGATGCAGGATCACCCAAACACTTCCACGCTTATTGAGCTGTAAATATTGAGGCTGTTGTTCACTTCAGACCCTGACATCTGCAGGTGGGCCAATGGCAGCAATATTCACACGAGCAGTTCCAGTGGCATGAAATTTGGCAAAAATTAGATCGGAAATTATGTTTGGCTCCATGTAAAGTAAAAACGATTTCAATTAACCTGTTGCCTAAACAGGGCCACTACTTATATAGTCAGCAAGCAACATTATACATCAGACTTTTGTGCAAATGAGGAGATGTGTATTTTTGCTTTTCCCAGAAAACACATTGAATTAAACTGTCTTGTTCACCATCACGACACAGTATGAAGAGAGATGGGATCGGCAGGTTCCAAAATCACGAATCACGTCGACGATGGTTACATTCGTGTCAGAAGTGTGTCGGCCAAGGGCACAGTGTCTGAGGGACTGGGTCTGCCTGGGGCAATTATGATATTCAGTACACTGTCAATGAGATTTTGTTCCCCTTTACTTCGTAATAATAGACAGAGTAGTGAAGCAAAGAAGACATGAAAGACAAATTCAGGAACCACAGTTCAGAAGGGTCCACTATGCGTCACTTTACAAGACATTTCTTGGAATGAGGCTGATGCGTGTTGGGAGATGATCCGGTTCATCAAATTTATACATTTTGTGTCCAGTTTTTGCATTTTCATCGCGGTTCGAAGGCCGTTGTTTAATATCGCGGGGTGCAGGTCATCTGTATCGGCGAATCTGTTCCTAACCAGGAGCTGCGAGTCACTGTCCGATCCTGCTTGATTGTCTTATTATTCACGAGTTGGTTGAGTTGACCGTTGGAGAAATCTCTTTGAATTGTATCATTTTTGCGAGTGCATATCGTGTGCGACAAACGGCGCATGTTGAAGGCAGCGTTTTTCTTTTACAGGGGCAAATATGGGAAATGAAGAAGGTAATGTGTGCGTTTCGCTGACCCACGCATTGCACAGAAATATTGATGCGGGCGGTTTTGATGAGCGGTCTCAATTCCGCACTTTTGATTGCATCTCTGGGGCGGTGTGCCTTGGCGGATTCGACAGCCGATGTACCAATTCTAAAAAACCATTCCCAATTTTGTTCTGGTAAGGTACAAACTATCCCCGTTGGGGAATTGAACCCCGGTCTCCCACGTGACAGGCGGAGATACTAACCACTATACTAACGAGGAACTCCGGTTTGGTTAGCCACGCTTGGCCAACTGAGGGTTTCTGCGCCTCTGAAATCACTCCATTTACTGAAGATGCTCGATTTGTCTGTGAAATCAGTAAAATCGCGGCAACTCAATACCATGTGGAAAGGAAGATCGTCCCATGTTAATTTTGGAAGACTGGATGCAGGATCACCCAAACACTTCCACGTGTATTGAGCTGTAAATATTGAGGCTGTTGTTCACTTCAGACCCTGACATCTGCAGGCGGGCTAATGGCAGCAATATTCACACGATCAGTTCCAGTGGCATGAGATTCTGCAGAAATTAGATCGGAAATTATGTTTGGCTCCATGTAAAGTAAAAACGATTTCAATTAACCTGTTGCCTAAACAGGGCCACTGCTTATATAGTCAGCAAGCAACATTATACATCAGACTTTTGTGCAAATGAGGAGATGTGTATTTTTGCTTTTCCCAGAAAACACATTGAATTAAACTGTCTTGTTCACCATCACGACACAGTATGAAGAGAGATGGGATCGGCAGGTTCCAAAATCACGAATCACGTCGACGCTGGTTACAGAAGTGTGTCGGCCAAGGGCACAGTGTCTGAGGGACTGGGTCTGCCTGGGGCAATTATGATATTCAGTACACTGTGAATGAGATTTTGTTCCCCTTTACTTCGTAATAATAGACAGAGTAGTGAAGCAAAGAAGACATGAAAGACAAATTCAGGAACCACGGTTCAGAAGGGTCCACTATGCGTCACTTTACAAGACATTTCTTGGAATGAGGCTGATGCGTGTTGGGAGATGATCCGGTTCATCAAATTTATACATTTTGTGTCCAGTTTTTGCATTTTCATCGCGATTCGAAGGTCGTTGTTTAATATCGCGGGGTGCAGGTCATCTGTATCGGCGAATCTGTTCCTAACCAGTAGCTGCGAGTCACTGTCCGATCCTGCTTGATTGTCTTATTATTCACGAGTTGGTTGAGTTGACCGTTGGAGAAATCTCTTTGAATTGTATCGTTTTTGCGAGTGCATATCGTGTGCGACAAATGGCGCATGTTGAAGGCAGCGTTTTTCTTTTACAGGGGCAAATATGGGAAATGAAGAAGGTAATGTGTACGTTTCGCTGAACCACGCATTGCACAGAAATATTGGTGCAGGCGGTTTTGATGAGCGGTCTCAATTCCGCACTGTTGATTGCATCTCTGGGGCGGTGTGCCTTGGCGGATTCGACAGCCGATGTACCAATTCTAAAAAATCATACCCAATTTTGTTCTGGTAAGGTACAAACTCTCCCCGTCGGGGAATTGAACCCCGGTCTCCCACGTGACAGGCGGAGATACTAACCACTATACTAACGAGGAACTCCAGTTTGGTAGGCCACGCTTGGCCAACTGAGGGTTTCTGCGCCTCTGAAATCACTCCATTTACTGAAGATGCTCGATTTGGCTGTGAAATCAGTAAAATCGCGGCAACTCAATACCATGTGGAAAGGAAGATCGTCCCATGTTAATTTTGGAAGACTGGATGCAGGATCACCCAAACACTTCCACGTGTATTGAGCTGTAAATATTGAGGCTGTTGTTCACTTCAGACCCTGACATCTGCAGGTGGGCTAATGGCAGCAATATTCACACGATCAGTTCCAGTGGCATGAAATTTGGCAAAAATTAGATCGGAAATTATGTTTGGCTCCATATAAAGAAAAAACGATTTCAATTAACCTGTTGTCTAAACAGGGCCACTACTTATATAGTCAGCAAGCAACATTATACATCAGACTTTTGCGCAAATGAGGAGATGTGTATTTTTGCTTTTCCCAGAAAACACATTGAATTAAACTGTCTTGTTCACGATCACGACACAGTATGAAGAGAGATGGGATCGGCAGGTTCCAAAATCACGAATCACGTCGACGCTGGTTACATTCGTGTCAGAAGTGTGTCGGCCAAGGGCACAGTGTCTGAGGGACTGGGTCTGCCTGGGGCAATTATGATATTCAGTACACTGTCAATGAGATTTTGTTCCCCTTTACTTCGTAATAATAGACAGAGTAGTGAAGTAAAGAAGACATGAAAGACAAATTCAGGAACCACGGTTCAGAAGGGTCCACTATGCGTCACTTTACAAGACATTTCTTGGAATGAGGCTGATGCGTGTTGAGAGATGATCCGGGTCATCAAATTTATACATTTTGTGTCCAGTTTTTGCATTTTCATCGCGGTTCGAAGGCCGTTGTTTAATATCGCGGGGTGCAGGTCATCTGTATCGGCGAATGTGTTCCTAACCAGTAGCTGCGAGTCACTGTCCGATCCTGCTTGATTGTCTTATTATTCACGAGTTGGTTGAGTTGACCGTTGGAGAAATCTCTTTGAATTGTATCATTTTTGCGAGTGCATATCGTGTGCGACAAATGGCGCATGTTGAAGGCAGCGTTTTTCTTTTACAGGGGCAAATATGGGAAATGAAGAAGGTAATGTGTCCGTTTCGCTGACCCACGCATTGCACAGAAATATTGGTGCGAGCGGTTTTGATGAGCGGTCTCAATTCCGCACTGTTGATTGCATCTCTGGGGCGGTGTGTCTTGGCGGATTCGACAGCCAACGTACCAATTCTAAAAAATCATTCCCAATTTTTTTCTGGGAAGGTACAAACTCTCCCCGTCGGGGAATTGAACCCCGGTCTCCCGCGTGACAAGCAGGGATACTAACCACCATACTAACGAGGAACTTTGGTTGGGCTAGCCACGCTTGGCCAACTGAGGGTTTCTGCGCCTCTGAAATCACTCCATTTACTGAAGATGCTCGATTTGTCTGTGAAATCAGTAAAATCGCGGCAACTCAATACCATGTGGAAAGGAAGATCGTCCCATGTTAATTTTTGAAGACTGGATGCAGGATCACCCAAACACTTCCACGTGTATTGAGCTGTAAATATTGAGGCTGTTGTTCACTTCAGACCCTGACATCTGCAGGTGGGCTAATGGCAGCAATATTCACGCGATCAGTTCCAGTGGCATGAGATTCCGCAAAAATTAGATCGGAAATTATGTTTGGCTCCATGTAAAGTAAAAACGATTTCAATTAACCAGTTGCCTAAACAGGGCCACTACTTATATAGTCAGCAAGCAACATTATACATCAGACTTTTGTGCAAATCAGGAGATGTGTATTTTTGCTTTTCCCAGAAAACACATTGAATTAAACTGTCTTGTTCACGATCACGACACAGTATGAAGAGAGATGGGATCGGCAGGTTCCAAAATCACGAATCACGTCGACGCTGGTTACATTCGTGTCAGAAGTGTGTCGGCCAAGGGCACAGTGTCTGAGGGACTGGGTCTGCTTGGGGCAATTATGATATTCAGTACACTGTCAATGAGATTTTGTTCCCCTTTACTTCGTAATAATAGACAGAGTAGTGAAGCAAAGAAGACATGAAAGACAAATTCAGGAACCACGGTTCAGAAGGGTCCACTATGCGTCACTTTACAAGACATTTCTTGGAATGAGGCTGATGCGTGTTGAGAGATGATCCGGTTCATCAAATTTATACATTTTGTGTCCAGTTTTTGCATTTTCATCGCGGTTCGAAGGTCGTTGTTTAATAATAATGTGGCGCTGCTAGTCAAGAGCAGTATTACGGTGGCGGAGAGGATGCTAGATGGGGACTCTTCTGCCGAGGTAGTATGGGCTGAAGTTAGAAACAGGAAAGGAGAGGTCACCCTGTTGGGAGTTTTTTATAGGCCTCCTAATAGTTCTAGGGATGTAGAGGAAAGGATGGCGAAGATGATTCTGGATATGAGCGAAAGTAACAGGGTAGTTATTATGGGAGATTTTAACTTTCCAAATATTGACTGGAAAAGATATAGTTCGAGTACAATAGATGGGTCGTTTTTTGTACAGTGTGTGCAGGAGGGTTTCCTGAAACAATATGTTGACAGGCCAACAAGAGGCGAGGCCACGTTGGATTTGGTTTTGGGTAATGAACCAGGCCAGGTGTTGGATTTGGAGGTAGGAGAGCACTTTGGGGACAGTGACCACAATTCGGTGACGTTTACGTTAATGATGGAAAGGGATAAGTATACACCGCAGGGCAAGAGTTATAGCTGGGGGAAGGGCAATTATGATGCCATTAGACGTGACTTGGGGGGATAAGGTGGAGAAGTAGGCTGCAAGTGTTGGGCACACTGGATAAGTGGGGCTTGTTCAAGGAACAGCTACTGCGTGTTCTTGATAAGTATGTACCGGTCAGACAGGGAGGAAGGCGTCGAGCGAGGGAACCGTGGTTTACCAAGGAAGTGGAATCTCTTGTTAAGAGGAAGAAGGAGGCCTATGTGAAGATGAAGTGTGAAGTTTCGGTTGGGGCGATGGATAGTTACAAGGTAGCGAGGAAGGATCTAAAGAGAGAGCTAAGACGAGCAAGGAGGGGACATGAGAAGTATTTGGCAGGAAGGATCAAGGAAAACCCAAAAGCTTTCTATAGGTATGTCAGGAATAAGCGAATGACTAGGGAAAGAGTAGGACCAGTCAAGGACAGGGATGGGAAATTGTGTGTGGAGTCTGAAGAGATAGGCGAGATACTAAATGAATATTTTTCGTCAGTATTCACTCAGGAAAAAGATAATGTTGTGGAGGAGAATGCTGAGCCACAGGCTAATAGAATAGATGGCATTGAGGTACATAGGGAAGAGGTGTTGGCAATTCTGGACAGGCTGAAAATAGATAAGTCCCCGGGACCTGATGGGATTTATCCTAGGATTCTATCGGAGGCCAGGGAAGAGATTGCTGGACCTTTGGCTTTGATTTTTATGTCATCATTGTCTACAGGAATAGTGCCAGAGGACTGGAGGACAGCAAATGTAGTCCCTTTGTTCAAAAAGGGGAGCAGAGACAACCCCGGCAACTATAGGCCGGTGAGCCTCACGTCTGTAGTGGGTAAAGTCTTGGAGGGGATTATAAGAGACAAGATTTATAATCATCTAGATAGGAATAATATGATCAGGGATAATCAGTATGGCTTTGTGAAGGGTAGGTCATGCCTCACAAACCTTATTGAGTTCTTTGAGAAGGTGACTGAACAGGTAGATGAGGGTAGAGCAGTTGATGTGGTGTATATGGATTTCAGCAAAGTGTTTGATAAGGTTCCCCACGGTAGGCTATTGCAAAAAATACGGAGGCTGGGGATTGAGGGTGATTTAGAGATGTGGATCAGAAATTGGCTAGCTGAAAGAAGACAGAGGGTGGTGGTTGATGGGAAATGTTCAGAATGGAGTGCAGTCACAAGTGGAGTACCACAAGGATCTGTTCTGGGGCCGTTGCTGTTTGTCATTTTTATCAATGACCTAGAGGAAGGCGCAGAAGGGTGGGTGAGTAAATTTGCAGACGATACTAAAGTCGGTGGTGTTGTCGATAGTGTGGAAGGATGTAGCAGATTACAGAGGGATATAGATAAGCTGCAGAGCTGGGCCGAGAGGTGGCAAATGGAGTTTAATGGAGAGAAGTGTGAGGTGATTCACTTTGGAAGGAATAACAGGAATGCGGAATATTTGGCTAATGGTAAAGTTCTTGAAAGTGTGGCTGAGCAGAGGGATCTAGGTGTCCCTGTACATAGATCCCTGAAAGTTGCCACCCAGGTTGATAGGGTTGTGCAGAAGGCCTATGGAGTGTTGGCCTTTATTGGTAGAGGGATTGAGTTCCGGAGTCGGGAGGTCATGTTGCAGCTGTACAGAACTCTGGTACGGCCGCATTTGGAGTATTGCGTACAGTTCTGGTCACCGCATTATAGGAAGGACGTGGAGGCTTTGGAGCGGGTGCAGAGGAGATTTACCAGGATGTTGCCTGGTATGGAGGGAAAATCTTATGAGGAAAGGCTGATGGACTTGAGGTTGTTTTCGTTGGAGAGAAGAAGGTTAAGAGGAGACTTAATAGAGGCATACAAAATGATCAGGGGGTTGGATAGGGTGGACAGTGAGAGCCTTCTCCCGCGGATGGATATGGCTGGCACGAGGGGACATAACTTTAAACTGAGGGGTAATAGATATAGGACAGAGGTCAGAGGTAGGTTCTTTACGCAAAGAGTAGTGAGGCTGTGGAATGCCCTACCTGCTACAGTGGTGAACTCGTCAACATTGAGGGAATTTAAAAGTTTATTGGATAAACATATGGATGATAATGGCATAGTGTAGGTTGGATGGCTTTTGTTTCGGTGCAACATCGTGGGCCGAAGGGCCTGTACTGCGCTGTATTGTTCTATGTTCTATGTTCTATCGCGGGGTGCAGGTCATCTGTATCGGCGAATCTGTTCCTAACCAGTAGCTGCGAGTCACTGTCCGATCCTGCTTGATTGTCTTATTATTCACGAGTTGGTTGAGTTGACCGTTGGAGAAATCTCTTTGAATTGTATCGTTTTTGCGAGTGCATATCGTGTGCGACAAATGGCGCATGTTGAAGGCAGCGTTTTTCATTTAAGGGGCAAATGTGGGAAATGAAGAAGGTATGTGTCCGGTTCGCTGACCCACGCATTGCACAGAAATATTGGTGCGGGCGGTTTTGATGAGCGGTCTCAATTCCGCCCTGTTGATTGCATCTCTGGGGCGGAGTGCCTTGGCTGATTCGACAGCCGATGTACCAATTCTAAAAAATAATTCCCAATTTTTTTCTGGTAAGGTACAAACTCTCCCCGTCAGGGAATTGAACCCTGGTCTCCCGCGTGACAGGCGGGGATACTAACCACTATACTAACGAGAAACTTAAATTTGGGGAGCTAGGCTTGGCCAACTGAGGATTTCTGCGCGTCTGAAATCACTCCATTTACTGAAGATGCTCGATTTGTCTGTGAAATCAGTAAAATCGCGGCAACTCAATACCATGTGGAAAGGCAGATCGTCCCATGTTAATTTTGGAAGACTGGATGCAGGATCACCCAAACACTTCCACGTGTATTGAGCTGTAAATATTGAGGCTGTTGTTCACTTCAGACCCTGACATCTGCAGGTGGGCTAATGGCAGCAATATTCATGCGATCAGTTGCAGTGGCACGAGATTCCGCAAAAATTAGATCGGAAATTATGTTTGGATCCATGTAAAGTAAAAACGATTTCAATTAACCTGTTGCCTAAACAGGGCCACTACTTATATAGTCAGCAAGCAACATTATACATCAGACTTTTGTGCAAATGAGGAGATGTGTATTTTTGCTTTTCCCAGAAAACACATTGAATTAAACTGTCTTGTTCACCATCACGACACAGTATGAAGAGAGATGGGATCGGCAGGTTCCAAAATCACGAATCACGTCGACGCTGGTTACATTCGTGTCAGAAGTGTGTCGGCCCAGGGCACAGTGTCTGAGGGACTGGGTCTGCGTGGGGCAATTATGATATTCAGTACACTGTCAATGAGATTTCGTTCCCCTTTACCGGTGGAGAAATCTCTTTGAATTGTATCATTTTTGCGAGTGCATATCGTGTGCGACAAATGGCGCATGTTGAAGGCAGCGTTTTTCTTTTACAGGGGCAAATATGGGAAATGAAGAAGGTAATGTGTCCGCTTCGCTGACCCATGCATTGCACAGAAATATTGGTGCAGGCGGTTTTGATGAGCGGTCTCAATTCCGCACTGTTGATTGCATCTCTGGGGCGGTGTGTCTTGGCAGATTCGACAGCCGATGTACCAATTCTAAAAAATCATTCCCAATTTTTTTCTGGTAAGGTACAAACTCTCCCCGTCGGGGAATTGAACCCCGGTCTCCCGCGTGACAGGCGGGGATACTAACCACTATACTAACGAGGAACTTCGGTTTGGCGAGATACGCTTGGCCAACTGAGGGTTTCTGCGCTTCTGAAATCACTCCATTTACTGAAGATGCTCGATTTGTCTGTGAAATCAGTAAAATCACGGCAACTCAATACCATGTGGAAAGGAAGATCGTCCCATGTTAATTTTGGAAGACTGGATGCAGGATCACCCAAACACTTCCGCGTGTATTGATCTGTAAATATTGAGGCGGTTGTTCACTTCAGACCCTGACATCTGCAGGCGGGCTAATGGCAGCAATATTCACGCGATCAGTTCCAGTGGCATGAGATTCCGCAAAAATTATATCGGAAATTATGTTTGGCTCCATGTAAAGTAAAAACGATTTCAATTAACCAGTTGCCTAAACAGGGCCACTACTTATATAGTCAGCAAGCAACATCAGACTTTTGTGCAAATCAGGAGATGTGTATTTTTGCTTTTCCCAGAATACACATTGAATTAAACTGTCTTGTTCACGATCACGACACAGTATGAAGAGAGATGGGATCGGCAGGTTCCAAAATCACGAATCACGTCGACGCTGGTTACATTCGTGTCAGAAGTGTGTCGGCCCAGGGCACAGTGTCTGAGGGACTGGGTCTGCGTGGGGCAATTATGATATTCAGGACACTGTCAATGAGATTTCGTTCCCCTTTACTTCGTAATAATAGACAGAGTAGTGAAGCAAAGAAGACATGAAAGACAAATTCAGGAACCACGGTTCAGAAGGGTCCACTATGCGTCACTTTACAAGACATTTCTTGGAATGAGGCTGATGCGTGTTGAGAGATGATCCGGTTCATCAAATTTATACATTTTGTGTCCAGTTTTTGCATTTTCATCGCGGTTCGAAGGCCGTTGTTTAATATCGCGGGGTGCAGGTCATCTGTATCGGCGAATGTGTTCCTAACCAGTAGCTGAGAGTCACTGTCCGATCCTGCTTGATTGTCTTATTATTCACGAGTTGGTTGAGTTGACCGTTGGAGAAATCTCTTTGAATTGTATCATTTTTGCGAGTGCATATCGTGTGCGACAAATGGCGCATGTTGAAGGCAGCGTTTTTCTTTTACAGGGGCAAATATGGGAAATGAAGAAGGTAATGTGTCCGCTTCGCTGACCCATGCATTGCACAGAAATATTTGTGCAGGCGGTTTTGATGAGCGGTCTCAATTCCGCACTGTTGATTGCATCTCTGGGGCGGTGTGTCTTGGCGGATTCGACAGCCGATGTACCAATTCTAAAAAATCATTCCCAATTTTTTTCTGGTAAGGTACAAACCCTCCCCGTCGGGGAATTGAACCCCGGTCTCCCGCGTGACAGGCAGGGATACTAACCACTATACTAACGAGGAACTTCGGTTTGGCAAAATACGCTTGGCCAACTGAGGGTTTCTGCGCTTCTGAAATCACTCCATTTACTGAAGATGCTCGATTTGTCTGTGAAATCAGTAAAATCGCGGCAACTCAATACCATGTGGAAAGGAAGATCGTCCCATGTTAATTTTGGAACACTGGATGCAATTCACCCAAACACTTCCGCGTGTATTGAGCTGTAAATATTGAGGCGGTTGTTCACTTCAGACCCTGACATCTGCAGGCGGGCTAATGGCAGCAATATTCACGCGATCAGTTCCAGTGGCATGAGATTCCGCAAAAATTATATCGGAAATTATGTTTGGCTCCATGTAAAGTAAAAACGATTTCAATTAACCAGTTGCCTAAACAGGGCCACTACTTATATAGTCAGCAAGCAACATTATACATCAGACTTTTGTGCAAATCAGGAGATGTGTATTTTTGCTTTTCCCAGAAAACACATTGAATTAAACTCTCTTGTTCACCATCACGACACAGTATGAAGAGAGATGGGATCGGCAGGTTCCAAAATCACGAATCACGTCGACGATGGTTACATTCGTGTCAGAAGTGTGTCGGCCCAACGCACAGTGTCTGAGGGACTGGGTCTGCGTGGGGCAATTATGATATTCAGTACACTGTCAATGAGATTTTGTTCCCCTTTACTTCGTAATAATAGACAGAGTAGTGAAGCAAAGAAGACATGAAAGACAAATTCAGGAACCACGGTTCAGAAGGGTCCACTATGCGTCACTTTACAAGACATTTCTTGGAATGAGGCTGATGCGTGTTGAGAGATGATCCGGTTCGTCAAATTTATACATTTTGTGTCCAGTTTTTGCATTTTCATCGCGGTTCGAAGGTCGTTGTTTAATATCGCGGGGTGCAGGTCATCTGTATCGGCGAATCTGTTCCTAACCAGTAGCTGCGAGTCACTGTCCGATCCTGCTTGATTGTCTTATTATTCACGAGTTGGTTGAGTTGACCGTTGGAGAAATCTCTTTGAATTGTATCGTTTTTGCGAGTGCATATCGTGTGCGACAAATGGCGCCTGTTGAAGGCAGCGTTTTTCTTTTACAGGGGCAAATATGGAAAATGAAGAAGGTAATGTGTGCGTTTCGCTGACCCACGCATTGCACAGAAATATTGATGCGGGCGGTTTTGATGAGCGGTCTCAATTCCGCACTTTTGATTGCATCTCTGGGGCGGTGTGCCTTGGCGGATTCGACAGCCGATGTACCAATTCTAAAAAACCATTCCCAATTTTGTTCCGGTAAGGTACAAACTATCCCCGTCGGGGAATTGAACCCCGGTCTCCCACGTGACAAGCGGAGATACAAACCACTATACTAACGAAGAACTCCGGTTTGGTGAGCCACGCTTGGCCAACTGAGGGTTTCTGCGCCTCTGAAATCACTCCATTTACTGAAGATGCTCGATTTGTCTGTGAAATCAGTAAAATCGTGGCAACTCAATACCATGTGGAAAGGAAGATCGTCCCATGTTAATTTTGGAAGACTGGATGCAGGATCACCCAAACACTTCCACGTGTATTGAGCTGTAAATATTGAGGCTGTTGTTCACTTCAGACCCTGACACCTGCAGGTGGGCTAATGGCAGCAATATTCACACGATCAGTTCCAGTGGCACGAAATTTGGCAAAAATTAGATCGGAAATTATGTTTGGCTCCATATAAAGTAAAAACGATTTCAATTAACCTGTTGCCTAAACAGGGCCACTACTTATATAGTCAGCAAGCAACATTATACATCAGACTTTTGTGCAAATGAGGAGATGTGTATTTTTGCTTTTCCCAGAAAACACATTGAATTAAACTGTCTTGTTCACGATCACGACACAGTATGAAGAGAGATGGGATCGGCAGGTTCCAAAATCACGAATCACGTCGACGCTGGTTACATTCGTGTCAGAAGTGTGTCGGCCAAGGGCACAGTGTCTGAGGGACTGGGTCTGCCTGGGGCAATTATGATATTCAGTACACTGTGAATGAGATTTCGTTCCCCTTTACTTCGTATTAATAGATAGAGTAGTGAAGCAAAGAAGACATGAAAGACAAATTCAGGAACCACGGTTCAGAAGGGTCCACTATGCGTCACTTTACAAGACATTTCTTGGAATGAGGCTGATGCGTGTTGAGAGATGATCCGGTTCATCAAATTTATACATTTTGTGTCCAGTTTTTGCATTTTCATCGCGATTCGAAGGTCGTTGTTTAATATCGCGGGGTGCAGGTCATCTATATCGGCGAATCTGTTCCGAACCAGTAGCTGCGAGTCACTGTCCGATCCTGCTTGATTGTCTTCTTATCCACGAGTTGGTTGAGTTGACCGTTGGAGAAATCTCTTTGAATTGTATCGTTTTTGCGAGTGCATATCGTGTGCGACAAACGGCGCATGTTGAAGGCAGCGTTTTCTTTTACAGGGGCAAATATGGGAAATGAAGAAGGTAATGTGTAACGTTTCGCTGACCCACGCATTGCACAGAAATATTGATGCGGGCGGTTTTGATGAGCGGTCTCAATTCCGCACTTTGATTGCATCTCTGGGGCGGTGTGCCTTGGCGGATTCGACAGCCGATGTACCAATTCTAAAAAACCATTCCCAATTTTGTTCTGGTAAGGTACAAACTCTCCCCGTCGGGGAATTGAACCCCAGTCTCCCGCGTGACGGGAGAGGATACTAACCACTATACTAACAAGGAACTTCGGTTTAGTACGACACGCTTGGCCAACTGAGGGTTTCTGCGCCTCTGATATCACTCCATTTACTGAAGATGCTCGATTTGTCTGTGAAATCAGTAAAATCGCGGCAACTCAATACCATGTGGAAAGGAAGATCGTCCCATGTTAATTTTGGAAGACTGGATGCAGGATCACCCAAACACTTCCGCGTGTATTGAGCTGTAAATATTGAGGCTGTTGTTCACTTCAGACCCTGACATCTGCAGGCTGGCTAATGGCAGCAATATTCAGGCGATCAGTTCCAGTGGCATGAGATTGAATTAAACTGTCTTGTTCACCACCACGACACAGTATGAAGAGAGATGGGATCGGCAGGTTCCAAAATCACGAATCACGTCGACGCTGGTTACATTCGTGTCAGAAGTGTGTCGGCCCAGCGCACAGTGTCTGAGGGACTGGGTCTGCGTGGGGCAATTATGATATTCAGTACACTGTGAATGAGATTTTGTTCCCCTTTACTTCGTAATAATAGACAGAGTAGTGAAGCAAAGAAGACATGAAAGACAAATTCAGGAACCACGGTTCAGAAGGGTCCACTATGCGTCACTTTACAAGACATTTCTTGGAATGAGGCTGATGCGTGTTGAGAGATGATCCGGTTCATCAAATTTATACATTTTGCGTACAGTTTTTGCATTTTCATCCCGGTTCGAAGGCCGTTGTTTAATATCGCGGGGTGCAGGTCATCTGTATCGGCGAATCTGTTCCTAACCAGTAGCTGCGAGTCACTGTCCGATCTTGCTTGATTGTCTTATTATTCACGAGTTGGTTGAGTTGACCGTTGGAGAAATCTCTTTGAATTGTATCGTTTTTGCGAGTGCATATCGTGTGCGACAAATGGCGCATATTGAAGGCAGCATTTTTCTGCTACATGTGGGAAATGAAGAAGGTAATGTGTCCGTTTCGCTGACCCACGCATTGCACAGAAATATTGGTGCGGGCGGTTTTGATGAGCGGTCTCAATTCAGCACTGTTGACTGCATCTCTGGGGCGGTGTGTCTTGGCGGATTCGACAGCCGATGTACCAATTCTAAAAATTCGTTCACAATTTTTTTCTGGTAAGGTACAAACTCTCCCCGTCGGGAAATTGAACCCCGGTCTCCCGCGTGACAGGCGGGGATACTAACCACTATACTAACGAGGAACTTCAGTTTGGCGAGACACGCTTGGCCAACTGAGGGTTTCTGCGCCTCTGAAATCACTCCATTTACTGAAGATGCTCTATTTGTCTGTGAAATCAGTAAAATCGCGGCAACTCAATACCATGTGGAAAGGAAGATCGTCCCATGTTAATTTTGGAAGACTGGATGCAGGATCACCCAAACACTTCCGCGTGTATTGAGCTGTAAATATTGAGGCGGTTCTTCACTTCAGACCCTCACATCTGCAGGCGGGCTAATGGCAGCAATATTCACGCGATCAGTTCCAGTGGCATGAGATTCCGCAAAAATTAGATCGGAAATTATGTTTGGCTCCATGTAAAGTAAGAACGATTTCAATTAACCAGTTCCCTAAACAGGGCCACTACTTATATAGTCAGCAAGCAACATTATACATCAGACTTTTGTGCAAATCAGGAGATGTGTCTTTTTGCTTTTCCCAGAAAACACATTGAATTAAACTGTCTTGTTCACCATCACGACACAGTATGAAGAGAGATGGGATCGGCAGGTTCCAAAATCACGAATCACGTCGACGCTGGTTACATTCGTGTCAGAAGTGTGTCGGCCCAGGGCACAGTGTCTGAGGGACTGGGTCTGCGTGGGGCAATTATGATATTCAGTACACTGTCAATGAGATTTCGTTCCCCTTTACTTCGTAATAATAGACAGAGTAGTGAAGCAAAGAAGACATGAAAGACAAATTCAGGAACCACGGTTCAGAAGGGTCCACTATGCGTCACTTTACAAGACATTTCTTGGAATGAGGCTGATGCGTGTTGAGAGATGATCCGGTTCATCAAATTTATACATTTTGTGTCCAGTTTTTGCATTTTCATCGTAGTTCGAAGGCCGTTGTTTAATATCGCGGGGTGCAGGTCATCTGTATCGGCGAATCTGTTCCTAACCAGTAGCTGCGAGTCACTGTCCGATCCTGCTTGATTGTCTTATTATTCACGAATTGGTTGAGTTGACCGTTGGAGAAATCTCTTTGAATTGTATCGTTTTTGCGAGTGCATATCGTGTGCGAAAAATGGCGCATGTTGTAGGCAGCGTTTTTCTTTTAAGGGGCAAATGTGGGAAATGAAGAAGGTATGTGTCCGTTTCGCTGACCCACGCATTGCACAGAAATATTGGTGTGGCCGGTTTTGATGAGCGGTCTCAATTCCGCACTGTTGATTGCATCTCTGGGGCGGTGTGTCTTGGCGGATTCGACAGCCGATGTACCTATTCTAAAAAATCATTCCCAATATTTTTCTGGTAAGGTACAAACTCTCCCTGTCGGGGAATTGAACCCCGGTCTCCCGCGCGACAGGTGGGGATACTAACCACTATACTAACGAGGAACTTTGGTTTGGGGAGACACGCTTGGCCAACTGAGGGTTTCTGCGCCTCTGAAATCACTCCATTTACTGAAGATGCTCGATTTGTCTGTGAAATCAGTAAAATCGCGGCAACTCAATACCATGTGGAAAGGAAGATCGTCCCATGTTAATTTTGGAAGACTGGATGCAAGATCACCCAAACACTTCCGCATGTATTGAGCTGTAAATATTGAGGCGGTTGTTCACTTCAGACCCTGACATCTGCAGGCGGGCTAATGGCAGCAATATTCACGCGATCAGTTCCACTGGCATGAGATTCCGCAAAAATTATATCAGAAATTATGTTTGGCTCCATGTAAAGTAAAAACAATTTAAATTAACCAGTTGCCTAAACAGGGCCACTACTTATATAGTCAGCAAGCAACATTAGACTTTAGTGCAAATCAGGAGATGCGTATTTTTGCTTTTCCCAGAAAACACATTGAATTAAACTGTCTTGTTCACCACCACGACACAGTATGAAGAGAGATGGGATCGGCAGGCTCCAATATCACGAATCACGTCGACGCTGGTTACATTCGTGTCAGAAGTGTGTCGGCCCAGGGCACAGTGTCTGAGGGACTGGGTCTGCCTGGGGCAATTATGATATTCAGTACACTGTCAATGAGATTTCGTTCCCCTTTACTTCGTAATAATAGACAGAGTAGTGAAGCAAAGAAGACATGAAAGACAAATTCAGGAACCACGGTTCAGAAGGGTCCACTATGCGTCACTTTACAAGACATTTCTTGGAATGAGGCTGATGCGTGTTGAGAGATGATCCGGTTCATCAGATTTATACATTTTTTGTCCAGTTTCTGCATTTTCATCGCGGTTCGAAGGCCGTTGTTTTATATCGCGGGGTGCAGGTCATCTGTATCGGCGAATCTGTTCCTAACCAGTAGCTGCGAATCACTGTCCGATCCTGCCTGAGTTGGTTGAGTTGACCGTTGTTGAAATCTCTTTGAATTGTATCGTTTTTGCGTGTGCATATAGTGTGTGACAAATGGCGCATGTTGAAGTCAGCGTTTTTCTTTTACAGGGGCAAATGTGGGAAATGAAGAAGGTAATGTGTCCGGTTCGCTGACCCACGCATTGCACAGAAATATTGGTGCGGGCGGTTTTGATGAGCAGTCTCAATTCCGCCCTGTTGATTGCATCTCTGGGGCGGTGTGCCTTGGCGGATTCGACAGCCGATGTTCCAATTCTAAAAAATAATTCGCAATTTTTTTCTGGGAAGGTACAAACTCTCCCAGTCGGGAATTTGAACCCCGGTCTCCCACGTGACAGGCAGGGATACTAACCACTATACTAACGAGTAAATGCTATTTTGTGAGCCCCGCTTGTCCAACTGAGGGTTTCTGTGCCTCTGAAATCACTCCATTTACTGAAGATGCTCGATTTGTCTGTGAAATCAGTACAATCGCGGCAACTCAATACCATGTGGAAATGAAGATCGTCCCATGTTAACTTTGGAAGACTGGATGCAGGATCACCCAATCTCTTCCACGTGTATTAAGCTGTAAATATTGAGGCGGTTGTTCACTTCAGACCCTGAAATCTGCAGGCGGGCTCATGGCAGCAATATTCACGCGATTAGTTCCAGTGGCATGAGATTCCGCAGAAATTAGATCGGAAATTATATTTGGCTCCATGTAAAGTAAAAACGATTTCAATTAACCCGTTGCCTAAACAGGGCCACTACTTATATAGTCAGCAAGCAACATTATACATCAGACTTTTGTGCAAATCAGGAGATGCGTATTTTTGCTTTTCCCAGCAAACACATTGAATTAAACTGTCTTGTTCACCATCAGGACACAGTATGAAGAGAGGTGGGATCGGCAGGTTCCAAAATCACGAATCACGTCGACGCTGGTTACATTCGTGTCAGAAGTGTGTCGGCCCAGGGCACAGTGTCTGCGGGACTGGGTCTGCGTGGGGCAATTATGATATTCAGTACACTGTCAATGAGCTTTCTTTCCCCTTTTGCTACCCTCTTGCTATTTATGTACGTGTAAAAAGCCTTGGGATTTTCCTTCACCCTCCTTTCCAATGACGTATCATGACCCCTTCTAGCCCTCCTGACTCCTTGCTTAAGTTCCTTCCTACTTTCCTTATATTCCACACAGGCTTCATCTGTTCCCAGCCTTTTAGCCCTGACAAATGCCTCCTTTTTCTTTTTGACGAGGCCTACAATATCTCTCGTTAACCAACATTCCCGAAAATTGCCGTATATATCCTTCATCCTCACAGGAACATGCCGGTCCTGAATTCCTTTCAACTGACACTTGAAAGCCTCCCACATGTCAGATGTTGATTTGCCCTCAAACATCTGCCCCCAATCTAGGTTCTTCAGTTCCCGCCTAATATTGTTATAATTAGCCTTCCTCCTATTTAGCACATTCATCCTAGGACCACTCTTATCCTTGTCCACCAGTACTTTAAAACTTACTGAATTGTGGTCACTGTTACCGAAATGCTCCCCTACTGAAACATCTACCACCTGGCCGGGCTCATTCCCCAATACCAGGTCCAGTACCGTCCCTTCCCTAGTTGGACTGTCTACATATTGTTTTAAGAAGTCTTCCTGGATGCTCCTTACAAACTCCGCCCCGTCTAGGCCCCTGGCACTAAGTGAGTCCCAGTCAATATTGGTGAAGTTGAAGTCTCCCATCACCACACCCCTGTTGTTTTTACTCTTTTCCAAAATCTGTCTACCTATCTGCTCCTCTATCTCCCGCTGGCTGTTGGGATGCCTGTAGGAACCCCCCCCAACATTGTAACTGCACCCTTCTTATTCCTGATCTCTACCCATATAGCCTCACTGCCCTCTGAGGTGTCCTCCCGCAGTACAGCTGTGATATTCTCCCTAACCAGTAGCACAACTCCGCCTCCCCTTTTACATCCCCCTCTATCCCGCCTGAAACATCTAAATCCTGGAACGTTTAGCTGCCACACATACACAGTCACAGACTTTTTCAGAGACAAACGATCTCTCCCTCAGGCACGCGCTTAGCATAAACTATTTCCAAAACACATTCTCTTTTTCTGTCTCCCTCTCACACATATGCACATATTCTCTGATACAATCGCACTCCCTCTAGCTCTCTGCCTCAGAAACACAGACACAAATTGCTTCTGAGTTTGCCTATCTCTCTGTGTCTCTCTTTCACACACACACACACACAGACAGACAAGGACCGTTCTGTCACACGCTCTCTCTCTCTCAAACGCACACACACAAACTCTTTCTGGCTCTCTCTCGCTGTCCTTATCTCTCTCTCTACCTCGCTATATCTCTTTCAATCTCTCTCTCACATACACACTGTCACAGACTCTTGTCATGATATTCAAACACACACATCATGATGGACACACCAACAGGCAAATCAGAGCACACAACACCACAACCAATCACAGACAAGAACACCAACCACATAAAAAGCACGAGCACGACACCTGGTGGGCAGTAGGTCTGGGGATAAAGAAACAGAGAAGAGCTGTTACAACATCACAAGCAGGGAACCCCCACGTGCAGAGTGCAAAGACAAAACTGTACATAGTAAGTTTGAATAAAATAGCGTTGTACCATATACAACCGTGTTGGCTCATCTGTGTGTCAGAACACCCAACACCACATGGTACAGGAGTGGATCGATACCTGCCTACTAACCTGCCATTCTGGACATGGACCGCACCGACAAACCGCAGCCGTTGCAAGTCGCGGGGAACCTAGGTACCAATTGGAAGCTCTTCAGGCAGCGATTTGACCTGTACATCCGTGCCACCGAAAAACAGAGTGCCTCGGATGACACGAAGATTGCAATGCTCCTCTTCTACGCAGGTCAGCACGCCACCGACGTCTTCAACTCACTGGTGTTCGAAGAAGGCGAAAACCAATCCAAATATGACACGGTCATCCTCAAACTGGACCAGCACTTTCAAGTTGAAGTAAATGAAAGTTTTGAAAGATACCTCTTTCAGCAACGCCTGCAAGGTAAGGAGGAGCTTTTTCAACCCTTCTTGACGCACCTCCGGATTCTAGCGCAGTCCTGCGGTTACGGCACCACCACAGAGTCCATGATCAGGGACCAGATTGTTTTTGGCGTTGCCTCTAGTGGCCTACGCCAGCAGCTTCTTAAAATGAAAAGCCTCACCTTAGCGTCTGCTGTGGAAGCCTGTGTCCTCCACGAAAATGCTACCTGCCGTTTTGCCCGATTTCAGGCGTCCGAGTTGGCACGGAGGGGGTCCCCAGCCGTCGAATCGGCAAGCCAGGCCGCCCACGACGTCGAACGCATCCAGGCCGTCGATTACTTCCCGACCCACGGCCCGGACGACAGCGGCCGCTTCCCGCGCTTTTCGCGGTCTCCCGCGCAGGTGCGCGCCAAAAATAACGGCCACCACGAGGGACGCACTGCGCAGGCGCGCCCACCGCAAGATCGCACTGCGCATGCGCAGTGGCGCAACGAACGCCGTGACGTCATGACGTGCGGCAATTGTGGAGCTCTACATTTAAAAGGTCCTGCAAAAAACCGACAGTGCCTCAGATGTGGCAAGATGGGCCACTACGCAGCCCACTGTCGTTCGGCTCAACCCATGGATCCGGCGCATCCTCGACAATCTCGCAGACAAGTCAGGACCGTCCAGCCCACGCATCAAGACTTCCAGTTAAGTGATGCAGATGACCAGGATGCCTTCCGCGTTTCCGTCATCGATGTCAACAAGGTCAATGCCATCAATCCAGCCGATGAGTGGTGTGCCACCCTGACGGTCAACCCGAACTCGTCGCAAGCCCATTAGACTGGACTTATAATACCGTTCATATGTTTAACAAGTTGCACAATTTTACATGATAACCTGTTGTTGTTTATCGTTCCAGATGTCGTCTGACTGGACAACTGTTCAAGTTTTTTTTTCTTCTTCTCTCGTTCGCATTTATGTTATGTTATGGTACAACTTGGTTCATGTGACGCACCCGACATCGCCCCATGTACATAGTTCCGTCATATTCACATGCTGCACACGACACACACACACTCTTAGATGCACTCACGACACGATCATATTTATTACCACGTAGGCACATATCTTTGTAAAAAGGGGTGATGTCATGATATTCAAACACACACATCATGATGGACACACCAACAGGCAAATCAGAGCACACAACACCACAACCAATCACAGACAAGAACACCAACCACATAAAAAGCACGAGCACGACACCTGGTGGGCAGTAGGTCTGGGGATAAAGAAACAGAGAAGAGCTGTTACAACATCACAAGCAGGGAACCCCCACGTGCAGAGTGCAAAGACAAAACTGTACATAGTAAGTTTGAATAAAATAGCGTTGTACCATATACAACCGTGTTGGCTCATCTGTGTGTCAGAACACCCAACACCACAACTCTCAAAAACGTTTTTCTGACACAAACACTCTCACTCTCTCTCTCCTCCACACACTCTTTCTGGCACATTCTACCTCTCTATCTCTCTCTGCCTCTGCCTCTGTCTCCATCACTATCTCTATCTCTGCCCAGTTCGGCCTACTCCCATTTTTGTCTGGTCTCGTCCAGTGGAGTTCTAGCTCCATCCAGTAGCTATCCGAATATTTTGACATAAACATCCACCCCGTCTCGCTGCTGGTGCCTCTCAGGTCCTCCAGTCGTGTGTTTTCTGGGGGCCCGGGGTACCCTACAGTCTCTTTGCGGAGGAGGTGTTTTATTTGGAAGTGTCTCAATTCCTGTCCTTTTCCTAGTGTCCACTTCCTCATCACTTCGCCCAGTGTCGCCAATGGGCTCGTTGTGCATCTTGCTGAGGAGCATAGGAGTGCTGATGACACACAGACTACTTTAGACGCACGCACACACTCGCTCACACACACAGACTACTTTTAATGCATGCGCACACACAGGCTACTTTTGACACGCACACGCACTCTCTGGCACACACAGACTACTTTTGACGCACACGTTCATTCTCTCGCACACACTCGCACACACACATGCATATACTACTTTGGACGTGCATGTTCACTCTTTCATGCACACACACGCATGCACAGACTACTTTTGACGTACAGGTTCACTCTCTTGCGCACACACAGATAGACTATTTCTGATGCACATCTCGCTCTTGCACACACACAGACTATTTCTGACGCACAACTCTCTCTCGCACACACACTTGCGCTCAGACACACAGACTAACTTTGAGTCACAGGTTCATTCTCTCGCACAGAAACACACAGAGAGACTACCTTTGACGCACACATCTCTCTCGCACGCACACACAGACTATTTCTGACGCAATGCTCTCCCTCTTGCATACGCACGCAGACTATTTCTGATGCACATCTCGCTCTCCCGCGCACACACTTGCACACACACAGACTACTTTTGACTCACAAATTCACTCTCTCGCACACACACTCGCACACACAGACTATTTCTGATGCACAATCCCTCCCTCTCTCGCAAACGCACAGACTATTTCTGACGCACATCTCTCTCTCCCGCACACACACTTGCACACACACAGACTACTTTTGACTCACAAATTCACTCTCTCGCACACACAGACTATTTCTGACGCACATCTCTCTCGCCCGCGCACACACTTGGACACACACACAAACAGACCACTTTTGACGCACATCTCTCTCTCTTGCACATAAACACAGACGATTTCTGACGGACATCTCTCTCTCTCTCGCACACAGACACAGACTATGTCTGATGCACATCTCTCTCTCCTGCACACACAGACTATTCCTGACGCACATGCTCGCCCCCTCGCGCACACACACACACTCTATTTCTGACACACATGCTCTCCCTCTCGCAGACACACAATTTCTGACACAATGCTCTCCGTCTCTCTTACTCTCTCTCTCACAGACACAGACACAGACTCTTTCTGGCACACATCGTCTCTCTCCAGCGCAAACCCACGCACACAAACTCTTTCTGACACACACTCACTCTCTCTTAATCCCTCTCACACACAGGCACAGACTCTTTCTGACACCACTCTCTCGCTCTCTTCCCCCCTCTCTCTCCCTCTCACACAAACACACTCACACACAGACGCTTTCTGAAATATACAATCACTCTTTCTCGCGCACACGCACTCATACGCACACAGAGACTCTTTCTGACACACCCGATCTCCCCCTACCTCCCTCCCTCTCTCGCCCACACACACAAACACTTTCTGACTCCCTCTATCTTTCAATCTTTCTCCCTCTCATACACACATACAGTCATCGACTCTTTCTGACGCAGACACACTCCATCTCTCGCTCTCTCTTAATGAAGTTTCATCAGATTTGTTCCAGGGATTTTTCGAGTGTCCTATCAAGATAGATGGAAGAAGCTAGGCCGGTATTTTGCACAGTTTATTTCTGACACACACACTCTCTCTCACTCTCTCTCTCCCGCTCCCTCTTATTTTGAGCAGTAAGTTGATAAGATTGAGAAATATAAAATACTTATAAGGGTAGACAGCTTAGCTGCAGGTAAAATGTTAACCATTGTTTGTGAGTTTGGAACCGGTGGGACAATAGCAAAAGCAAAAAGCAGCAACCCATTTAGTAGAAAGGTGACGATATTTACTCAAAAGATTGTTGAATAATCAAAATTTTCTGTGCCAGAGGACCATGGGAGCTCAGAAATTGAGTGGTATTGTGATTGAATACAGCTGTTTATCGGAAGTATGTTTGTATCGAACAGATGTGTTATCATCACCATCCAACTTACTCCCTCAATGCCACTCAATATATATTGAAGGAAATGGAGCAGATTGGTATGAAGAAAATGGAGACCACATGTTTATTTGGAACAAAAGAGCTTAGATGAATGAATGGAGAAAAGCATTTTCAGAGCATAATATAGAAAAAAGCAAACAGCGTTCAAGCCAATATATGTCGATCAAGCCTAATAAAGCCCAAAACATTATAAATATGATTCTCGGGGGATAACAATGGCAAGAATTGAAGATGAACATTGATCAACACTTTCGTATGACGTGTTTGAAAAGGTGGGTACGTTGTTTGAGTGCTCCGTCTCCTTATAACAATACCACTAATAGCACTACTGATTATACTTTAATAACAGGAGTAGCAATAATGCAAATGCATTGGCTGAGGTGCAAACAAAATCCACAAACATAATTTCAGATGTGAGGCAGCGCATTTCATGAAGTGTAAACGGTGAAGAGGGAAGGACAGGGGTAATCTGATGACAGTGTTTGCATGCCGCACAATTTCTAGGGAAGAGCTCCAGATATTCCCAATTGTAGTCAGACTAAATCTAGATAAGAAAACAAGATGAGAGTAAAACTAATAATTTCCTCTCGAAATACAGCAGCATGTTTATCACCAATTACTAAACAGAATGTGGAACTTCCCTCCAGTTTGCTGAATTGATCAGAATATCTCAGAACCATTTTTCTCTGGGTTGGAGATTAAGATGAAAGAAGAGGAAACAGCAGCATTAGAAAGTGTTGCCGTTTTGTTCAATTGGGGGTGATTAAAGCTTGTCAACTGCGGACATCACCATATCCAAGCGGAGTCTCTGATTGTTTGGGATTTCAGTTAGTCAGTGTTCTGAACTTGCCGATTGGCTCAGGGGGCATCATTCTGTGGTTGGACCTCCTGATTGGCTGAAAGGCTGTCCGGCAGCGGCTGGAGATCCTGATTGGCTGAGGGGCTGTAGGTCAGTTTTATTTATTGGTTAATTTGATAATTGTTGTAACCGGATATTTCACCGCGATCTTGATCTGCTCCCTGAACCTGGACTGAGTCACCACATAAATAAATGTGTTTGTGCAGCAATTTAAATCCCGCATCATAAATCCGACTTCTTGTAAATTATATTGTGGAATGGTGAGGTAATATAATCCTCTCAAATCAATATAGAAAAATTTAATAACAAACACAGTCCAGAGGAGAATGAAAGCTCCGGAGATGCTGAAGAGTAAAATCATTGACTTCCTTCTGCTCTCCATCTCTGGGTCTTTACGATTGTCTCCCTGACTCTGAGCCCTCAGTGCCTTCCGGCTTCGACTTGTGATTAAAATGTGTCTGACTGTCAGAGTGTTGATCAACAGGATTAAAAAGAATGGGATCAATGGAGTTAAAATCTGATCAAACCAGTTGTATACAACCCATCCGGGATCAGTGTAATAGCTGCTCTTTGTCTGACAGAACCACGGCACATTGTCGATTATCTGTACAGGTTTATTTGTAAAGTACCGTGGGATGTTTTTTATACAGAGCAAGAGGCCGCTTGTTGACAGGACCACAGCCGCTGTTTTCCCGGTGCAATAGTGTCTTTTCAGTTTCTGGCAGCGAATGGCCACAAATCGATCAAAGGAGAATGTGAGGGTGAACCAGACAGAACAGTCCGCGGCTGCAGGCATCAGGACACCGTTAACACGGCACACATAAGTAAGGTCCAGGAAATTCCAGGGGAAATAATAGCGATTGATCTTGTTCAGTATGGGACGAGTGATCATAAACATCAGATCTGCCGCCGCCATGGCCACCAGGTAGCGAGTGGTGCAGGTAGCGAGGCCACACTTGCCCCGACTCAGAATCGCAATTCCCAGTAAATTCGCTGTCAGAGAGAAGGAAGAAGTGTCTGGAAATTACTGATGAAACATTCTCTGTGTCTGAACCGGGACAGGATTTCAGTTTCAATATAATGGGCAGTGGGTGGGTGGGAGTGTTGGCAGCGGAGTGGGCACAGAGATTAACATTGCAGAGAGGGAAGTAACAGCAAATGTACCCCGAGTGTTTAAGACATGGGACGGGGAAAAATGTGAGTTGCCACCCTGTCAGATTGATGGCAGTGGGAGGAAAATGCTCAGAATTCAAATAGCTTTGGAAGAGGTTACATTTCTCATTTATTCTGAAATATATGATTAACTCAGACTGAGCGGGTTTCCAAAATCGGACACAAATATATCAGAGATTGTCATCCCTCCTCACTCCCAATTATTGCAACACACCCTGATTCGACTGTTCCCTGTGCTAAATTCCTGAAGTAGTTTGACACCACTCCTGGATTATTGCAATCCTCCACGATCAATCGAAAAAATTAAACCAGCGCAGGTCCTCCCTCGTTTATAATTATGAGACGCATAAAGATTGTTCAGTGTCCAGGAAATTCGCCCGGCAAACCCTTTCCATGCTCAGTCGTTGGTAATGCACCCTCTCCCAGGAATACTCCATTGTCATGTTCCAAACACCCACAGATCACATTATTCTCAGGGGTGCATGCTCTCCCGGTTTGGAAAGAATTCCGGACAAGCATTTCTCAGGAATTTTCCCTCTCTGCCATTGGACATTGCCCAGGATTCACTTGCCAGAAATATAATCTCTCCAGACTGCATTTGCTTAAAAAGATGGATTCAAAAGTTCCACGTCTAAAGTTGCTGAGCTTTAAGTTGAGGCCTGAGGGCCGTAACATCCTAATTGGAAGATGCGATGCTGCTCCTGCAGCTTGCGTTGTGCTTCACTGGATCCTTGCAGCAGGCCATGGACAAACATGTGGATATGATGGCAAGGTGCTGAGTTAAAATGGCCGCAACAGAAAGGCTGGGGTCATGCTTGTGGTCAGAGTAAAGGTGTCCTGCAAAACGGTCTCCCAGTCTATGTTTAGACTCCCGAATGTAGTGGAGACGGTATTGGGCGCAGTGAAGTCTGCAGACCAAATTGAAGAAACACAAGTGAAAAGCTGCTTCACCAGAAAGGACAGTTTGCTGCCAAGAATTATGAGACGGGAGGACGTAAAGCGACAAATATTTCACGCTCTGTGAATGCAAAGGTAGGTGCCGTAGGGAGAACATAGAACATAGAGGGCAGAAGGAGGTCATTCGGCCCATCGAGACTGCACTGACCCACTTAAGCTATCACTTCCAACCTATCCCCGGAACGCAATAACCCCTCCTAACCTTAACCTTGGTCACTAAGGGCAATTTAGCATGGCCAATCCACGTAACCTGCACATCTTTGGACTGTGGGAGGAAACCGGAGCACCCGGAGGAAACCCACGCAGATACGGGGAGAACGTGCAGACTCCACACAGACAGTGACCCAGCGGGGAATCGAAGCTGGGACCCTAGCGCTGTGAAGCCACAGTGCTATCCACTTGTGCTACCGGCTGTAAGAGGATGGGGTGTTGTTGTGATGGAGAAGTGGACAACGGTGACAAAGAGGGAGCAGTATCTGAGGAATGCAAAACAATGTCGTGTTGGCGAGAGAACAAGAACAAAGAACAATCCAGCACAAGGAACTGGCCCTTCTGCCTTCCAAGCAGTACCAACTTTTGCCAAAACCCTTAGCACTTCCTTGTGCCGTATCCCTCTATACCCATTCTATCCATGTGTTTCTCAAGATGCCTTTTGAACACCATTAATATATCTGCTTCCACTACCTTCCCTGGCAACGCATTCCAGGCACTCACTATCCTCAGCGTAAACAAACCTGCCTCGCACATATCCTCTAAACGTTGCCCCACGGACTTTAAACTATGCCCCCTGGTGACTGGCCCCTCCACCCTGGGAAAGAATGCCTACCCATCCACTATATCCAAGCCCCACATAATTATGTAGACCTCTATCAGGTCACCCCTCAACCTCCGTCTTTCAAATGACAACAGTCCAGGTCTATTCAGTCTCTCCACATAGCTAACACCCTCCAGGCCAGGCAACATCCTGGTAAATGTCCTCTGCGCCCTCTCCAAAGATTCCACATCCTTCTGGTGGTGTGGCGACCAAGATTGTGCGCAATATTCCAAGTGCGGCCTTGCCAAGGTTCTATACAACTGCAGCATAACATGCCAGTTTTTGTGCTCGATTTCCAGTCCAATGAAGGCAAGCATTCTGCATGCTTTATTGACTACCTTGTCCACTTGTGCTGCCACCTTCAAAGATCTGTGGACCTGCACGACCAGATCTCTCTGACTTTATATATTCCTGACAGTTTTATCATTTACCATATATTTCGACTCACCAAAATGCATTTCCTCACATTGGTCCGGATTAAACTCCTGTTGCCATTTTGCTGCCCAAGTCTCCAACCAATCAATGTTCTGTTGTATCTTCTGACAATCCTCATCACTAGTTGCCACTCCACCAACCCTGGTATCATTCGCGAAATTACGAATCAAACCGGCTACATTTTCCTCCAAATCGTTTATGTACATCACAAACAACAGAGGCCCAAGCAAAGAGCCCTACGGAACACCACTAGTCACAACCTTCCATTCAAAAAACTCCCGTCTCCTGCTACTCTTTGCCTTCTGTGACTGAGCCAGTTCAGTATCCATCTTACCATCTCACCTCTGATCCCGTGTGACTCCACCTTTCGTACCAGTCTGCCATGAGGCATCTTGTCAAATGCTTTACTAAAGTCCATGTAAACAACATCCACCGCCCCCCCCTAATGAATCATCTTCTTTACCTCCTCAAAAATCTTGATCAAGTAATTGAGGCACGACATTCCCTTCGCAAAACCACGCCGTCTATCGTTTATGAATCCACTTGTTTCTAAATGGGTATCAAGCCTGTCCCTGAGAATTCTCTGCAATAATTTACCTGCTACCGACGTGAGGCTCACCGGCCTATATTTTCCAGGATTATCCCTGCTTCCCTTCTAAAACAGGGTACCGCATTAGTTATTCTACAGTCATCTGGGATCTCACCTGGGGTAAACATGTGTTTTGTGGCAGCATCATGCTGGAGGTTGCACAACCGGTGGAGTTTGGTCCTTTGAATGCGGAGGCCGATGGTGTGGAAGGTGAGGATAGGGGAATCCAGTTATATTTCCGGGAGAGAAGGGAATGTGTGAGGGGGCATAGGTGCCAGAAATGAAGTGAATACGGTTGAGAGTCCTGGTATTGGAAAAGGAAGACATGCCGGAAGGGTTACTTTCAAACATGGCATCGTGAGAACGATGGAGAGACTGCGGGAATGGGATTCCGTATCAGAGGAGGCTACAAGGTAACTTCGGATTCGGTGGGCTTTCCTTATTTGTTCTTGAAATGTGTCTGCTGCTGCATGAGTCAGCATTTGTTACTCATCCCTAATTGCCCTTGATCTTAGTGGTTCCTCAGATCGTTTCCGAGGGGGGTGGGGGAGCAGTTACGAGTTACATTCTTCGCGGTATGTTTCTGCAGTCATGCAGGCCATTGCTTGATGGGTGATCCAGACCGGCTTTTACTTTTGATTTCAATTGTCACCATCTGCCATGGGGAGATTCGAACCCAGGACACTATCATTACTCTGGGTCACTGGATTGCTATTCTCATGACAATACCGCTACTCCACCGCCTACCCTAATTGCGTCATAAGAAATAGTCAGGTGAAGAAAGGCTTGGGAATTGTCGGAAATGGACCCTGTAAAGGTGAAAGAGGGTTGCAAATTGGAAGGAAAGTCGAATTATAATTGCACAGTTTGCAGACTAAAACAAATTGGAGTGACAGTGAATACAGAGAAAGAATACAACCTTGCAAAGTGGGTATTTTTATGTGAATTTAATTTCCCTACAGCTCATAGAACATAGAACATAGAAAATACAGCACAGAACAGGCCCTTCGGCCCACAATGTTGTGCCGAACCGTTGTCCTAGATTAATCATAGATTATCATTGAATTTACGGTGCAGAAGGAGGCCATTCGGCCCCCTGAGTCTGCACCGGCTCTTGGAAAGAGCACCCTACCCAAACTCAACACCTCCACCCAACACCAAGGGCAATTTTGGACACTAAGGGCAATTTATCATGGCCAATCCACCTACCCTGCACATCTTTGGAATTCAAGCTCACTGTCCGTTGCTGGAATTTCAACAGACATTCTTGGAAAACAAGTGTTTAAAACAACTGGTGGGGTGTCTGTGTTCAGTTAACATGTTCACAATTGTTTGTAACAGGAACACTTTAAAAACAGCCAGAAAAATTGAACAAACATTGGATTTCATATCAGGATTAATACAAATGCGAGAAATGTCACACGATGGCACAATAGTTAGCACTGTGCCATCACAGCTCCAGGGTTCCAGGTTCGCTTCCCGGCTTGGGTCACTGTCTGTGCGTAGTCTGCACGTCCTCCCCGTGTCTGCGTGAGTTTCATCCGGGTTCACCAGTTTCCTCCCACAGTCCAAAGATGTGCAGGTTAGGTGGATTGGCCATGTTACATTTACCCTTAGTGACCAAAAGGTTTAGGAGGGGTTACTGTGTTACGGGGAAAGGGTGCTTAAGTGGGATGGTCTTTCCAGGGGTTGGTGCAGACTTGATGGGCCAAATGGCCTCCTTCTGCACTGTAAATTTCTCTGTTTCTACCTATTAGAATACTGTACTGTTCTGGGTTTAAAGAAATGTCAGACGTTGGGTGATATCTGTTTCTGTTGGAACAGTTCAATGGAAAACAGAGATATCGAGATATTTCACTTCACACAATAGATATCAAACATTTTCAACGCACAGCTAAACTATTCCTGCCTTTAATCTATTCCAACGATATAATCGTGAGAGAGAGAGAGAGTTCCATAGAATGAAGCGAGTACTCAACACCACAATACATTATTTCAAAATAGAATCACCTTATTTCAGTCAAGTACCTGTCCCAATACAATCCGACTCGTATAGGTAGTCCTAGTAATAGATGGATAATTGGATCAAATATCACACTCTGGTGAGAGACCCACATTCAGTACAATTCTACACTGACAGATACTTCCAACAATCCTTGTTCACTCTCTCATATTCCACTGCGGTTAGAGACCCTCATTCAGTGTGATTTCTTTCTGACTCCCATTAAATCCTCCTTCAGAGAGATTGTATTCACTGAGATCCAATCCAACATTATACAAGATTCCACTGAATGTAATAACTGTATTGATCGGAGTTACAAACAGAGGTTTAGTGTTAGATGAATAATGAGTTGGAAACCATAGACATTTGCCTTATCCTTCATCAGTTGACTGTAGAATAGTGAGCACGAGATCAGCATTACACTTTTTCAATCTGTTTAATATCACAGAGCCACTCACACACAAATTAGGACAACAATGGAGATCATAACTTACCGTTAACGCCAACAATTGTTAGAATTGGGTAGAATATTTTCTCAGATGTATCAATTGGAAGAACCATATTCAATGTGAAGTCACCTGCTCCTTCGTGCTGTTGACAGTCTCTCTGTCTTAAACTCTGAAGTCATATATTTCCAAAGCCTTTAATTTATACCATGAGGGACTACCTCAGGGATATTGAGGTTGCAACATCGTTTAACTTATTGAATTAATATAGAGGAGCAAACAGATTACGACATTGAGTTCAGTGAAAGGAAATATTACTTTTGGAGTGAATGACCTCTTTCCAAACACTGGACTATGTTGATCACATTGATCAACAAATAATAACAGAAAGGAGGGAGTCCACTCATACACCAACAGTCCCCTCTCCAGATCTCAGATTGTTTCAGTGATATTCGTCACTCGACTGTGACCACTGGGTGCTTCAGTTCCAATTGTCAGTGTGTTTCTCTGGGTGGTCCCACTGCACTCTGGGGTGTAGCTCCTTCTTTAACTGTGACATAAACATAGAACTTACAGTGCAGAGGGTGGCCATTGGACCCATCGAATCTGCACTGGCCCTTGGAATGAGCATCCTAACTAAGCCCACACCCTCACCCTGTCCCCAGTAACCCCACCAAACGTAAGGGCAATTTACCATGGCCAATCTACCTAACCTACACATGTTTGGACTGTGGGAGGAAACCGGAGCACCCAGAGGAAACCCACGCAGACACTGGGAGAACGGGTAGACTGCGCAAAGGCAATGAGCCAAGTCGGGAATTGTACCTCGGACCCTGGAGCTGTGACGCAAATGTGCTAGCCATTGTGCTACCATGACCATTCAATGATTCAGCTGCAATTTCCAGCGTGCTTCTCTGAGTGGTTCTAGTGCACTCAGGAATGCCGCTAGATGTAAGAAGTCTTAAAACACCAGGGTAAAGTCCTGATGTGGAGATGCCGGCTTTGGACTGGGGTGAGAACAGTAAGAAGTCTTACAACACCAGGTTAATGCCCAATAGGTTTGTTTTGAATCACTAGCTTTCGGAGCACCTGAGGAAGGAGCAGTGCTCCGAAAGCTAGTGATTCGAAACAAACCTGTTTGACTTTAACCTGGGGTTGTAAGACTTCTTACTGAGGTTAAAGTCCAACAGGTTTGTTTCGAATCACTAGCTTTCTGAGCACTGCTCCTTCCTCCGGCGGCATCTCCATATCATCACTAACTGTGACCATTCAGTGAATCAGTCCCAATACTCAGTGTGTTTTTCTGGGTGGTTCCATTACACTCTGGGGTTAGCTGCACCTTTAACTGTGACCACCCAGTGATTCAGTTTCAATTGTTATTTTGTTTCTCCGGATGGGTTTCGACTGCACTCTTGGTGTAGGTGCACTTTAACTGTGACGGTTCTGTTCCAATTGTTAGTGTGTTTCCAACGTTGTTCCACTGCAAACTGAGGTCTTGCTGCCTCTTTAACTGCAACCATTCAGTGATTCAATTCCAATTGTTAATTTGTTTATCTGGGTAGGTCTACTGCACTGTGGGCTGCAGCAGCCTCTCTAACTTCGAACAATTCCTTTATTTGATTATAGTGTGTTCATAAAGTGCGCATTCCAGTGAATTAAATATCCAAACTGTTTAAACGCCAAAGAAAATTATTGCAACAGTAAATTTAATGCAGCTCCTCAAACCGAGACAATGAATTGCAACATTGGAACACATCAGAAGAGTGAGAGCCTGCAGCTGATGCAAAAAACAACACGTTGTCGAGCAGCAAAAGCAAATCAAGCGATGAAAACTAATACAGCGCCTCGAACGGATGCTGCCCCTCCAGCTGACAACACACTAAAACTATGATGTGCTGGCACAAGAAAGGGCGTACCAACCTCCCCGAACAGGCGCCGGAATGTGGCGACTAGGGGCTTTTCACAGTAACTTCATTTGAAGCCTACTTGTGACAATAAGCGATTTTCATTATTTTTCATTTCAGATAAATGTCATTAGAGAAAGAGAGAGTGGAATATGAAGAGGGCGAAAGAGAAAGTGGGTGGAGTAACAGAGCATGAGAGAAAAGATGGTGAGAGAGAAAGAGTGTGAGGAGAAAGATGATGAGAGAGCAATAACGAGGTAAAGAGAGAGTGTGAGAGGAAGAGGACAAGAGAGAATGAGGGTAAGGGCGTAAAGGGGTGGTAAAGAAATAGGGCGAGAGATAGAGAAATTGAGAGAGAATGAGGCTGAGACCGAAAGGGGATGAGCGCGAAAGAGAATGAGAGAGTAAGAGCGTGAGAGAAAGTGAGTGAGAGACAAAGAGGGTGGGGGAGAAAGAGGATGGAGAAATAAAGAGTAAAACGACAGAAGGAGTTTCATTTTTTCTCTCTCTCTCTTTCTGTACCTATCTATCTACCCTATCCATTTATCTATCATCTATTTATCTATCTATCTATCTGTCCACCTATCTATCTATCTGTCTGTCTGTCTGTCTGTCTATCTACCTATCTATCATCTATTTCTCTCTCTCTCTCTCTCTCTCCCAGTCATAGTAGCTTTGTGATTGGAAAATCATGTGTCACGAATTTGATTCAGTATTTTGAAGGGGTAACCAAGAAGGTAGATGAGGGCAGTGCATTCGACGTTATCTGTATGGATTTTAGCAAGGCCTTTAACAAGATACTGTATGGTAGGTTGTTGCAAAAGTTTAAATCGCACGGTATCCAGTGTGGGGTAGCCAATAGGGTGAAACGCTTGGCTTGACGATAGAAGACAAAGGGTGGTTGTAGAGGGTTGTTTTTCAAACTGGATGTCTGTAACCAGCGGTGTGCCTCATGCATCAGTGCTGGGCCTGCTGTTATTTGCTTCTTTTATTAAGTATTTGGATCAGTGCTGGGTCTACTGTTATTTGTTTGTTTTATTAAGTATTTGGATGAGGATTTAGGACGCATGGTTCGTAGGTTTTCAGATGACATTAATATTGGTGACATAGTGGAGAGTGAAGAAGGTTATCTAGTATTGTAACGTGGTATAGACCAATGGGCCAGTGGGCCAATGAATGGCAGATGGAGTTTAATTTAGAAATATGTGAAGTGATGCATTTTGGTTGATCGAATCGGGGCGGGATCTACTCAGTTAATGATAGAGTGCCTTGAAGAAGACATGAAAGACAAATTCAGGAACCACGGTTCAGAAGGGTCCACTATGCGTCACTTTACAAGACATTTCTTGGAATGAGGCTGATGCGTGTTGAGAGATGATCCGGTTCATCAAATTTATACATTTTGTGTACAGTTTCTGCATTTTCATCGCGGTTCGAAGGCCGTTGTTTAATATCGCGGGGTGCAGGTCATCTGTATCGGCGAATCTGTTCCTAACCAATAGCTGCGAGTCACTGTCCGATCCTGCTTGATTGTCTTATTATTCACGAGTTGGTTGAGTTGACCGTTGGAGAAATCTCTTTGAATTGTATCGTTTTTGCGAGTGCATATCGTGTGCGACAAATGGCGCACGTTGAAGGCAGCGTATTTCTTTTACAGGGGCAAATGTGGGAAATGAAGAAGGTATGTGTCCGGTTCGCTGACCCACGCGTTGCACAAAAATATTGGCGTGGGCGGTTTTGATGAGCGGTCTCAATTCCGCCCTGTTGATTGCATCTCTGGGGCGCTGTGCCTTGGCGGTTTCGACAGGCGATGTACCAATTGTAAAAAAGGATTTCCAATTTTTTTCTGGTAAGCTACAAACTCTCCCCGGTCTCCCGCGTGACAGGCGGGGATACGAACCACTATACTAACGAGGAAATTAGGTTTGATGAGCCACGATTGGCCAACTGAGGGTTTCTACACCTCTGAAATCACTCCATTTACTGAAGATGCTCTATTTGTCTGTGAAATCAGTAAAATAACGGCAACTCAATACCATGTGGAAAGGAAGATCGTCCCATGTTAATTTTGGAAGACTGGATGCAGGATCACCCAAACTCTTCCGCGTGTATTGAGCTGTAAATATTGAGGCGGGTGTTCACTTCAGACCCTGACATCTGCAGGCGGGCTAATGGCAGCAATATCCACGCGATCAGTTCCAGTGGCATGAGATTCCGCAGAAATTTGATCGGAAATTATATTTGGCTCCATGTAAATTAAAAACTATTTCAATTAACCAGTTGCCTAAAGAGGGCCACAACTTATATAGTCTGCAAGCAACATTATACATCAGACTTTTGTGCAAATCAGGAGATGTGTATTTTTGCTTTTCCCAGAAAACACATTGAATTCAACTGTCTTGTTCACCATCACGACACAGTATGAAGAGAGATGGGATCGGCAGGTTCCAAAATCACGAATCACGTCGACGGTGGTTACATTCGTGTCAGAAGTGTGTCGGCCAAGGGCACAGTGTTTGCGGGACTGGGTCTGCGTGGGGCAATTATGATATTCAGTACACTGTCAATGAGATTTCGCCTCCCTTTACTTCGTAATAATAGACAGAGTAGTGAAGCAAAGAAGACATGAAAGACAAATTCAGGAACCACGGTTCAGAAGGGTCCACTATGCGTCACTTTACAAGACATTTCTTGGAATGAGGCTGATGCGTGTTGAGAGATGATCCGGTTCATCAAATTTATACATTTTGCGTACAGTTTTTGCATTTTCATCGCGGTTCGAAGGCCGTTGTTTAATATCGCGGGGTGCAGGTCATCTGTATCGGCGAATCTGTTCCTAACCAGTAGCTGCGAGTCACTGTCCGATCCTGCCTGACTTGGTTGAGTTGAGCGTTGGAGAAATCTCTTTGAATTGTATCGTTTTTGCGAGTGCATATCGTGTGCGACAAATGGCGCATGTTGAAGGCAGCGTTTTTCTTTTACTGGGGCAAATGAGGGAAATGAAGAAGGTAATGTGTCCGTTTCGCTGACCCACGCATTGCACAGAAATATTGGTGCGGGCGGTTTTGATGAGCGGTCTCAATTCCGCACTGTTGATTGCATCTCTGGGGCGGTATGCCTTGGCGGATTCGACAGCTGATGTACCAATTCTAAAAAAAAATGACCACTTTATTTCTGGCAAAGAACAAGCTCTCCTCCTCGGGGAATTGAACCCCGGTCTCCCGCGTGACAGGTGGGGATACTAACCACTATACTAACGAGGAACTTTGAGTTTGTGAGCCCCGCTTGGCCAACTGAGGGTTTCTGCGCCTCTGAAATCACTCCATTGACTGAAGATGCTCGATTTGTCTGTGAAATCAGTAAAATCGCGTCAGCTCAATACCATGTGGAAAGGAAGATCGTCCCATGTTAATTTTGGAAGACTGGTTGCAGGATCACCCAAACTCTTCCGCGTGTATTGAGCTGTACATATTGAGGCGGTTCTTCACTTCAGACCCTGACATCTGCAGGCGGGCTAATGGCAGCAATATTCACGCGATCAGTTCCAGTGGCATGAGATTCCGTAAAAATTATATCGAAAATTATGTTTGGCTCCATGTAAAGTAAAAACGATTTCAATTAACCAGTTGCCTAAACAGGGCCACTACTTATATAGTCAGCAAGCAACATTATACATCAGACTTTTGTGCAAATCAGGAGATGCGTATTTTTGCTTTTCCCAGAAAACACATTGAATTAAACTGTCTTGTTCACCATCACGACACAGTATGAAGAGAGATGGGATCGGCAGATTCCAAAATCACGAATCACGTCGACGCTGGTTACATTCGTGTCAGAAGTGTGTCGGCCCAGGGCACAGTGTCTGAGGGACTGGGTCTTCGTGGGGCAATTATGATATTCAGTACACTGCCAATGAGATTTTGTTCCCCTTTACTTCGTAATAATAGACAGAGTAGTGAAGAAAAGAAGACATGAAAGACAAATTCAGGAACCACGGTTCAGAAGGGTCCACTATGCGTCACTTTACAAGACATTTCTTGGAATGAGGCTGATGCGTGTTGAGAGATGATCCGGTTCATCAAATTTATACATTTTGTGTCCCGTTTTTGCATTTTCATCGCGGTTCGAAGGCCGTTGTTTAATATCGCGGGGTGCAGGTCATCTGTATCGGCGAATCTGTTCCTAACCAGTAGCTGCGAGTCACTGTCCGATCCTGCTTGATTGTCTTATTATTCACGAGTTGGTTGAGTTGACCGTTGGAGAAATCTCTTTGAATTGTATCGTTTTTGCGAGTGCATATCGTGTGCGACAAATGGCGCATGTTGAAGGCAGCGTTTTTCTTTTACAGGGGCAAATATGGGAAATGAAGAAGGTAATGTGTCCGTTTCGCTGACCCACGCATTGCACAGAAATATTGGTGCGGGCGGTTTTGATGAGCGGTCTCAATTCCGCCCTGTTGATTGCATCTTTGGGGCGGTGTGCCTTGGCGGATTCGACAGCCGATGTACCAATTCTAAAAAATTGTTCCCAATTTTTCTCTGGTAAGGTACAAACACTCCCCGTTGGGGAATTGAACCCCAGTCTCCCGCGTGACAGGCGGGGATACTAACCACTATACTAACAAGGAACTTCAATTTTGCGACCCCCGCTTGGCCAACTGAGGGTTTCTGCGCCTCTGAATTCACTCCATTTACTGAAGATGCTCTATTTGTCTGTGAAATCAGTAAAATCGCGGCAAATCAATACCATGTGGAAAGGAAGATCGTCCCATGTTAATTTTGGAAGACTGGATGCAGGATCACCCAAACACTTCCGCGTGTATTGATCTGTAAATATTGAGGCGGTTGTTCACTTCAGACCCTGACATCTGCAGGCGGGCTAATGGCAGCAATATTCACGCGATCAGTTCCAGTGGCATGAGATTCCGCAAAAATTATATCGGAAATTATGTTTGGCTCCATGTAAAGTAAAAACGATTTCAATTAACCAGTTGCCTAAACAGGGCCACTACTTATATAGTCAGCAAGCAACATTATACATCAGACTTTTGTGCAAATGAGGAGATGTGTATTTTTGCTTTTCCCAGAAAACACATTGAATTAAAATGTCTTGTTCACCATCAGGACACAGTATGAAGAGAGATGGGATCGGCAGGTTCCAAAATCACGAATCACGTCGACGCTGGTTACATTCGTGTCAGAAGTGTGTCGGCCCAGGGCACAGTGTCTGAGGGACTGGGTCTGCGTGGGGCAATTATGATATTCAGTACACTGTCAATGAGATTTTGTTCCCCTTTACTTCGTAATAATAGACAGAGTAGTGAAGCAAAGAAGACATGAAAGACAAATTCAGGAACCACGGTTCAGAAGGGTCCACTATGCGTCACTTTACAAGACATTTCTTGGAATGAGGCTGATGCGTGTTGAGGGATGATCCCGTTCGTCAAATTTATACATTTTGTGTCCAGTTTTTGCATTTTCATCGCGGTTCGAAGGCCGTTGTTTAATATCGCGGGGTGCAGGTCATCTGTATCGGCGAATCTGTTCCTAACCAGTAGCTGCGAGTCACTGTCCGATCCTGCTTGATTGTCTTATTATTCACGAGTTGGTTGAGTTGACCGTTGGAGAAATCTCTTTGAATTGTATCGTTTTTGCGAGTGCATATCGTGTGCGACAAATGGCGCACGTTGAAGGCAGCGTATTTCTTTTACAGGGGCAAATGTGGGAAATGAAGAAGGTATGTGTCCGGTTCGCTGACCCACGCGTTGCACAAAAATATTGGCGTGGGCGGTTTTGATGAGCGGTCTCAATTCCGCCCTGTTGATTGCATCTCTGGGGCGCTGTGCCTTGGCGGTTTCGACAGGCGATGTACCAATTGTAAAAAAGGATTTCCAATTTTTTTCTGGTAAGCTACAAACTCTCCCCGGTCTCCCGCGTGACAGGCGGGGATACGAACCACTATACTAACGAGGAAATTAGGTTTGATGAGCCACGCTTGGCCAACTGAGGGTTTCTGCACCTCTGAAATCACTCCATTGACTGAAGATGCTCTATTTGTCTGTGAAATCAGTAAAATAACGGCAACTCAATGCCATGTGGAAAGGAAGATCGTCCCATGTTAATTTTGGAAGACTGGATGCAGGATCACCCAAACTCTTCCGCGTGTATTGAGCTGTAAATATTGAGGCGGGTGTTCACTTCAGACCCTGACATCTGCAGGCGGGCTAATGGCAGCAATATCCACGCGATCAGTTCCAGTGGCATGAGATTCCGCAGAAATTTGATCGGAAATTATATTTGGCTCCATGTAAATTAAAAACTATTTCAATTAACCAGTTGCCTAAAGAGGGCCACAACTTATATAGTCTGCAAGCAACATTATACATCAGACTTTTGTGCAAATCAGGAGATGTGTATTTTTGCTTTTCGCAGAAAACACATTGAATTAAACTGTCTTGTTCACCATCACGACACAGCATGAAGAGAGGTGGGATCGGCAGGTTCCAAAATCACGAATCACGTCGACGGTGGTTACATTCGTGTCAGAAGTGTGTCGGCCCAGGGCACAGTGTTTGCGGGACTGGGTCTGCGTGGGGCAATTATGATATTCAGTACACTGTCAATGAGATTTCGCCTCCCTTTACTTCGTAATAATAGACAGAGTAGTGAAGCAAAGAAGACATGAAAGACAAATTCAGGAACCACGGTTCAGAAGGGTCCATTATGCGTCACTTTACAAGACATTTCTTGGAATGAGGCTGATGCGTGTTGAGAGATGATCCGGTTCATCAAATTTATACATTTTGCGTACAGTTTTTGCATTTTCATCGCGGTTCGAAGGCCGTTGTTTAATATCGCGGGGTGCAGGTCATCTGTATCGGCGAATCTGTTCCTAACCAGTAGCTGCGAGTCACTGTCCGATCCTGCCTGAGTTGGTTGAGTTGAGCGTTGGAGAAATCTCTTTGAATTGTATCGCTTTTGCGAGTGCATATCGTGTGCGACAAATGGCGCATGTTGAAGGCAGTGTTTTTCTTTTACTGGGGCAAATGAGGGAAATGAAGAAGGTAATGTGTCCGTTTCGCTGACCCACGCATTGCACAGAAATATTGGTGCGGGCGGTTTTGATGAGCGGTCTCAATTCCGCACTGTTGATTGCATCTCTGGGGCGGTGTGCCTTGGCGGATTCGACAGCCGATGTACCAATTCTAAAAAAAAATGACCAATTTATTTCTGGCAAAGAACAAACTCTCCTCCTCGGGGAATTGAATCCCGGTCTCCCGCGTGACAGGTGGGGATACTAACCACTATACTAACGAGGAACTTTGAATTTGTGAGCCCCGCTTGGCCAACTGAGGGTTTCTGCGTCTCTGAAATCACTCCATTGACTGAAGATGCTCGATTTGTCTGTGAAATCAGTAAAATCGCGGCAACTCAATACCATGTGGAAAGGAAGATCGTCCCATGTTAATTTTGGAAGACTGGTTGCAGGATCACCCAAACTCTTCCGCGTGTATTGAGCTGTACATATTGAGGCGGTTCTTCACTTCAGACCCTGACATCTGCAGGCGGGCTAATGGCAGCAATATTCACGCGATCAGTTCCAGTGGCATGAGATTCCGTAAAAATTATATCGAAAATTATGTTTGGCTCCATGTAAAGTAAAAACGATTTCAATTAACCAGTTGCCTAAACAGGGCCACTACTTATATAGTCAGCAAGCAACATTATACATCAGACTTTTGTGCAAATCAGGAGATGTGTATTGTTGCTTTTCCCAGAAAACACATTGAATTAAACTGTCTTGTTCACCATCACGACACAGTATGAAGAGAGATGGGATCGGCAGGTTCCAAAATCACGAATCACGTCGACGCTGGTTACATTCGTGTCAGAAGTGTGTCGGCCAAGGGCACAGTGTCTGAGGGAATGGGTCTGCGTGGGGCAATTATGATATTCAGTACACTGTCAATGAGATTTCGTTCCCCTTCACTTCGTAATAATAGACAGAGTAGTGAAGCAAAGAAGACATGAAAGACAAATTCAGGAACCACGGTTCAGAAGGGTCCACTATGCGTCACTTTACAAGACATTTCTTGGAATGAGGCTGATGCGTGTTGGGAGATGATCCGGTTCATCAAATTTATACATTTTGTGTCCAGTTTTTGCATTTTCATCGCGATTCGAAGGCCGTTGTTTAATATCGCGGGGTGCAGGTCATCTGTATCGGCGAATCTGTTCCTAACCAGTAGCTGAGAGTCACTGTCCGATCCTGCTTGATTGTCTTATTATTCACGAGTTGGTTGAGTTGACCGTTGGCGAAATCTCTTTTAATTGTATCATTTTTGCGAGTGCATATCGTGTGCGACAAATGGCGCATGTTGAAGGCAGCGTTTTTCTTTTACAGGGGCAAATATGGGAAATGAAGAAGGTAATGTGTCCGTTTCGCTGACCCATGCATTGCACAGATATATTGGTGCGGGCGGTTTTGATGAGCGGTCTCAATTCCGCACTGTTGATTGCATCTCTGGGGCGGTGTGTCTTGGCGGATTCGACAGCCGATGTACCAATTCTAAAAAATCATTCCCAATTTTTTTCTGGTAAGGGACAAACTCTGCCCGTCGGGGAATTGAACCCCGGTCTCCCGCGTGACAGGCGGGGATACTAACCACTATACTAACGAGGAACTTCAGTTTGGTGAGACATGCTTGGCCAACTGAGGGTTTCTGCGCTTCTGAAATCACTCCATTTACTGAAGATGCTTGATTTGTCTGTGAAATCAGTAAAATCACGGCAACTCAATACCATGTGGAAAGGAAGATCGTCCCATGTTAATTTTGGAAGACTGGATGCAGGATCACCCAAACACTTCCGCGTGTATTGAGCTGTAAATATTGAGGCGGTTGTTCACTTCAGACCCTGACATCTGCAGGCGGGCTAATGGCAGCAATATTCACGCGATCAGTTCCAGTGGCATGAGATTCCGCAAAAATTATATCGGAAATTATGTTTGGCTCCATGTAAAGTAAAAACGATTTCAATTAACCAGTTGCCTAAACAGGGCCACTACTTATATAGTCAGCAAGCAACATTATACATCAGACTTTTGTGCAAATCAGGAGATGTGATTTTTGCTTTTCCCAGAAAACACATTGAATTAAACTGTCTTGTTCACCATCACGACACAGTATGAAGAGAGATGGGATCGGCAGGTTCCAAAATCACGAATCACGTCGACGATGGTTACATTCGTGTCAGAAGTGTGTCGGCCCAGCGCACAGTGTCTGAGGGACTGGGTCTGCGTGGGGCAATTATGATATTCAGTACACTGTCAATGAGATTTCGTTCCCCTTTACTTCGGAATAATAGACAAGAGTAGTGAAGCAAAGAAGACATGAAAGACAAATCCAGGAACCACGGTTCAGAAGGGTCCACTATGCGTCACTTTACAAGACATTTCTTGGAATGAGGCTGATGCGTGTTGAGAGATGATCCGGTTCATCAAATTTATACATTTTGTGTCCAGTTTTTGCATTTTCATCGCGGTTCGAAGGCCGTTGTTTAATATCGCGGGGTGCAGGTCATCTGTATCGGCGAATCTGTTCCTAACCAGTAGCTGCGAGTCACTGTCCGATCCTGCTTGATTGTCTTATTATTCACGAGTTGGTTGAGTTGACCGTTGGAGAAATCTCTTTGGATTGTATCGTTTTTGCGAGTGCATATCGTGTGCGACAAATGGCGCCTGTTGAAGGCAGCGTTTTTCTTTTACAGGGGCAAATATGGGAAATGAAGAAGGTAATGTGTACGTTTCGCTGACCCACGCATTGCACAGAAATATTGATGTGGGCGGTTTTGATGAGCGGTCTCAATTCCGCACTGTTGATTGCATCTCTGGGGCGGTGTGTCTTGGCGGATTCGACAGCCGATGTTCCAATTCTAAAAAATCACTCGCAATTTTTTTCTGGTAAGGTACAAACTCTCCCAGTCGGGGAATTGAACCCCGGACTCCCGCGTGACAGGCGGGGATACTAACCACTATACTAACGAGGAACTACGGTTTGGCGGGACACGCTTGGCCAACTGAGGGTTTCTGCGCTTCTGAAATCACTCCATTTACTGAAGATGCTCGATTTGTCTGTGAAATCAGTAAAATCACGGCAACTCAATACCATGTGGAAAGGAAGATCGTCCCATGTTAATTTTGGAAGACTGATTGCAGGATCACCCAAACACTTCCGCGTGTATTGAGCTGTAAATATTGAGGCGGTTGTTCACTTCAGACCCTGACATCTGCAGGCGGGCTAATGGCAGCAATATTCACGCGATCAGTTCTTAGTGGCATGAGATTCCGCAAAAATTATATCGGAAATTATGTTTGGCTCCATGTAAAGTAAAAACGATTTCAATTAACCAGTTGCCTAAACAAGGCCACTACTTATATAGTCAGCAAGCAACATTATACATCAGACTTTTGTGCAAATCCGGAGATGTGTATTGTTGCTTTTCCCAGAAAACACATTGAATTAAACTGTCTTGTTCACCATCACGACACAGTATGAAGAGAGATGGGATCGGCAGGTTCCAAAATCACGAATCACGTCGACGCTGGTTACATTCGTGTCAGAAGTGTGTCGGCCAAGGGCACAGTGTCTGAGGGACTGGGTCTGCGTGGGGCAATTATGATATTCAGTACACTGTCAATGAGATTTCGTTCCCCTTCACTTCGTAATAATAGACAGAGTAGTGAAGCAAAGAAGACATGAAAGACAAATTCAGGAACCACGGTTCAGAAGGGTCCACTATGCGTCACTTTACAAGACATTTCTTGGAATGAGGCTGATGCGAGTTGGGAGATGATCCGGTTCATCAAATTTATACATTTTGTGTTCAGTTTTTGCATTTTCATCGCGGTTCGAAGGCCGTTGTTTAATATCGCGGGGTGCAGGTCATCTGTATCGGCGAATCTGTTCCTAACCAGTCGCTGAGAGTCACTGTCCGATCCTGCTTGATTGTCTTATTATTCACGAGTTGGTTGAGTTGACCGTTGGAGAAATCTCTTTTAATTGTATCATTTTTGCGAGTGCATATCGTGTGCGACAAATGGCGCATGTTGAAGGCAGCGTTTTTCTTTTACAGGGGCAAATATGGGAAATGAAGAAGGTAATGTGTCCGTTTCGCTGACCCATGCATTGCACAGAAATATTGGTGCAGGCGGTTTTGATGAGCGGTCTCAATTCCGCACTGTTGATTGCATCTCTGGGGCGGTGTGTCTTGGCGGATTCGACAGCCGATGTTCCAATTCTAAAAAATCACTCCCAATTTTTTTCTGGTAAGGTATAAACTCTCCCCGTCGGGGAATTGAACCCCGGACTCCCGCGTGACAGGCGGGGATACTAACCACTATACTAACGAGGAACTTCAGTTTGGCGGGACAAGCTTGGCCAACTGAGGGTTTCTGCGCTTCTGAAATCACTCCATTTACTGAAGATGCTCGATTTGTCTGTGAAATCAGTAAAATCACGGCAACTCAATACCATGTGGAAAGGAAGATCGTCCCATGTTAATTTTGGAAGACTGGATGCAGGATCACCCAAACTCTTCCGCGTGTATTGAGCTGTAAATATTGAGGCGGTTCTTCACTTCAGACCCTGACATCTGCAGGCGGGCTAATGGCAGCAATATTCACGCGATCAGTTCCAGTGGCATGAGATTCCGCAAAAATTATATCGGAAATTATGTTTGGCTCCATGTAAAGTAAAAACGATTTCAATTAACCAGTTGCCTAAACAAGGCCACTACTTATATAGTCAGCAAGCAACATTATACATCAGACTTTTGTGCAAATCCGGAGATGTGTATTGTTGCTTTTCCCAGAAAACACATTGAATTAAACTGTCTTGTTCACCATCACGACACAGTATGAAGAGAGATGGGATCGGCAGGTTCCAAAATCACGAATCACGTCGACGCTGGTTACATTCGTGTCAGAAGTGTGTCGGCCAAGGGCACAGTGTCTGAGGGAATGGGTCTGCGTGGGGCAATTATGATATTCAGTACACTGTCAATGAGATTTCGTTCCCCTTCACTTCGTAATAATAGACAGAGTAGTGAAGCAAAGAAGACATGAAAGACAAATTCAGGAACCACGGTTCAGAAGGGTCCACTATGCGCCACTTTACAAGACATTTCTTGGAATGAGGCTGATGCGAGTTGGGAGATGATCCGGTTCATCAAATTTATACATTTTGTGTCCAGTTTTTGCATTTTCATCGCGATTCGAAGGCCGTTGTTTAATATCGCGGGGTGCAGGTCATCTGTATCGGCGAATCTGTTCCTAACCAGTCGCTGAGAGTCACTGTCCGATCCTGCTTGATTGTCTTATTATTCACGAGTTGGTTGAGTTGACCGTTGGAGAAATCTCTTTTAATTGTATCATTTTTGCGAGTGCATATCGTGTGCGACAAATGGCGCCTGTTGAAGGCAGCGTTTTTCTTTTACAGGGGCAAATATGGGAAATGAAGAAGGTAATGTGTACGTTTCGCTGACCCACGCATTGCACAGAAATATTGGTGCAGGCGGTTTTGATGAGCGGTCTCAATTCCGCACTGTTGATTGCATCTCTGGGGCGGTGTGTCTTGGCGGATTCGACCGCCGATGTACCAATTCTAAAAAATCATTCCCAATTTTTTTCTGGTAAGGGACAAACTCTACCCGTCGGGGAATTGAACCCCGGTCTCCCGCGTGACAGGCGGGGATACTAACCACTATACTAACGAGGAACTTCGGTTTGCTGGGACACGCTTTGCCAACTGAGGGTTTCTGCGCTTCTGAAATCACTCCATTTACTGAAGATGCTTGATTTGTCTGTGAAATCAGTAAAATCACGGCAACTCAATACCATGTGGAAAGGAAGATCGTCCCATGTTAATTTTGGAAGACTGGATGCAGGATCACCCAAACACTTCCGCGTGTATTGAGCTGTAAATATTGAGGCGGTTCTTCACTTCAGACCCTGACATCTGCAGGCGGGCTAATGGCAGCAATATTCACGCGATCAGTTCCAGTGGCATGAGATTCCGCAAAAATTATATCGGAAATTATGTTTGGCTCCATGTAAAGTAAAAATGATTTCAATTAACCAGTTGCCTAAACAGGGCCACTACTTATATAGTCAGCAAGCAACATTATACATCAGACTTTTGTGCAAATCAGGAGATGTGTATTTTTGCTTTTCCCAGAAAACACATTGAATTAAACTGTCTTGTTCACGATCACGACACAGTATGAAGAGAGATGGGATTTGGCAGGTTCCAAAATCACGAATCACGTCGACGATGGTTACATTCGTGTCAGAAGTGTGTCAGCCCAGGGCACAGTGTCTGAGGGACTGGGTCTGCGTGGGGCAATTATGATATTCAGTACACTGTCAATGAGATTTCGTTCCCCTTGACTTCGTAATAATAGACAGAGTAGTGAAGCAAAGAAGACATGAAAGACAAATTCAGGAACCACGGTTCAGAAGGGTCCACTATGCGTCACTTTACAAGACATTTCTTGGAATGAGGCTGATGCGTGTTGGGAGATGATCCGGTTCATCAAATTTATACATTTTGTGTCCAGTTTTTATATTTTCATCGCGGTTCGAAGGCCGTTGTTTAATATCGCCGCGTGCAGGTCATCTGTATCGGCAATCTGTTCTTAACCAGTAGCTGCGAGTCACTGTCCGATCCTGCCTGAGTTGGTTGAGTTGACCGTTGGAGAAATCTCTTTGAATTGTATCGTTTATGCGAGTGCATATCGTGTGCGACAAATGGCGCATGTTGAAGGCAGCGTTTTTCTTTCACGGGGGCAAATGTGGGAAATGAAGAAGGTAATGTGTCCGTTTCGCTGACCCACGCATTGCACAGAAATATTGGTGCGGGCGGTTTTGACGAGCGGTCTCAATTCCGCCCTGTTGATTGCATCTCTGGGGCGCTGTGCCTTGGCGGATTTGACAGCCGATGTACCAATTCTAAAAAAGCATTCCCAATTTTTTTTCTGTTAAGGTACAAACTCTCCCCGTCGTGGAATTGAACCCCGGTCTCCCGCGTGACAGGCGGGGATACTAACCACTATACTAATGAGGAACTTCGGTTTGGTGAGCCACGCTTGGCCAACTGAGGGTTTCTGCGCCTCTGAAATCACTCCATTTACTGAAGATGCTCGATTTGTCTGTGAAATCAGTAAAATCGCGGCAACTCAATAACATGTGGAAAGGAAGATCGTCCCATGTTAATTTTGGAAGACTGGATGCAGGATGACCCAAACACTTCCACGTGTATTGAGCTGTAAATATTGAGGCGGTTGTTCACTTCAGACCATGACATCTGCAGGCGGGCTAATGGCAGCAATATTCACGCGATCAGTTCCAGTGGCATGAGATTCCGCAAAAATTAGATCGGAAATTATGTTTGGCTCCATGTAAAGTAAAAACGATTTCAATTAACCAGTTGCCTAAAGAGGGCCGCTACTTATATAGTCAGCAAGCAACATTATACATCAGACTTTTGTGCAAATCAGGAGATGTGTATTTTTGCTTTTCCCAGAAAACACATTGAATTAAACTGTCTTGTTCACCATCAAGACACAGTATGAAGAGAGATGGGATCGGCAGGTTCCAAAATCACGAATCACGTCGACGATGGTTACATTCGTGTCAGAAGTGTGTCGGCCCAGGGCACAGTGTCTGAGGGACTGGGTCTGCGTGGGGCAATTATGATATTCAGTACACTGTCAATGAGATTTCGTTCCCCTTTACTTCGTAATAATAGACAGAGTAGTGAAGCAAAGAAGACATGAAAGACAAATTCAGGAACCACGGTTCAGAAGGGTCCACTATGCGTCACTTTACAAGACATTTCTTGGAATGAGGCTGATGCGTGTTGGGAGATGATCCGGTTCATCAAATTTATACATTTTGTGTCCAGTTTTTGCATTTTCATCGCGGTTCGAAGGCCGTTGTTTAATATCGCGGGGTGCAGGTCATCTGTATCGGCGAATCTGTTCCCAACCAGTAGCTGCGAGTCACTGTCCGATCCTGCTTGATTGTCTTACTATTCACGAGTTGGTTGAGTTGACCGTTGGAGAAATCTCTTTGAATTGCATCGTTTATGCGAGTGCATATCGTGTGCGACAAATGGCGCATGTTGAAGGCAGCGTTTTTCTTTTACAGGGGCAAATGTGGGAAATGAAGAAGGTAATATGTCCGTTTCGCAGACCCACGCATTGCACAGAAATATTGGTGCGGGCGGTTTTGATGAGCGGTCTCAATTCCACACTGTTGATTGCATCTCTGGGGCGGTGTGCCTTGGCGGATTCGACAGCCGATGGACCAATTCTAAAAAATCATTCCCTATTTTTTCCTGGTAAGGTACAAACTCTCCCCGTCGGGGAATTGAACCCCGGTCTCCCGCGTGACAGGCGGGGATACTAACCACTATACTAACGAGGAACTTCAATTTGGTGAGCCACGCTTGGCCAACTGAGGGTTTCTGCGCCTCTGAAATCACTCCATTTACTGAAGATGCTCGATTTGTCTGTGAAATCAGTAAAATCGCGGCAACTCAATACCATGTGGAAAGGAAGATCGTCCCATGTTAATTTTGGAAGACTGGATGCAGGATCACCCAAACACTTCCGCGTGTATTGAGCTGTAAATATTGAGGCGGTTGTTCACTTCAGACCCTGACATCTGCAGGCGGGCTAATGGCAGCAATATTCACGCGATCAGTTCCAGTGGCATGAGATTCCGCAAAAATTATATCGGAAATTATGTTTGGCTCCATGTAAAGTAAAAACGATTTCAATTAACCAGTTGCCTAAACAGGGCCACTACTTATATAGTCAGCAAGCAACATTATACATCAGACTTTTGTGCAAATCAGGAGATGTGATTTTTGCTTTTCCCAGAAAACACATTGAATTCAACTGTCTTGTTCACCATCACGACACAGTATGAAGAGAGATGGGATCGGCAGGTTCCAAAATCACGAATCACGTCGACGGTGGTTACATTCGTGTCAGAAGTGTGTCGGCCCAGGGCACAGTGTCTGAGGGACTGGGTCTGCGTGGGGCAATTATGATATTCAGTACACTGTCAATGAGATTTTGTTCCCCTTTTCTTCGTAATAATAGACAGAGTAGTGAAGCAAAGAAGACATGAAAGACAAATTCAGGAACCACGGTTCAGAAGGGTCCACTATGCGTCACTTTACAAGACATTTCTTGGAATGAGGCTGATGCGTGTTGAGAGATGATCCGGTTCATCAAATTTATACATTTTGTGTCCAGTTTTTGCATTTTCATCGCGGTTCGAAGGCCGTTGTTTAATATCGCGGGGTGCAGGTCATCTGTATCGGCGAATCTGTTCCTAACCAGTAGCTGCGAGTCACTGTCCGATCCTGCTTGATTGTCTTATTATTCACGAGTTGGTTGAGTTGACCGTTGGAGAAATCTCTTTGAATTGTATCGTTTTTGCGAGTGCATATCGTGTGCGACAAACGGCGCCTGTTGAAGGCAGCGTTTTTCTTTTACAGGGGCAAATATGGGAAATGAAGAAGGTAATGTGTACGTTTCGCTGACCCACGCATTGCACAGAAATATTGATGTGGGCGGTTTTGATGAGCAGTCTCAATTCCGCACTGTTGATTGCATCTCTGGGGCGGTGTGCCTTGGCGGATTCGACAGCCGATGTACCAATTCTAAAAAACCATTCCCAATTTTGTTCTGGTAAGGTACAAACTCTCCCCGTCGGGGAATTGAACCCCGGTCTCCCACGTGACAGGCGGGGATACTAACCACTATACTAACGAGGAACTACGGTTTGGTGAGCCACGCTTGGCCAACTGAGGGTTTCTGCGCCTCTGAAATCACTCCATTTACTGAAGATGCTCGATTTGTCTGTGAAATCAGTAAAATCGCGGCAACTCAATACCATGTGGAAAGGAAGATCGTCCCATGTTAATTTTGGAAGACTGGATGCAGGATCACCCAAACACTTCCACGTGTATTGAGCTGTAAATATTGAGGCTGTTGTTCACTTCAGACCCTGACATCTGCAGGTGGGCTAATGGCAGCAATATTCACGCGATCAGTTCCAGTGGCATGAGATTCCGCAAAAATTAGATCGGAAAATATGTTCGGCTCCATGTAAAGTAAAAACGATTTCAATTAACCTGTTGCCTAAACAGGGCCACTACTTATATACTCAGCAAGCAACATTATACATCAGACTTTTGTGCAAATGAGGAGATGTGTATTTTTGCTTTTCCCAGAAAACACATTGAATTAAACTGTCTTGTTCACCATCACGACACAGTATGAAGAGAGATGGGATCGGCAGGTTCCAAAATCACGAATCACGTCGACGGTGGTTACATTCGTGTCAGAAGTGTGTCGGCCAAGGGCACAGTGTCTGAGGGACTGGGTCTGCCTGGGGCAATTATGATATTCAGTACACTGTCAATGAGACTTTGTTCCCCTTTACTTCGTAATAATAGACAGAGTAGTGAAGCAAAGAAGACATGAAAGACAAATTCAGGAACCACGGTTCAGAAGGGTCCACTATGCGTCACTTTACAAGACATTTCTTGGAATGAGGCTGATGCGTGTTGAGAGATGATCCGGTTCATCAGATTTATACATTTTTTGTCCAGTTTCTGCATTTTCATCGCGGTTCGAAGGCCGTTGTTTAATATCGCGGGGTGCAGGTCATCTGTATCGGCGAATCTGTTCCTAACCAGTAGCTGCGAGTCACTCTCCGATCCTGCTTGATTGTCTTATTGTTCACGAGTTGGTTGAGTTGACCGTTGGAGAAATCTCTTTGAATTGTATCGTTTTTGCAAGTGCATATCGTGTGCGACAAATGACGCATGTTGAAGGCAGCGTTTTTCTTTTACCGGGGCAAATAAGGGAAATGAAGAAGGTAATGTGTCTGTTTCGCTGACCCACGCATTGCACAGAAATATTTGTGCGGGCGGTTTTGATGAGCGGTCTCAATTCCGCACTGTTCATTTCATCTCTGGGGCGGTGTGCCTTGGCGGATTCGACAGCCGATGTACCAATTCTAAAAAATCATCCCTAATTTTTTTCTAGTAAGGTACAAACTCTCCCCGTCGGGGAATTGAATATCTCCCGCGTGACAGGCGGGGATACTAACCACTATACTAACGAGGAAGTTCGGTTTGGTGAGCCACGCTGGGCCAACTGAGGGTTTCTGCGCCTCTGAAATCACTCCATTTACTGAAGATGCTCGATTTGTCTGTGAAATCAGTAAAATCGCGGCAACTCAATACCATGTGGAAAGGAAGATCGTCCCATGTTAATTTTGGAAGACTGGATGCAGGATCACCCAAACTCTTCCGCGTGTATTGAGCTGTAAATATTGAGGCGGTTCTTCACTTCAGACCCTGACATCTGCAGGCGGGCTAATGGCAGTAATATTCACGCGATCGGTTCCAGTGGCATGAGATTCCGCAAAAATTATATCAGAAATTATGTTTGGCTCCATGTAAAGTAAAAATATTTCAATTAACCAGTTGCATAAACAGGGCCACTTCTTATATAGTCAGCAAGCAACATTATACATCAGACTTTTGTGCAAATCAGGAGATGTGTATTTTTGCTTTTCCCAGAAAACACATTGAATTAAACTGTCTTGTTAACCATCACGACACAGTATGAAGAGAGATGGGATCGGCAGGTTCCAAAATCACGAATCACGTCGACGCTGGTTACATTCGTGTCAGAAGTGTGTCGGCCAAGGGCACAGTGTCTGAGGGAATGGGTCTGCGTGGGGCAATTATGATATTCAGTACACTGTCAATGAGATTTCGTTCCCCTTCACTTCGTAATAATAGACAGAGTAGTGAAGCAAAGAAGACATGAAAGACAAATTCAGGAACCACGGTTCAGAAGGGTCCACTATGCGTCACTTTACAAGACATTTCTTGGAATGAGGCTGATGCGAGTTGGGAGATGATCCGGTTCATCAAATTTATACATTTTGTGTCCAGTTTTTGCATTTTCATCGCGATTCGAAGGCCGTTGTTTAATATCGCGGGGTGCAGGTCATCTGTATCGGCGAATCTGTTCCTAACCAGTCGCTGAGAGTCACTGTCCGATCCTGCTTGATTGTCTTATTATTCACGAGTTGGTTGAGTTGACCGTTGGAGAAATCTCTTTTAATTGTATCATTTTTGCGAGTGCATATCGTGTGCGACAAATGGCGCCTGTTGAAGGCAGCGTTTTTCTTTTACAGGGGCAAATATGGGAAATGAAGAAGGTAATGTGTACGTTTCGCTGACCCACGCATTGCACAGAAATATTGGTGCAGGCGGTTTTGATGAGCGGTCTCAATTCCGCACTGTTGATTGCATCTCTGGGGCGGTGTGTCTTGGCGGATTCGACCGCCGATGTACCAATTCTAAAAAATCATTCCCAATTTTTTTCTGGTAAGGGACAGACTCTCCCCGTCGGGGAATTGAACCCCGGTCTCCCGCGTGACAGGCGGGGATACTAACCACTATACTAACGAGGAACTTCGGTTTGCTTGGACACGCTTGGCCAACTGAGGGTTTCTGCGCTTCTGAAATCACTCCATTTACTGAAGATGCTTGATTTGTCTGTGAAATCAGTAAAATCACGGCAACTCAATACCATGTGGAAAGGAAGATCGTCCCATGTTAATTTTGGAAGACTGGATGCAGGATCACCCAAACACTTCCGCGTGTATTGAGCTGTAAATATTGAGGCGGTTCTTCACTTCAGACCCTGACATCTGCAGGCGGGCTAATGGCAGCAATATTCACGCGATCAGTTCCAGTGGCATGAGATTCCGCAAAAATTATATCGGAAATTATGTTTGGCTCCATGTAAAGTAAAAATGATTTCAATTAACCAGTTGCCTAAACAGGGCCACTACTTATATAGTCAGCAAGCAACATTATACATCAGACTTTTGTGCAAATCAGGAGATGTGTATTTTTGCTTTTCCCAGAAAACACATTGAATTAAACTGTCTTGTTCACCATCAAGACACAGTATGAAGAGAGATGGGATCGGCAGGTTCCAAAATCACGAATCACGTCGACGATGGTTACATTCGTGTCAGAAGTGTGTCGGCCCAGGGCACAGTGTCTGAGGGACTGGGTCTGCGTGGGGCAATTATGATATTCAGTACACTGTCAATGAGATTTCGTTCCCCTTTACTTCGTAATAATAGACAGAGTAGTGAAGCAAAGAAGACATGAAAGACAAATTCAGGAACCACGGTTCAGAAGGGTCCACTATGCGTCACTTTACAAGACATTTCTTGGAATGAGGCTGATGCGTGTTGGGAGATGATCCGGTTCATCAAATTTATACATTTTGTGTCCAGTTTTTGCATTTTCATCGCGGTTCGAAGGCCGTTGTTTAATATCGCGGGGTGCAGGTCATCTGTATCGGCGAATCTGTTCCCAACCAGTAGCTGCGAGTCACTGTCCGATCCTGCTTGATTGTCTTACTATTCACGAGTTGGTTGAGTTGACCGTTGGAGAAATCTCTTTGAATTGCATCGTTTATGCGAGTGCATATCGTGTGCGACAAATGGCGCATGTTGAAGGCAGCGTTTTTCTTTTACAGGGGCAAATGTGGGAAATGAAGAAGGTAATATGTCCGTTTCGCAGACCCACGCATTGCACAGAAATATTGGTGCGGGCGGTTTTGATGAGCGGTCTCAATTCCACACTGTTGATTGCATCTCTGGGGCGGTGTGCCTTGGCGGATTCGACAGCCGATGGACCAATTCTAAAAAATCATTCCCTATTTTTTCCTGGTAAGGTACAAACTCTCCCCGTCGGGGAATTGAACCCCGGTCTCCCGCGTGACAGGCGGGGATACTAACCACTATACTAACGAGGAACTTCAATTTGGTGAGCCACGCTTGGCCAACTGAGGGTTTCTGCGCCTCTGAAATCACTCCATTTACTGAAGATGCTCGATTTGTCTGTGAAATCAGTAAAATCGCGGCAACTCAATACCATGTGGAAAGGAAGATCGTCCCATGTTAATTTTGGAAGACTGGATGCAGGATCACCCAAACACTTCCGCGTGTATTGAGCTGTAAATATTGAGGCGGTTGTTCACTTCAGACCCTGACATCTGCAGGCGGGCTAATGGCAGCAATATTCACGCGATCAGTTCCAGTGGCATGAGATTCCGCAAAAATTATATCGGAAATTATGTTTGGCTCCATGTAAAGTAAAAACGATTTCAATTAACCAGTTGCCTAAACAGGGCCACTACTTATATAGTCAGCAAGCAACATTATACATCAGACTTTTGTGCAAATCAGGAGATGTGATTTTTGCTTTTCCCAGAAAACACATTGAATTCAACTGTCTTGTTCACCATCACGACACAGTATGAAGAGAGATGGGATCGGCAGGTTCCAAAATCACGAATCACGTCGACGGTGGTTACATTCGTGTCAGAAGTGTGTCGGCCCAGGGCACAGTGTCTGAGGGACTGGGTCTGCGTGGGGCAATTATGATATTCAGTACACTGTCAATGAGATTTCGTTCCCCTTTTCTTCGTAATAATAGACAGAGTAGTGAAGCAAAGAAGACATGAAAGACAAATTCAGGAACCACGGTTCAGAAGGGTCCACTATGCGTCACTTTACAAGACATTTCTTGGAATGAGGCTGATGCGTGTTGAGAGATGATCCGGTTCATCAAATTTATACATTTTGTGTCCAGTTTTTGCATTTTCATCGCGGTTCGAAGGCCGTTGTTTAATATCGCGGGGTGCAGGTCATCTGTATCGGCGAATCTGTTCCTAACCAGTAGCTGCGAGTCACTGTCCGATCCTGCTTGATTGTCTTATTATTCACGAGTTGGTTGAGTTGACCGTTGGAGAAATCTCTTTGAATTGTATCGTTTTTGCGAGTGCATATCGTGTGCGACAAACGGCGCCTGTTGAAGGCAGCGTTTTTCTTTTACAGGGGCAAATATGGGAAATGAAGAAGGTAATGTGTACGTTTCGCTGACCCACGCATTGCACAGAAATATTGATGTGGGCGGTTTTGATGAGCAGTCTCAATTCCGCACTGTTGATTGCATCTCTGGGGCGGTGTGCCTTGGCGGATTCGACAGCCGATGTACCAATTCTAAAAAACCATTCCCAATTTTGTTCTGGTAAGGTACAAACTCTCCCCGTCGGGGAATTGAACCCCGGTCTCCCACGTGACAGGCGGGGATACTAACCACTATACTAACGAGGAACTACGGTTTGGTGAGCCACGCTTGGCCAACTGAGGGTTTCTGCGCCTCTGAAATCACTCCATTTACTGAAGATGCTCGATTTGTCTGTGAAATCAGTAAAATCGCGGCAACTCAATACCATGTGGAAAGGAAGATCGTCCCATGTTAATTTTGGAAGACTGGATGCAGGATCACCCAAACACTTCCACGTGTATTGAGCTGTAAATATTGAGGCTGTTGTTCACTTCAGACCCTGACATCTGCAGGTGGGCTAATGGCAGCAATATTCACGCGATCAGTTCCAGTGGCATGAGATTCCGCAAAAATTATGTCGGAAATTATGTTTGGCTCCATGTAAAGTAAAAACAATTTCAATTAACCAGTTGCCTAAACAAGGCCACTACTTATATAGTCAGCAAGCAACATTATACATCAGACTTTTGTGCAAATCAGGAGATGTGTATTTTTGCTTTTCCCAGAAAACACATTGAATTAAACTGTCTTGTTCACCATCACGACACAGTATGAAGAGAGATGGGATCGGCAGGTTCCAAAATCACGAATCACGTCGACGCTGGTTACATTCGTGTCAGAAGTGTGTCGGCCAAGGGCACAGTGTCTGAGGGACTGGGTCTGCCTGGGGCAATTATGATATTCAGTACACTGTCAATGAGACTTTGTTCCCCTTTACTTCGTAATAATAGACAGAGTAGTGAAGCAAAGAAGACATGAAAGACAAATTCAGGAACCACGGTTCAGAAGGGTCCACTATGCGTCACTTTACAAGACATTTCTTGGAATGAGGCTGATGCGTGTTGAGAGATGATCCGGTTCATCAGATTTATACATTTTTTGTCCAGTTTCTGCATTTTCATCGCGGTTCGAAGGCCGTTGTTTAATATCGCGGGGTGCAGGTCATCTGTATCGGCGAATCTGTTCCTAACCAGTAGCTGCGAGTCACTGTCCGCTCCTGCTTGATTGTCTTATTGTTCACGAGTTGGTTGAGTTGACCGTTGGTGAAATCTCTTTGAATTGTATCGTTTTTGCGAGTGCATAACGTGTGCGACAAATGGCGCATGTTGAAGGCAGCGTTTTTCTTTTACAGGGGCAAATAAGGGAAATGAAGAAGGTAATGTGTCTGTTTCGCCGACCCACGCATTGCACAGAAATATTGGTGCGGGCGGTTTTGAAGAGCGGTCTCAATTCCGCACTGTTGATTGCATCTCTGGGGCGGTGTGCCTTGGCGGATTCGACAGCCGATGTACCAATTCTAAAAAATCACTCCCAATTTCTTTCTGGTAAGGTATAAACTCTCCCCGTCGGGGAATTGAACCCCGGTCACCCGCGTGACAGGCGGGGATACTAACCACTATACTAACGAGGAACTTCGATTTGGCGAGCCACGCTTGGCCAACTGAGGGTTTCTGCGCATCTGAAATCACTCCATTTACTGAAGATGCTCGATTTGTCTGTGAAATCAGTAAAATCGCGGCAACTCAATACCATGTGGAAAGGAAGATCGTCCCATGTTAATTTTGGAAGACTGGATGCAGGATCACCCAAACACTTCCGCGTGTATTGAGCTGTAAATATTGAGGCGGTTCTTCACTTCAGACCCTGACATCTGCAGGCGGGCTAATGGCAGCAATATTCACGCGATCAGTTCCAGTGGCATGAGATTCCGCAAAAATTATATCGGAAATTATTTTTGGCTCCATGTAAAGTAAAAACGATTTCAATTAACCAGTTGCCTAAACAGGGCCACTACTTATATAGTCAGCAAGCAACATGATACATCAGACTTTTGTGCAAATCAGGAGATGTGTATTTTTGCTTTTCCCAGAAAACACATTGAATTAAACGGTCTTGTTCACCATCACGACACAGTATGAAGAGAGATGGGATTGGCAGGTTCCAAAATCACGAATCACGTCGACGATGGTTACATTCGTGTCAGAAGTGTGTCAGCCCAGGGCACAGTGTCTGAGGGACTGGGTCTGCGTGGGGCAATTATGATATTCAGTACACTGTCAATGAGATTTCGTTCCCCTTTACTTCGTAATAATAGACAGAGTAGTGAAGCAAAGAAGTCATGAAAGACAAATTCAGGAACCACGGTTCAGAAGGGTCCACTATGCGTCACTTTACAAGACATTTCTTGGAATGAGGCTGATGCGTGTTGAGAGATGATCCGGTTCATCAAATTTATACATTTTGTGTTCAGTTTTTATATTTTCATCGCGGTTCGAAGGCCGTTGTTTAATATCGCGGGGTGCAGGTCATCTGTATCGGCGAATCTGTTCCTAACCAGTAGCTGCGAGTCACTGTCCGATCCTGCTTGATTGTCTTACTATTCACGAGTTGGTTGAGTTGACCGTTGGAGAGATCTCTTTGAATTGCATCGTTTATGCGAGTGCATATCGTGTGCGACAAATGGCGCATGTTTAAGGCAGCGTTTTTCTTTTACAGGGGCAAATGTGGGAAATGAAGAAGGTAATGTGTCCGTTTCGCAGACCCACGCATTGCACAGAAATATTGGTGCGGGCGGTTTTGATGAGCGGTCTCAATTCCACACTGTTGATTGCATCTCTGGGGCGGTGTGCCTTGGCGGATTCGACAGCCGATGGACCAATTCTAAAAAATCATTCCCAATTTTTTCCTGGTAAGGTACAAACTCTACCCGTCGGGGAATTGAACCCCGGTCTCCCGCGTGACAGGCGGGGATACTAACCACTATACTAATGAGGAACTTTGGTTTGGCGAGACACGCTTGGCCAACTGAGGGTTTCTGCGCATCTGAAATCACTCCATTTACTGAAGATGCTCGATTTGTCTGTGAAATCAGTAAAATCGCGGCAACGCAATACCATGTGGAAAGGAAGATCGTCCCATGTTAATTTTGGAAGACTGGATGCAGGATCCCCCAAACTCTTCCGCGTGTATTGAGCTGTAAATATTGAGGCGGTTGTTCACTTCAGAATTTGACATCTGCAGGCGGGCTAATGGCAGCAATATTCACGCGATCAGTTCCAGTGGCATGAGATTCCGCAAAAATTATATCGAATTTATGTTTGGCTCCATGTAAAGTAAAAACGATTTCAATTAACCAGTTGCCTAAAGAGGGCCACTACTTATATAGTCAGCAAGCAACATTATACATCTGACTTTAGTGCAAATCAGGAGATGTGTATTTTTGCTTTTCCCAGAAAACACATTGAATTAAACTGTCTTGTTCACCATCAAGACACAGTATGAAGAGAGATGGGATCGGCAGGTTCCAAAATCACGAATCACGTTGACGATGGTTACATTCGTATCAGAAGTGTGTCGGCCCAGGGCACAGTGTTTGAGGGACTGGGTCTGCGTGGGGCAATTATGATATTCAGGACACTGTCAATGAGATTTCGTTCCCCTTTACTTCGTAATAATAGACAGAGTAGTGAAGCAAAGAAGACATGAAAGACAAATTCAGGAACCACGGTTCAGAAGGGTCCACTATGCGTCACTTTACAAGACATTTCTTGGAATGAGGCTGATGCGTGTTGGGAGATGATCCGGTTCATCAAATTTATACATTTTGTGTCCAGTTTTTGCATTTTCATCGCGGTTCGAAGGCCGTTGTTTAATATCGCGGGGTGCAGGTCATCTGTATCGTCGAATCTGTTCCTAACCAGTAGCTGCGAGTCACTGTCCGATCCTGCCTGAGTTGGTTGAGTTGACCGTTGGAGAAATCTCTTTGAATTGTATCGTTTTTGCGAGTGCATATCGTGTGCGACAAATGGCGCATGTTGAAGGCAGCGTTTTTCTTTTACGGGGCAAATATGGGAAATGAAGAAGGTAATGTGTCCATTTCGCTGACCCACGCATTGCACAGAAATATTGGTGCGGGCGGTTTTGATGAGCGGTCTCAATTCCGCACTGTTGATTGCATCTCTGGGGCGGTGTGCCTTGGCGGATTCGACAGCCGATGTACCAATTCTAAAAAATCATTCACAACTTTTTTCTGGTAAGGTACAAACTCTCCCCGTCGGGGAATTGAACCCCGGTCTCTGGCGTGACAGGCGGGGATACTAACCACTATACTAACGAGGAACTTCGGTTTGGCGAGACACGCTTGGCCAACTGAGGGTTTCTGCGCCTCTGAAATCACTCCATTTACTGAAGATGCTCGATTTGTCTGTGAAATCAGTAAAATCGCGGCAACTCAATACCATGTGGAAAGGAAGATCGTCCCATGTTAATTTTGGAAGACTGGATGCAGGATCACCCAAACACTTCCGCGTGTATTGAGCTGTAAATATTGAGGCGGTTCTTCACTTCAGACCCTGACATCTGCAGGCGGGCTAATGGCAGCAATATTCACGCGATCAGTTCCAGTGGCATGAGATTCCTCAAAAATTATATCGGAAATTATGTTTGGCTCCATGTAAAGTAAAAACAATTTCAATTAACCTGTTGCCTAAACAGGGCCGCTACTTATATAGTCAGCAAGCAACATTATACATCAGACTTTTGTACAAATCAGGAGATGTGTATTTTTGCTTTTCCCAGAAAACACATTGAATTCAACTGTATTGTTCACCATCACGACACAGTATGAAGAGAGATGGGATCGGCAGGTTCCAAAATCACGAATCACGTCGACGGTGGTTACATTCGTGTCAGAAGTGTGTCGGCCCAGGGCACAGTGTCTGAGGGACTGGGTCTGCGTGGGGCAATTATGATATTCAGTACACTGTCAATGAGATTTTGTTCCCCTTTACTTCGTAATAATAGACAGAGTAGTGAAGCAAAGAAGACATGAAAGACAAATTCAGGAACCACGGTTCAGAAGGGTCCACTATGCGTCACTTTACAAGACATTTCTTGGAATGAGGCTGATGCGAGTTGAGAGATGATCCGGTTCATCAAATTTATACATTTTATGTCCAGTTTTTGCATTTTCATCGCGTTTCGAAGGCCGTTGTTTAATATCGCGGGGTGCAGGTCATCTGTATCGGCGAATCTGTTCCTAACCAGTAGCTGCGAGTCACTGTCCGATCCTGCTTGATTGTCTTATTATTCACGAGTTGGTTGAGTTGACCGTTGGAGAAATCTCTTTGAATTGCATCGTTTTTGCGAGTGCATATCGTGTGCGACAAATGGCGCATGTTGAAGGCAGCGTTTTTCTTTTACAGGTGCAAATGTGGGAAATGAAGAAGGTAATGTGTCCGTTTCGCTGACCCACGCATTGCACAGAAATATTGGTGCAGGCGTTTTTGATGAGCGGTCTCAATTCCGCACTGTTGATTGCATCTCTGGGGCGCTGTGCCTTGGTGGATTCGACAGCCGATGTACCAATTCTAAAAAATCACTACCAATTTTTTTCTGGTAAGGTACAAACTCTCCCTGTCGGGGAATTGAACCCCGGTCGCCCGCGTGACAGGTGGGGATACTAACCACTATACTAACGAGGAACTTCTGTTTGGCGAGACACGCTTGGCCAACTGAGGGTTTCTGCGCCTCTGAAATCACTCCATTTACTGAAGATGCTCGATTTGTCTGTGAAATCAGTAAAATCGCGGCAACTCAATACCATGTGGAAAGGAAGATCGTCCCATGTTAATTTTGGAAGACTGGATGCAGGATCACCCAAACACTTCCGCGTGTATTGAGCTGTAAATATTGAGGCGGTTGTTCACTTCAGACCCTGACATCTGCAGGCGGGCTAATGGCAGCAATATTCATGCGATCAGTTCCAGTGGCATGAGATTCCGCAAAAATTATATCGGAAATTATGTTTGGCTCCATGTAAAGTAAAAACAATTTCAATTAACCAGTTGCCTAAACAGGGCCACTACTTATATAGTCAGCAAGCAACATTAGACTTTAGTGCAAATCAGGAGATGCGTATTTTTGCTTTTCCCAGAAAACACATTGAATTAACCTGTCTTGTTCACCATCACGACACAGTATGAAGAGAGATGGGACCGGCAGGCTCCAAAATCACGAATCACGTCGACGGTGGTTACATTCGTGTCAGAAGTGTGTCGGCCCAGGGCGCAGTGTCTGCGGGACTGGGTCTGCGTGGGGCAATTATGATATTCAGTACACTGTCAATGAGATTTCGTTCCCCTTTACTTCGTAACAATAGACAGAGTAGTGAAGCAAAGAAGACATGAAAGACAAATTCAGGAACCACGGTTCAGAAGGGTCCACTATGCGTCACTTTACAAGACATTTCTTGGAATGAGGCTGATGCGTGTTGGGAGATGATCCGGTTCATCAAATTTATACATTTTGTGTCCAGTTTTTGCATTTTCATCGCGGTTCGAAGGCCGTTGTTTAATATCGCGGGGTGCAGGTCATCTGTATCGGCGAATCTGTTCCTAACCAGTAGCTGCGAGTCACTGTCCGATCCTGCCTGAGTTGGTTGAGTTGACCGTTGGAGAAATCTCTTTGAATTGTATCGTTTTTGCGAGTACATATCGTGTGCGACAAATGGCGCATGTTGAAGGCAGCGTTTTTCTTTTACAGGGGCAAATGTGGGAAATGAAGAAGGTAATGTGTCCGTTTCGCTGACCCACGCATTGCACAGAAATATTGGTGTGGGCGGTTTTGATGAGCGGTCTCAATTCCGCACTGTTGATTGCATCTCTGGGGTGGTGTGCCTTGGCGGATTCGACAGCCGATGTACCAATTCTAAAAAGTCATTCCCAATTTTATTCTGGTAAGGTATAAACTCTGCCCATCGGGGAATTGAACCCCTGTCTCCCACATGACAGGCAGGGATGCTAACCACTATACTAATGAGGAACTTTGGTTTGGCGAGACACGCTTGGCCAACTGAGGGTTTCTGCGCATCTGAAATCACTCCATTTACTGAAGATGCTCGATTTGTCTGTGAAATCAGTAAAATCGCGGCAACGCAATACCATGTGGAAAGGAAGATCGTCCCATGTTAATTTTGGAAGACTGGATGCAGGATCACCCAAACTCTTCCGCGTGTATTGAGCTGTAAATATTGAGGCGGTTGTTCACTTCAGACCCTGACATCTGCAGGCGGGCTAATGGCAGCAATATTCACGCGATCAGTTCCAGTGGCATGAGATTCCGCAAAAATTATATCGGAATTTATGTTTGGCTCCATGTAAAGTAAAAACGATTTCAATTAACCAGTTGCCTAAAGAGGGCCACTACTTATATAGTCAGCAAGCAACATTATACATCTGACTTTAGTGCAAAATCAGGAGATGTGTATTTTTGCTTTTCCCAGAAAACACATTGAATTAAACTGTCTTGTTCACCATCAAGACACAGTATGAAGAGAGATGGGATCGGCAGTTTCCAAAATCACGAATCACGTTGACGATGGTTACATTCGTATCAGAAGTGTGTCGGCCCAGGGCACAGTGTTTGAGGGACTGGGTCTGCGTGGGGCAATTATGATATTCAGTACACTGTCAATGAGATTTCGTTCCCCTTTACTTCGTAATAATAGACAGAATATTGAAGCAAAGAAGACATGAAAGACAAATTCAGGAACCACGGTTCAGAAGGGTCCACTATGCGTCAGTTTACAAGACATTTCTTGGAATGAGGTGATGCGTGTTGAGAGATGATCCGGTTCATCAAATTTCTACATTTTGTGTCCAGTTTTTGCATTTTCATCGCGGTTCGAAGGCCGTTGTTTAATATCGCGGGGTGCAGGTCATCTGTATCGGCGAATCTGTTCCTAACCAGTAGCTGCGAGTCACTGTCCGATCCTGCCTGAGTTGGTTGAGTTGACCGTTGGAGAAATCTCTTTGAATTGTATCGTTTTTGCGAGTGCATATCGTGTGCGACAAATGGCGCATGTTGAAGGCAGCGTTTTTCTTTTACGGGGCAAATATGGGAAATGAAGAAGGTAATGTGTCCGTTTCGCTGACCCACGCATTGCACAGAAATATTGGTGCGGGCGGTTTTGATGAGCGGTCTCAATTCCGCACTGTTGATTGCATCTCTGGGGCGGTGTGCCTTGGCGGATTCGACAGCCGATGTACCAATTCTAAAAAATCATTCACAACTTTTTTCTGGTAAGGTACAAACTCTCCCCGTCGGGGAATTGAACCCCGGTCTCTGGCGTGACAGGCGGGGATACTAACCACTATACTAACGAGGCACTTCGGTTTGGCGAGACACGCTTGGCCAACTGAGGGTTTCTGCGCCTCTGAAATCACTCCATTTACTGAAGATGCTCGATTTGTCTGTGAAATCAGTAAAATCGCGGCAACTCAATACCATGTAGAAAGGAAGATCGTCCCATGTTAATTTTGGAAGACTGGATGCAGGATCACCCAAACACTTCCGCGTGTATTGAGCTGTAAATATTGAGGCGGTTCTTCACTTCAGACCCTGACATCTGCAGGCGGGCTAATGGCAGCAATATTCACGCGATCAGTTCCAGTGGCATGAGATTCCTCAAAAATTATATCGGAAATTATGTTTGGCTCCATGTAAAGTAAAAACAATTTCAATTAACCTGTTGCCTAAACAGGGCCGCTACTTATATAGTCAGCAAGCAACATTATACATCAGACTTTTGTACAAATCAGGAGATGTGTATTTTTGCTTTTCCCAGAAAACACATTGAATTCAACTGTCTTGTTCACCATCACGACACAGTATGAAGAGAGATGGGATCGGCAGGTTCCAAAATCACGAATCACGTCGACGGTGGTTACATTCGTGTCAGAAGTGTGTCGGCCCAGGGCACAGTGTCTGAGGGACTGGGTCTGCGTGGGGCAATTATGATATTCAGTACACTGTCAATGAGATTTTGTTCCCCTTTACTTCGTAATAATAGACAGAGTAGTGAAGCAAAGAAGACATGAAAGACAAATTCAGGAACCACGGTTCAGAAGGGTCCACTATGCGTCACTTTACAAGACATTTCTTGGAATGAGGCTGATGCGTGTTGAGAGATGATCCGGTTCATCAAATTTATACATTTTGTGCCCAGTTTTTGCATTTTCATCGCGGTTCGAAGACCGTTGTTTAATATCGCGGGGTGCAGGTCATCTGTATCGGCGAATCTGTTCCTAACCAGTAGCTGAGAGTCACTGTCCGATCCTGCTTCATTGTCTTATTATTCACGAGTTGGTTGAGTTGACCGTTGGAGAAATCTCTTTGAATTGTATCGTTTTTGCGAGTGCATATCGTGTGCGACAAATGGCGCATGTTGAAGGCAGCGTTTTTCTTTTACGGGGCAAATATGGGAAATGAAGAAGGTAATGTGTCCGTTTCGCTGACCCACGCATTGCACAGAAATATTGGTGCTGGCGGTTTTGATGAGCGGTCTCAATTCCGCACTGTTGATTGCATCTCTGGGGCGGTGTGTCTTGGCGGATTCGACAGCCGATGTACCTATTCTAAAAAATCATTCCCCATTTTTTCCTGGTAAGGTACAAACTCTCCACGTCGTGGAATTGAACCCCGGTCTCCCGCGTGACAGGCGGGGATACTAACCACTATACTAACGAGGAACTTCGGTTTGGCCAGACACGCTTGGCCAACTGAGGGTTTCTGCGCCTCTGAAATCACTCCATTTACTGAAGATGCTCGATTTGTCTGTGAAATCAGTAAAATCGCGGCAACTCAATACCATGTGGAAAGGAAGATCGTCCCGTGTTAATTTTGGAAGACTGGACGCAGGATCACCCAAACACTTCCGCGTGTATTGAGCTGTAAATATTGAGGCGGTTCTTCACTTCAGACCCTGACATCTGCAGGCGGGCTAATGGCAGCAATATTCACGCGATCAGTTCCAGTAGCATGAGATTCCGCAAAAATTAGATCGCAAATTATGTTTGGCTCCATGTAAAGTAAAAACAATTTCAATTAACCAGTTGCCTAAACAGGGCCACTACTTAGACAGTCAGCAAGCAACATCATACATCAGACTTTTGTGCAAATCAGGAGATGTGTATTTTTGCTTTTCCCAGAAAACACTTTGAGTTAAACTGTCTTGTTCACCATCACGACACAGTATGAAGAGAGATGGGATCGGCAGGTTCCAAAATCACGAATCACGTCGACGATGGTTACATTCGTGTCAGAAGTGTGTCGGCCCAGCGCACAGTGTCTGAGGGACTGGGTCTGCGTGGGGCAATTATGATATTCAGTACACTGTCAATGAGATTTCGTTCCCCTTTACTTCGTAATAATAGACAGAGTAGTGAAGCAAAGAAGACATGAAAGACAAATTCAGGAACCACGGTTCAGAAGGGTCCACTATGCGTCACTTTACAAGACATTTCTTGGAATGAGGCTGATGCGTGTTGAGAGATGATCCGGTTCATCAAATTTATACATTTTATGTCCAGTTTTTGCATTTTCATTGCGGTTCGAAGGCCATTGTTTAATATCGCGGGGTGCAGGTCATCTGTATCGGCGAATCTGTTCCTAACCAGTAGCTGCGAGTCACTGTCCGATCCTGCCTGAGTTGGTTGAGTTGACCGTTGGAGAAATCTCTTTGAATTGTATCGTTTTTGCGAGTACATATCGTGTGCGACAAATGGCGCATGTTGAAGGCAGCGTTTTTCTTTTACAGGGGCAAATGTGGGAAATGAAGAAGGTAATGTGTCCGTTTCGCTGACCCACGCATTGCACAGAAATATTGGTGTGGGCGGTTTTGCTGAGCGGTCTCAATTCCGCACTGTTGATTGCATCTCTGGGGTGGTGTGCCTTGGCGGATTCGACAGCCGATGTACCAATTCTAAAAAGTCATTCCCAATTTTATTCTGGTAAGGTATAAACTCTGCCCATCGGGGAATTAAACCCCGGTCTCCCACATGACAGGCAGGGATACTAACCACTATACTAATGAGGAACTTTGGTTTGGCGAGACACGCTTGGCCAACTGAGGGTTTCTGCGCATCTGAAATCACTCCATTTACTGAAGATGCTCGATTTGTCTGTGAAATCAGTAAAATCGCGGCAACGCAATACCATGTGGAAAGGAAGATCGTCCCATGTTAATTTTGGAAGACTGGATGCAGGATCACCCAAACTCTTCCGCGTGTATTGAGCTGTAAATATTGAGGCGGTTGTTCACTTCAGACCCTGACATCTGCAGGCGGGCTAATGGCAGCAATATTCACGCGATCAGTTCCAGTGGCATGAGATTCCGCAAAAATTATATCGGAATTTATGTTTGGCTCCATGTAAAGTAAAAACGATTTCAATTAACCAGTTGCCTAAAGAGGGCCACTACTTATATAGTCAGCAAGCAACATTATACATCTGACTTTAGTGCAAATCAGGAGATGTGTATTTTTGCTTTTCCCAGAAAACACATTGAATTAAACTGTCTTGTTCACCATCAAGACACAGTATGAAGAGTGATGGGATCGGCAGGTTCCAAAATCACGAATCACGTTGACGATGGTTACATTCGTATCAGAAGTGTGTCGGCCCAGGGCACAGTGTTTGAGGGACTGGGTCTGCGTGGGGCAATTATGATATTCAGTACACTGTCAATGAGATTTCGTTCCCCTTTACTTCGTAATAATAGACAGAATATTGAAGCAAAGAAGACATGAAAGACAAATTCAGGAACCACGGTTCAGAAGGGTCCACTATGCGTCAGTTTACAAGACATTTCTTGGAATGAGGTGATGCGTGTTGAGAGATGATCCGGTTCATCAAATTTCTACATTTTGTGTCCAGTTTTTGCATTTTCATCGCGGTTCGAAGGCCGTTGTTTAATATCGCGGGGTGCAGGTCATCTGTATCGGCGAATCTGTTCCTAACCAGTAGCTGCGAGTCACTGTCCGATCCTGCCTGAGTTGGTTGAGTTGACCGTTGGAGAAATCTCTTTGAATTGTATCGTTTTTGCGAGTGCATATCGTGTGCGACAAATGGCGCATGTTGAAGGCAGCGTTTTTCTTTTACGGGGCAAATATGGGAAATGAAGAAGGTAATGTGTCCGTTTCGCTGACCCACGCATTGCACAGAAATATTGGTGCGGGCGGTTTTGATGAGCGGTCTCAATTCCGCACTGTTGATTGCATCTTTGGGGCGGTGTGCCTTGGCGGATTCGACAGCCGATGTACCTATTCTAAAAAATCATTCCCCATTTTTTCCTGGTAAGGTACAAACTCTCCACGTCGTGGAATTGAACCCCGGTCTCCCGCGTGACAGGCGGGGATACTAACCACTATACTAACGAGGAACTTCGGTTTGGCCAGACACGCTTGGCCAACTGAGGGTTTCTGCGCCTCTGAAATCACTCCATTTACTGAAGATGCTCGATTTGTCTGTGAAATCAGTAAAATCGCGGCAACTCAATACCATGTGGAAAGGAAGATCGTCCCGTGTTAATTTTGGAAGACTGGACGCAGGATCACCCAAACACTTCCGCGTGTATTGAGCTGTAAATATTGAGGCGGTTCTTCACTTCAGACCCTGACATCTGCAGGCGGGCTAATGGCAGCAATATTCACGCGATCAGTTCCAGTAGCATGAGATTCCGCAAAAATTAGATCGCAAATTATGTTTGGCTCCATGTAAAGTAAAAACAATTTCAATTAACCAGTTGCCTAAAAAGGGCCACTACTTAGACAGTCAGCAAGCAACATCATACATCAGACTTTTGTGCAAATCAGGAGATGTGTATTTTTGCTTTTCCCAGAAAACACTTTGAGTTAAACTGTCTTGTTCACCATCACGACACAGTATGAAGAGAGATGGGATCGGCAGGTTCCAAAATCACGAATCACGTCGACGATGGTTACATTCGTGTCAGAAGTGTGTCGGCCCAGGGCACAGTGTCTGCGGGACTGGGTCTGCGTGGGGCAATTATGATATTCAGCACACTGTCAATGAGATTTCGTTCCCCTTTACTTCGTAATAATAGACAGAGTAGTGAAGCAAAGAAGACATGAAAGACAAATTCAGGAACCACGGTTCAGAAGGGTCCACTATGCGTCACTTTACAAGACATTTCTTGGAATGAGGCTGATGCGTGTTGAGAGATGATCCGGTTCATCAAATTTATACATTTTATGTCCAGTTTTTGCATTTTCATTGCGGTTCGAAGGCCATTGTTTAATATCGCGGGGTGCAGGTCATCTGTATCGGCGAATCTGTTCCTAACCAGTAGCTGCGAGTCACTGTCCGATCCTGCTTGATTGTCTTATTATTCACGAGTTGGTTGAGTTGACCGTTGGAGAAATCTCTTTGAATTGCATCGTTTTTGCGAGTGCATATCGTGTGCGACAAATGGCGCATGTTGAAGGCAGCGTTTTTCTTTTACAGGTGCAAATGTGGGAAATGAAGAAGGTAATGTGTCCGTTTCGCTGACCCACGCATTGCACAGAAATATTGGTGCAGGCGGTTTTGATGAGCGGTCTCAATTCCGCACTGTTGATTGCATCTCTGGGGCGCTGTGCCTTGGTGGATTCGACAGCCGATGTACCAATTCTAAAAAATCACTACCAATTTTTTTCTGGTAAGGTACAAACTCTCCCTGTCGGGGAATTGAACCCCGGTCGCCCGCGTGACAGGTGGGGATACTAACCACTATACTAACGAGGAACTTCTGTTTGGCGAGACACGCTTGGCCAACTGAGGGTTTCTGCGCCTCTGAAATCACTCCATTTACTGAAGATGCTCGATTTGTCTGTGAAATCAGTAAAATCGCGGCAACTCAATACCATGTGGAAAGGAAGATCGTCCCATGTTAATTTTGGAAGACTGGATGCAGGATCACCCAAACACTTCCGCGTGTATTGAGCTGTAAATATTGAGGCGGTTGTTCACTTCAGACCCTGACATCTGCAGGGGGGCTAATGGCAGCAATATTCATGCGATCAGTTCCAGTGGCATGAGATTCCGTAAAAATTATATCGGAAATTATGTTTGGCTCCATGTAAAGTAAAAACAATTTCAATTAACCAGTTGCCTAAACAGGGCCACTACTTATATAGTCAGCAAGCAACATTAGACTTTAGTGCAAATCAGGAGATGCGTATTTTTGCTTTTCCCAGAAAACACATTGAATTAAACTGTCTTGTTCACCATCACGACACAGTATGAAGAGAGATGGGACCGGCAGGCTCCAAAATCACGAATCACGTCGACGGTGGTTACATTCGTGTCAGAAGTGTGTCGGCCCAGGGCGCAGTGTCTGCGGGACTGGGTCTGCGTGGGGCAATTATGATATTCAGTACACTGTCAATGAGATTTCGTTCCCCTTTACTTCGTAACAATAGACAGAGTAGTGAAGCAAAGAAGACATGAAAGACAAATTCAGGAACCACGGTTCAGAAGGGTCCACTATGCGTCACTTTACAAGACATTTCTTGGAATGAGGCTGATGCGTGTTGAGAGATGATCCGGTTCATCAAATTTATACATTTTGTGTCCAGTTTTTGCATTTTCATCGCGGTTCGAAGGCCGTTGTTTAATATCGCGGGGTGCAGGTCATCTGTATCGGCGAATCTGTTCCTAACCAGTAGCTGCGAGTCACTGTCCGATCCTGCCTGAGTTGGTTGAGTTGACCGTTGGAGAAATCTCTTTGAATTGTATCGTTTTTGCGAGTACATATCGTGTGCGACAAATGGCGCATGTTGAAGGCAGCGTTTTTCTTTTACAGGGGCAAATGTGGGAAATGAAGAAGGTAATGTGTCCGTTTCGCTGACCCACGCATTGCACAGAAATATTGGTGTGGGCGGTTTTGATGAGCGGTCTCAATTCCGCACTGTTGATTGCATCTCTGGGGTGGTGTGCCTTGGCGGATTCGACAGCCGATGTACCAATTCTAAAAAGTCATTCCCAATTTTATTCTGGTAAGGTATAAACTCTGCCCATCGGGGAATTGAATCCCGGTCTCCCGCATGACAGGCAGGGATACTAACCACTATACTAATGAGGAACTTTGGTTTGGCGAGACACGCTTGGCCAACTGAGGGTTTCTGCGCATCTGAAATCACTCCATTTACTGAAGATGCTCGATTTGTCTGTGAAATCAGTAAAATCGCGGCAACGCAATACCATGTGGAAAGGAAGATCGTCCCATGTTAATTTTGGAAGACTGGATGCAGGATCACCCAAACTCTTCCGCGTGTATTGAGCTGTAAATATTGAGGCGGTTGTTCACTTCAGACCCTGACATCTGCAGGCGGGCTAATGGCAGCAATATTCACGCGATCAGTTCCAGTGGCATGAGATTCCGCAAAAATTATATCGGAATTTATGTTTGGCTCCATGTAAAGTAAAAACGATTTCAATTAACCAGTTGCCTAAAGAGGGCCACTACTTATATAGTCAGCAAGCAACATTATACATCTGACTTTAGTGCAAATCAGGAGATGTGTATTTTTGCTTTTCCCAGAAAACACATTGAATTAAACTGTCTTGTTCACCATCAAGACACAGTATGAAGAGAGATGGGATCGGCAGGTTCCAAAATCACGAATCACGTCGACGATGGTTACATTCGTATCAGAAGTGTGTCGGCCCAGGGCACAGTGTTTGAGGGACTGGGTCTGCGTGGAGCAATTATGATATTCAGTACACTGTCAATGAGATTTCGTTCCCCTTTACTTCGTAATAATAGACAGAATATTGAAGCAAAGAAGACATGAAAGACAAATTCAGGAACCACGGTTCAGAAGGGTCCACTATGCGTCACTTTACAAGACATTTCTTGGAATGAGGTGATGCGTGTTGAGAGATGATCCGGTTCATCAAATTTATACATTTTGTGTCCAGTTTTTGCATTTTCATCGCGGTTCGAAGGCCGTTGTTTAATATCGCGGGGTGCAGGTCATCTGTATCGGCGAATCTGTTCCTAACCAGTAGCTGCGAGTCACTGTCTGATCCTGCCTGAGTTGGTTGAGTTGACCGTTGGAGAAATCTCTTTGAATTGTATCGTTTTTGCGAGTGCATATCGTGTGCGACAAATGGCGCATGTTGAAGGCAGCGTTTTTCTTTTACGGGGCAAATATGGGAAATGAAGAAGGTAATGTGTCCGTTTCGCTGACCCACGCATTGCACAGAAATATTGGTGCGGGCGGTTTTGATGAGCGGTCTCAATTCCGCACTGTTGATTGCATCTCTGGGGCGGTGTGCCTTGGCGGATTCGACAGCCGATGTCCCAATTCTAAAAAATCATTCACAACTTTTTTCTGGTAAGGTACAAACTCTCCCCGTCGGGGAATTGAACCCCGGTCTCTGGCGTGACAGGCGGGGATACTAACCACTATACTAACGAGGCACTTCGGTTTGGCGAGACACGCTTGGCCAACTGAGGGTTTCTGCGCCTCTGAAATCACTCCATTTACTGAAGATGCTCGATTTGTCTGTGAAATCAGTAAAATCGCGGCAACTCAATACCATGTAGAAAGGAAGATCGTCCCATGTTAATTTTGGAAGACTGGATGCAGGATCACCCAAACACTTCCGCGTGTATTGAGCTGTAAATATTGAGGCGGTTCTTCACTTCAGACCCTGACATCTGCAGGCGGGCTAATGGCAGCAATATTCACGCGATCAGTTCCAGTGGCATGAGATTCCGCAAAAATTATATCGGAAATTATGTTTGGCTCCATGTAAAGTAAAAACAATTTCAATTAACCAGTTGCCTAAACAGGGCCGCTACTTATATAGTCAGCAAGCAACATTATACATCAGACTTTTGTACAAATCAGGAGATGTGTATTTTTGCTTTTCCCAGAAAACACATTGAATTCAACTGTCTTGTTCACCATCACGACACAGTATGAAGAGAGATGGGATCGGCAGGTTCCAAAATCACGAATCACGTCGACGGTGGTTACATTCGTGTCAGAAGTGTGTCGGCCCAGGGCACAGTGTCTGAGGGACTGGGTCTGCGTGGGGCAATTATGATATTCAGTACACTGTCAATGAGATTTTGTTCCCCTTTACTTCGTAATAATAGACAGAGTAGTGAAGCAAAGAAGACATGAAAGACAAATTCAGGAACCACGGTTCAGAAGGGTCCACTATGCGTCACTTTACAAGACATTTCTTGGAATGAGGCTGATGCGTGTTGAGAGATGATCCGGTTCATCAAATTTATACATTTTGTGTCCAGTTTTTGCATTTTCATCGCGGTTCGAAGGCCGTTGTTTAATATCGCGGGGTGCAGGTCATCTGTATCGGCGAATCTGTTCCTAACCAGTAGCTGCGAGTCACTGTCCGATCCTGCTTCATTGTCTTATTATTCACGAGTTGGTTGAGTTGACCGTTGGAGAAATCTCTTTGAATTGTATCGTTTTTGCGAGTGCATATCGTGTGCGACAAATGGCGCATGTTGAAGGCAGCGTTTTTCTTTTACGGGGCAAATATGGGAAATGAAGAAGGTAATGTGTCCGTTTCGCTGACCCACGCATTGCACAGAAATATTGGTGCGGGCGGTTTTGATGAGCGGTCTCAATTCCGCACTGTTGATTGCATCTCTGGGGCGGTGTGCCTTGGCGGATTCGACAGCCGATGTACCTATTCTAAAAAATCATTCCCCATTTTTTCCTGGTAAGGTACAAACTCTCCACGTCGTGGAATTGAACCCCGGTCTCCCGCGTGACAGGCGGGGATACTAACCACTATACTAACGAGGAACTTTGGTTTGGCCAGACACGCTTGGCCAACTGAGGGTTTCTGCGCCTCTGAAATCACTCCATTTACTGAAGATGCTCGATTTGTCTGTGAAATCAGTAAAATCGCGGCAACTCAATACCATGTGGAAAGGAAGATCGTCCCGTGTTAATTTTGGAAGACTGGACGCAGGATCACCCAAACACTTCCGCGTGTATTGAGCTGTAAATATTGAGGCGGTTGTTCACTTCAGACCCTGACATCTTCAGGCGGGCTAATGGCAGCAATATTCACGCGATCAGTTCCAGTGCCATGAGATTCCGCAAAAATTATATCGCAAATTATGTTTGGCTCCATGTAAAGTAAAAACCATTTCAATTAACCAGTTGCCTAAACAGGGCCACTACTTAGACAGTCAGCAAGCAACATCATACATCAGACTTTTGTGCAAATCAGGAGATGTGATTCATGCGATTATTCATGCGATCAGTTCCAGTGGCATGAGATTCCGCAAAAATTATATCGGAAATTATGTTTGGCTCCATGTAAAGGAAAAACGATTTCAATTAACCACTTGCCTAAACAGGGCCCCTACTTATATAGTCAGCAAGCAACATTAGACTTTAGTTCAAATTAGGAGATGCGTATTTTTGCTTTTCCCAGAAAACACATTGAATTAAACTGTCTTGTTCACCATCACGACACAGTATGAAGAGAGATGGGATCGTCAGGTTCCAAAATCACGAATCACGTCGACGGTGGTTACATTCGTGTCAGAAGTGTGTCGGCCCAGGGCACAGTGTCTGTGGGACTGGGTCTGCGTGGGGCAATTATGATATTCAGTACACTGTCAATGAGATTACGTTCCCCTTCACTTCGTAATAATAGACAGAGTAGTGAAGCAAAGAAGACATGAAAGACAAATTCAGGAACCACGGTTCAGAAGGGTCCACTATGCGTCACTTTACAAGACATTTCTTGGAATGAGGCTGATGCGTGTTGAGAGATGATCCGGTTCATCAAATTTATACATTTTGCGTACAGTTTTTGCATTTTCATCGCGGTTCGAAGGCCGTTGTTTAATATCGCGGGGTGCAGGTCATCTGTATCGGCGAATCTGTTCCTAACCAGTAGCTGCGAGTCACTGTCCGATCCTGCTTGATTGTCTTATTATTCACGAGTTGGTTGAGTTGACCGTTGGAGAAATCTCTTTTAATTGTATCGTTTTTGCGAGTGCATATCGTGTGCGACAAATAGCGCATGTTGAAGGCAGCGTTTTTCTTTTACAGGGGCAAATATGGGAAATGAAGAAGGTAATGTGTCCGTTTCACTGACCCACGCATTGCAGAGAAATATTGGTGCGGACGGTTTTAATGAGCGGTCTCAATTCCGCACTGTTGATTGCATCTCTGGGGCGGTGTGCCTTGGCTGATTCGACAGCCGATGTACCAATTCGAAAAAATCATTCCCAATTTTTTTCTGGTAAGGTACAAACTCTCCCCGTCGGGGAATTGAACCCTGGTCTCCCGCGTGACAAGCGGGGATACTAACCACTAAAATAACGAGGAACTTCAGTATTGCGAGACACGCTTGGCCAACTGAGGGTTTCTGCGCCTCTGAAATCACTCCATTTACTGAAGATGCTCGATTTGTCTGTGAAATCAGTAAAATCGCGGCAACTCTATGCCATGTGGAAAGGAAGATCGTCCCATGTTAATTTTGGAAGACTGGATGCAGGATCACCCAAACACTTCCGCGTGTATTGAGCTGTAAATATTGAGGTGGTTGTTCACTTCAGACCCTGACATCTGCAGGCGGGCTAATGGCAGCAATATTCACGCGATCAGTTCCAGTGGCATGAGATTCCGCAAAAATTAGATCCGGAATTATGTTTGGCTCCATATAAAGTAAAAACGATTTCAATTAACCAGTTGCCTAAACAGGGCCACTACTTATATAGTCAGCTAGCAACATTATACATCAGACTTTTGTGCAAATCAGGAGATGTGTATTTTTGCTTTTCCCAGAAAACACATTGAATTAAACGGTCTTGTTCACCATCACGACACAGTATGAAGAGAGATGGGATCGGCAGTTTCCAAAATCACGAATCACGTCGACGCTGGTTACATTCGTGTCAGAAGTGTGTCGGCCCAGGGCACAGTGTCTGAGGGACTGGGTCTGCGTGGGGCAATTATGATATTCAGTACACTGTCAATGAGATTTCGTTCCCCTTTACTTCGTAATAATAGACAGAGTAGTGAAGCAAAGAAGACATGAAAGACAAATTCAGGAACCACGGTTCAGAAGGGTCCACTATGCGTCACTTTACAAGACATTTCTTGGAATGAGGCTGATGCGTGTTGAGAGATGATCCGGTTCAGCAAATTTATACATTTTGTGTACAGTTTTTGCATTTTCATCGCGGTTCGAAGGCCGTTGTTTAATATCGCGGGGTGCAGGTCATCTGTATCGGCGAATGTGTTCCTAACCAGTAGCTGAGAATCACTGTCCGATCCTGCTTGATTGTCTTATTATTCACGAGTTGGTTGAGTTGACCGTTGGAGAAATCTCTTTGAATTGTATCATTTTTGCGAGTGCATATCGTGTGCGACAAATGGCGCATGTTGAAGGCAGCGTTTTTCTTTTACAGGGGCAAATATGGGAAATGAAGAAGGTAATGTGTCCGCTTCGCTGACCCATGCATTGCACAGAAATATTGGTGCAGGCGGTTTTGATGAGCGGTCTCAATTCCGCACTGTTGATTGCATCTCTGGGGCGGTGTGTCTTGGCGGATTCGACAGCCGATGTACCAATTCTAAAAAATCATTCCCAATTTTTTTCTGGTAAGGTACAAACCCTCCCCGTCGGGGAATTGAACCCCGGTCTCCCACGTGACAGGCGGGGATACTAACCACTATACTAACGACGAACTTCGGTTTGGCCAGATACGCTTGGCCAACTGAGGGTTTCTGCGCTTCTGAAATCACTCCATTTACTGAAGATGCTCGATTTGTCTGTGAAATCAGTAAAATCGCGGCAACTCAATACCATGTGGAAAGGAAGATCGTCCCATGTTAATTTTGGAAGACTGGATGCAGGATCACCCAAACACTTCCGCGTGTATTGAGCTGTAAATATTGAGGCGGTTGTTCACTTCAGACCCTGACATCTGCAGGCGGGCTAATGGCAGCAATATTCACGCGATCAGTTCCAGTGGCATGAGATTCCGCAAAAATTATATCGGAAATTATGTTTGACTCCATGTAAAGTAAAAACGATTTCAATTAACCAGTTGCCTAAACAGGGCCACTACTTATATTGTCAGCAAGCAACATTATACATCAGACTTTTGTGCAAATCAGGAGATGTGTATTTTTGCTTTTCCCAGAAAACACATTGAATGAAACTGTCTTGTTCACCATCACGACACAGTATGAAGAGAGATGGGATCGGCAGGTTCCAAAATCACGAATCACGTCGACGATGGTTACATTCGTGTCAGAAGTGTGTCGGCCCAGCGCACAGTGTCTGAGGGGCTGGGTCTGCGTGGGGCAATTATGATATTCAGTACACTGTCAATGAGATTTCGTACCCCTTTACTTCGTAATAATGGACAGAGTAGTGAAGCAAAGAAGACATGAAAGACAAATTCAGGAACCACGGTTCAGAAGGGTCCACTATGCGTCACTTTACAAGACATTTCTTGGAATGAGGCTGATGCGAGTTGGGAGATGATCCAGTTCATCAAATTTATACATTTTGTGTCCAGTTTTTGCATTTTCATCGCGGTTCGAAGGCCGTTGTTTAATATCTCGGGGTGCAGGTCATCTGTATCGGCGAATCTGTTCCTAACCAGTAGCTGCGAGTCACTGTCCGATCCTGCTTGATTGTCTTATCATTCACGAGTTGGTTGAGTTGACCGTTGGAGAAATCTCTTTGAATTGTATCGTTTTTGCGAGTGCATATCGTGTGCGACAAACGGCGCATGTTGAAGGCAGCGTTTTTCTTTTACAGGGGCAAATATGGGAAATGAAGAAGGTAATGCGTGCGTTTCACTGACCCACGCATTGCACAGAAATATTGATGCGGGCGGTTTTGATGAGCGGTCTCAATTCCGCACTTTTGATTGCATCTCTGGGGCGGTGTGCCTTGGCGGATTCGACAGCCGATGTACCAATTCTAAAAAACCATTTTCAATTTTGTTCTGGTAAGGTACAAACTCTCCCCGTCGGGGAATTGAACCCCGGTCTCCCACGTGACAGGCGGGGATACTAACCACTATACTAACGAGGAACTCCGATTCGGTGTGCCATGCTTGGCCAACTGAGGGTTTCTGCGCCTCTGAAATCACTCCATTTACTGAAGATGCTCGATTTGTCTGTGAAATCAGTAAAATCGCGGCAACTCAATACCATGTGGAAAGGAAGATCGTCCCATGTTAATTTTGGAAGACTGGATGCAGGATCACCCAAACACTTCCACGTGTATTGAGCTGTAAATATTGAGGCTGTTGTTCACTTCAGACCCTGACATCTGCAGGTGGGCTAATGGCAGCAATATTCACACGATCAGTTCCAGTGGCATGAAATTTGGCAAAAATTAGATCGGAAATTATGTTTGGCTCCATATAAAGTAAAAACGATTTCAATTAACCTGTTGCCTAAACAGGGCCACTACTTATATAGTCAGCAAGCAACATTATACATCAGACTTTTGTGCAAATGAGGAGATGTGTATTTTTGCTTTTCCCAGAAAACACATTGAATTAAACTGTCTTGTTCACGATCACGACACAGTATGAAGAGAGATGGGATCGGCAGGTTCCAAAATCACGAATCACGTCGACGCTGGTTACATTCGTATCAGAAGTGTGTCGGCCCAGGGCACAGTGTCTGAGGGACTGGGTCTGCGTGGGGCAATTATGATATTCAGTACACTGTCAATGAGATTTTGTTCCCCTTTACTTCGTAATAATAGACAGAGTAGTGAAGCAAAGAAGACATAGAACATAGAACAATACAGCGCAGTACAGGCCCTTCGGCCCACGATGTTGCACCGAAACAAAAGCCATCCAACCTACACTATGCCATTATCATCCATATGTTTATCCAATAAACTTTTAAATGCCCTCAATGTTGGCGAGTTCACCACTGTAGCAGGTAGGGCATTCCACGGCCTCACTACTCTTTGCGTAAAGAACCTACCTCTGACCTCTGTCCTATATCTATTACCCCTCAGTTTAAAGTTATGTCCCCTCGTGCCAGCCATATCCATCCGCGGGATAAGGCTCTCACTGTCCACCCTATCCAACCCCCTGATCATTTTGTATGCCTCTATTAAGTCTCCTCTCAACCTTCTTCTCTCCAACGAAAACAACCTCAAGTCCATCAGCCTTTCCTCATAAGATTTTCCCTCCATACCAGGCAACATCCTGGTAAATCTCCTCTGCACCCGCTACAAAGCCTCCACGTCCTTCCTATAATGCGGTGACCAGAACTGTACGCAATACTCCAAATGCGGCCGTACCAGAGTTCTGTACAGCTGCAACATGACCTCCCGACTCCGGAACTCAATCCCTCTACCAATAAAGGCCAACACTCCATAGGCCTTCTTCAAAACCCTATCAACCTGGGTGGCAACTTTCAGGGATCTATGTACATGGACACCTAGATCCCTCTGCTCATCCACACTTTCAAGAACTTTACCATTAGCCAAATATTCCGCATTCCTGTTATTCCTTCCAAAGTGAATCACCTCACACTTCTCTACATTAAACTCCATTTGCCACCTCTCGGCCCAGCTCTGCAGCTTATCTATATCCCTCTGTAATCTGCTACATCCTTCCACACTATCGACAACACCACCGACTTTAGTATCGTCTGCAAATTTACTCACCCACCCTTCTGCGCCTTCCTCTAGGTCATTGATAAAAATGACAAACAGCAACGGCCCCAGAACAGATCCTTGTGGTACTCCACTTGTGACTGTACTCCATTCTGAACATTTCCCATCAACCACCATCCTCTGTCTTCTTTCAGCTAGCCAATTTCTGATCCACATCTCTAAATCACCCTCAATCCCCAGCCTCCGTATTTTTTGCAATAGCCTACCGTGGGGAACCTTATCAAACGCTTTGCTGAAATCCATATACACCACATCAACTGCTCTACCCTCGTCTACCTGTTCAGTCACCTTCTCAAAGAACTCAATAAGGTTTGTGAGGCATGACCTACCCTTCACAAAGCCATGCTGACTATCCCTGATCATATTATTCCTATCTAGATGATTATAAATCTTGTCTCTTATAATCCCCTCCAAGACTTTACCCACTACAGACGTGAGGCTCACCGGCCTATAGTTGCCGGGGTTGTCTCTGCTCCCCTTTTTGAACAAAGGGACCACATTTGCTGTCCTCCAGTCCTCTGGCACTATTCCTGTAGCCAATGATGACATAAAAATCAAAGCCAAAGGTCCAGCAATCTCTTCCCTGGCCTCCCATAGAATCCTAGGATAAATCCCATCAGGTCCCGGGGACTTATCTATTTTCAGCCTGTCCAGAATTGCCAACACCTCTTCCCTACGTACCTCAATGCCTATTATTATTCTATTCGCCTGGGGCTCAGCATTCTCCTCCACAACATTATCTTTTTCCTGAGTGAATACTGACGAAAAATATTCATTTAGTATCTCGCCTATCTCTTCAGAGTCCACACACAATTTCCCATCCCTGTCCTTGACTGGTCCTACTCTTTCCCTAGTCATTCGCTTATTCCTGACATACCTATAGAAAGCTTTTGGGTTTTCCTTGATCCTTCCTGCCAAATACTTCTCATGTCCCCTCCTTGCTCGTCTTAGCTCTCTCTTTAGATCCTTCCTCGCTACCTTGTAACTATCCATCGCCCCAACCGAAACTTCACACTTCATCTTCACATAGGCCTCCTTCTTCCTCTTAACAAGAGATTCCACTTCCTTGGTAAACCACGGTTCCCTCGCTCGACGCCTTCCTCCCTGTCTGACCGGTACATACTTATCAAGAACACGCAGTAGCTGATCCTTGAACAAGCCCCACTTATCCAGTGTGCCCAACACTTGCAGCCTACTTCTCCACCTTATCCCCCCCAAGTCACGTCTAATGGCATCATAATTGCCCTTCCCCCAGCTATAACTCTTGCCCTGCGGTGTATACTTATCCCTTCCCATCATTAACGTAAACGTCACCGAATTGTGGTCACTGTCTCCAAAGTGCTCTCCTACCTCCAAATCCAACACCTGGCCTGGTTCATTACCCAAAACCAAATCCATGAAAGACAAATTCAGGAACCACGGTTCAGAAGGGTCCACTATGCGTCACTTTACAAGACATTTCTTGGAATGAGGCTGATGCGTGTTGGGAGATGATCCGGTTCATCAAATTTATACATTTTGTGTCCAGTTTTTGCATTTTCATCGCGGTTCGAAGGCCGTTGTTTAATATCGCGGGGTGCAGGTCATCTGTATCGGCGAATGTGTTCCTAACCAGTAGCTGAGAGTCACTGTCCGATCCTGCTTGATTGTCTTATTATTCACGAGTTGGTTGAGTTTACCGTTGGAGAAATCTCTTTGAATTGTATCATTTTTGCGAGTGCATATCGTGTGCGACAAATGGCGCATGTTGAAGGCAGCGTTTTTCTTTTACAGGGGCAAATATGGGAAATGAAGAAGGTAATGTGTCCGTTTCGCTGACCCATGCATTGCACAGAAATATTGGTGCAGGCGGTTTTGATGAGCGGTCTCAATTCCGCACTGTTGATTGCATCTCTGGGGCGGTGTGTCTTGGCGGATTCGACAGCCGATGTACCAATTCTAAAAAATCATACCCAATTTTTTTCTGGTAAGGTACAAACTCTCCCCGTCGGGGAATTGAACCCCGGTCTCCCGCGTGACAGGCGGGTATACTAACCACTATACTAACGAGGAACGTCGGTTTGGCGAGACACGCTTGGCCAACTGAGGGTTTCTGCGCCTCTGAAATCACTCCATTTACTGAAGATGCTCGATTTGTCTGTGAAATCAGTAAAATCGCGGCAACTCAATACCATGTGGAAAGGAAGATCGTCCCATGTTAATTTTGGAAGACTGGATGCAGGATCACCCAAACACTTCCGCGTGTATAGAGCTGTAAATATTGAGGCGGTTGTTCACTTCAGACCCTGACATCTGCAGGCGGGCGAATGGCAGCAATATTCACGCGATCAGTTCCAGTGGCATGAGATTCCGCAAAAATTATATCGGAAATTATGTTTGGCTCCATGTAAAGTAAAAACAATTTCAATTAACCAGTTGCCTAAACAGGGCCACTACTTATATAGTCAGCAAGCAACATTATACATCAGACTTTTGTGCAAAACAGGAGATGTGTATTTTTGCTTTTCCCAGAAAACACATTGAATTAAACTGTCTTGTTCACCATCACGACACAGTATGAAGAGAGATGGGATCGGCAGGTTCCAAAATCACGAATCACGTCGACGGTGGTTACATTCGTGTCAGAAGTGTGTCGGCCCAGGGCACAGTGTCTGAGGGACTGGGTCTGCGTGGGGCAATTATGATATTCAGTCCACTGTCAATGAGATTTCGTTCCCCTTTACTTCGTAATAATAGACAGAGTAGTGAAGCAAAGAAGACATGAAAGACAAATTCAGGAACCACGGTTCAGAAGGGTCCACTATGCGTCACTTTACAAGACATTTCTTGGAATGAGGCTGATGCGTGTTGGGAGATGATCCGGTTCATCAAATTTATACATTTTGTGTCCAGTTTTTGCATTTTCATCGCGGTTCGAAGGCCGTTGTTTAATATCGCGGGGTGCAGGTCATCTGTATCGGCGAATGTGTTCCTAACCAGTAGCTGAGAGTCACTGCCCGATCCTGCTTGATTGTCTTATTATTCACGAGTTGGTTGAGTTGACCGGTGGAGAAATCTCTTTGAATTGTATCATTTTTGCGAGTGCATATCGTGTGCGACAAATGGCGAATGTTGAAGGCAGCGTTTTTCTTTTACAGGGGCAAATATGGGAAATGAAGAAGGTAATGTGTCCGCTTCGCTGACCCATGCATTGCACAGAAATATTGGTGCAGGCGGTTTTGATGAGCGGTCTCAATTCCGCACTGTTGATTGCATCTCTGGGGCGATGTGTCTTGGCGGATTCGACAGCCGATGTACCAATTCTAAAAAATCATTCCCAATTTTTTTCTGGTAAGGTACAAACTCTCCCCGTCGGGGAATTGAACCCCGGTCTCCCGCGTGACAGGCGGGGATACTAACCACTATACTAACGAGGAACTTCGGTTTGGCACGATACGCTTGGCCAACTGAGGGTTTCTGCGCTTCTGAAATCACTCCATTTACTGAAGATGCTCGATTTGTCTGTGAAATCAGTAAAATCGCGGCAACTCAATACCATGTGGAAAGGAAGATCGTCCCATGTTAATTTTGGAAGACTGGATGCAGGATCACCCAAACACTTCCGCGTGTATTGAGCTGTAAATATTGAGGCGGTTGTTCACTTCAGACCCTGACATCTGCAGGCGGGCTAATGGCAGCAATATTCACGCGATCAGTTCCAGTGGCATGAGATTCCGCAAAAATTATATCGGAAATTATGTTTGGCTCCATGTAAAGTAAAAACGATTTCAATTAACCAGTTGCCTAAACAGGGCCACTACTTATATAGTCAGCAAGCAACATTATACATCAGACTTTTGTGCAAATCAGGAGATGTGTATTTTTGCTTTTCCCAGAAAACACATTGAATTAAACTGTCTTGTTCACCATCCCGACACAGTATGAAGAGAGATGGGATCGGCAGGTTCCAAAATCACGAATCACGTCGACGATGGTTACATTCGTGTCAGAAGAGTGTCGGCCCAGCGCACAGTGTCTGAGGGACTGGGTCTGCGTGGGGCAATTATGATATTCAGTACACTGTCAATGAGATTTCGTTCCCCTTTACTTCGTATTAATAGATAGAGTAGTGAAGCAAAGAAGACATGAAAGACAAATTCAGGAACCACGGTTCAGAAGGGTCCACTATGCGTCACTTTACAAGACATTTCTTGGAATGAGGCTGATGCGTGTTGGGAGATGATCCGGTTCATCAAATTTATACATTTTGTGTCCAGTTTTTGCATTTTCATCGCGGTTCGAAGGCCGTTGTTTAATATCGCGGGGTGCAGGTCATCTGTATCGGCGAATGTGTTCCTAACCAGTAGCTGAGAGTCACTGTCCGATCCTGCTTGATTGTCTTATTATTCACGAGTTGGTTGAGTTGACCGGTGGAGAAATCTCTTTGAATTGTATCATTTTTGCGAGTGCATATCGTGTGCGACAAATGGCGCATGTTGAAGGCAGCGTTTTTCTTTTACAGGGGCAACTATGGGAAATGAAGAAGGTAATGTGTCCGCTTCGCTGACCCATGCATTGCACAGAAATATTGGTGCGGGCGGTTTTGATGAGCGGTCTCAATTCCACACTGTTGATTGCATCTCTGGGGCGATGTGTCTTGGCGGATTCGACAGCCGATGTACCAATTCTAAAAAATCGTCCCCAATTTTTTTCTGGTAAGGTACAAACTCTCCCCGTCGGGGAATTGAACCCCGGTCTCCCGCATGATAGGCGGGGATACTAACCACTATACTAACGAGGAACTTCGGTTTGGCACGATACGCTTGGCCAACTGAGGGTTTCTGCGCTTCTGAAATCACTCCATTTACTGAAGATGCTCGATTTGTCTGTGAAATCAGTAAAATCGCGGCAACTCAATACCATGTGGAAAGGAAGATCGTCCCATGTTAATTTTGGAAGACTGGATGCAGGATCACCCAAACACTTCCACGTGTATTGAGCTGTAAATATTGAGGCGGTTGTTCACTTCAGACCCTGACATCTGCAGGCGGGCTAATGGCAGCAATATTCACGCGATCAGTTCCAGTGGCATGAGATTCCGCAAAAATTATATCGGAAATTATGTTTGGCTCCATGTAAAGTAAAAACGATTTCAATTAACCAGTTGCCTAAACAGGGCCACTACTTATATAGTCAGCAAGCAACATTATACATCAGACTTTTGTGCAAATCAGGAGATGTGTATTTTTGCTTTTTCCAGAAAACACATTGAATTAAACTGTCTTGTTCACCATCACGACACAGTATGAAGAGAGGTGGGATCGGCAGGTTCCAAAATCACGAACCACGTCGACGGTGGTTACATTCGTGTCGGAAGTGTGTCGGCCCAGGGCACAGTGTCTGAGGGACTGGGTCTGCCTGGGGCAATTATGATATTCAGTACACTGTCAATGAGATTTCGTTCCCCTTTACTTCGTAATAATAGACAGAGTAGTGAAGCAAAGAAGACATGAAAGACAAATTCAGGAACCACGGTTCAGAAGGGTCCACTATGCGTCACTTTACAAGACATTTCTTGGAATGAGGCTGATGCGTGTTGGGAGATGATCCGGTTCATCAAATTTATACATTTTGTGTCCAGTTTTTGCATTTTCATCGCGATTCGAAGGTCGTTGTTTAATATCGCGGGGTGCAGGTCATCTGTATCGGCGAATGTGTTCCTAACCAGTAGCTGCGAGTCACTGTCCGATCCTGCTTGATTGTCTTATTATTCACGAGTTGGTTGAGTTGACCGGTGGAGAAATCTCTTTGAATTGTATCATTTTTGCGAGTGCATATCGTGTGCGACAAATGGCGCATGTTGAAGGCAGCGTTTTTCTTTTACAGGGGCAAATATGGGAAATGAAGAAGGTAATGTGTCCGCTTCGCTGACCCACGCATTGCACAGAAATATTGGTGCAGGCGGTTTTGATGAGCGGTCTCAATTCCGCACTGTTGATTGCATCTCTGGGGCGATGTGTCTTGGCGGATTCGACAGCCGATGTACCAATTCTAAAAAATCATTCCCAATTTTTTTCTGGTAAGGTACAAACTCTCCCCGTCGGGGAATTGAACCCCGGTCTCCCGCGTGACAGGCGGGGATACTAACCACTATACTAACAAGGAACTTCGGTTTGGCACGATACGCTTGGCCAACTGAGGGTTTCTGCGCTTCTGAAATCACTCCATTTACTGAAGATGCTCGATTTGTCTGTGAAATCAGTAAAATCGCGGCAACTCAATACCATGTGGAAAGGAAGATCGTCCCATGTTAATTTTGGAAGACTGGATGCAGGATCACCCAAACACTTCCGCGTGTATTGAGCTGTAAATATTGAGGCGGTTGTTCACTTCAGACCCTGACATCTGCAGGCGGGCTAATGGCAGCAATATTCACGCGATCAGTTCCAGTGGCATGAGATGGCGTTTGTTTCGGTGCAACTTATTATTCATGAGTTGGTTGAGTTGACCGGTGGAGAAATCTCTTTGAATTGTATCATTTTTGCGAGTGCATATCGTGTGCGACAAATGGCGCATGTTGAAGGCAGCGTTTTTCTTTTACAGGGGCAAATATGGGAAATGAAGAAGGTAATGTGTCCGCTTCGCTGACCCATGCATTGCACAGAAATATTGGTGCAGGCGGTTTTGATGAGCGGTCTCAATTCCGCACTGTTGATTGCATCTCTGGGGCGATGTGTCTTGGCGGATTCGACAGCCGATGTACCAATTCTAAAAAATCATTCCCAATTTTTTTCTGGTAAGGTACAAACTCTCCCCGTCGGGGAATTGAACCCCGGTCTCCCGCGTGACAGGCGGGGATACTAACCACTATACTAACGAGGAACTTCGGTTTGGCACGATACGCTTGGCCAACTGAGGGTTTCTGCGCTTCTGAAAACACTCCATTTACTGAAGATGCTCGATTTGTCTGTGAAATCAGTAAAATCGCGGCAACTCAATACCATGTGGAAAGGAAGATCGTCCCATTATAAATTTTGGAAGACTGGATGCAGGATCACCCAAACACTTCCGCGTGTATTGAGCTGTAAATATTGAGGCGGTTGTTCACTTCAGACCCTGACATCTGCAGGCGGGCTAATGGCAGCAATATTCACGCGATCAGTTCCAGTGGCATGAGATTCCGCAAAAATTATATCGGAAATTATGTTTGGCTCCATGTAAAGTAAAAACGATTTCAATTAACCAGTTGCCTAAACAGGGCCACTACTTATATAGTCAGCAAGCAACATTATACATCAGACTTTTGTGCAAATCAGGAGATGTGTATTTTTGCTTTTCCCAGAAAACACATTGAATTAAACTGTCTTGTTCACCATCACGACACAGTATGAAGAGAGATGGGATCGGCAGGTTCCAAAATCACGAATCACGTCGACGATGGTTACATTCGTGTCAGAAGTGTGTCGGCCCAGCGCACAGTGTCTGAGGGACTGGGTCTGCGTGGGGCAATTATGATATTCAGTCCACTGTCAATGAGATTTCGTTCCCCTTTACTTCGTATTAATAGATAGAGTAGTAAAGCAAAGAAGACATGAAAGACAAATTCAGGAACCACGGTTCAGAAGGGTCCACTATGCGTCACTTTACAAGACATTTCTTGGAATGAGGCTGATGCGTGTTGAGAGATGATCCGGTTCATCAAATTTATACATTTTGTGTCCAGTTTTTGCATTTTCATCGCGGTTCGAAGGCCGTTGTTTAATATCGCGGGGTGCAGGTCATCTGTATCGGCGAATGTGTTCCTAACCAGTAGCTGAGAGTCACTGTCCGATCCTGCTTGATTGTCTTATTATTCACGAGTTGGTTGAGTTGACCGTTGGAGAAATCTCTTTGAATTGTATCATTTTTGCGAGTGCATATCGTGTGCGACAAATGGCGCATGTTGAAGACAGCGTTTTTCTTTTACAGGGGCAAATATGGGAAATGAAGAAGGCAATGTGTCCGCTTCGCTGACCCATGCATTGCACAGAAATATTGGTGCAGGCGGTTTTGATGAGCGGTCTCAATTCCGCACTGTTGATTGCATCTCTGGGGCGATGTGTCTTGGCGGATTCGACAGCCGATGTACCAATTCTAAAAAACCATTCCCAATTCTTTTCTGGTAAGGTACAAACTCTCCCCGTCGGGGAATTGAACCCCGGTCTCCCACGTGACAGGCGGGGATACTAACCACTATACTAACGAGGAACTCCGATTTGGTGAGCCACGCTTGGCCAACTGAGGGTTTCTGCGCCTCTGAAATCACTCCATTTACTGAAGATGCACGATTTGTCTGTGAAATCAGTAAAATCGCGGCAACTCAATACCATGTGGAAAGGAAGATCGTCCCATGTTAATTTTGGAAGACTGGATGCAGGATCACCCAAACACTTCCACGCTTATTGAGCTGTAAATATTGAGGCTGTTGTTCACTTCAGACCCTGACATCTGCAGGTGGGCCAATGGCAGCAATATTCACACGAGCAGTTCCAGTGGCATGAAATTTGGCAAAAATTAGATCGGAAATTATGTTTGGCTCCATGTAAAGTAAAAACGATTTCAATTAACCTGTTGCCTAAACAGGGCCACTACTGAGATAGTCAGCAAGCAACATTATACATCAGACTTTTGTGCAAATGAGGAGATGTGTATTTTTGCTTTTCCCAGAAAACACATTGAATTAAACTGTCTTGTTCACCATCACGACACAGTATGAAGAGAGATGGGATCGGCAGGTTCCAAAATCACGAATCACGTCGACGATGGTTACATTCGTGTCAGAAGTGTGTCGGCCAAGGGCACAGTGTCTGAGGGACTGGGTCTGCCTGGGGCAATTATGATATTCAGTACACTGTCAATGAGATTTCGTTCCCCTTTACTTCGTAATAATAGACAGAGTAGTGAAGCAAAGAAGACATGAAAGACAAATTCAGGAACCACGGTTCAGAAGGGTCCACTATGCGTCACTTTACAAGACATTTCTTGGAATGAGGCTGATGCGTGTTGGGAGATGATCCGGTTCATCAAATTTATACATTTTGTGTCCAGTTTTTGCATTTTCATCGCGGTTCGAAGGCCGTTGTTTAATATCGCGGGGTGCAGGTCATCTGTATCGGCGAATCTGTTCCTAACCAGGAGCTGCGAGTCACTGTCCGATCCTGCTTGATTGTCTTATTATTCACGAGTTGGTTGAGTTGACCGTTGGAGAAATCTCTTTGAATTGTATCATTTTTGCGAGTGCATATCGTGTGCGACAAACGGCGCATGTTGAAGGCAGCGTTTTTCTTTTACAGGGGCAAATATGGGAAATGAAGAAGGTAATGTGTGCGTTTCGCTGACCCACGCATTGCACAGAAATATTGATGCGGGCGGTTTTGATGAGCGGTCTCAATTCCGCACTTTTGATTGCATCTCTGGGGCGGTGTGCCTTGGCGGATTCGACAGCCGATGTACCAATTCTAAAAAACCATTCCCAATTTTGTTCTGGTAAGGTACAAACTATCCCCGTTGGGGAATTGAACCCCGGTCTCCCACGTGACAGGCGGAGATACTAACCACTATACTAACGAGGAACTCCGGTTTGGTTAGCCACGCTTGGCCAACTGAGGGTTTCTGCGCCTCTGAAATCACTCCATTTACTGAAGATGCTCGATTTGTCTGTGAAATCAGTAAAATCGCGGCAACTCAATACCATGTGGAAAGGAAGATCGTCCCATGTTAATTTTGGAAGACTGGATGCAGGATCACCCAAACACTTCCACGTGTATTGAGCTGTAAATATTGAGGCTGTTGTTCACTTCAGACCCTGACATCTGCAGGCGGGCTAATGGCAGCAATATTCACACGATCAGTTCCAGTGGCATGAGATTCTGCAGAAATTAGATCGGAAATTATGTTTGGCTCCATGTAAAGTAAAAACGATTTCAATTAACCTGTTGCCTAAACAGGGCCACTACTTATATAGTCAGCAAGCAACATTATACATCAGACTTTTGTGCAAATGAGGAGATGTGTATTTTTGCTTTTCCCAGAAAACACATTGAATTAAACTGTCTTGTTCACGATCACGACACAGTATGAAGAGAGATGGGATCGGCAGGTTCCAAAATCACGAATCACGTCGACGCTGGTTACAGAAGTGTGTCGGCCAAGGGCACAGTGTCTGAGGGACTGGGTCTGCCTGGGGCAATTATGATATTCAGTACACTGTGAATGAGATTTTGTTCCCCTTTACTTCGTATTAATAGACAGAGTAGTGAAGCAAAGAAGACATGAAAGACAAATTCAGGAACCACGGTTCAGAAGGGTCCACTATGCGTCACTTTACAAGACATTTCTTGGAATGAGGCTGATGCGTGTTGGGAGATGATCCGGTTCATCAAATTTATACATTTTGTGTCCAGTTTTTGCATTTTCATCGCGATTCGAAGGTCGTTGTTTAATATCGCGGGGTGCAGGTCATCTGTATCGGCGAATCTGTTCCTAACCAGTAGCTGCGAGTCACTGTCCGATCCTGCTTGATTGTCTTATTATTCACGAGTTGGTTGAGTTGACCGTTGGAGAAATCTCTTTGAATTGTATCGTTTTTGCGAGTGCATATCGTGTGCGACAAACGGCGCATGTTGAAGGCAGCGTTTTTCTTTTACAGGGGCAAATATGGGAAATGAAGAAGGTAATGTGTACGTTTCGCTGAACCACGCATTGCACAGAAATATTGATGCGGGCGGTTTTGATGAGCGGTCTCAATTCCGCACTGTTGATTGCATCTCTGGGGCGGTGTGCCTTGGCGGATTCGACAGCCGATGTACCAATTCTAAAAAATCATTCCCAATTTTGTTCTGGTAAGGTACAAACTCTCCCCGTCGGGGAATTGAACCCCGGTCTCCCACGTGACAGGCGGAGATACTAACCACTATACTAACGAGGAACTCCGGTTTGGTGAGCCACGCTTGGCCAACTGAGGGTTTCTGCGCCTCTGAAATCACTCCATTTACTGAAGATGCTCGATTTGGCTGTGAAATCAGTAAAATCGCGGCAACTCAATACCATGTGGAAAGGAAGATCGTCCCATGTTAATTTTGGAAGACTGGATGCAGGATCACCCAAACACTTCCACGTGTATTGAGCTGTAAATATTGAGGCTGTTGTTCACTTCAGACCCTGACATCTGCAGGTGGGCTAATGGCAGCAATATTCACACGATCAGTTCCAGTGGCATGAAATTTGGCAAAAATTAGATCGGAAATTATGTATGGCTCCATATAAAGAAAAAACGATTTCAATTAACCTGTTGTCTAAACAGGGCCACTACTTATATAGTCAGCAAGCAACATTATACATCAGACTTTTGTGCAAATGAGGAGATGCGTATTTTTGCTTTTCCCAGAAAACACATTGAATTAAACTGTCTTGTTCACGATCACGACACAGTATGAAGAGAGATGGGATCGGCAGGTTCCAAAATCACGAATCACGTCGACGCTGGTTACATTCGTGTCAGAAGTGTGTCGGCCAAGGGCACAGTGTCTGAGGGATTGGGTCTGCCTGGGGCAATTATGATATTCAGTACACTGTCAATGAGATTTCGTTCCCCTTTACTTCGTAATAACAGACAGAGTAGTGAAGCAAAGAAGACATGAAAGACAAATTCAGGAACCACGGTTCAGAAGGGTCCACTATGCGTCACTTTACAAGACATTTCTTGGAATGAGGCTGATGCGTGTTGAGAGATGATCCGGGTCATCAAATTTATACATTTTGTGTCCAGTTTTTGCATTTTCATCGCGGTTCGAAGGCCGTTGTTTAATATCGCGGGGTGCAGGTCATCTGTATCGGCGAATGTGTTCCTAACCAGTAGCTGAGAGTCACTGTCCGATCCTGCTTGATTGTCTTATTATTCACGAGTTGGTTGAGTTGACCGTTGGAGAAATCTCTTTGAATTGTATCATTTTTGCGAGTGCATATCGTGTGCGACAAATGGCGCATGTTGAAGGCAGCGTTTTTCTTTTACAGGGGCAAATATGGGAAATGAAGAAGGTAATGTGTCCGTTTCGCTGACCCACGCATTGCACAGAAATATTGGTGCGAGCGGTTTTGATGAGCGGTCTCAATTCCGCACTGTTGATTGCATCTCTGGGGCGGTGTTTCTTGGCGGATTCGACAGCCAATGTACCAATTCTAAAAAATCATTTCCAATTTTTTTCTGGGAAGGTACAAACTCTCCCCGTCGGGGAATTGAACCCCGGTCTCCCGCGTGACAAGCAGGGATACTAACCACTATACTAACGAGGAACTTTGGTTGGGCTAGCCACGCTTGGCCAACTGAGGGTTTCTGCGCCTCTGAAATCACTCCATTTACTGAAGATGCTCGATTTGTCTGTGAAATCAGTAAAATCGCGGCAACTCAATACCATGTGGAAAGGAAGATCGTCCCATGTTAATTTTTGAAGACTGGATGCAGGATCACCCAAACACTTCCACGTGTATTGAGCTGTAAATATTGAGGCTGTTGTTCACTTCAGACCCTGACATCTGCAGGTGGGCTAATGGCAGCAATATTCACGCGATCAGTTCCAGTGGCATGAGATTCCGCAAAAATTAGATCGGAAATTATGTTTGGCTCCATGTAAAGTAAAAACGATTTCAATTAACCTGTTGCCTAAACAGGGCCATTACTTATATAGTCAGCAAGCAACATTATACATCAGACTTTTGTGCAAATAAGGAGATGTGTATTTTTGCTTTTCCCAGAAAACACATTGAATTAAACTGTCTTGTTCACCATCACGACACAGTATGAAGAGAGATGGGATCGGCAGGTTCCAAAATCACGAATCACGTCGACGGTGGTTACATTCGTGTCAGAAGTGTGTCGGCCCAGGGCACAGTGTCTGAGGGACTGGGTCTGCGTGGGGCAATTATGATATTCAGTACACTGTCAATGAGATTTCGTTCCCCTTTACTTCGTAATAATAGACAGAGTAGTGAAGCAAAGAAGACATGAAAGACAAATTCAGGAACCACGGTTCAGAAGGGTCCACTATGCGTCACTTTACAAGACATTTCTTGGAATGAGGCTGATGCGTGTTGAGAGATGATCCGGTTCATCAAATTTATACATTTTGTGTCCAGTTTTTGCATTTTCATCGCGGTTCGAAGGTCGTTGTTTAATAATAATGTGGCGCTGCTAGTCAAGAGCAGTATTACGGTGGCGGAGAGGATGCTAGATGGGGACTCTTCTGCCGAGGTAGTATGGGCTGAAGTTAGAAACAGGAAAGGAGAGGTCACCCTGTTGGGAGTTTTTTATAGGCCTCCTAATAGTTCTAGTGATGTAGAGGAAAGGATGGCGAAGATGATTCTGGATATGAGCGAAAGTAACAGGGTAGTTATTATGGGAGATTTTAACTTTCCAAATATTGACTGGAAAAGATATAGTTCGAGTACAATAGATGGGTCGTTTTTTGTACAGTGTGTGCAGGAGGGTTTCCTGAAACAATATGTTGACAGGCCAACAAGAGGCGAGGCCACGTTGGATTTGGTTTTGGGTAATGAACCAGGCCAGGTGTTGGATTTGGAGGTAGGAGAGCACTTTGGGGACAGTGACCACAATTCGGTGACGTTTACGTTAATGATGGAAAGGGATAAGTATACACCGCAGGGCAAGAGTTATAGCTGGGGGAAGGGCAATTATGATGCCATTAGACGTGACTTGGGGGGATAAGGTGGAGAAGTAGGCTGCAAGTGTTGGGCACACTGGATAAGTGGGGCTTGTTCAAGGAACAGCTACTGCGTGTTCTTGATAAGTATGTACCGGTCAGACAGGGAGGAAGGCGTCGAGCGAGGGAACCGTGGTTTACCAAGGAAGTGGAATCTCTTGTTAAGAGGAAGAAGGAGGCCTATGTGAAGATGAAGTGTGAAGTTTCGGTTGGGGCGATGGATAGTTACAAGGTAGCGAGGAAGGATCTAAAGAGAGAGCTAAGACGAGCAAGGAGGGGACATGAGAAGTATTTGGCAGGAAGGATCAAGGAAAACCCAAAAGCTTTCTATAGGTATGTCAGGAATAAGCGAATGACTAGGGAAAGAGTAGGACCAGTCAAGGACAGGGATGGGAAATTGTGTGTGGAGTCTGAAGAGATAGGCGAGATACTAAATGAATATTTTTCGTCAGTATTCACTCAGGAAAAAGATAATGTTGTGGAGGAGAATGCTGAGCCACAGGCTAATAGAATAGATGGCATTGAGGTACGTAGGGAAGAGGTGTTGGCAATTCTGGACAGGCTGAAAATAGATAAGTCCCCGGGACCTGATGGGATTTATCCTAGGATTCTATCGGAGGCCAGGGAAGAGATTGCTGGACCTTTGGCTTTGATTTTTATGTCATCATTGTCTACAGGAATAGTGCCAGAGGACTGGAGGACAGCAAATGTAGTCCCTTTGTTCAAAAAGGGGAGCAGAGACAACCCCGGCAACTATAGGCCGGTGAGCCTCACGTCTGTAGTGGGTAAAGTCTTGGAGGGGATTATAAGAGACAAGATTTATAATCATCTAGATAGGAATAATATGATCAGGGATAGTCAGTATGGCTTTGTGAAGGGTAGGTCATGCCTCACAAACCTTATTGAGTTCTTTGAGAAGGTGACTGAACAGGTAGATGAGGGTAGAGCAGTTGATGTGGTGTATATGGATTTCAGCAAAGTGTTTGATAAGGTTCCCCACGGTAGGCTATTGCAAAAAATACGGAGGCTGGGGATTGAGGGTGATTTAGAGATGTGGATCAGAAATTGGCTAGCTGAAAGAAGACAGAGGGTGGTGGTTGATGGGAAATGTTCAGAATGGAGTACAGTCACAAGTGGAGTACCACAAGGATCTGTTCTGGGGCCGTTGCTGTTTGTCATTTTTATCAATGACCTAGAGGAAGGCGCAGAAGGGTGGGTGAGTAAATTTGCAGACGATACTAAAGTCGGTGGTGTTGTCGATAGTGTGGAAGGATGTAGCAGATTACAGAGGGATATAGATAAGCTGCAGAGCTGGGCCGAGAGGTGGCAAATGGAGTTTAATGGAGAGAAGTGTGAGGTGATTCACTTTGGAAGGAATAACAGGAATGCGGAATATTTGGCTAATGGTAAAGTTCTTGAAAGTGTGGCTGAGCAGAGGGATCTAGGTGTCCCTGTACATAGATCCCTGAAAGTTGCCACCCAGGTTGATAGGGTTGTGCAGAAGGCCTATGGAGTGTTGGCCTTTATTGGTAGAGGGATTGAGTTCCGGAGTCGGGAGGTCATGTTGCAGCTGTACAGAACTCTGGTACGGCCGCATTTGGAGTATTGCGTACAGTTCTGGTCACCGCATTATAGGAAGGACGTGGAGGCTTTGGAGCGGGTGCAGAGGAGATTTACCAGGATGTTGCCTGGTATGGAGGGAAAATCTTATGAGGAAAGGCTGATGGACTTGAGGTTGTTTTCGTTGGAGAGAAGAAGGTTAAGAGGAGACTTAATAGAGGCATACAAAATGATCAGGGGGTTGGATAGGGTGGACAGTGAGAGCCTTCTCCCGCGGATGGATATGGCTGGCACGAGGGGACATAACATTAAACTGAGGGGTAATAGATATAGGACAGAGGTCAGAGGTAGGTTCTTTACGCAAAGAGTAGTGAGGCTGTGGAATGCCCTACCTGCTACAGTGGTGAACTCGTCAACATTGAGGGAATTTAAAAGTTTATTGGATAAACATATGGATGATAATGGCATAGTGTAGGTTGGATGGCTTTTGTTTCGGTGCAACATCGTGGGCCGAAGGGCCTGTACTGCGCTGTATTGTTCTATGTTCTATGTTCTATCGCGGGGTGCAGGTCATCTGTATCGGCGAATCTGTTCCTAACCAGTAGCTGCGAGTCACTGTCCGATCCTGCTTGATTGTCTTATTATTCACGAGTTGGTTGAGTTGACCGTTGGAGAAATCTCTTTGAATTGTATCGTTTTTGCGAGTGAATATCGTGTGCGACAAACGGCGCATGTTGAAGGCAGCGTTTTTCTTTTACAGGGGCAAATATGGGAAATGAAGAAGGTAATGTGTACGTTTCGCTGACCCACGCATTGCACAGAAATATTGATGCGGGCGGTTTTGATGAGCGGTCTCAATTCCGCACTGTTGATTGCATCTCTGGGGCGGTGTGTCTTGGCGGATTCGACAGCCGATGTTCCAAATCTAAAAAATCATACCCAATTTTTTTCTGTTAAGGTACAAACTCTCCCCGTCGGGGAATTGAACCCCGGTCTCTCGCGTGACAGGCGGGGATACTAACCACTATACTAACGAGGAACTTCGGTTTAGTGAGACACGCTTGGCCAACTGAGGGTTTCTGCGCTTCTGAAATCACTCCATTTACTGAAGATGCTCGATTTGTCTGTGAAATCAGTAAAATCGCGGCAACTCAATACCATGTGGAAAGGAAGATCGTCCCATGTTAATTTTGGAAGACTGGGTGCAGGATCACCCAAACACTTCCGCGTGTATTGAGCTGTAAATATTGAGGCGGTTGTTCACTTCAGACCCTGACATCTGCAGGTGGGCTAATGGCAGCAATATTCACGCGATCAGTTCCAGTGGCATGAGATTCCGTAAAAATTATATCGGAAATTATGTTTGGCTCCATGTAAAGTAAAAACGATTTCAATTAACCAGTTGCCTAAAGAGGGCCACTACTTATATAGTTAGCAAGCAACATTATACATCAGACTTTTGTGCAAATCAGGAGATGTGTATTTTTGCTTTTCCCAGAAAATACATTGAATTAAACTGTCTTGTTCACGATCACGACACAGTATGAAGAGAGATGGGATCGGCAGGCTCCAAAATCACGAATCACGTCGACGCCGGTTACATTCGTGTCAGAAGTGTGTCGGCCCAGGGCACAGTGTCTGTGGGACTGGGTCTGCGTGGGGCAATTATGATATTCAGTACACTGTCAATGAGATTACGTTCCCCTTTACCGTTGGAGAAATCTCTTTGAATTGTATCGTTTTTGCGAGTGCATATCGTGTGCGACAAATGGCGCATGTTGAAGGCAGCGTTTTTCTTTTACAGGGGCAAATGTGGGAAATGAAGAAGGTAATGTGTCCGATTCGCTGACCCTACGCATTGCACAGAAATATTGGTGTGGGCGGTTTTGATAAGCGGTCTCAATTCCGCACTTTTGATTGCATCTCTGGGGCGGTGTGCCTTGGCGGATTCGACAGCCGATGTACCAATTCTAAAAAAACATTCCCAATTTTTTTCTGTTAAGGTACAAACTCTCCCCGTCGGGGAATTGAACCCCGGTCTCCCGCATGACAGGCGGAGATACTAACCACTATACTAACGAGGAACTTAGGTTTGACAAGACACGCTTGGCCAACTGAGGGTTTCTGCGCCTCTGAAATCACTCCATTTACTGAAGATGCTCGATTTGTCTGTGAAATCAGTAAAATCGCGGCAACTCAATACCATGTGGAAAGGAAGATCGTCCCATGTTAATTTTGGAAGGCTGGATGCAGGATCGCCCAAACACTTCCGCGTGTATTGAGCTGTAAATATTGAGGCGGTTCTTCACTTCAGACCCTGACATCTGCAGGCGGGCTAATGGCAGCAATATTCACGCGATCAGTTCCAGTGGCATAAGATTCCTCAAAAATTATATCGGAAATTATGTTTGGCTCCATGTAAAGTAAAAACGATTTCAATTAACCAGTTGCCTAAACAGGGCCACTACTTATATAGTCAGCAAGCAACATTATACATCAGACTTTTGTGCAAATCAGGAGATGTGTATTTTTGCTTTTCCCAGAAAACACATTGAATTAAACTGTCTTGTTCACCATCACGACACAGCATGAAGAGCGATGGGATCGGCAGGTTCCAAAATCCCGAATCACGTCGACGGTGGTTACATTCGTGTCAGAAGTGTGTCGGCCCAGGGCACAGTGTCTGAGGGACTGGGTCTGCGTGGGGCAATTATGATATTCAGTACACTGTCAATGAGATTTCGTTCCCCTTTACTTCGTATTAATAGATAGAGTAGTGAAGCAAAGAAGACATGAAAGACAAATTCAGGAACCACGGTTCAGAAGGGTCCACTATGCGTCACTTTACAAGACATTTCTTGGAATGAGGCTGATGCGTGTTGGGAGATGATCCGGTTCATCAAATTTATACATTTTGTGTCCAGTTTTTGCATTTTCATCGCGGTTCGAAGGTCGTTGTTTAATATCGCGGGGTGCAGGTCATCTGTATCGGCGAATCTGTTCCTAACCAGTAGCTGCGAGTCACTGTCCGATCCTGCTTGATTGTCTTATTATTCACGAGCTGGTTGAGTTGACCGTTGGAGAAATCTCTTTGAATTGTATCGTTTTTGCGAGTGCATATCGTGTGCGACAAATGGCGCATGTTGAAGGCAGCGTTTTTCATTTAAGGGGCAAATGTGGGAAATGAAGAAGGTATGTGTCCGGTTCGCTGACCCACGCATTGCACAGAAATATTGGTGCGGGCGGTTTTGATGAGCGGTCTCAATTCCGCCCTGTTGATTGCATCTCTGGGGCGGAGTGCCTTGGCTGATTCGACAGCCGATGTACCAATTCTAAAAAATAATTCCCAATTTTTTTCTGGTAAGGTACAAACTCTCCCCGTCAGGGAATTGAACCCTGGTCTCCCGCGTGACAGGCGGGGATACTAACCACTATACTAACGAGAAACTTCAATTTGGGGAGCCACGCTTGGCCAACTGAGGGTTTCTGCGCGTCTGAAATCACTCCATTTACTGAAGATGCTCGATTTGTCTGTGAAATCAGTAAAATCGCGGCAACTCAATACCATGTGGAAAGGCAGATCGTCCCATGTTAATTTTGGAAGACAGGATGCAGGATCACCCAAACACTTCCACGTGTATTGAGCTGTAAATATTGAGGCTGTTGTTCACTTCAGACCCTGACATCTGCAGGTGGGCTAATGGCAGCAATATTCATGCGATCAGTTGCAGTGGCACGAGATTCCGCAAAAATTATATCGGAAATTATGTTTGGCTCCATGTAAAGTAAAAACGATTTCAATTAACCAGTTGCCTAAACAGGGCCACTACTTATATAGTCAGCAAGCAACATTATACATCAGACTTTTGTGCAAATCAGGAGATGTGTATTTTTGCTTTTCCCAGAAAATACATTGAATTAAACTGTCTTGTTCACCATCACGACACAGTATGAAGAGAGATGGGATCGGCAGGTTCCAAAATCACGAATCACGTTGACGATGGTTACATTCGTGTCAGAAGTGTGTCGGCCCAGCGCACAGTTTCTGAGGGATTGGGTCTGCGTGGGGCAATTATGATATTCAGTCCACTGTCAATGAGATTTCGTCCCCTTTACTTCGTAATAATAGACAGAGTAGTGAAGCAAAGAAGACATGAAAGACAAATTCAGGAACCACGGTTCAGAAGGGTCCACTATGCGTCACTTTACAAGACATTTCTTGGAATGAGGCTGATGCGTGTTGGGAGATGATCCGGTTCATCAAATTTATACATTTTGTGTCCAGTTTTTGCATTTTCATCGCGATTCGAAGGTCGTTGTTTAATATCGCGGGGTGCAGGTCATCTGTATCGGCGAATCTGTTCCTAACCAGTAGCTGCGAGTCACTGTCCGATCCTGCTTGATTGTCTTATTATTCACGAGTTGGTTGAGTTGACCGTTGGAGAAATCTCTTTGAATTGTATCGTTTTTGCGAGTGCATATCGTGTGCGACAAACGGCGCATGTTGAAGGCAGCGTTTTTCTTTTACAGGGGCAAATATGGGAAATGAAGAAGGTAATGTGTACGTTTCGCTGACCCACGCATTGCACAGAAATATTGATGCGGGCGGTTTTGATGAGCGGTCTCAATTCCGCACTTTTGATTGCATCTCTGGGGCGGTGTGCCTTGGCGGATTCGACAGCCGATGTACCAATTCTAAAAAACCATTCCCAATTTTGTTCTGGTAAGGTACAAACTCTCCCCGGCGGGGAATTGAACCCCGGTCTCCCACGTGACAGGCGGGGATACTAACCACTATACTAACGAGGAACTCCTATTTGGTGAGCCACGCTTGGCCAACTGAGGGTTCCTGCGCCTCTGAAATCACTCCATTTACTGAAGATGCACGATTTGTCTGTGAAATCAGTAAAATCGCGGCAACTCAATACCATGTGGAAAGGAAGATCGTCCCATGTTAATTTTGGAAGGCTGGATGCAGGATCACCCAAACACTTCCACGTGTATTGAGCTGTAAATATTGAGGCTGTTGTTCACTTCAGACCCTGACATCTGCAGGTGGGCTAATGGCAGCAATATTCATGCGATCAGTTGCAGTGGCACGAGATTCCGCAAAAATTAGATCGGAAATTATGTTTGGCTCCATGTAAAGTAAAAACGATTTCAATTAACCTGTTGCCTAAACAGGGCCACTACTTATATAGTCAGCAAGCAACATTATACATCAGACTTTTGTGCAAATGAGGAGATGTGTATTTTTGCTTTTCCCAGAAAACACATTGAATTAAACTGTCTTGTTCACCATCACGACACAGTATGAAGAGAGATGGGATCGGCAGGTTCCAAAATCACGAATCACGTCGACGCCGGTTACATTCGTGTCAGAAGTGTGTCGGCCCAGGGCACAGTGTCTGTGGGACTGGGTCTGCGTGGGGCAATTATGATATTCAGTACACTGTCAATGAGATTTCGTTCCCCTTTACCGGTGGAGAAATCTCTTTGAATTGTATCATTTTTGCGAGTGCATATCGTGTGCGACAAATGGCGCATGTTGAAGGCAGCGTTTTTCTTTTCCAGGGGCAAATATGGGAAATGAAGAAGGTAATGTGTCCGCTTCGCTGACCCATGCATTGCACAGAAATATTGGTGCAGGCGGTTTTGATGAGCGGTCTCAATTCCGCACTGTTGATTGCATCTCTGGGGCGGTGTGTCTTGGCAGATTCGACAGCCGATGTACCAATTCTAAAAAATCATTCCCAATTTTTTTCTGGTAAGGTACAAACTCTCCCCGTCGGGGAATTGAACCCCGGTCTCCCGCGTGACAGGCGGGGATACTAACCACTATACTAACGAGGAACTTCGGTTTGGCGAGATACGCTTGGCCAACTGAGGGTTTCTGCGCTTCTGAAATCACTCCATTTACTGAAGATGCTCGATTTGTCTGTGAAATCAGTAAAATCACGGCAACTCAATACCATGTGGAAAGGAAGATCGTCCCATGTTAATTTTGGAAGACTGGATGCAGGATCACCCAAACACTTCCGCGTGTATTGATCTGTAAATATTGAGGCGGTTGTTCACTTCAGACCCTGACATCTGCAGGCGGGCTAATGGCAGCAATATTCACGCGATCAGTTCCAGTGGCATGAGATTCCGCAAAAATTATATCGGAAATTATGTTTGGCTCCATGTAAAGTAAAAACGATTTCAATTAACCAGTTGCCTAAACAGGGCCACTACTTATATTGTCAGCAAGCAACATTATACATCAGACTGTTGTGCAAATCAGGAGATGTGTATTTTTGCTTTTCCCAGAAAACACATTGAATTAAACTGTCTTGTTCACCATCACGACACAGTATGAAGAGAGATGGGATCGGCAGGTTCCAAAATCACGAATCACGTCGACGATGGTTACATTCGTGTCAGAAGTGTGTCGGCCCAGCGCACAGTGTCTGAGGGACCGGGTCTGCGTAGGGCAATTATGATATTCAGTACACTGTCAATGAGATTTTGTTCCCCTTTACTTCGTAATAATAGACAGAGTAGTGAAGCAAAGAAGACATGAAAGACAAATTCAGGAACCACGGTTCAGAAGGGTCCACTATGCGTCACTTTACAAGACATTTCTTGGAATGAGGCTGATGCGTGTTGGGAGATGATCCGGTTCATCAAATTTATAGATTTTGTGTACAGTTTTTGCATTTTCATCGCGGTTCGAAGGCCGTTGTTTAATATCGCGGGGTGCCGGTCATCTGTATCGGCGAATGTGTTCCTAACCAGTAGCTGAGAGTCACTGTCCGATCCTGCTTGATTGTCTTATTATTCACGAGTTGGTTGAGTTGACCGTTGGAGAAATCTCTTTGAATTGTATCATTTTTGCGAGTGCATATCGTGTGCGACAAATGGCGCATGTTGAAGGCAGCGTTTTTCTTTTACAGGGGCAAATATGGGAAATGAAGAAGGTAATGTGTCCGCTTCGCTGACCCATGCATTGCACAGAAATATTGGTGCAGGCGCTTTTGATGAGCGGTCTCAATTCCGCACTGTTGATTGCATCTCTGGGGCGGTGTGTCTTGGCGGATTCGACAGCCGATGTACCAATTCTAAAAAATCATTCCCAATTTTTTTCTGGTAAGGTACAAACTTTCCCCATCGGGGAATTGAACCCCGGTCTCCCGCGTGACAGGCGGGGCTACTAACCACTATACTAACGAGGAACTTCGGTTTGGCACGATACGCTTGGCCAACTGAGGGTTTCTGCGCTTCTGAAATCACTCCATTTACTGAAGGTGCTCGATTTGTCTGTGAAATCAGTAAAATCGCGGCAACTCAATACCATGTGGAAAGGAAGATCGTCCCATGTTAATTTTGGAACACTGGATGCAATTCACCCAAACACTTCCGCGTGTATTGAGCTGTAAATATTGAGGCGGTTGTTCACTTCAGACCCTGACATCTGCAGGCGGGCTAATGGCAGCAATATTCACGCGATCAGTTCCAGTGGCATGAGATTCCGCAAAAATTATATCGGAAATTATGTTTGGCTCCATGTAAAGTAAAAACGATTTCAATTAACCACTTGCCTAAACAGGGCCACTACTTATATAGTCAGCAAGCAACATTATACATCAGACTTTTGTGCAAATCAGGAGATGTGTATTTTTGCTTTTCCCAGAAAACACATTGAATTAAACTGTCTTGTTCACGATCACGACACAGTATGAAGAGAGATGGGATCGGCAGGTTCCAAAATCACGAATCACGTCGACGCTGGTTACATTCGTGTCAGAAGTGTGTCGGCCAAGGGCACAGTGTCTGAGGGACTGGGTCTGCCTGGGGCAATTATGATATTCAGTACACTGTCAATGAGATTTCGTTCCCCTTTACTTCGTAATAATAGACAGAGTAGTGAAGCAAAGAAGACATGAAAGACAAATTCAGGAACCACGGTTCAGAAGGGTCCACTATGCATCACTTTACAAGACATTTCTTGGAATGAGGCTGATGCGTGTTGAGAGATGATCCGGTTCATCAAATTTATACATTTTGCGTACAGTTTTTGCATTTTCATCGCGGTTCGAAGGCCGTTGTTTAATATCGCGGGGTGCAGGTCATCTGTATCGGCGAATCTGTTCCTAACCAGTAGCTGCGAGTCACTGTCCGATCCTGCTTGATTGTCTTATTATTCACGAGTTGGTTGAGTTGACCGTTGGAGAAATCTCTTTGAATTGTATCATTTTTGCGAGTGCACATCTTGTGCGACAAATGGCGCATGTTGAAGGCAGCGTTTTTCTTTTACAGGGGCAAATATGGGAAATGAAGAAGGTAATGTGTCCGCTTCGCTGACCCATGCATTGCACAGAAATATTGGTGCAGGCGGTTTTGATGAGCGGTCTCAATTCCGCACTGTTGATTGCATCTCTGGGGCGGTGTGTCTTGGCGGATTCGACAACCGATGTACCAATTCTAAAAAATCATTCCCAATTTTTTTCTGGTAAGGTACAAACTCTCCCCGTCGGGGAATTGAACCCCGGTCTCCCGCGTGACAGGCGGGGATACTAACCACTATACTAACGAGGAACTTCTTCTTGGCAAGATACGCTTGGCCAACTGAGGGTTTCTGCGCTTCTGAAATCACTCCATTTACTGAAGATGCTCGATTTGTCTGTGAAATCAGTAAAATCGCGGCAACTCAATACCATGTGGAAAGGAAGATCGTCCCATGTTAATTTTGGAAGACTGGATGCAGGATCACCCAAACACTTCCGCGTGTATTGATCTGTAAATATTGAGGCGGTTGTTCACTTCAGACCCTGACATCTGCAGGCGGGCTAATGGCAGCAATATTCACGCGATCAGTTCCAGTGGCATGAGATTCCGCAAAAATTATATCGGAAATTATGTTTGGCTCCATGTAAAGTAAAAACGATTTCAATTAACCAGTTGCCTAAACAGGGCCACTACTTATATAGTCAGCAAGCAACATTATACATCAGACTTTTGTGCAAATCAGGAGATGTGTATTTTTGCTTTTCCCAGAAAACACATTGAATTAAACTCTCTTGTTCAACATCACGACACAGTATGAAGAGAGATGGGATCGGCAGGTTCCAAAATCACGAATCACGTCGACGATGGTTACATTCGTGTCAGAAGTGTGTCGGCCCAGCGCACAGTGTCTGAGGGACTGGGTCTGCGTGGGGCAATTATGATATTCAGTCCACTGTCAATGAGATTTTGTTCCCCTTTACTTCGTAATAATAGATAGAGTAGTGAAGCAAAGAAGACATGAAAGACAAATTCAGGAACCACGGTTCAGAAGGGTCCACTATGCGTCACTTTACAAGACATTTCTTGGAATGAGGCTGATGCGTGTTGAGAGATGATCCGGTTCGTCAAATTTATACATTTTGTGTCCAGTTTTTGCATTTTCATCGCGGTTCGAAGGTCGTTGTTTAATATCGCGGGGTGCAGGTCATCTGTATCGGCGAATCTGTTCCTAACCAGTAGCTGCGAGTCACTGTCCGATCCTGCTTGATTGTCTTATTATTCACGAGTTGGTTGAGTTGACCGTTGGAGAAATCTCTTTGAATTGTATCGTTTTTGCGAGTGCATATCGTGTGCGACAAATGGCGCATGTTGAAGGCAGCGTTTTTCTTTTACAGGGGCAAATATGGAAAATGAAGAAGGTAATGTGTGCTTTTCGCTGACCCACGCATTGCACAGAAATATTGATGCGGGCGGTTTTGATGAGCGGTCTCAATTCCGCACTTTTGATTGCATCTCTGGGGCGGTGTGCCTTGGCGGATTCGACAGCCGATGTACCAATTCTAAAAAACCATTCCCAATTTTGTTCCGGTAAGGTACAAACTATCCCCGTCGGGGAATTGAACCCCGGTCTCCGACGTGACAAGCGGAGATACAAACCACTATACTAACGAAGAACTCCGGTTTGGTGAGCCACGCTTGGCCAACTGAGGGTTTCTGCGCCTCTGAAATCACTCCATTTACTGAAGATGCTCGATTTGTCTGTGAAATCAGTAAAATCGCGGCAACTCAATACCATGTGGAAAGGAAGATCGTCCCATGTTAATTTTGGAAGACTGGATGCAGGATCACCCAAACACTTCCACGTGTATTGAGCTGTAAATATTGAGGCTGTTGTTCACTTCAGACCCTGACACCTGCAGGTGGGCTAATGGCAGCAATATTCACACGATCAGTTCCAGTGGCATGAAATTTGGCAAAAATTAGATCGGAAATTATGTTTGGCTCCATATAAAGTAAAAACGATTTCAATTAACCTGTTGCCTAAACAGGGCCACTACTTATATAGTCAGCAAGCAACATTATACATCAGACTTTTGTGCAAATGAGGAGATGTGTATTTTTGCTTTTCCCAGAAAACACATTGAATTAAACTGTCTTGTTCACGATCACGACACAGTATGAAGAGAGATGGGATCGGCAGGTTCCAAAATCACGAATCACGTCGACGCTGGTTACATTCGTGTCAGAAGTGTGTCGGCCAAGGGCACAGTGTCTGAGGGACTGGGTCTGCCTGGGGCAATTATGATATTCAGTACACTGTCAATGAGATTTTGTTCCCCTTTACTTCGTAATAATAGACAGAGTAGTGAAGCAAAGAAGACATGAAAGACAAATTCAGGAACCACGGTTCAGAAGGGTCCACTATGCGTCACTTTACAAGACATTTCTTGGAATGAGGCTGATGCGTGTTGAGAGATGATCCGGTTCATCAAATTTATACATTTTGTGTCCAGTTTTTGCATTTTCATCGCGATTCGAAGGTCGTTGTTTAATATCGCGGGGTGCAGGTCATCTGTATCGGCGAATCTGTTCCTAACCAGTAGCTGCGAGTCACTGTCCGATCCTGCTTGATTGTCTTATTATTCACGAGTTGGTTGAGTTGACCGTTGGAGAAATCTCTTTGAATTGTATCGTTTTTGCGAGTGCATATCGTGTGCGACAAACGGCGCATGTTGAAGGCAGCGTTTTCTTTTACAGGGGCAAATATGGGAAATGAAGAAGGTAATGTGTAACGTTTCGCTGACCCACGCATTGCACAGAAATATTGATGCGGGCGGTTTTGATGAGCGGTCTTAATTCCGCACTTTTGATTGCATCTCTGGGGCGGTGTGCCTTGGCGGATTCGACAGCCGATGTACCAATTCTAAAAAACCATTCCCAATTTTGTTCTGGTAAGGTACAAACTTTCCCCGTCAGGGAATTGAACCCCGGTCTCCCACGTGACAGGCGGGGATACTAACCACTATACTAACGAGGATCTCCGATTTGGTGAGCCACGCTTGGCCAACTGAGGGTTTCTGCGCCTCTGAAATCACTCCATTTACTGAAGATGCTCGATTTGTCTGTGAAATCAGTAAAATCGCGGCAACTCAATACCATGTGGAAAGGAAGATCGTCCCATGTTAATTTTGGAAGGCTGGATGCAGGATCACCCAAACACTTCCACGCATATTGAGCTGTAAATATTGAGGCTGTTGTTCACTTCAGGCCCTGACATCTGCAGGAGGGCTAATGGCAGCAATATTCACACGAGCAGTTCCAGTGGCATGAAATTTGGCAAAAATTAGATCGGAAATTATGTTTGGCTCCATATAAAGTAAAAACGATTTCAATTAACCTGTTGCCTAAACAGGGCCACTACTTATATAGTCAGCAAGCAACATTATACATCAGACTTTTGTGCAAATGAGGAGATGTGTATTTTTGCTTTTCCCAGAGAACACATTGAATTAAACTGTCTTGTTCACGATCACGACACAGTATGAAGAGAGATGGGATCGGCAGGTTCCAAAATCACGAATCACGTCGACGATGGTTACATTCGTGTCAGAAGTGTGTCGGCCCAGGGCACAGTGTCTGTGGGACTGGGTCTGCGTGGGGCAATTATGATATTCAGTACACTGTCAATGAGATTTTGTTCCCCTTTACTTCGTAATAATAGACAGAGTAGTGAAGCAAAGAAGACATGAAAGACAAATTCAGGAACCACGGTTCAGAAGGGTCCACTATGCGTCACTTTACAAGACATTTCTTGGAATGAGGCTGATGCGTGTTGGGAGATGATCCGGTTCATCAAATTTATACATTTTGTGTCCAGTTTTTGCATTTTCATCGCGGTTCGAAGGCCGTTGTTTAATATCGCGGGGTGCAGGTCATCTGTATAGGCGAATGTGTTCCTAACCAGTAGCTGAGAGTCACTGTCCGATCCTGCTTGATTGTCTTATTATTCACGAGTTGGTTGAGTTGACCGTTGGAGAAATCTCTTTGAATTGTATCATTTTTGCGAGTGCATATCGTGTGCGACAAATGGCGCATGTTGAAGGCAGCGTTTTTCTTTTACAGGGGCAAATATGGGAAATGAAGAAGGTAATGTGTCCGCTTCGCTGACCCATGCATTGCACAGAAATATTGGTGCAGGCGGTTTTGATGAGCGGTCTCAATTCCGCACTGTTGATTGCATCTCTGGGGCGGTGTGTCTTGGCGGATTCGACAGCCGATGTACCAATTCTAAAAAATCATTCCCAATTTTTTTCTGGTAAGGTACAAACTCTCCCCGTCGGGGAATTGAACCCCGGTCTCCCGCGTGACAGGCGGGGATACTAACCACTATACTAACGAGGAACTTCGGTTTGGCACGATACGCTTGGCCAACTGAGGGTTTCTGCGCTTCTGAAATCACTCCATTTACTGAAGATGCTCGATTTGTCTGTGAAATCAGTAAAATCGCGGCAACTCAATACCATGTGGAAAGGAAGATCGTCCCATGTTAATTTTGGAAGACTGGATGCAGGATCACCCAAACACTTCCACGTGTATTGAGCTGTAAATATTGAGGCTGTTGTTCACTTCAGACCCTGACATCTGCAGGTGGGCTAATGGCAGCAATATTCACACGATCAGTTCCAGTGGCATGAAATTTGGCAAAAATTAGATCGGAAATTATGTTTGGCTCCATATAAAGTAAAAACGATTTCAATTAACCTGTTGCCTAAACAGGGCCACTACTTATATAGTCAGCAAGCAACATTATACATCAGACTTTTGTGCAAATGAGGAGATGTGTATTTTTGCTTTTCCCAGAAAACACATTGAAGTAAACTGTCTTGTTCACGATCACGACACAGTATGAAGAGAGATGGGATCGGCAGGTTCCAAAATCACGAATCACGTCGACGCTGGTTACATTCGTGTCAGAAGTGTGTCGGCCCAGGGCACAGTGTCTGAGGGACTGGGTCTGCCTGGGGCAATTATGATATTCAGTACACTGTCAATGAGATTTTGTTCCCCTTTACTTCGTAATAATAGACAGAGTAGTGAAGCAAAGAAGACATAGAACATAGAACATAGAACAATACAGCGCAGTACAGGCCCTTCGGCCCACGATGTTGCACCGAAACAAAAGCCATCCAACCTACACAATGCCATTATCATCCATATGTTTATCCAATAAACTTTTAAATGCCCTCAATGTTGGCGAGTTCACCACTGTAGCAGGTAGGGCATTCCACGGCCTCACTACTCTTTGCGTAAAGAACCTACCTCTGACCTCTGTCCTATATCTATTACCCCTCAGTTTAAAGTTATGTCCCCTCGTGCCAGCCATATCCATCCGCGGGAGAAGGCTCTGTCCACCCTATCCAACCCCCTGATCATTTTGTATGCCTCTATTAAGTCTCCTCTCAACCTTCTTCTCTCCAACGAAAACAACCTCAAGTCCATCAGCCTTTCCTCATAAGATTTTCCCTCCATACCAGGCAACATCCTGGTAAATCTCCTCTGCACCCGCTCCAAAGCCTCCACGTCCTTCCTATAATGCGGTGACCAGAACTGTACGCAATACTCCAAATGCGGCCGTACCAGAGTTCTGTACAGCTGCAACATGACCTCCCGACTCCGGAACTCAATCCCTCTACCAATAAAGGCCAACACTCCATAGGCCTTCTTCACAACCCTATCAACCTGGGTGGCAACTTTCAGGGATCTATGTACATGGACACCTAGATCCCTCTGCTCATCCACACTTTCAAGAACTTTACCATTAGCCAAATATTCCGCATTCCTGTTATTCCTTCCAAAGTGAATCACCTCACACTTCTCTACATTAAACTCCATTTGCCACCTCTCGGCCCAGCTCTGCAGCTTATCTATATCCCTCTGTAATCTACTACATCCTTCCACACTATCGACAACACCACCGACTTTAGTATCGTCTGCAAATTTACTCACCCACCCTTCTGCGCCTTCCTCTAGGTCATTGATAAAAATGACAAACAGCAACGGCCCCAGAACAGATCCTTGTGGTACTCCACTTGTGACTGTACTCCATTCTGAACATTTCCCATCAACCACCATCCTCTGTCTTCTTTCAGCTAGCCAATTTCTGATCCACATCTCTAAATCACCCTCAATCCCCAGCCTCCGTATTTTTTGCAATAGCCTACCGTGGGGAACCTTATCAAACGCTTTGCTGAAATCCATATACACCACATCAACTGCTCTACCCTCGTCTACCTGTTCAGTCACCTTCTCAAAGAACTCAATAAGGTTTGTGAGGCATGACCTACCCTTCACAAAGCCATGCTGACTATCCCTGATCATATTATTCCTATCTAGATGATTATCAATCTTGTCTCTTATAATCCCCTCCAAGACTTTACCCACTACAGACGTGAGGCTCACCGGCCTATAGTTGCCGGGGTTGTCTCTGCTCCCCTTTTTGAACAAAGGGACCACATTTGCTGTCCTCCAGTCCTCTGGCACTATTCCTGTAGCCAATGATGACATAAAAATCAAAGACAAAGGTCCAGCAATCTCTTCCCTGGCCTCCCATAGAATCCTAGGATAAATCCCATCAGGTCCCGGGGACTTATCTATTTTCAGCCTGTCCAGAATTGCCAACACCTCTTCCCTACGTACCTCAATGCCATCTATTCTATTAGCCTGGGGCTCAGCATTCTCCTCCACAACATTATCTTTTTCCTGAGTGAATACTGACGAAAAATATTCATTTAGTATCTCGCCTATCTCTTCAGAGTCCACACACAATTTCCCATCCCTGTCCTTGACTGGTCCTACTCTTTCCCTCGTCATTCGCTTATTCCTGACATACCTATAGAAAGCTTTTGGGTTTTCCTTGATCCTTCCTGCCAAATACTTCTCATGTCCCCTCCTTGCTCGTCTTAGCTCTCTCTTTAGATCCTTCCTCGCTACCTTGTAACTATCCATCGCCCCAACCGAAACTTCACACTTCATCTTCACATAGGCCTCCTTCTTCCTCTTAACAAGAGATTCCACTTCCTTGGTAAACCACGGTTCCCTCGCTCGACGCCTTCCTCCCTGTCTGACCGGTACATACTTATCAAGAACACGCAGTAGCTGATCCTTGAACAAGCCCCACTTATCCAGTGTGCCCAACACTTGCAGCCTACATCTCCACCTTATCCCCCCCAAGTCACGTCTAATGGCATCATAATTGCCCTTCCCCCAGCTATAACTCTTGCCCTGCGGTGTATACTTATCCCTTTCCATCATTAACGTAAACGTCACCAAATTGTGGTCACTGTCTCCAAAGTGCTCTCCTACCTCCAAATCCAACACCTGGCCTGGTTCATTACCCAAAACCAAATCCATGAAAGACAAATTCAGGAACCACGGTTCAGAAGGGTCCACTATGCGTCACTTTACAAGACATTTCTTGGAATGAGGCTGATGCGTGTTGAGAGATGATCCGGTTCATCAAATTTATACATTTTGTGTCCAGTTTTTGCATTTTCATCGCGGTTCGAAGGCCGTTGTTTAATATCGCGGGGTGCAGGTCATCTGTATCGGCGAATGTGTTCCTAACCAGTAGCTGAGAGTCACTGTCCGATCCTGCTTGATTGTCTTATTATTCACGAGTTGGTTGAGTTGACCGTTGGAGAAATCTCTTTGAATTGTATCATTTTTGCGAGTGCATATCGTGTGCGACAAATGGCGCATGTTGAAGGCAGCGTTTTTCTTTTACAGGGGCAAATATGGGAAATGAAGAAGGTAATGTGTCCGTTTCGCTGACCCATGCATTGCACAGAAATATTGGTGCAGGCGGTTTTGATGAGCGGTCTCAATTCCGCACTGTTGATTGCATCTCTGGGGCGCTGTGCCTTGGCGGATTCGACAGCCGATGTACCAATTCTAAAAAATCATTCCCAATTTTTTTCTGGTAAGGTACAAACTCTCCCCGTCGGGGAATTGAACCGCGGTCTCCCGCGTGACAGGCGGGGATACTAACCACTATACTAACGAGGAACTTCAGTTTGGCAAGATACGCTTGGCCAACTGAGGGTTTCTGCGCTTCTGAAATCACTCCATTTACTGAAGATGCTCGATTTGTCTGTGAAATCAGTAAAATCACGGCAACTCAATACCATGTGGAAAGGAAGATCGTCCCATGTTAATTTTGGAAGACTGGATGCAGGATCACCCAAACACTTCCGCGTGTATTGAGCTGTAAATATTGAGGCGGTTGTTCACTTCAGACCCTGACATCTGCAGGCGGGCTAATGGCAGCAATATTCACGCGATCAGTTCCAGTGGCATGAGATTCCGCAAAAATTATATCGGAAATTATGTTTGGCTCCATGTAAAGTAAAAACGATTTCAATTAACCAGTTGCCTAAACAGGGCCACGACTTATATAGTCAGCAAGCAACATTATACATCAGACTTTTGTGCAAATCAGGAGATGTGTATTTTTGCTTTTCCCAGAAAACACATTGAATTAAAATGTCTTGTTCACCATCACGACACAGTATTAAGAGAGATGGGATCGGCAGGTTCCAAAATCACGAATCACGTCGACGGTGGTTACATTCGTGTCAGAAGTGTGTCGGCCCAGCGCACAGTGTCTGAGGGACTGGGTCTGCGTGGGGCAATTATGATATTCAGTACACTGTCAATGAGATTTTGTTCCCCTTTACTTCGTAATAATGGACAGAGTAGTGAAGCAAAGAAGACATGAAAGACAAATTCAGGAACCACGGTTCAGAAGGGTCCACTATGCGTCACTTTACAAGACATTTCTTGGAATGAGGCTGATGCGTGTTGGGAGATGATCCGGTTCATCAAATTTATACATTTTGTGTCCAGTTTTTGCATTTTCATCGCGATTCGAAGGTCGTTGTTTAATATCGCGGGGTGCAGGTCATCTGTATCGGCGAATCTGTTCCTAACCAGTAGCTGCGAGTCACTGTCCGATCCTGCTTGATTGTCTTATTATTCACGAGTTGGTTGAGTTGACCGTTGGAGAAATCTCTTTGAATTGTATCGTTTTTGCGAGTGCATATCGTGTGCGACAAACGGCGCATGTTGAAGGCAGCGTTTTTCTTTTACAGGGGCAAATATGGGAAATGAAGAAGGTAATGTGTACGTTTCGCTGACCCACGCATTGCACAGAAATATTGATGCGGGCGGTTTTGATGAGCGGTCTCAATTCCGCACTGTTGATTGCATCTCTGGGGCGGTGTGTCTTGGCGGATTCGACAGCCGATGTACCAATTCTAAAAAATCAGACCCAATTTTTTTTCTGGTAAGGGACAAACTCTCCCCGTCGGGGAATTGAACACCGGTCTCCCGCGTGACAGGCGGGGATACTAACCACTATACTAACGAGGAACTTCAGTTTGACGAGACACGCTTGGCCAACTGAGGGTTTCTGCGCTTCTGAAATCACTCCATTTACTGAAGATGCTCGATTTGTCTGTGAAATCAGTAAAATCACGGCAACTCAATACCATGTGGAAAGGAAGATCGTCCCATGTTAATTTTGGAAGACTGGATGCAGGATCACCCAAACACTTCCGCGTGTATTGAGCTGTAAATATTGAGGCGGTTGTTCACTTCAGACCCTGACATCTGCAGGCGGGCTAATGGCAGCAATATTCACGCGATCAGTTCCAGTAGCATGAGATTCCGCAAAAATTATATCGGAAATTATGTTTGGCTCCATGTAAAGTAAAAGCAATTTCAATTAACCAGTTGCCTAAACAGGGCCACTACTTATATAGTCAGCAAGCAACATTATACATCAGACTTTTGTGCAAATCAGGAGATGTGTATTTTTGCTTTTCCCAGAAAACACATTGAATTAAACTGTCTTGTTCACCATCACGACACAGTATGAAGAGAGATGGGATCGGCAGGTTCCAAAATCACGAATCACGTCGACGATGGTTACATTCGTGTCAGAAGTGTGTCGGCCAAGGGCACAGTGTCTGAGGGACTGGGTCTGCGTGGGGCAATTATGATATTCAGTACACTGTCAATGAGATTTTGTTCCCCTTTACTTCGTAATAATAGACAGAGTAGTGAAGCAAAGAAGACATGAAAGACAAATTCAGGAACCACGGTTCAGAAGGGTCCACTATGCGTCACTTTACAAGACATTTCTTGGAATGAGGCTGATGCGTGTTGAGAGATGATCCGGTTCATCAAATTTATACATTTTGTGTCCAGTTTTTGCATTTTCATCGCGGTTCGAAGGCCGTTGTTTAATATCGCGGGGTGCAGGTCATCTGTATCGGCGAATCTGTTCCTAAACAGTATCTGCGAGTCACAGTCCGATCCTGCCTGAGTTGGTTGAGTTGACCGTTGGAGAAATCTCTTTGAATTGAATCGTTTTTGCGAGTGCATATCGTGTGCGACAAATGGCGCATGTTGAAGGCAGCGTTTTTCTTTCACAGGGGCAAATGTGGGAAATGAAGAAGGTAATGTGTCCGTTTCGCTGACCCACGCATTGCACAGAAATATTGGTGCAGGCGGTTTAGATGAGCTGTCTCAATTCCGCCCTGTTGATTGCATCTCTGTGGCGGTGTGCGTTGGCGGATTCGACAGCCGATGTACCAATTCTAAAAAACCATTACCAATTTTTTTCTGTCAAGGTACAAACTCTCCCCGTCTGGGAATTGAACCCCGGTCTCCCACGTGACAGGCGGGGATACTAACTACTATACTAACGAGGAACTTCGATTTGGCGAGCCACGCTTGGCCAACTGAGGGTTTCTGCGCATCTGAAATCACTCCATTTACTGAAGATGCTCGATTTGTCTGTGAAATCAGTAAAATCGCGGCAACTCAATACCATGTGGAAAGGCAGATCGTCCCATGTTAATTTTGGAAGATTGGATGCAGGATCACCCAAACACTTCCACGTGTATAGAGCTGTAAATATTGAGGCTGTTGTTCACTTCAGACCCTGACATCTGCAGGTGGGCTAATGGCAGCAATATTCACGCGATCAGTTGCAGTGGCACGAGATTCCGCAAAAATTAGATCGGAAATTATGTTTGGCTCCATATAAAGTAAAAACGATTTCAATTAACCAGTTGCCTAAACAGGGCCACTACTTATATAGTCAGCAAGCAACATTATACATCAGACTTTTGTGCAAATGAGGAGATGTGTATTTTTGCTTTTCCCAGAAAACACATTGAATTAAACTGTCTTGTTAACCATCACGACACAGTATGAAGACAGATGGGATCGGCAGGTTCCAAAATCACGAATCACGTCGACGCTGGTTACATTCGTGTGAGAAGTGTGTCGGCCAAGGGCACAGTGTCTGAGGGACTGGGTCTGCGTGGGGCAATTATGATATTCAGTACACTGTCAATGAGATTTCGTTCCCCTTTACTTCGTAATAATAGACAGAGTAGTGAAGCAAAGAAGACATGAAAGACAAATTCAGGAACCACGGTTCAGAAGGGTCCACTATGCGTCACTTTACAAGACATTTCTTGGAATGAGGCTGATGCGAGTTGGGAGATGATCCGGTTCATCAAATTTATACATTTTGTGTCCAGTTTTTGCATTTTCATCGCGGTTCGAAGGCCGTTGTTTATATCGCGGGGTGCAGGTCATCTGTATCAGCGAATGTGTTCCTAACCAGTAGCTGAGAGTCACTGTCCGATCCTGCTTGATTGTCTTATTATTCACGAGTTGGTTGAGTTGACCGTTGGAGAAATCTCTTTGAATTGTATCATTTTTGCGAGTGCATATCGTGTGCGACAAATGGCGCATGTTGAAGGCAGTGTTTTTCTTTTACAGGGGCAAATGTGGGAAATGAAGAAGGTAATGTGTCCGTTTCGCTGACCCATGCATTGCACAGAAATATTGGTGCAGGCGGTTTTGATGAGCGGTCTCAATTCCGCACTGTTGATTGCATCTCTGGGGCGGTGTGCTTTGGCGGATTCGACAGCCGATGTACCAATTCTAAAAAATCATTCCCAATTTTTTTCTGGTAAGGTACAAACTATCCCCGTCGGGGAATTGAACCCCGGTCTCCCGCGTGACAGGCGGGGATACTAACCACTATACTAACGAGGAACTTCCGTTCGGCAAGACACGCTTGGCCAACTGAGGGTTTCTGCTCTTCTGAAATCACTCCATTTACTGAAGATGCTCGATTTGTCTGTGAAATCAGTAAAATCGCGGCAACTCAATACCATGTGGAAAGGAAGATCGTCCCATGTTAATTTTGGAAGACTGGATGCAGGATCACCCAAACACTTCCGCGTGTATTGAGCTGTAAATATTGAGGCGGTTGTTCACTTCAGACCCTGACATCTGCAGGCGGGCTAATGGCAGTAATATTCACGCGATCAGTTCCAGTGGCATGAGATTCCAAAAAATTAGATCGGAAATTATGTTTGGCTCCATGTAAAGTAAAAACGATTTCAATTAACCAGTTGCCTAAACAGGGCCACTACTTATATAGTCAGCAAGCAACATTATACATCAGACTTTTGTGCAAATGAGGAGATGTGTATTTTTGCTTTTCCCAGAAAACACATTGAATTAAACTGTCTTGTTCACCATCACGACACAGTATGAAGAGAGATGGGATCGGCAAGTTCCAAAATCACGAATCACGTCGACGCTGGTTACATTCGTGTCAGAAGTGTGTCGGCCCAGCGCACAGTGTCTGAGGGACTGGGTCTGCGTGGGGCAATTATGATATTCAGTCCACTGTCAATGAGATTTCGTTCCCCTTTACTTCGTATTAATAGATAGAGTAGTGAAGCAAAGAAGACATGAAAGACAAATTCAGGAACCACGGTTCAGAAGGGTCCACTATGCGTCACTTTACAAGACATTTCTTGGAATGAGGCTGATGCGTGTTGAGAGATGATCCGGTTCATCAAATTTATACATTTTGTGTCCAGTTTTTGCATTTTCATCGCGGTTCGAAGGCCGTTGTTTAATATCGCGGGGTGCAGGTCATCTTTATCGGCGAATCTGTTCCTAACCAGTAGCTGCGAGTCACTGTCCGATCCTGCTTGATTGTCTTATTATTCACGAGTTGGTTGAGTTGACCGTTGGAGAAATCTCTTTGAATTGTATCGTTTTTGCGACTGCATATCGGGTGCGACAAATGGCGCATGTTGAAGGCAGCGTTTTTCTTTCACAGGGGCAAATGTGGGAAATGAAGAAGGTAATGTGTCCGTTTCGCTGACCCACGCATTGCACAGAAATATTGGTGCGGGCGGTTTTGATGAGCGGTCTCAATTCCGCCCTGTTGATTGCATCTCTGGGGCGGTGTGTCTTGGCGGATTCGACAGCCGATGTACCAATTCTAAAAAATCATTCCCAATTTTTTTCTGTTAAAGTACAAACTCTCCCCGTCGGGGAATTGAACCCCGGTCTCCCGCGTGACAAGCGGGGATACTAACCACTATACTAACGAGGAACTTCGGTTTGGCGAGACACGCTTGGCCAACTGAGGGTTTCTGCTCTTCTGAAATCACTCCATTTACTGAAGATGCTCGATTTGTCTGTGAAATCAGTAAAATCGCGGCAACTCAATACCATGTGGAAAGGAAGATCGTCCCATGTTAATTTTGGAAGACGTGTGAAGTTTCGGTTGGGGCGATGGATAGTTACAAGGTAGCGAGGAAGGATCTAAAGAGAGAGCTAAGACGAGCAAGGAGGGGACATGAGAAGTATTTGGCAGGAAGGATCAAGGAAAACCCAAAAGCTTTCTATAGGTATGTCAGGAATAAGCGAATGACTAGGGAAAGATTAGGACCAGTCAAGGACAGGGATGGGAAATTGTGTGTGGAGTCTGAAGAGATAGGCGAGATACTAAATGAATATTTTTCGTCAGTATTCACTCAGGAAAAAGATAATGTTGTGGAGGAGAATGCTGAGCCACAGGCTAATAGAATAGATGGCATTGAGGTACGTAGGGAAGAGGTGTTGGCAATTCTGGACAGGCTGAAAATAGATAAGTCCCCGGGACCTGATGGGATTTATCCTAGGATTCTATCGGAGGCCAGGGAAGAGATTGCTGGACCTTTGGCTTTGATTTTTATGTCATCATTGTCTACAGGAATAGTGCCAGAGGACTGGAGGACAGCAAATGTAGTCCCTTTGTTCAAAAAGGGGAGCAGAGACAACCCCGGCAACTATAGGCCGGTGAGCCTCACGTCTGTAGTGGGTAAAGTCTTGGAGGGGATTATAAGAGACAAGATTTATAATCATCTAGATAGGAATAATATGATCAGGGATAGTCAGTATGGCTTTGTGAAGGGTAGGTCATGCCTCACAAACCTTATTGAGTTCTTTGAGAAGGTGACTGAACAGGTAGACGAGGGTAGAGCAGTTGATGTGGTGTATATGGATTTCAGCAAAGCGTTTGATAAGGTTCCCCACGATAGGCTATTGCAAAAAATACGGAGGCTCGGGATTGAGGGTGATTTAGAGATGTGGATCAGAAATTGGCTAGCTGAAAGAAGACAGAGGGTGGTGGTTGATGGGAAATGTTCAGAATGGAGTACAGTCACAAGTGGAGTACCACAAGGATCTGTTCTGGGGCCGTTGCTGTTTGTCATTTTTATCAATGACCTAGAGGAAGGCGCAGAAGGGTGGGTGAGTAAATTTGCAGACGATACTAAAGTCGGTGGTGTTGTCGATAGTATGGAAGGATGTAGCAGATTACAGAGGGATATAGATAAGCTGCAGAGCTGGGCCGAGAGGTGGCAAATGGAGTTTAATGTAGAGAAGTGTGAGGTGATTCACTTTGGAAGGAATAACAGGAATGCGGAATATTTGGCTAATGGTAAAGTTCTTGAAAGTGTGGATGAGCAGAGGGATCTAGGTATCCATGTACATAGATCCCTGAAAGTTGCCACCCAGGTTGATAGGGTTGTGAAGAAGGCCTATGGAGTGTTGGCCTTTATTGGTAGAGGGATTGAGTTCCGGAGTCGGGAGGTCATGTTGCAGCTGTACAGAACTCTGGTACGGCCGCATTTGGAGTATTGCGTACAGTTCTGGTCACCGCATTATAGGAAGGACGTGGAGGCTTTGGAGCGGGTGCAGAGGAGATTTACCAGGATGTTGCTTGGTATGGAGGGAAAATCTTATGAGAAAAGGCTGATGGACTTGAGGTTGTTTTCGTTGGAGAGAAGAAGGTTAAGAGGAGACTTAATAGAGGCATACAAAATGATCAGGGGGTTGGATAGGGTGGACAGTGAGAGCCTTCTCCCGCGGATGGATATGGCTGGCACGAGGGGACATAACTTTAAACTGAGGGATAATAGATATAGGACAGAGGTCGGTTCTTTACGCAAAGAGTAGTGAGGCCGTGGAATGCCCTACCTGCTACAGTGGTGAACTCGCCAACATTGAGGGCATTTAAAAGTTTATTGGATAAACATATGGATGATAATGGCATAGTGTAGGTTGGATGGCTTTTGTTTCGGTGCAACAACGTGGGCCGAAGGGCCTGTACTGCGCTGTATTGTTCTATGTTCTATGGCGGGGTGCAGGTCATCTGTATCGGCGAATCTGTTCCTAACCAGTAGCTGCGAGTTACTGTCCGATCCTGCTTGATTGTCTTATTATTCACGAGTTGGTTGAGTTGACCGTTGGAGAAATCTCTTTGAATTGTGTCGTTTTTGCGAGTGCATATCGTGTGCGACAAACGGCGCATGTTGAAGGCAGCGCTTTTCTTTTACAGGTGGAAATATGGGAAATGAAGAAGGTCATGTGTCCGTTTCGCTGACCCACGCATTGCACAGAAATATTGGTGTGGGCGGTTTTGATGAGCGGTCTCAATTCCGCACTGCTAATTGCATCTCTGGGGCGGTGTGCCTTGGCGGATTCGACAGCCGATGTACCAATTCTAAAAAACCATTCCCAATTTTTTTCTGGTCAGGTACAAACTCTCCCCGTCGGGGAATTGAACCCCGGTCTCCCACGTGACAGGCGGGGATACTAACCACTATACTAACGAGGAACTTCAATTTGGTGAGCCACGCTTGGCCAACTGAGGGTTTCTGCGCCTCTGAAATCACTCCATTTACTGAAGATGCTCGATTTGTCTGTGAAAACAGCAAAATCGCGGCAACTCAATACCATGTGGAAAGGAAGATCGTCCCATGTTAATTTTGGAAGACTGGATGCAGGATCACCCAAACACTTCCACGTGTATTGAGCTGTAAATATTGAGGCTGTTGTTCACTTCAGACCCTGACATCTGCAGGTGGGCTAATGGCAGCAATATTCACGCGATCAGTTCCAGTGGCATGAGATTCCGCAAAAATTAGATCGGAAATTATGTTTGGCTCCATATAAAGTAAAAACGATTTCAATTAACCTGTTGCCTAAACAGGGCCACTACTTATATAGTCAGCAAGCAACATTATACATCAGACTTTTGTGCAAATGAGGAGATGTGTATTTTTGCTTTTTCCAGAAAACACATTGAATTAAACTGTCTTGTTCACCATCACGACACAGTATGAAGAGAGATGGGATCGGCAGGTTCCAAAATCACGAATCACGTCGACGCTGGTTACATTCGTGTCAGAAGTGTGTCGGCCAAGGGCACAGTGTCTGAGGGACTGGGTCTGCGTGGGGCAATTATGATATTCAGTACACTGTCAATGAGATTTTGTTCCCCTTTACTTCGTAATAATAGACAGAGTAGTGAAGTAAAGAAGACATGAAAGACAAATTCAGGAACCACGGTTCAGAAGGGTCCACTATGCGTCACTTTACAAGACATTTCTTGGAATGAGGCTGATGCGTGTTGAGAGATGATCCGGTTCATCAAATTTATACATTTTGTGTACAGTTTTTGCATTTTCATCACGATTCGAAGGTCGTTGTTTAATATCACGGGGTGCAGGTCATCTGTATCGGCGAATCTGTTCCTAACCAGTAGCTGAGAGTCACTGTCCGATCCTGCTTGATTGTCTTATTATTCACAAGTTGGTTGAGTTGACCGTTGGAGAAATCTCTTTGAATTGTATCGTTTTTGCGAGTGCATATCGTGTGCGACAAACGGCGCATGTTGAAGGCAGCGTTTTTCTTTTACAGGTGCAAATACGGGAAATGAAGAAGGTAATGTGTCTGTTTCGCCGACCCACGCATTGCACAGAAATATTGGTGCGGGCGGTTTTGAAGAGCGATCTCAATTCCGCACTGTTGATTGCATCTCTGGGGCGGTATTCCTTGGCGGATTCGACAGCCGATGTACCGATTCTAAAAAATCTCTCCCAATTTTTTTCTGGTAAGGTACAAACTCTCCCCGTCGGGGAATTAAACCCCGGTCTCCCGCGTGACAGGCGGGGTTACTAACCACTATACTAACGAGGAACTTCGGTTTAACGCGACACGCTTGTTCAACTGAGGGTTTCTGCGCCTCTGAAATCACTCCATTTACTGAAGATGCTCGATTTGTCTGTGAAATCAGTAAAATCGCGGCAACTCAATACCATGTGGAAAGGAAGATCGTCCCATGTTAATTTTGGAAGACTGGATGCAGGATCACCCAAACACTTCCACGTGTATTGAGCTGTAAATATTGAGGCGGTTGTTCACTTCAGACCCTGACATCTGCAGGCGGGCTAATGGCAGCAATATTCACGTGATCAGTTCCAGTGGCATGAGATTCCGCAAAAATTATGTCGGAAATTATGTTTGGCTCCATGTAAAGTAAAAACGATTTCAATTAACCAGTTGCCTAAACAGGGCCACTACTTATATAGTCAACAAGCAACATTATACATCAGACTTTTGTGCAAATCAGGAGATGTGTATTTTTGCTTTTCCCAGAAAACACATTGAATTAAACTGTCTTGTTCACCATCACGACACAGTATGAAGAGAGATGGGATCGGCAGGTTCCAAAATCACGAATCACGTCGACGATGGTTACATTCGTGTCAGAAGTGTGTCGGCCCAGCGCACAGTGTCTGAGGGACTGGGTCTGCTTGGGGCAATTATGATATTCATCACACTGTCAATGAGATTTTGTTCCCCTTTACTTCGTAATAATAGACAGAGTAGTGAAGCAAAGAAGACATGAAAGACAAATTCAGGAACCACGGTTCAGAAGGATCCACTATGCGTCACTTTACAAGACATTTCTTGGAATGAGGCTGATGCGTGTTGAGAGATGATCCGGTTCATCAAATTTATACATTTTGTGTCCAGTTTTTGCATTTTCATCGCGGTTCGAAGGCCGTTGTTTAATATCGCGGGGTGCAGGTCATCTGTATCGGCGAATCTGTTCCTAACCAGGAGCTGCGAGTCACTGTCCGATCCTGCTTGATTGTCTTACTATTCACGAGTTGGTTGAGTTGACCGTTGGAGAAATCTCTTTGAATTGTATCGTTTTTGCGAGTGCATATCGTGTGCGACAAATGGCGCATGTTGAAGGCAGCGTTTTTCTTTTACAGGGGCAAATATGGGAAATGAAGAAGGTAATGTGTCTGTTTCGCTGACCCACGCATTGCACAGAAATATTGCTGCAGGCGGTTTTGATGAGCGGTCACAATTCCGCACTGTTGATTGCATCTCTGGGGCGGTGTGTCTTGGCGGATTCGACAGCCGATGTATCAATTCTAAAAAATCATCCGCAATTTTTTTCTGGTAAGGTACAAACTCTATCTGTCGGGGAATTGAACCCCGGTCGCCCGCGTGACAGGCAGGGATACTAACCACTATACTATAAAATGAGGCCCATTATCAGAACTTAACTGCGCTGGTATACCGTACCGGGGTATGATTTCCCTCATCAAGACTTTAACCACAGGATCAGCTTTACTATAGATAGTCGGATACGCCTCGACCCATCTGCTGATCACATCCACAATGACCAAAACATATTTGTAACATTGACACCTTTCCAACTCAATTTAATCCATTTGGAGCGTCTCAAAGGGACCACTGGGCAACGGGGTTTGCCCCTTCCCACAAGGGATACCTTTTCCGGTGTTATATTGCTGACAAATCAAACACCGATTACTGATACTTTGGGCCAACCCCTGCATTTTAGGGTGCCACCAAGTGTCCAGCAACAAATCACTAGTCCCTCGAGCCCCACAATGAGTTGCAAAGTGTACACATTCAATGACCCATAAAGCCAGCGCATCAGACATACAAGTCTGATGTGCAGGCGTGGTCCATAAAGAGGAAACAGAATCATATATACAACCTAACCGTTTCCACATTTGTTTATCACTCTCAGGAGCGTCCTCCTGTAACCTTATGACGTCTTGGATGGTTGGCATTGGCTTGTCAGAAGCAGACATATTCATAGTAGATCGTTTAGTCTGACTTAACATTTTAGGCACCATCACTTGCTGAATTTGTGCGGCTGTGCGCGCTGCACGATCTGCTCGTTCATTACCAACGTCAACTGGGGTTGTACCATTCGTGTGGGCAGCGCATTTAATAACGGAAATCTGCGCGGGCATAAGGAGGGCCTGCAGTAGGTCATTAACTAAACCCCGGTGGGATATTTGACCACACATAATCATGTCAGGTTGTTCTGACGAAATGTCACTCAAATCGCCCCTTATTGTGGTAGTTTCCTGAATCAAGGCTAAACAGTCGTGGCCAGGTGCGTCTTCATGGACAGGGGGACCACTAAGAAAACAGGCTGGATTGATAGTGGTACAGTATTTAAATGTCAGACGTGGATTGTTCAAAAGGTATATCTCATACCTATTCTGACGAGCTGCGGTAAGATGCTGACCATTCGCCCCATATCCCTGGCATGGTACTGGTCATGGACCTGACGTGTAATATGAGGGCTTACCGAAGCTGACTGTGGCCATAAATGTGGTGATATTGTACCAAAATCGGCTGTACCTTCTTTTCCCGTGACTGTGGCTGTAACCTTGACTGGCCATTCGGTCTCAAGTAATGGCCGGTATTTGTCCTCCAACTCCCTGTTTCGTCCAGTTCTGTCATAGGCCAGGGTAACGTGATGCAGTGACTGTTCAACGTCTAACGTCCACCACTGGGGGGGTGATAGAAATATAGCACTGTTGTCTCATCCTCCTCTTCGCTGATCCACCCACCCAAAGTCACTATATTGGAGCTCCTGCTGGTAAACTACCATTTCTGCCGCTTGTTGGGGTCGCAGATCATCCTTTTTCATTACATACTCAGTCTTAACCTTTGTAACTGAGCCTCCTTCTTGGCCTACACCCTCCTTCCATTAAAATCTGACTGCCCTTGCCATCTGGGAAGGGTCGTTCTCTATCCAATTCATGTTATTACATTTCACAGCAGTAACCACAGAAGGTGGTAGGCAATGCATTAACATAGCACAGTATTGAGGGGAATTCTGACCATTTTGATACAGCAAATCGCCTGACTGCCCCCGGTGGATTTCATTAAAACGCTCCAGAAATTCCTCTGGCTCGTCGATCTTCCTAGGTTTTAGGTCTAAGATAACAGAAAGATTTATGGGCCTTTGAAATGTGCTATTCAACGCATTCAAGATCTGTGTCCTTCTTTTCTCTATTTGCTCTCTTTTTTTTTAAAACTTAAAAATGTTTGAAAATTCAAATTGAATTACTGCAACTTGCAAGCTTAGCTCTGATCTCAACTCAGAACTAAATTTACAATTTGCTTAACACAAACTTGTATAACATTTACAACTTAATTATTTCTTTATCTTCACAATTTTTCTTTGAACAAGTTTTTTTTTTCTTTTACATACACATAAGTATTAGCAAAATCAACTATCATCTCCAGATTGACACTTTTTAAAATGGTGTCCATGACCTTCTTTAAGTTTCTATTAATCTCCAGATAAAATGAGATAAACCTTATTTCAAGTAAGTAAAACTTAAGATTCTGGCAATTTCAATCAATTGCTTTCGAAAATAATAACTTTTATCAAAGAGGTGGAGAAACCCACTGGTTTCCTTTAATTAATTCAAAACGTAACTTTGCTGGTGTTCACTGACTCAAAGGAAAGGTATCCGATTACACTACGGCTGCTGCTGTTATCTCAAAGCCTGAGTGAGAAGCACTGTCTGTTTTCAACTCCGCCTGCTGCTGTTAACCCTTTGAGAGACTTCTGCTTCAACCAATATGCAGCATTCCTCACAATCTCAACTAGACCTTGGAACTTTACAGTCCAAGGAGACAATTTTAGCTTAATCAACTATATATTTTAAAACACTCACACATAGAGTTGAACCATCTTCAGATTTAAAAACAGTTATACTGGACTGAACCTTCATTAATGAAGTCACATCAGCCTCTGAACCCATATAATAGACTGAACTTTCATTATTAAAGTCCCATCAGCCCAAAACCCTAACCCAAGCCGAAACAACAATATGAAATCCCATCAATTAAAGTGCTAATCCCCAGACTGACCTGTGATTTCGTCGAGGCGGTCTTTCTGTGCCAACCGCGAGTGACCAGACTAATCAGACGATAAGAAGAGGGGAACAATCAATGCGCGGTCGTTTTCCAGTTCTACATTGAGGGCCCTTTGTTCCCCATCCTCCTGTTCATAATCAGTCTAATTCTGATTTCGCAGTTGGATCAGGATCGCCCAGAGAAATCCCGGTTTTCGGCACCAAATGTAGATCCGCAAATTTCTTTATCTGTCAGTCTGGCCTCAATAAAAGTTGAGATGGATTCGCACGTAAAAAGAAGTTATTTATTTAGCTTGCAAGCTTGAATCATCTTACAGAAACGTAAGAGACATCCAGCCTCTTACACCCCAGAAAACGACTGAACTAAAAGACAAAGGGATCTCTGCAAAATCAATTCAAATGGTATCAAGTTTCACATACTCGACGGACATAGGTCAGCCTATGTCCCTCCTGACCTGTTCGATCTATTCTGATTGGCTCACTTCCAATCCCCTTCTCTGGCCCCTATCAATGCAGCATCACTCTCATAGACACACCTCTTCCTGCTTTTTCCATGCGGTCTCAAACCCCTTTGTCCCTAACTGCCAGAATCAAAGTGGCTTATTTCTACATACATTAACTAGTAACTCTAAAGTAACTATTTTATATCACATTCGTCAATTATACATCAGACTTTAGTGCAAATCAGGAGATGTGTATTTTTGCTTTTCCCAGAAAACACATTGAATTAAACTGTCTTGTTCACCATCACGACACAGTATGAAGAGAGATGGGATCGACAGGCTCCAAAATCACGAATCACGTCGACGGTGGTTACATTCGTGTCAGAAGTGTGTCGGCCCAGGGCACAGTGTCTGAGGGACTGGGTCTGCTTGGGGCAATTATGATATTCAGTACACTGTCAATGAGATTTCGTTCCCCTTTACTTCGTAATAATAGACAGAGTAGTGAAGCAAAGAAGACATGAAAGACAAATTCAGGAACCACGGTTCAGAAGGGTCCACTATGCGTCACTTTACAAGACATTTCTTGGAATGAGGCTGATGCGTGTTGAGAGATGATCCGGTTCATCAAATTTATACATTTTGTGTACAGTTTTTGCATTTTCATCGCGGTTCGAAGGCCGTTGTTTAATATCGCGGGGTGCAGGTCATCTGTATCGGCGAATCTGTTCCTAACCAGGAGCTGCGAGTCACTGTCCGATCCTGCTTGATTGTCTTATTATTCACGAGTTGGTTGAGTTGACCGTTGGAGAAATCTCTTTGAATTGTATCGTTTTTGCGAGTGCATATCGTGTGCGACAAATGGCGCATGTTGAAGGCAGCGTTTTTCTTTTACAGGGGCAAATGTGGAAATGAAGAAGGTAATGTGCCCGTTTCGCTGACCCACGCATTGCACAGAAATATTGGTGCCAGCGGTTTTGATGAGCGGCCTCAATTCCGCCCTGTTGATTGCATCCCTGGGGCGGTGTGCCTTGGCGGATTCGACAGCCGATGTACCAATTCTAAAAAATAATTCCCAAATTTTTTCTGTTGAAGTACAAACTCTTCCCATCGGGGAATTGAACCCCGGTCTCCCACGTGACAGGCGGGGATACGAACCACTATACTAACGAGGAACTTCAAATTTGTGAGCCCCGCTTGGCCAACTGAGGGTTTCTGCGCCTCTGAAATCACTCCATTTACTGAAGATGCTCGATTTGTCTGTGAAATCAGTAAAATCGCGGCAACTCAATACCATGTGGAAAGGAAGATCGTCCCATGTTAATTTTGGAAGACTGGATGCAGGATCACCCAAACTCTTCCGCGTGTATTGAGCTGTAAATATTGAGGCGGTTCTTCACTTCAGACCCTGACATCTGCAGGCGGGCTAATGGCAGCAATATTCACGCGATCAGTTCCAGTGGCATGAGATTCCGCAGAAATTAGATTGGAAATTATATTTCGCTCCATGTAAAGTAAAAACGATTTCAATTAACCAGTTGCCTAAAGAGGGCCACTACTTATATAGTCAGCAAGCAACATCATACATCAGTCTTTTGTGCAAATCAGGAGATGCGTATTTTTGCTTTTCCCAGAAAACACATTGAATTAAACTGTCTTGTTCACCATCACGACACAGTATGAAGAGAGATGGGATCGGCAGGTTCCAAAATCACGAATCACGTCGACGGTGGTTACATTCGTGTCAGAAGTGTGTCGGCCCAGCGCACAGTGTCTGAGGGACTGGGTCTGCGTGGGGCAATTATGATATTCAGTACACTGTCAATGAGATTTCGTTCCCCTTTTCTTCGTAATAATAGACAGAGTAGTGAAGCAAAGAAGACATGAAAGACAAATTCAGGAACCACGGTTCAGAAGGGTCCACTATGCGTCACTTTACAAGACATTTCTTGGAATGAGGCTGATGCGTGTTGAGAGATGATCCGGTTCATCAAATTTATACATTTTATGTCCAGTTTTTGCATTTTCATCGCGGTTCGAAGGCCGTTGTTTAATATCGCGGGGTGCAGGTCATCTGTATCGGCGAATCTGTTCCTAACCAGTAGCTGCGAGTCACTGTCCGATCTTGCTTGATTGTCTTATTATTCACGAGTTGGTTGAGTTGACCGTTGGAGAAATCTCTTTGAATTGTATCGTTTTAGCGAGTGCATATCGTGTGCGACAAACGGCGCATGTTGAAGGCAGCGTTTTTCTTTTACAGGGGCAAATGTGGGAAATGAAGAAGGTAATGTGCCCGTTTCGCTGACCCACGCATTGCACAGAAATATTGGTGTGGGCGGTTTTGATGAGCGGTCTCAATTCCGCCCTGTTGATTGCATCTCTGGGGCGGTGTGCCTTGGCGGATTTGACAGCCGATGTACCAATTCTAAAAACTAATTCCCATTTTTTTTCTGGTAAGGTACAAGCTCTCCCCATCAAGGAATAGAACCCCGGTCGCCCGCGTGACAGGCAGGGTACTAACCACTATACTAACGAGGAACTTTGATTTTGTGAGCCCCGCTTGGCCAACTGAGGGTTTCTGCGCCTCTGAAATCACTCAATTAACTGAAGATGCTCGATTTGTCTGTGAAATCAGTAAAATCGCGGCAACTCAATACAATGTGGAAAGGAAGATCGTCCCATGTTAATTTTGGAAGGCTGGATGCAGGATCATCCAAACACTTCCGCGTGTATTGAGCTGTAAATATTGAGGCGGTTGTTCACTTCAGACCCTGACATCTGCAGGCGGGCTAATGGCAGCAATATTCACGCGATCAGTTGCAGTGGCATGAGATTCCGCAGAAATTAGATCGGAAATTATATTTGGCTCCATGTAAAGTAAAAACGATTTCAATTAACCAGTTGCCTAAAGAGGGCCACTACTTATATAGTCAGCAAGCAACATGATACATCAGACTTTTGTGCAAATCAGGAGATGTGTATTTTTGCTTTTCCCAGAAAACACATTGAATTAAACTGTCTTGTTCACCATCACGACACAGTATGAAGAGAGATGGGATCGGCAGGTTCCAAAATCACGAATCACGTCGACGGTGGTTACATTCGTGTCAGAAGTGTGTCGGCCCAGGGCACAGTGTCTGAGGGACTGGGTCTGCGTGGGGCAATTATGATATTCAGTACACTGTCAATGAGATTTTGTTCCCCTTTACTTCGTAATAATAGACAGAGTAGTGAAGCAAAGAAGACATGAAAGACAAATTCAGGAACCACGGTTCAGAAGGGTCCACTATGCGTCACTTTACAAGACATTTCTTGGAATGAGGCTGATGCGTGTTGGGAGATGATCCGGTTCATCAAATTTATACATTTTGTGTCCAGTTTTTGCATTTTCATCGCGGTTCGAAGGCCGTTGTTTAATATCGCGGGGTGCAGGTCATCTGTATCGGCAAATCTGTTCCTAACCAGTAGCTGCGGGTCACTGTCCGATCCTGCCTGAGTTGGTTGAGTTGACCGTTGGAGAAATCTCTCTGAATTGTATCATTTTTGCGAGTGCATATCGTGTGCGACAAATGGCGCATGTTGTAGGCAGCGTTTTTCTTTTACAGGGGCAAATGTGGGAAATGAAGAAGGTAATGTGTCCGTTTCGCTGACCCACGCATTGCACAGAAATTTTGGTGCGGGCGGTTGTAGCGCACAAAGACTCCGTGAGACGAATAGAGGGAAATCGATGAGGCTTTATTAAGCGTGTCTGTTCCCCCGCAGCTCGATAGTAGAATGGCCTGCGGGGGAGGACTCCGGCTTCTTATACTCCGCCTTCAGGGCGGAGCTAGATGTCAACGGCCAACCAGGACCCAAGATCTGTCAGCCAATAACATTAGGGCTTCCAGTGCCACATGACCCCCAATACATACTACCACATTCACCCCTTGTCAAAAATGAACCCGGCGGGGTGATGCTTCGTATGGTGGTAAGGGTTTACAGGGCTGGTCCTGGGAGGAAAAAAAAACATTCACATGGTAATACAGTATGTACACTTTTGTCCTGTTTGAACTATTTACAGAGGGTATAGGGAGAAAAGCAAAATGTTCTTGTGAAAATTCTATATTTTGATTTAGATCGACGCCACGAGTCGGTCGGGCGGTCTGGTCGTCCGTGTCGATCGCCTCGGCCCCCGTGGTGGTGGTGGTGCTTGTACCGGTGTTGTCGTCTCCGGGAGCCTTACGGTTTCAGCTTGGGCTTTATTCTTGGTCGGGCCTGAGGGGAGGGGAACCGATCCTCCTGGGAAGGGGGCGGTCGTGGGGTGCGGCGGTGGCAGGAAGAGGGGGGGTTGGGTGAATGGTGTCGGGGGGGTGTGTGTGTTGCCGGCGGGCGCCAGATCCCGCAGGGAGACCGTGTCCTGTCGGCCGTCGGGGACTCCACGTTAGCGTACTGCGGGTTCGCGTGGAGGAGGTGAACCCTTTCAACCAACGGGTCCGCCTTATGTGCCCGCACATGCTTTCGGAGCAAGATGGGTCCTGGGGCCGCCAGCCAGGTCGGCAGCGACGTTCCAGAGGAGGACCTCCTAGGGAAGACAAGGAGACGCTCATGAGGCATTTGATTAGTGCTCGTACATAATAACGACCGGATGGAATGGAGAGCGTCCGGGAGGACCTCCTGCCACCGTGAAACTGGGAGGTCCCTGGACCGTAGGGCCAGTAGGACGGTCTTCCAGACCGTGCCGTTCTCCCTCTCTACTTGCCTGTTCCCCCGGGGGTTGTAGCTGGTCGTCCTGCTTGAGGCTATGCCCTTACTGAGCAGGAACTGGCGCAGCTCGTCACTCATGAAAGAGTGGACGTATGCGGGGCAACCGAACAGTGTGAAGATGGTGTTCAGGGCTTTAATGACTGTGGCCGCGGTCATGTCAGAGCAGGGAATGGCGAATGGGAAGCGGGAGTATTAGTCCATCACATTAAGAAAATATGTGTTGCGGTCGGTGGAGGGGAGGGGCCCTTTGAAATCGAGACTAAGGCGTTCAAAGGGGCGGGAAGCCTTAATCAGGTGCGCACCATCCGGCCTGAAAAAATGCGGTTTGCATTCCGCCCAGATGTGGCAGTCCCTTGTGACTGTACGGACCTCCTCTAAAGAGTATGGGAGGTTGCGGGACTTGATGAAGTGGAAAAACCGAGTGACCCCCGGGTGGCAGAGGTCCTCGTGGAGGGTTTGGAGGCGGTTAATTTGTGTGTTGGCACATGTGCCGCGGGATAGGGCATCGGACGGCTCATTCAGCTTTCCGGGACGATACAAAATCTCGTAGTTGAAGGTGGAGAGCTCGATCCTCCATCTTAAGATCTTGTCGTTTTTGATTTTGCCCTGCAGTGCATTATCGAACATGAAGGCTACCGACCGTTGGTCAGTGAGGAGAGTGAATCTCCTGCCGGCCAGGTAATGCCTCCAATGTCGCACAGCTTCCACTATGGCTTGGGCTTCCTTTTCCACTGAGGAGTGGCGGATTTCTGAGGCGCGGAGGGTCCGGGAGAAAAAGGCCACGGGTCTGCCCGCTTGGTTAAGGGTGGCCGCTAGAGCTACGTCGGAGGCGTCGCTCTCGACCTGGAAGGGGAGGGACTCGTCGATGGCGCGCATCGTGGCCTTTGCGATATCCGCTTTGATGCGGCTGAAGGCCTGGCAAGCCTCTGTCGACAGAGGGAAGGTCGTGGTCTGTATTAGGGGGCTGGCCTTGTCTGCGTACTGGGGGACCCACTGGGCGTAGTATGAAAAGAACCCCAGGCAGCGTTTCAGGGCTTTTGGGCAGTGCGGGAGGGGGAATTCCATGAGGGCGCGCATACGTTTGGGGTCGGGGCCTATTATCCCATTGCGCACTACGTAGCCCAGAATGGCTAGCCGATTGGTGCTAAAAACGCACTTGTCCTCGTTGTACGTGAGGTTCAAGGCTTTGGCGGTCTGGAGGAATTTTTGGAGGTTGGCGTCGTGGTCCTGCTGGTCGTGGCCGCAGATGGTTACATTGTCGAGATACGGGAATGTGGCCCGCAACCCGTGTTGGTCAACCATTCGGTCCATCTCCCGTTGGAAGACCGAGACCCCGTTTGTGACGCCAAATGGGACCCTTAGGAAATGGTATAATCGCCCGTCTGCCTAAAAGGCTGTGTACTTGCGGTCACTTGGGTGGATAGGGAGCTGATGGTAGGCGGACTTGAGGTCCACGGTGGAGAAGACTTTATATTGGGCAATCCGATTGACCATGTCGGATATGCGGGGGAGAGGGTACGCGTCTAGTTGTGTGTACCTATTGATGGTCTGGCTATAGTCTATGACCATCCTTTGTTTCTCCCCTGTCTTCACTACTACCACCTGCGCTCTCCAGGGACTATTGCTGGCCTGGATTATGCCCTCCTTTAGTAGCCGCTGGACTTCGGACCGAATGAAGGTCTGGTCCTGGGCGCTGTACCGTCTGCTCCTAGTGGCGACGGGTTTGCAATCCGGGGTGAGGTTCGCAAACAAGGACGGGGGTTGCACCTTGAGGGTTGCGAGGCCGCAGATAGTGAGTGGGGGTATTTGGCAGCCGAATTTGAACGTAAGGCTCTGTAGATTGCATTGGAAATCTAATCCCAGTAAGGTGGGGGCGCAGAGTTGGGGAAGGACGTTTAGTTTGTAGTTTTTGAACTCCCTCCCCTGCACCGTTAGGGTAACTATGCAGAATCCTTGGATCTGTACGGAGTGGGATCCTGCAGCTAGGGAAATCTTTTGTGCGCTGGGGTAGGTGGTCAAGGAACAGCGTCTTAACGTGTCGGGGTGGATAAAGCTCTCCGTGCTCCCGGAGTCGACTAGGCATGGTGTCTCGTGGCCGTTTATTAGCACCGTTGTGGTCGTCGTCTGGAGTGTCCGGGGCCGAGCTTGATCGAGCGTAATTGAAGCGAGACGTGGTTGTAGTAGTGGAGTGGGGTCCGTTGTTGCCGTCCAAGATGGCGTCGGGGATGAAACATGGGACACATGTTGCTGCGAACGCCGTCTGGAAATCCTCCGAGTCTTCGATGACGGAGAAGATCTCCGTGCTCACCCTCGAGTGCAGGACCTGTAGTTTTTGGTCTTCTGTGACCTGGCCGGTGGCCGTTCTGAGGTAGGCCTCGAAGCAAGTCTGCCAGTGCTTGAAGGCTGCTGCCACATTCACTGCGTGGGGGCTGATCCTCAGGCATTCCGGAATGATCCTGAGCTCCATAGTCCTTTTTAGGCACGCTTAATAAATTGTAGCGCACAAAGACTCCGTGGGACGAATAGAGTGAAGTCGATGAGGCTTTATTAAGCGTGTCTGTTCCCCCGCAGCTCGATAGTAGAATGGCCTGCGGTATACATACTACCACAGCGGTTTTGATGAGCGGTCTCAATTCCGCACTGTTGATTGCATCTCTGGGGCGGTGTGCCTTGGCGGATTCGACAGCCGATGTACCAATTCTAAAAAATCATTCCCAATTTTTTTCTGGTAAGGTACAAGCTCTCCCCGTCGGGGAATTGAACCCCGGTTACCGCGTGACAGGCGGGGATATTAACCACTATACTAACAAGGAACTTCACAAGGAGCGAAATCACTCCATTTACTGAAGATGCTCGATTTGTCTGTGAAATCAGTACAATCGCGGCAACGCAATACCATGTGGAAATGAAGATCGACCCATGTTAACTTTGGAAGACTGGATGCAGGATCACCCAAACTCTTCCGCGTGTATTAAGCTGTAAATATTGAGGCGGTTCTTCACTTCAGACCCTGGCATCTGCAGGTGGGCTAATGGCAGCAATATTCACGCGATCAGTTCCAGTGGCATGAGATTCCGCAGAAATTAGATCGGAAATTATATTTGGCTCCATGTAAAGTAAAAACGATTTCAATTAACCCGTTGCCTAAACAGGGCCACTACTGATATAGTCAGCAAGCAACATTATACATCAGACTTTTGTGCAAATCAGGAGATGCGTATTTTTGCTTTTCCCAGAAAACACATTGAATTAAACTGTCTTGTTCACCATCAGGACACAGTATGAAGAGAGGTGGGATCGGCAGGTTCCAAAATCACGAATCACGTCGACGGTGGTTACATTCGTGTCAGAAGTGTGTCGGCCCAGGGCACAGTGTCTGAGGGACTGGGTCTGCGTGGGGCAATTATGATATTCAGTACACTGTCAATGAGATTTTGTTCCCCTTTACTTCGTAATAATAGACAGAGTAGTGAAGCAAAGAAGACATGAAAGACAAATTCAGGAACCACGGTTCAGAAGGGTCCACTATGCGTCACTTTACAAGACATTTCTTGGAATGAGGCTGATGCGAGTTGAGAGATGATCCGGTTCATCAAATTTATACATTTTGTGTCCAGTTTTTGCATTTTCATCGCGGTTCGAAGGCCGTTGTTTAATATCGCGGGGTGCAGGTCATCTGCATCGGCGAATCTGTTCCTAACCAGTAGCTGCGAATCACTGTCGGATCCTGCCTGAGTTGGTTGAGTTGACCGTTGGAGAAATCTCTTTGTATTGTATCGTTTTTGCGAGTGCATATCGTGTGCGACAAATGGCGCATGTTGAAGGCAGCGTTTTTCTTTTACGGGGCAAGTGTGGGAAATGAAGAAGGTAATGTGTCCGTTTCGCTGACCCACGCATTGCACAGAAATATTGGTGCGGGCGGTTTTGATGAGCGGTCTCAATTCCGCACTGTTGATTGCATCTCTGGGGCGGTGTGCCTTGGCGGATTCGACAGCCGATGTACCAATTCTAAAAAATCATTCCACATTTTTTTCTGGTAAGGTACACACTCTCCCCGTCGGGGAATTGAACCCCGGTCTCCCGCGGGACAGGCAGGGATACTAACCACGATACTAACGAGGAACTTCGATTTGGCGAGCCACGCTTGGCCAACTGAGGGTTTCTGCGCATCTGAAATCACTCCATTTACTGAAGATGCTCGATTTGTCTGTGAAATCAGTAAAATCGCGGCAACTCAATACCATGTGGAAAGGAAGATCGTCCCATGTTAATTTTGGAAGACTGGATGCAGGATCATCCAAACACTTCCGCGTGTATTGAGCTGTAAATATTGAGGCGGTTCTTCACTTCAGACCCTGACATCTGCAGGCGGGCTAATGGCAGCAATATTCACGCGATCAGTTCCAGTGGCATGATATTCCGCAAAAATTATATCGGAAATTATGTTTGGCTCCATGTAAAGTAAAAATGATTTCAATTAACCAGTTGCCTAAACAGGGCCACTACTTATATAGTCAGCAAGCAACATGATACATCAGACTTTTGTGCAAATCAGGAGATGTGTATTTTTGCTTTTCCCAGAAAACACATTGAATTAAACTGTCTTGTTCACCATCACGACACAGTATGAAGAGAGATGGGATCGGCAGGTTCCAAAATCACGAATCACGTCGACGATGGTTACATTCGTGTCAGAAGTGTATCGGCCCAGGGCACAGTGTCTGAGGGACTGGGTCTGCGTGGGGCAATTATGATATTCAGTACACTGTCAATGAGATTTCGTTCCCCTTTACTTCGTAATAATAGACAGAGTAGTGAAGCAAAGAAGACATGAAAGACAAATTCAGGAACCACGGTTCAGAAGGGTCCACTATGCGTCACTTTACAAGACATTTCTTGGAATGAGGCTGATGCGTGTTGAGAGATGATCCGGTTCATCAAATTTATACATTTTGTGTTCAGTTTTTATATTTTCATCGCGGTTCGAAGGCCGTTGTTTAATATCGCCGCGTGCAGGTCATCTGTATCGGCGAATCTGTTCTTAACCAGTAGCTGCGAGTCACTGTCCGATCCTGCCTGAGTTGGTTGAGTTGACCGTTGGAGAAATGTCTTTGAATTGTATCGTTTATGCGAGTGCATATCGTGTGCGACAAATGGCGCATGTTGAAGGCAGCGTTTTTCTTTTACAGGGTCAAATGTGGGAAATGAAGAAGGTAATGTGCCCGTTTAGCTGACCCTACGCATTGCACAGAAATATTGGTGCGGGCGGTTTTGACGACCGGTCTCAATTCCGCCCTGTTGATTGCATCTCTGGGGCGGTGTGCCTTGGCGGATTTGACAGCCGATGTACCAATTCTAAAAAATAATCCCCAATTTTTTTCTGTTAATGTACACACTCACCCCGTCGGGGAATTGAACCCCGGTCTCCCGCGTGACAGGCAGGGATACTAACCACTATACTAACGAGAAACTTCCAATTGGTGAGCCACGCTTGGCCAACTGAGGGTTTCTGCGCCTCTGAAATCACTCCATTTACTGAAGATGCTCGATTTGTCTGTGAAATCAGTAAAATCGCGGCAACTCAATACCATGTGGAAAGGAAGATCGTCCCATGTTAATTTTGGAAGACTGGATGCAGGATCACCCAAACACTTCCGCGTGTTTTGAGCTGTAAATATTGAGGCGGTTGTTCACTTCAGACCCTGACATCTGCAGGCGGGCTAATGGCAGCAATATTCACGCGATCAGTTCCAGTAGCATGAGATTCCGCAAAAATTATATCGGAAAGTATGTTTGGCTCCATGTAAAGTAAAAGCAATTTCAATTAACCAGTTGCCTAAACAGGGCCACTACTTATATAGTCAGCAAGCAACATTATACATCAGACTTTTGTGCAAATCAGGAGATGTGTTTTTTTGCTTTTCCCAGAAAACACATTGAATTAAACTGTCTTGTTCACCATCACGACACAGTATGAAGAGAGATGGGATCGGCAGGTTCCAAAATCACGAATCACGTCGACGGTGGTTACATTCGTGTCAGACGTGTGTCGGCCAAGGGCACATTGTCTGAGGGACTGGGCCTGCGTGGGGCAATTATGATATTCAGTACACTGTCAATGAGATTTTGTTCCCCTTTTCTTCGTAATAATAGACAGAGTAGTGAAGCAAAGAAGACATGAAAGACAAATTCAGGAACCACGGTTCAGAAGGGTCCACTATGCGTCATTTTACAAGACATTTCTTGGAATGAGGCTGATGCGTGTTGGGAGATGATCCGGTTCATCAAATTTATACATTTTGTGTCCAGTTTTTGCATTTTCATCGCGGTTCGAAGGCCGTTGTTTAATATCGCCGGGTGCAGGTCATCTGTATCGTCGAATCTGTTCCCAACCAGTAGCTGCGAGTCACTGTCCGATCTTGCTTGATTGTCTTATTATTCACGAGTTGGTTGAGTTGACCGTTGGAGAAATCTCTTTGAATTGTATCGTTTTTGCGAGTGCATACTGTGTGCGACAAATGGCGCATGTTGAAGGCAGCGTTTTTCTTTTACAGGGGCAAATATGGGAAATGAAGAAGGTAATGCGTCTGTTTCGATGACCCACGCATTGCACAGAAATATTTGTGCGGGCGGTTTTGATGAGCGGTCTAAATTCCGCACTGTTGATTGCATCTCTGGGGCGGTGTGCCTTGGCGGATTCGACAGCCGATGTACCAATTCTAAAAAATCATTCCCAATTTTTTTCTGGTAAGGTGCAAACTCTCCCCATCGGGGAATTGAACCCCGGTCTCCCGCGTGACAGGCGGGGATACTAACTACTATACTAATGAGGAACTTCGGTTTGGTGAGACACGCTTGGCCAACTGAGGGTTTCTGCGCATCTTAAATCACTCCATTTACTGAAGATGCTCGATTTGTCTGTGAAATCAGTAAAATCGCGGTAACTCAATACCATGTGGAAAGGAAGATCGTCCCATGTTAATTTTGGAAGACTGGATGCAGGATCACCCAAACTCTTCCGCGTGTATTGAGCTGTAAATATTGAGGCGGTTCTTCACTTCAGACCCTGACATCTGCAGGCGGGCTAATGGCAGCAATATTCACGCGATCAGTTCCAGTGGCATGAGATTCCGCAAAAATTATATCGGAATTTATGTTTGGCTCCATGTAAAGTAAAAACGATTTCAATTAACCAGTTGCCTAAAGAGGGCCACTACTTATATAGTCAGCAAGCAACATTATACATCAGACTTTTGTGCAAATCAGGAGATGTGTATTTTTGCTTTTCCCAGAAAATACATTGAATTAAACTGTCTTGTTCACCATCAAGACACAGTATGAAGAGAGATGGGATCGGCAGGTTCCAAAATCACGAATCACGTCGACGATGGTTACATTCGTGTCAGAAGTGTGTCGGCCCAGGGCACAGTGTCTGAGGGACTGGGTCTGCGTGGGGCAATTATGATATTCAGTACACTGTCAATGAGATTTTGTTCCCCTTTACTTCGTAATAATAGACAGAGTAGTGAAGCAAAGGAGACATGAAAGACAAATTCAGGAACCACGGTTCAGAAGGGTCCACTATGCGTCACTTTACAAGACATTTCTTGGAATGAGGCTGATGCGTGTTGAGAGATGATCCGGTTCATCAAATTTATACATTTTGTGTCCAGTTTTTGCATTTTCATCGCGGTTCGAAGGCCGTTGTTTAATATCGCGTGGTGCAGGTCATCTGTATCGGCGAATCTGTTCCTAACCAGTAGCTGCGAATCACTGTCGGATCCTGCCTGAGTTGGTTGAGTTGACCGTTGGAGAAATCTCTTTGTATTGTATCGTTTTTGCGAGTGCATATCGTGTGCGACAAATGGCGCATGTTGAAGGCAGCGTTTTTCTTTTACGGGGCAAGTGTGGGAAATGAAGAAGGTAATGTGTCCGTTTCGCTGACCCACGCATTGCACAGAAATATTGGTGCGGGCGGTTTTGATGAGCGGTCTCAATTCCGCACTGTTGATTGCATCTCTGGGGCGGTGTGCCTTGGCGGATTCGACAGCCGATGTACCAATTCTAAAAAATCATTCCACATTTTTTTCTGGTAAGGTACACACTCTCCCCGTCGGGGAATTGAACCCCGGTCTCCCGCGGGACAGGCAGGGATACTAACCACTATACTAACGAGGAACTTCGATTTGGCGAGCCACGCTTGGCCAACAGAGGGTTTCTGCGCATCTGAAATCACTCCATTTACTGAAGATGCTCGATTTGTCTGTGAAATCAGTAAAATCGCGGCAACTCAATACCATGTGGAAAGGAAGATCGTCCCATGTTAATTTTGGAAGACTGGATGCAGGATCATCCAAACACTTCCGCGTGTATTGAGCTGTAAATATTGAGGCGGTTCTTCACTTCAGACCCTGACATCTGCAGGCGGGCTAATGGCAGCAATATTCACGCGATCAGTTCCAGTGGCATGAGATTCCGCAAAAATTATATCGGAAATTATGTTTGGCTCCATGTAAAGTAAAAATGATTTCAATTAACCAGTTTCCTAAACAGGGCCACTACTTATATAGTCAGCAAGCAACATGATACATCAGACTTTTGTGCAAATCAGGAGATGTGTATTTTTGCTTTTCCCAGAAAACACATTGAATTAAACTGTCTTGTTCACCATCACGACACAGTATGAAGAGAGATGGGATCGGTAGGTTCCAAAATCACGAATCACGTCGACGGTGGTTACATTCGTGTCAGAAGTGTGTCGGCCCAGGGCACAGTGTCTGAGGGACTGGGTCTGCGTGGGGCAATTATGATATTCAGTACACTGTCAATGAGATTTCGTTCCCCTTTACTTCGTAATAATAGACAGAGTAGTGAAGCAAAGAAGTCATGAAAGACAAATTCAGGAACCACGGTTCAGAAGGGTCCACTATGCGTCACTTTACAAGACATTTCTTGGAATGAGGCTGATGCGTGTTGAGAGATGATCCGGTTCATCAAATTTATACATTTTGTGTTCAGTTTTTATATTTTCATCGCGGTTCGAAGGCCGTTGTTTAATATCGCCGCGTGCAGGTCATCTGTATCGGCGAATCTGTTCTTAACCAGTAGCTGCGAGTCACTGTCCGATCCTGCCTGAGTTGGTTGAGTTGACCGTTGGAGAAATCTCTTTGAATTGTATCGTTTATGCGAGTGCATATCGTGTGCGACAAATGGCGCATGTTGAAGGCAGCGTTTTTCTTTTACAGGGTCAAATGTGGGAAATGAAGAAGGTAATGTGTCCGTTTAGCTGACCCTACGCATTGCACAGAAATATTGGTGCGGGCGGTTTTGACGACCGGTCTCAATTCCGCCCTGTTGATTGCATCTCTGGGGCGGTGTGCCTTGGCGGATTTGACAGCCGATGTACCAATTCTAAAAAAAAATCCCCAATTTTTTTCTGTTAAGGTACACACTCACCCCGTCGGGGAATTGAACCCCGGTCTCCCGCGTGACAGGCAGGGATACTAACCACTATACTAACGAGAAACTTCAATTTGGTGAGCCACGCTTGGCCAACTGAGGGTTTCTGCGCCTCTGAAATCACTCCATTTACTGAAGATGCTCGATTTGTCTGTGAAATCAGTAAAACCGCGGCAACTCAATACCATGTGGAAAGGAAGATCGTCCCATGTTAATTTTGGAAGACTGGATGCAGGATCACCCAAACACTTCCACGTGTATTGAGCTGTAAATATTGAGGCGGTTCTTCACTTCAGACCCTGACATCTGCAGGCGGGCTAATGGCAGCAATATTCACGCGATCAGTTCCAGTGGCATGAGATTCCACAAAAATTAGATCGGAAATTATGTTTGGCTCCATGTAAAGTAAAAACGATTTCAATTAACCAGTTGCCTAAACAGGGCCACTACTTATATAGTCAGCAAGCAACATTATACATCAGACTTTTGTGCAAATGAGGAGATGCGTATTTTTGCTTTTCCCAGAAAACACATTGAATTAAACTGTCTTGTTCACCATCACGACACAGTATGAAGAGAGATGGGATCGGCAGGCTCCAAAATCACGAATCACGTCGACGGTGGTTACATTCGTGTCAGATGTGTGTCGGCCCAGGGCACAGTGTCTGAGGGACTGGGTCTGCCTGGGGCAATTATGATATTCAGTACACTGTCAATGAGATTTTGTTCCCCTTTTCTTCGTAATAATAGACAGAGTAGTGAAGCAAAGAAGACATGAAAGACAAATTCAGGAACCACGGTTCAGAAGGATCCACTATGCGTCACTTTACAAGACATTTCTTGGAATGAGGCTGATGCGTGTTGAGAGATGATCCGGTTCATCAAATTTATACATTTTGTGTCCAGTTTTTGCATTTTCATCACGGTTCGAAGGCCGTTGTTTAATATCGCGGCGTGCAGGTCATCTGTATCGGCGAATCTGTTCCTAACCAGTAGCTGCGAGTCACTGTCGGATCCTGCCTGAGTTGGTTGAGTTGACCGTTGGAGAAATCTCTTTGTATTGTATCGTTTTTGCGAGTGCATATCGTGTGCGACAAATGGCGCATGTTGAAGGCAGCGTTTTTCTTTTACGGGGCAAGTGTGGGAAATGAAGAAGGTAATGTGTCCGTTTCGCTGACCCACGCATTGCACAGAAATTTTGGTGCGGGCGGTTTTGATGAGCGGTCTCAATTCCGCACTGTTGATTGCATCTCTGGGGCGGTGTGCCTTGGCGGATTCGACAGCCGATGTACCAATTCTAAAAAATCATTCCACATTTTTTTCTGGTAAGGTACACACTCTCCCCGTCGGGGAATTGAACCCCGGTCTCCCGCGGGACAGGCAGGGATACTAACCACTATACTAACGAGGAACTTCAATTTGGCGAGCCACGCTTGGCCAACTGAGGGTTTCTGCGCATCTGAAATCACTCCATTTACTGAAGATGCTCGATTTGTCTGTGAAATCAGTAAAATCGCGGCAACTCAATACCATGTGGAAAGGAAGATCGTCCCATGTTAATTTTGGAAGACTGGATGCAGGATCACCCAAACACTTCCGCGTGTATTGAGCTGTAAATATTGAGGCGGTTCTTCACTTCAGACCCTGACATCTGCAGGCGGGCTAATGGCAGCAATATTCACGCGATCAGTTCCAGTGGCATGAGATTCCGCAAAAATTATATCGGAAATTATGTTTGGCTCCATGTAAAGTAAAAATGATTTCAATTAACCAGTTGCCTAAACAGGGCCACTACTTATATAGTCAGCAAGCAACATGATACATCAGACTTTTGTGCAAATCAGGAGATGTGTATTTTTGCTTTTCCCAGAAAACACATTGAATTAAACTGTCTTGTTCACCATCACGACACAGTATGAAGAGAGATGGGATCGGCAGGTTCCAAAATCACGAATCACGTCGACGATGGTTACATTCGTGTCAGAAGTGTATCGGCCCAGGGCACAGTGTCTGAGGGACTGGGTCTGCGTGGGGCAATTATGATATTCAGTACACTGTCAATGAGATTTCGTTCCCCTTTACTTCGTAATAATAGACAGAGTAGTGAAGCAAAGAAGTCATGAAAGACAAATTCAGGAACCACGGTTCAGAAGGGTCCACTATGCGTCACTTTACAAGACATTTCTTGGAATGAGGCTGATGCGTGTTGAGAGATGATCCGGTTCATCAAATTTATACATTTTGTGTTCAGTTTTTATATTTTCATCGCGGTTCGAAGGCCGTTGTTTAATATCGCCGCGTGCAGGTCATCTGTATCGGCGAAACTGTTCCTAACCAGGAGCTGCGAGTCACTGTCCGATCCTGCCTGTGTTGGTTGAGTTGACCGTTGGAAAAATCTCTTTGAATTGTATCGTTTATGCGAGTGCATATCGTGTGCGACAAATGGCGCATGTTGAAGGCAGCGTTTTTCTTTTACAGGGGCAAATGTGGGAAATGAAGAAGGTAATGTGTCCGTTTAGCTGACCCTACGCATTGCACAGAAATATTGGTGCGGGCGGTTTTGACGAGCGGTCTCAATTCCGCCCTGTTGATTGCATCTCTGGGGCGGTGTGCCTTGGCGGATTTGACAGCCGATGTACCAATTCTAAAAAATAATCCCCAATTTTTTTCTGTTAAGGTACAAACTCACCCCGTCGGGGAATTGAACCCCGGTCTCTGGCGTGACAGGCGGTGATACTAACCACTATACTAACGAGAAACTTCAATTTGGTGAGCCACGCTTGGCCAACTGAGGGTTTCTGCGCCTCTGAAATCACTCCATTTACTGAAGATGCTCGATTTGTCTGTGAAATCAGTAAAATCGCGGCAACTCAATACCATGTGGAAAGGAAGATCGTCCCATGTTAATTTTGGAAGACTGGATGCAGGATCACCCAAACACTTCCACGTGTATTGAGCTGTAAATATTGAGGCGGTTCTTCACTTCAGACCCTGACATCTGCAGGTGGGCTAATGGCAGCAATATTCACGCGATCAGTTCCAGTGGCATGAGATTCCACAAAAATTAGATCGGAAATTATGTTTGGCTCCATGTAAAGTAAAAACGATTTCAATTAACCAGTTGCCTAAACAGGGCCACTACTTATATAGTCAGCAAGCAACATTATACATCAGACTTTTGTGCAAATGAGGAGATGTGTATTTTTGCTTTTCCCAGAAAACACATTGAATTAAACTGTCTTGTTCACCATCAGGACACAGTCTGAAGAGAGGTGGGATCGGCAGGTTCCAAAATCACGAATCACGTCGACGGTGGTTACATTCGTGTCAGATGTGTGTCGGCCCAGGGCACAGTGTCTGAGGGACTGGGTCTGCATGGGGCAATTATGATATTCAGTACACTGTCAATGAGATTTTGTTCCCCTTTTCTTCGTAATAATAGACAGAGTAGTGAAGCAAAGAAGACATGAAAGACAAATTCAGGAACCACGGTTCAGAAGGGTCCACTATGCGTCACTTTACAAGACATTTCTTGGAATGAGGCTGATGCGTGTTGAGAGATGATCCGGTTCATCAAATTTATACATTTTGTGTCCAGTTTTTGCATTTTCATCGCGGTTCGAAGGCCGTTGTTTAATATCGCGGGGTGCAGGTCATCTGTATCGGCGAATCTGTTCCTAACCAGTAGCTGCGAGTCACTGTCCGATCCTGCTTGATTGTCTTATTATTCACGAGTTGGTTGAGTTGACCGTTGGAGAAATCTCTTTGAATTGTATCGTTTTTGCGAGTACATATCGTGTGCGACAAATGGCGCATGTTGAAGGCAGCGTTTTTCTTTTACAGGGGCAAATGTGGGAAATGAAGAAGGTAATGTGTCAGTTTCGCTGACCCACGCATTGCACAGAAATATTGGTGTGGGCGGTTTTGATGAGCGGTCTCAATTCCGCACTGTTGATTGCATCTCTGGGGCGGTGTGCCTTGGCGGATTCGACAGCCGATGTACCAATTCTAAAAAATCATTCACAACTTTTTTCTGGTAAGGTACAAACTCTCCCCGTCGGGGAATTGAACCCCGGTCTCCCGCGTGACAGGCGGGGATACTAACTACTATACTAATGAGGAACTTCGGTTTGGTGAGACACGCTTGGCCAACTGAGGGTTTCTGCGCATCTTAAATCACTCCATTTACTGAAGATGCTCGATTTGTCTGTGAAATCAGTAAAATCGCGGCAACTCAATACCATGTGGAAAGGAAGATCGTCCCATGTTAATTTTGGAAGACTGGATGCAGGATCACCCAAACTCTTCCGCGTGTATTGAGCTGTAAATATTGAGGCGGTTCTTCACTTCAGACCCTGACATCTGCAGGCGGGCTAATGGCAGCAATATTCACGCGATCAGTTCCAGTGGCATGAGATTCCGCAAAAATTATATCGGAATTTATGTTTGGCTCCATGTAAAGTAAAAACGATTTCAATTAACCAGTTGCCTAAAGAGGGCCACTACTTATATAGTCAGCAAGCAACATTATACATCAGACTTTTGTGCAAATCAGGAGATGTGTATTTTTGCTTTTCCCAGAAAACACATTGAATTAAACTGTCTTGTTCACCATCACGACACAGTATGAAGAGAGATGGGATCGGCAGGTTCCAAAATCACGAATCACGTCGACGATGGTTACATTCGTGTCAGAAGTGTGTCGGCCCAGGGCACAGTGTCTGAGGGACTGGGTCTGCGTGGGGCAATTATGATATTCAGTACACTGTCAATGAGATTTTGTTCCCCTTTACTTCGTAATAATAGACAGAGTAGTGAAGCAAAGAAGACATGAAAGACAAATTCAGGAACCACGGTTCAGAAGGGTCCACTATGCGTCACTTTACAAGACATTTCTTGGAATGAGGCTGATGCGTGTTGAGAGATGATCCGGTTCATCAAATTTATACATTTTGTGTACAGTTTTTGCATTTTCATCGCGGTTCGAAGGCCGTTGTTTAATATCGCGGGGTGCAGGTCATCTGTATCGGCGAATCTGTTCCTAACCAGTAGCTGAGAGTCACTGTCCGATCCTGCTTGATTGTCTTATTATTCACGAGTTGGTTGAGTTGACCTTGGAGAAATCTCTTTGAATTGTATCGTTTTTGCGAGTGCATATCGTGTGCGACAAATGGCGCATGTTGAAGGCAGCGTTTTTCTTTTACAGGGGCAAATATGGGAAATGAAGAAGGTATGCGTCCGTTTCGCTGATCCACGCATTGCACAGAAATATTGGTGCGGGCGGTTTTGATGAGCGGTCTCAATTCCGCACTGTTCATTGCATCTCTGGGGCGGTGTGCCTTGGCGGATTCGACAGCCGATGTACCAATTCTAAAAAATCATTCTCAATTTTTTTCTTGTAAGGTAAAACTCTCCCCGTCGGGGAATTGAACCCCAGTCTCCCACGTGACAGGCAGGGATGCTAACCACTATACTAACGAGGAACTTTGCTTTCGCTAGACACGCTTGGCCAACTGAGGGTTTCTGCGCCTTTGAAATCACTCCATTTACTGAAGATTCTCGATTTGTCTGTGAAATCAGTAAAATCGCGGCAACTCAATACCATGTGGAAAGGAAGATCGTCCCATGATAATTTTGGAAGACTGGATGCAGGATCACCCAAACACTTCCGCGTGTAGTGAGCTGTAAATATTGAGGCGGTTGTTCACTACAGACCCTGACATCTGCAGGTGGGCTAATGGCAGCAATATTCACGCGATCAGTTCCAGTGGCATGAGATTCCGCAGAAATTATATCGGAAATTATGTTTGGCTCCATGTAAAGTAAAAACAATTTCATTTAACCAGTTGCCTAAACAGGGCCACTACTTATATAGTCAGCAAGCAACATTATACATCAGACTTTTGTGCAAATCAGGAGATGTGTATTTTTGCTTTTCCCAGAAAACACATTGAATTAAACTGTCTTGTTCACCATCACGACACAGTATGAAGAGAGATGGGATCGGCAGGCTTTAAAATCACGAATCACGTCGACGGTGGTTACATTCGTGTCAGACGTGTGTCGGCCCAGGGCACAGTGTCTGAGGGACTGGGTCTGCGTGGGGCAATTATGATATTCAGGACACTGTCAATGAGATTTCGTTCCCCTTTACTTCGTAATAATAGACAGAGTAGTGAAGCAAAGAAGACATGAAAGACAATTTCAGGAACCACGGTTCAGAAGGGTCCACTATGCGTCACTTTACAAGACATTTCTTGGAATGAGGCTGATGCGTGTTGAGAGATGATCCGGTTCATCAAATTTATACATTTTGTGTCCAGTTTTTGCATTTTCATCGCGGTTCGAAGGTCGTTGTTTAATATCGCGGGGTGCAGGTCATCTGTATCGGCGAATCTGGTCCTAACCAGTAGCTGCGAGTCACTGTCCGATCCTGCTTGATTGTCTTATTATTCACGAGTTGTTTGAGTTGACCATTGGAGAAATCTCTTTGAATTGTATCGTTTTTGCGTGTGCATATCGTGTGCGACAAATGGCGCATGTTGAAGGCAGCGTTTTTCTTTTACAGGGTCAAATATGGGAAATGAAGAAGGTAATGTGTCCGGTTCGCTGACCCACGCATTGCACAGAAATATTGGTGCGGGCGGTTTTGATGAGCAGTCTCAATTCCGCCCTGTTGATTGCATCTCTGGGGCGATGTGCCTTGGCGGATTCGACAGCCGATGTACCAATTCTAAAAAATAATTCGCAATATTTTTCTGGGAAGGTACAAACTCTCCCAGTCGGGAATTTGAACCCTGGTCTCCCACGTGACAGGCAGGGATACTAACCACTATACTAACGAGTAAATGCTATTTTGTGAGCCCCGCTTGGCCAACTGAGGGTTTCTGTGCCTCTGAAATCACTCCATTTACTGAAGATGCTCGATTTGTCTGTGAAATCAGTACAATCGCGGCAACTCAATACCATGTGGAAATGAAGATCGTCCCGTGTTAACTTTGGAAGACTGGATGCAGGATCACCCAAACTCTTCCGCGTGTATTAAGCTGTAAATATTGAGGCGGTTGTTCACTTCAGACCCTGAAATCTGCAGGCGGGCTCATGGCAGCAATATTCACGCGATCAGTTCCAGTGGCATGAGATTCCGCAGAAATTAGATCGGAAATTATATTTGGCTCCATGTAAAGTAAAAACGATTTCAATTAACCCGTTGCCGAACAGGGCCACTACTTATATAGTCAGCAAGCAACATTATACATCAGACTTTTGTGCAAATCAGGAGATGCGTATTTTTGCTTTTCCCAGAAAACACATTGAATTAAACTGTCTTGTTCACCATCAGGACACAGTATGAAGAGAGGTGGGATCGGCAGGTTCCAAAATCACGAATCACGTCGACGCTGGTTACATTCGTGTCAGAAGTGTGTCGGCCCAGGGCACAGTGTCTGCGGGACTGGGTCTGCGTGGGGCAATTATGATATTCAGTACACTGTCAATGAGCTTTCCTTCCCCTTTTGCTACCCTCTTGCTATTTATGTACGTGTAAAAAGCCTTGGGATTTTCCTTCACCCTATTTTCCAATGACGTATCATGACCCCTTCTAGCCCTCCTGACTCCTTGCTTAAGTTCCTTCCTACTTTCCTTATATTCCACACAGGCTTCATCTGTTCCCAGCCTTTTAGCCCTGACAAATGCCTCCTTTTTCTTTTTGACGAGGCCTACAATATCTCTCGTTAACCAAGATTCCCGAAAATTGCAGTATATATCCTTCATCCTCACAGGAACATGCCGGTCCTGAATTCCTTTCAACTGACACTTGAAAGCCTCCCACATGTCAGATGTTGATTTGCCCTCAAACATCTGCCCCCAATCTAGGTTCTTCAGTTCCCGCCTAATATTGTTATAATTAGCCTTCCTCCTATTTAGCACATTCATCCTAGGACCACTCTTATCCTTGTCCACCAGTACTTTAAAACTTACTGAATTGTGGTCACTGTTACCGAAATGCTCCCCTACTGAAACATCTACCACCTGGCCGGGCTCATTCCCCAATACCAGGTCCAGTACCGTCCCTTCCCTAGTTGGACTGTCTACATATTGTTTTAAGAAGTCTTCCTGGATGCTCCTTACAAACTCCGCCCCGTCTAGGCCCCTGGCACTAAGTGAGTCCCAGTCAATATTGGTGAAGTTGAAGTCTCCCATCACCACACCCCTGTTGTTTTTACTCTTTTCCAAAATCTGTCTACCTATCTGCTCCTCTATCTCCCGCTGGCTGTTGGGACGCCTGTAGGAACCCCCCCAACATTGTAACTGCACCCTTCTTATTCCTGATCTCTACCCATATAGCCTCACTGCCCTCTGAGGTGTCCTCCCGCAGTACAGCTGTGATATTCTCCCTAACCAGTAGCACAACTCCGCCTCCCCTTTTACATCCCCCTCTATCCCGCCTGAAACATCTAAATCCTGGAACGTTTAGCTGCCACACATACACAGTCACAGATTTTTCAGAGACAAACGATCTCTCCCTCAGGCACGCGCTTAGCATAAACTATTTCCAAAACACATTCTCTTTTTCTGTCTCCCTCTCACACATATGCACATATTCTCTGATACACACGCACTCCCTCTAGCTCTCTGCCTCAGACACACAGACACAAATTGCTTCTGAGTTTGCCTATCTCTCTGTGTCTCTCTTTCACACACACACACACACAGACAGACAAGGACCGTTCTGTCACACGCTCTCTCTCTCTCAAACGCACACACACAAACTCTTTCTGGCTCTCTCTCGCTGTCCTTATCTCTCTCTCTACCTCGCTATATCTCTTTCAATCTCTCTCTCACATACACACTGTCACAGACTCTCAAAAACGTTTTTCTGACACAAACACTCTCACTCTCTCTCTCCTCCACACACTCTTTCTGGCACATTCTACCTCTCTATCTCTCTCTGCCTCTGCCTCTGTCTCCATCACTATCTCTATCTCTCCCCAGTTCGGCCTACTCCCATTTTTGTCTGGTCTCGTCCAGTGGAGTTCTAGCTCCATCCAGTAGCTATCCGAATATTTTGACATAAACATCCACCCCGTCTCGCTGCTGGTGCCTCTCAGGTCCTCCAGTCGTGTGTTTTCTGGGGGCCCGGGGTACCCTACAGTCTCTTTGCGGAGGAGGTGTTTTATTTGGAAGTGTCTCAATTCCTGTCCTTTTCCTAGTGTCCACTTCCTCATCACTTCGCCCAGTGTCGCCAATGGGCTCGTTGTGCATCTTGCTGAGGAGCATAGGAGTGCTGATGACACACAGACTACTTTAGACGCACGCACACACTCGCTCGCATACACAGACTAGTTTTGACGCACGCACACACTCGCTCACACACACAGACTACTTTTAATGCATGCGCACACACAGGCTACTTTTGACACGCACACGCACTCTCTGGCACACACAGACTACTTTTGACGCTCGCACGCACAGACTACTTTTGACGCACACGTTCATTCTCTCGCACACACTCGCACACACACATGCATATACTACTTTGGACGTGCACGTTCACACTTTCATGCACACACACGCATGCACAGACTACTTTTGACGTACAGGTTCACTCTCTTGCGCACACACAGATAGACTATTTCTGACGCACATCTCGCTCTTGCACACACACAGACTATTTCTGACGCACAACTCTCTCTCGCACACACACTTGCGCTCAGACACACAGACTAACTTTGAGTCACAGGTTCATTCTCTCGCACAGAAACACACAGAGAGACTACCTTTGACGCACACATCTCTCTCGCACGCACACACAGACTATTTCTGACACACATGCTCTCCCTCTTGCATACGCACGCAGACTATTTCTGATGCACATCTCGCTCTCCCGCACACACACTTGCACACACACAGACTACTTTTGACTCACAAATTCACTCTCTCGCACACACACTCGCACACACAGACTATTTCTGATGCACAATCTCTCCCTCTCTCGCAAACGCACAGACTATTTCTGACGCACATCTCTCTCTCCCGCACACACACTTGCACACACACAGACTACTTTTGACTCACAAATTCACTCTCTCGCACACACAGACTATTTCTGACGCACATCTCTCTCGCCCGCGCACACACTTGGACACACACACAAACAGACCACTTTTGACGCACATCTCTCTCTCTTGCACATAAACACAGACGATTTCTGACGGACATCTCTCTCTCTCTCGCACACAGACACAGACTATGTCTGATGCACATCTCTCTCTCCTGCACACACAGACTATTCCTGACGCAAATGCTCGCCCCCTCGCACACACACACACTCTATTTCTGACACACATGCTCTCCCTCTCGCAGACACACAATTTCTGACACAATGCTCTCCGTCTCTCTTACTCTCTCTCTCACAGACACAGACACAGACTCTTTCTGGCACACATCGTCTCTCTCCAGCGCAAACCCACGCACACAAACTCTTTCTGACACACACTCACTCTCTCTTAATCCCTCTCACACACAGGCACAGACTCTTTCTGACACACTCTCTTGCTCTCTTCCCCCCTCTCTCTCCCTCTCACACAAACACACTCACACACAGACGCTTTCTGAAATATACAATCACTCTTTCTCGCGCACACGCACTCATACTTACACAGAGACTCTTTCTGACACACCCGATCTCCCCCTACCTCCCTCCCTCTCTCGCCCACACACACAAACACTTTCTGACTCCCTCTATCTTTCAATCTTTCTCCCTCTCATACACACAGACAGTCATCCACTCTTTCTGACGCAGACACACTCCATCTCTCGCTCTCTCTTAATGAAGTTTCATCAGATTTGCTCCAGGAATATTTTGAGTGTCCTATCAAGATAGATGGAAGAAGCTAGGCCGGTATTTTGCACAGTTTATTTCTGACAAACACACTCTCTCTCACTCTCTCTCTCCCGCTCCCTCTTATTTTGAGCAGTAAGGTGATAAGATTGAGAAATATAAAATACTTATAAGGGTAGACAGCTTAGCTGCAGGTAAAATGTTAACCATTGTTTGTGAGTTTGGAACCGGTGGGACAATAGCAAAAGCAAAAAGCAGCAACCCATTTAGTAGAAAGGTGACGATATTTACTCAAAAGATTGTTGAATAATCAAAATTTTCTATGCCAGAGGACCATGGGAGCTCAGCAATTGAGTGGTATTGTGATTGAATACAGCTGTTTATCGGAAGTATATTTGCATAGAGCAGATGTGTTATCATCACCATCCAACTTACTCCCTCAATGCCACTCAATATATATTGAAGGAAATGGAGCAGATTGGTATGAAGAAAATGGAGACCACATGTTTATTTGGAACAAAAGAGCTTAGATGAATGAATGGAGAAAAGCATTTTCAGAGCATAATATAGAAAAAAGCAAACAGCGTTCAAGCCAATATATGTCGATCAAGCCTAATAAAGCCCAAAACATTATAAATATGATTCTCGGGGGATAACAATGGCAAGCATTGAAGATGAACATTGATCAGCACTTTCGTATGACGTGCTTGAAAAGGTGGGTACGTTGTTTGAGTGCTCCGTCTCCTTATAACAATACCACTAATAGCACTACTGATTATACTTTAATAACAGGAGTAGCAATAATGCAAATGCATTGGCTGAGGTGCAAACGAAATCCACAAACACAATTTCAGATGTGAGGCAGCGCATTTCATGAAGTGTAAACGGTGAAAAGGGAAGGACAGGGGTAATCTGATGACAGTGTTCGCATGCCGCACAATTTCTAGGGAAGAGCTCCAGATATTCCCAATTGTAGTCAGACTAAATCTAGATAAGAAAACAAGATGAGAGTAAAACTAATAATTTCCTCTCGAAATACAGCAGCATGTTTATCACCACTTACTAAACAGAATGTGGAACTTCCCTCCAGTTTGCTGAATTGATCAGAATATCTCAGAACCATTTTTCTTTGGGTTGGAAATTAAGACGAAAGAAGAGGAAACAGCAGCATTAGAAAGTGTTGCCGTTTTGTTCAATTGGGGGTGATTAAAGCTTGTCAACTGCGGACATCACCATATCCAAGCGGAGTCTCTGATTGTTTGGGATTTCAGTTAGTCAGTGTTCTGAACTTGCCGATTGGCTCAGGGGGCATCATTCTGTGGTTGGACCTCCTGATTGGCTGAAAGGCTGTCCGGCAGCGGCTGGAGATCCTGATTGGCTGAGGGGCTGTAGGTCAGTTTTATTTATTGGTTAATTTGATAATTGTTGTAACCGGATATTTCACCGCGATCTTGATCTGCTCCCTGAACCTGGACTGAGTCACCACATAAATAAATGTGTTTGTGCAGCAATTTAAATCCCGCATCATAAATCCGACTTCTTGTAAATTATATTGTGGAATGGTGAGGTAATATAATCCTCTCAAATCAATATAGAAAAATTTAATAACAAACACAGTCCAGAGGAGAATGAAAGCTCCGGAGATGCTGAAGAGTAAAATCATTGACTTCCTTCTGCTCTCCATCTCTGGGTCTTTACGATTGTCTCCCTGACTCTGAGCCCTCAGTGCCTTCCGGCTTCGACTTGTGATTAAAATGTGTCTGACTGTCAGAGTGTTGATCAACAGGATTAAAAAGAATGGGATCAATGGGGTTAAAATCTGATCAAACCAGTTGTATACAACCCATCCGGGATCAGTGTAATAGCTGCTCATTGTCTGACAGAACCACGGCACATTGTCGATTATCTGTACAGGTTAATTTGTAAAGTACCGTGGGATGTTTTTTATACAGAGCAAGAGGCCGCTCATTGACAGGACCACAGCCGCTGTTTTCCCGGTGCAATAGTGTCTTTTCAGTTTCTGGCAGCGAATGGCCACAAATCGATCAAAGGAGAATGTGAGGGTGAACCAGACAGAACAGTCCGCGGCTGCAGGCATCAGAACACCGTTAACACGGCACACATAAGTAAGGTCCAGGAAATTCCAGGGGAAATAATAGCGATTGATCTTGTTCAGTATGGGACGAGTGATCATAAACATCAGATCTGCCGCCGCCATGGCCACCAGGTAGCGAGTGGTGCAGGTAGCGAGGCCACACTTGCCCCGACTCAGAATCGCAATTCCCAGTAAATTCGCTGTCAGAGAGAAGGAAGAAGTGTCTGGAAATTACTGATGAAACATTCTCTGTGTCTGAACCGGGACAGGATTTCAGTGTCAATATAATGGGCAGTGGGTGGGTGGGAGTGTTGGCAGCGGAGTGGGCACAGAGATTAACATTGCAGAGAGGGAAGTAACAGCAAATGTACCCCGAGTGTTTAAGACATGGGACGGGGAAAAATGTGAGTTGCCACCCTGTCAGATTGATGGCAGTGGGAGGAAAATGCTCAGAATTCAAATAGCTTTGGAAGAGGTTACATTTCTCATTTATTCTGAAATATATGATTAACTCAGACTGAGCGGGTTTCCAAAATCGGACACAAATATATCAGAGATTGTCATCCCTCCTCACTCCCAATTATTGCAACACACCCTGATTCGACTGTTCCCTGTGCTAAATTCCTGAAGTAGTTTGACACCACTCCTGGATTATTGCAATCCTCCACGATCAATCGAAAAAATTAAACCAGCGCAGGTCCTCCCTCGTTTATAATTATGAGACGCATAAAGATTGTTCAGTGTCCAGGAAATTCGCCCGGCAAACCCTTTCCATGCTCAGTCGTTGGTAATGCACCCTCTCCCAGGAATACTCCATTGTCATGTTCCAAACACCCACAGATCACATTATTCTCAGGGGTGCATGCTCTCCCGGTTTGGAAAGAATTCCGGACAAGCATTTCTCAGGAATTTTCCCTCTCTGCCATTGGACATTGCCCAGGATTCACTTGCCAGAAATATAATCTCTCCAGACTGCATTTGCTTAAAAAGATGGATTCAAAAGTTCCACGTCTCAAGTTGCTGAGCTTTAAGTTGAGGCCTGAGGGCCGTAACATCCTAATTGGAAGATGCGATGCTGCTCCTGCAGCTTGCGTTGTGCTTCACTGGATCCTTGCAGCAGGCCAAGGACAAACATGTGGATATGATGGCAAGGTGCTGAGTTAAAATGGCCGCAACAGAAAGGCTGGGGTCATGCTTGTGGTCAGAGTAAAGGTGTCCTGCAAAACGGTCTCCCAGTCTATGTTTAGACTCCCGAATGTAGTGGAGACGGTATTGGGCGCAGTGAAGTCAGCAGACCAAATTGAAGAAACACAAGTGAAAAGCTGCTTCACCAGAAAGGACAGTTTGCTGCCAAGAATTATGAGACGGGAGGAGGTAAAGCGACAAATATTTCACGCTCTGTGAATGCAAAGGTAGGTGCCGTAGGGAGAACATAGAACATAGAGGGCAGAAGGAGGTCATTCGGCCCATTGAGACTGCACTGACCCACTTAAGCTATCACTTACAACCTATCCCCGGAACCCAATAACCCCTCCTAACCTTAACCTTGGTCACTAAGGGCAATTTATCATGGCCAATCCACGTAACCTGCACATCTTTGGACTGTGGGAGGAAACCGGAGCACCCGGAGGAAACCCACGCAGATACGGGGAGAACGTGCAGACTCCACACAGACAGTGACCCAGCGGGGAATCGAAGCTGGGACCCTAGCGCTGTGAAGCCACAGTGCTATCCACTTGTGCTACCGGCTGTAAGAGGATGGGGTGTTGTTGTGATGGAGAAGTGGACAACGGTGACAAAGAGGGAGCAGTATCTGAGGAATGCAAAACAATGTCGTGTTGGCGAGAGAACAAGAACAAAGAACAATCCAGCACAAGGAACTGGCCCTTCTGCCTTCCAAGCAGCACCAACTTTTGCCAAAACCCTCAGCACTTCCTTGTGCCGTATCCCTCGATACCCATCCTATCCATGTGTTTCTCAAGATGCCTTTTGAACACCATTAATATATCTGCTTCCACTACCTTCCCTGGCAACGCATTCCAGGCACTCGCTATCCTCAGCGTAAACAAACCTGCCTCGCACATATCCTCTAAACGCTGCCCCACGGACTTTAGACTATGCCCCCTGGTGACTGGCCCCTCCACCCTGGGAAAGAATGCCTACCCATCCACTATATCCAAGCCCCACATAATTCTGTAGACCTCTATCAGGTCACCCCTCAACCTCCGTCTTTCAAATGACAACAGTCCAGGTCTATTCAGTCTCTCCACATAGCTAACACCCTCCAGGCCAGGCAACATCCTGGTATACGTCCTCTGCGCCCTCTCCAAAGATTCCACATCCTTCTGGTGGTGTGGCGACCAAGATTGTGCGCAATATTCCAAGTGCGGCCTTGCCAAGGTTCTATACAACTGCAGCATAACATGCCAGTTTTTGTGCTCGATTTCCAGTCCAATGAAGGCAAGCATTCGGCATGCTTTATTGACTACCTTGTCCACTTGTGCTGCCACCTTCAAAGATCTGTGGACCTGCACGCCCAGATCTCTCTGACTTTCTATATTCCTGACAGTTTATCATTTACCATATATTTAGACTTACCAAAATGCATTTCCTCACATTGGTCCGGATTAAACTCCTGTTGCCATTTTGCTGCCCAAGTCTCCAACCAATCAATGTCCTGTTGTATCTTCTGACAATCCTCATCACTAGTTGCCACTCCACCAACCCTGGTATCATTTGTGAAATTACGAATCAAACCGGCTACATATTCCTCCAAATCGTTTATGTACATCACAAACAACAGAGGCCCAAGCAAAGAGCCCTACGGAACACCACTAGTCACAACCTTCCATTCAAAAAACTCCCGTCTCTTGTTAATCTTTGCCTTCTGTGACTGAGCCAGTTCAGTATCCATCTTACCATCTCACCTCTGATCCCGTGTGACTCCACCTTTCGTACCAGTCTGCCATGAGGTATCTTGTCAAATGCTTTACTAAAGTCCATGTAAACAACATCCACCGCCCCACCCCCCACTCATGAATCATCTTCTTTACCTCCTCAAAAATCTTGATCAAGTAATTGAGGCACGACATTCCCTTCGCAAAACCACGCCGTCTATCGTTTATGAATCCACTTGTTTCTAAATGGGTATCAAGCCTGTCCCTGAGAATTCTCTGCAATAATTTACCTGCTACCGACGTGAGGCTCACCGGCCTATATTTTCCAGGATTATCCCTGCTTCCCTTCTAAAACAGGGTACCGCATTAGTTATTCTACAGTCATCTGGGATCTCACCTGGGGTAAATATGTGTTTTGTGGCAGCATCATGCTGGAGGTTGCACAACCGGTGGAGTATGATCCTTTGAATGCGGAGGCCGATGGTGTGGAAGGTGAGGATAGGGGAATCCAGTTATATTTCCGGGAGAGAAGGGAATGTGTGAGGGGGCATAGGTGCCAGAAATGAAGTGAATACGGTTGAGAGTCCTGGTATTGGAAAAGGAAGACATGCCGGAAGGGTTACTTTCGAACATGGCATCGTGAGAACGATGGAGAGACTGCGGGAATGGGATTCCGTATCAGAGGAGGCTACAAGGTAACTTCGGATTCGGTGGGCTTTCCTTATTTGTTCTTGAAATGTGTCTGCTGCTGCATGAGTCAGCATTTGTTACTCATCCCTAATTGCCCTTGATCTTAGTGGTTTATTAGATCGTTTCCGAGGGGGGTGGAGAACCAGTTACGAGTTACATTCTTCGTGGTATGTTTCTGCAGTCATGCAGGCTATTGTTTGATGAGTGATCCAGATCAGCTTTTACTTTTGATTTCAATTGTCACCATCTGCCATGGGGAGATTCGAACCCAGGACACTATCATTACTCTGGGTCACTGGATTGCTATTCTCATGACAATACCGCTACTCCACCGCCCACCCTAATTGCGTCACAAGAAATAGTCAGGTGAAGAAAGGCTTGGGAATTGTCGGAAATGGACCCTGTAAAGGTGAAAGAGGGTTGCAAATTGGAAGGAAAGTCGAATTATAATTGCACAGTTTGCAGACTAAAACAAATTGGAGTGACAGTGAATACAGAGAAAGAATACAACCTTGCAAAGTGGGTATTTTTATGTGAATTTAATTTCCCTCCAGCTCACTGTCCGTTGCTGGAATTTCAACAGACATTCTTGGAAGACAAGTGTTTAAAACAACTGGTGGGGTGTCTGGGTTCAGTTAACATGTTCACAATTGTTTGAAACAGGAACACTTTAAAATCAGCCAGACAAATTGAACAAACATTGGATTTCATATCAGGATTAATACAAATGCGAGAAATGTCACAAGATGGCACAATAGTTAGCACTGTGCCATCACAGCTCCAGGGTTCCAGGTTCGCTTCCCGGCTTGGGTCACTGTCTGTGCGGAGTCTGCACGTTCTCCCCGTGTCTGCGTGAGTTTCCTCCGGGTGCTCCAGTTTCCTCCCACAGTCCAAAGATGTGCAGGTTAGGTGGATTGGCCATGTTACATTTACCCTTAGTGACCAAAAGGTTTAGGAGGGGTTACTGCGTTACGGGGAAAGGGTGCTTAAGTGGGATGGTCTTTCCAGGGGTTGGTGCAGACTTGATGGGCCAAATGGCCTCCTTCTGCACTGTAAATTTCTCTGTTTCTACCTATTAGAATACTGTACTGTTCTGGGTTTAAAGAAATGTCAGATGTTGGGTGATATCTGTTTCTGTTGGAACAGTTCAATGGAAAACAGAGATATCGAGATATTTCACTTCACACAATAGATATCAAACATTTTCAACGCACAGCTAAACTATTCCTGCCTTTAATCTATTCCAACGATATAATCGTGAGAGAGAGAGAGAGTTCCATAGAATGAAGCGAGTACTCAACACCACAATACATTATTTCAAAATAGAATCACCTTATTTCAGTCAAGTACCTGACCCAATACAATCCGACTCGTATAGGTAGTCCTGGTAATAGATGGATAATTGGATCAAATATCACACTCTGGTGAGAGACCCACATTCAGTACAATTCTACACTGACAGATACTTCCAACAATCCTTGTTCACTCTCTCATATTCCACTGCGGTTAGAGACCCTCATTCAGTGTGATTTCATTCTGACTCCCATTAAATCCTCCTTCAGAGAGATTGTATTCACTGAGATCCAATCCAACATTATACAAGATTCCACTGAATGTAATAACTGTATTGATCGGAGTTACAAACAGAGGTTTATTGTTAGATGAATAATGAGTTGGAAACCATAGACATTTGCCTTATCCTTGATCAGTTGACTGTAGAATAGTGAGCACGAGATCAGCATTACACTTTTTCAATCTGTTTAATATCACGGAGCCACTCACACACAAATTAGGACAACAATGGAGATCATAACTTACCGTTAACGCCAACAATTGTTAGAATTGGGTAGAATATTTTCTCAGATGTATCAATTGGAAGAACCATATTCAATGTGAAGTCACCTGCTCCTTCGTGCTGTTGACAGTCTCTCTGTCTTAAACTCTGAAGTCATATATTTCCAAAGCCTTTAATTTATACCATGAGGGACTACCTCAGGGATATTGAGGTTGCAACATCGTTTAACTTATTGAATTAATATAGAGGAGCAAACAGATTACGACATTGAGTTCAGTGAAAGGAAATATTACTTTTGGAGTGAATGACCTCTTTCCAAACACTGGACTAGGTTCATCACATTGATCAACAAATAATAACAGAAAGGAGGGTGTCCACTCATACACAAACAGTCCCCTCTCCAGATCTCAGATTGTTTCAGTGATATTCGTCACTCGACTGTGACCACTGGGTGCTTCAGTTCCAATTGTCAGTGTGTTTCTCTGGGTGGTCCCACTGCACTCTGGGGTGTAGCTTCTTCTTTAACTGTGACATAAACATAGAACTTACAGTGCAGAGGGTGGCCATTGGACCCATCGAATCTGCACTGGCCCTTGGAATGAGCATCCTAACTAAGCCCACACCCTCACCCTGTCCCCAGTAACCCCACCAAACGTAAGGGCAATTTACCATGGCCAATCTACCTAACCTACACATGTTTGGACTGTGGGAGGAAACCGGAGCACCCAGAGGAAACCCACGCAGACACTGGGAGAACGGGTAGACTGCGCAAAGGCAATGAGCCAAGTCGGGAATTGTACCTCGGACCCTGGAGCTGTGACGCAAATGTGCTAGCCATTGTGCTACCATGACCATTCAATGATTCAGCTGCAATTTCCAGCGTGCTTCTCTGAGTGGTTCTAGTGCACTCAGGAATGCCGCTAGATGTAAGAAGTCTTAAAACACCAGGGTAAAGTCCTGATGTGGAGATGCCGGCTTTGGACTGGGGTGAGAACAGTAAGAAGTCTTACAACACCAGGTTAATGCCCAATAGGTTTGTTTTGAATCACTAGCTTTCGGAGCACCTGAGGAAGGAGCAGTGCTCCGAAAGCTAGTGATTCGAAACAAACCTGTTTGACTTTAACCTGGGGTTGTAAGACTTCTTACTGAGGTTAAAGTCCAACAGGTTTGTTTCGAATCACTAGTTTTCTGAGCACTGCTCCTTCCTCCGGCGGCATCTCCATATCATCACTAACTGTGACCATTCAGTGAATCAGTCCCAATACTCAGTGTGTTTTTCTGGGTGGTTCCATTACACTCTGGGGTTAGCTGCACCTTTAACTGTGACCACCCAGTGATTCAGTTTCAATTGTTATTTTGTTTCTCCGGATGGGTTTCGACTGCACTCTTGGTGTAGGTGCACTTTAACTGTGACGGTTCTGTTCCAATTGTTAGTGTGTTTCCAACGTTGTTCCACTGCAAACTGAGGTCTTGCTGCCTCTTTAACTGCAACCATTCAGTGATTCAATTCCAATTGTTAATTTGTTTATCTGGGTAGGTCTACTGCACTGTGGGCTGCAGCAGCCTCTCTAACTTCGAACAATTCCTTTATTTGATTATAGTGTGTTCATAAAGTGCGCATTCCAGTGAATTAAATATCCAAACTGTTTAAACGCCAAAGAAAATTATTGCAACAGTAAATTTAATGCAGCTCCTCAAACCGAGACAATGAATTGCAACATTGGAACACATCAGAAGAGTGAGAGCCTGCAGCTGATGCAAAAAACAACACGTTGTCGAGCAGCAAAAGCAAATCAAGCGATGAAAACTAATACAGCGCCTCGAACGGATGCTGCCCCTCCAGCTGACAACACACTAAAACTATGATGTGCTGGCACAAGAAAGGGCGTACCAACCTCCCCGAACAGGCGCCGGAATGTGGCGACTAGGGGCTTTTCACAGTAACTTCATTTGAAGCCTACTTGTGACAATAAGCGATTTTCATTATTTTTCATTTCAGATAAATGTCATTAGAGAAAGAGAGAGTGGAATATGAAGAGGGCGAAAGAGAAAGTGGGTGGAGTAACAGAGCATGAGAGAAAAGATGGTGAGAGAGAAAGAGTGTGAGGAGAAAGATGATGAGAGAGCAATAACAAGGTAAAGAGAGAGTGTGAGAGGAAGAGGACAAGAGAGAATGAGGGTAAGGGCGTAAAGGGGTGGTAAAGAAATAGGGCGAGAGATAGAGAAATTGAGAGAGAATGAGGCTGAGACCGAAAGGGGATGAGCGCGAAAGAGAATGAGAGAGTAAGAGCGTGAGAGAAAGTGAGTGAGAGACAAAGAGGGTGGGGGAGAAAGAGGGGAAAGAGGATGGAGAAATAAAGAGTAAAACGACAGAAGGAGTTTCATTTTTTCTCTCTCTCTCTTTCTGTACCTATCTATCTACCCTATCCATTTATCTATCATCTATTTATCTATCTATCTATCTGTCCACCTATCTATCTATCTGTCTGTCTGTCTGTCTATCTACCTATCTATCATCTATTTCTCTCTCTCGCTCTCTCTCTCCCAGTCATAGTAGCTTTGTGATTGGAAAATCATGTGTCACGAATTTGATTCAGTATTTTGAAGGGGTAACCAAGAAGGTAGATGAGGGCAGTGCATTCGACGTTATCTGTATGGATTTTAGCAAGGCCTTTAACAAGATACTGTATGGTAGGTTGTTGCAAAAGTTTAAATCGCACGGTATCCAGTGTGGGGTAGCCAATAGGGTGAAACGCTTGGCTTGACGATAGAAGACAAAGGGTGGTTGTAGAGGGTTGTTTTTCAAACTGGATGTCTGTAACCAGCGGTGTGCCTCATGCATCAGTGCTGGGCCTGCTGTTATTTGCTTGTTTTATTAAGTATTTGGATCAGTGCTGGGTCTACTGTTATTTGTTTGTTTTATTAAGTATTTGGATGAGGATTTAGGACGCATGGTTCGTAGGTTTTCAGATGACATTAATATTGGTGGCATAGTGGAGAGTGAAGAAGGTTATCTAGTATTGTAAAGTGGTATAGATCAATGGGCCAGTGGGCCAATGAATGGCAGATGGAGTTTAATTTAGAAATATGTGAAGTGATGCATTTTGGTTGATCGAATCGGGGCGGGATCTACTCAGTTAATGATAGAGTGCCTTGAAGAAGACATGAAAGACAAATTCAGGAACCACGGTTCAGAAGGGTCCACTATGCGTCACTTTACAAGACATTTCTTGGAATGAGGCTGATGCGTGTTGAGAGATGATCCGGTTCATCAAATTTATACATTTTGTGTCCAGTTTTTGCATTTTCATCGCGGTTCGAAGGCCGTTGTTTAATATCGCGGGGTGCAGGTCATCTGTATCGGCGAATCTGTTCCTAACCAGTAGCTGCGAGTCACTGTCCGATCCTGCTTGATTGTCTTATTATTCACGAGTTGGTTGAGTTGACCGTTGGAGAAATCTCTTTGAATTGTATCGTTTTTGCGAATGCATATCGTGTGCGACAAATGGCGCATGTTGAAGGCAGCGTTTTTCTTTTACAGGGGCAAATGTGGGAAATGAAGAAGGTAATGTGTCCGTTTCGCTGACCCACGCATTGCACAGAAATATTGGGGCGGGCGGTTTTGATGAGCGGTCTCAATTCCGCACTGTTGATTGCATCTCTGGGCGGTGTGCCTTGGCGGATTCGACAGCCGATGTACCAATTCTAAAAAATCATTCCCAATTTTTCTCTGATCAGGTACAAACTCTCCCCGTCGGGGAATTGAACCCCGGTTTCGCGCGTGACAAGCGGGGATACGAACCACTATACTAACGAGGAAATTAGGTTTGATGAGCCACGCTTGGCCAACTGAGGGTTTCTGCACCTCTGAAATCACTCCATTGACTGAAGATGCTCTATTTGTCTGTGAAATCAGTAAAATAAAGGCAACTCAATACCATGTGGAAAGGAAGATCGTCCCATGTTAATTTTGGAAGACTGGATGCAGGATCACCCAAACTCTTCCGCGTGTATTGAGCTGTAAATATTGAGGCGGGTGTTCACTTCAGACCCTGACATCTGCAGGCGGGCTAATGGCAGCAATATTCACGCGATCAGTTCCAGTGGCATGAGATTCCGCAGAAATTTGATCGGAAATTATATTTGGCTCCATGTAAATTAAAAACTATTTCAATTAACCAGTTGCCTAAAGAGGGCCACAACTTATATAGTCAGCAAGCAACATTATACATCAGACTTTTGTGCAAATCAGGAGATGTGTATTTTTGCTTTTCCCAGAAAACACATTGAATTAAACTGTCTTGTTCACCATTACGACACAGTATGAAGAGAGGTGGGATCGGCAGGTTCCAAAATCACGAATCACGTCGACGGTGGTTACATTCGTGTCAGAAGTGTGTCGGCCCAGGGCACAGTGTTTGCGGGACTGGGTCTGCGTGGGGCAATTATGATATTCAGTACACTGTCAATGAGATTTCGCCTCCCTTTACTTCGTAATAATAGACAGAGTAGTGAAGCAAAGAAGACATGAAAGACAAATTCAGGAACCACGGTTCAGAAGGGTCCACTATGCGTCACTTTACAAGACATTTCTTGGAATGAGGCTGATGCGTGTTGAGAGATGATCCGGTTCATCAAATTTATACATTTTGTGTCCAGTTTTTGCATTTTCATCGCGGTTCGAAGGCCGTTGTTTAATATCGCGGGGTGCAGGTCATCTGTATCGGCGAATCTGTTCCTAACCAGTATCTACGATTCACTGTCCGATCCTGCCTGAGTTGGTTGAGTTGAGCGTTGGAGAAATCTCTTTGAATTGTATCGTTTTTGCGAGTGCATATCGTGTGCGACAAATGGCGCATGTTGAAGGCAGCGTTTTTCTTTTACTGGGGCAAATGAGGGAAATTAAGAAGGTAATGTGTCCGTTTCGCTGACCCACGCATTGCACAGAAATATTGGTGCGGGCGGTTTTGATGAGCGGTCTCAATTCCGCACTGTTGATTGCATCTCTGGGGCGGTGTGCCTTGGCGGATTCGACAGCCGATGTACCAATTCTAAAAAAAAATGACCAATTTATTTTTTGCAAAGAACAAACTCTCCTCCTCGGGGAATTGAACCCCGGTCTCCCACGTGACAGGTGGGGATACTAACCACTATACTAACGAGGAACTTTGAGCTTGTGAGCCCCGCTTGGCCAACTCAGGGTTTCTGCGCCTCTGAAATCACTCCATTTCCTGAAGATGCTCGATTTGTCTGTGAAATCAGTAAAATCGCGTCAGCTCAATACCATGTGGAAAGGAAGATCGTCCCATGTTAATTTTGGAAGACTGGATGCAGGATCACCCAAACTCTTCCGCGTGTATTGAGCTGTACATATTGAGGCGGTTCTTCACTTCAGACCCTGACATCTGCAGGCGGGCTAATGGCAGCAATATTCACGCGATCAGTTCCAGTGGCATGAGATTCCGCAAAAATTAGATCGGAAATTATGTTTGGCTCCATGTAAAGTAAAAACGATTTCAATTAACCAGTTGCCTAAACAGGGCCACTACTTATATAGTCAGCAAGCAACATTATACATCAGACTTTTGTGCAAATGAGGAGATGTGTATTTTTGCTTTTCCCAGAAAACACATTGAATTAAACTGTCTTGTTCACCATCACGACACAGTATGAAGAGAGATGGGATCGGCAGGTTCCAAAATCACGAATCACGTCGACGCTGGTTACATTCGTGTCAGAAGTGTGTCGGCCCAGGGCACAGTGTCTGAGGGACTGGGTCTGCGTGGGGCAATTATGATATTCAGTACACTGTCAATGAGATTTTGTTCCCCTTTACTTCGTAATAATAGACAGAGTAGTGAAGCAAAGAAGACATGAAAGACAAATTCAGGAACCAAGGTTCAGAAGGGTCCACTATGCGTCACTTTACAAGACATTTCTTGGAATGAGGCTGATGCGTGTTGGGAGATGATCCGGTTCATCAAATTTATACATTTTGTGTCCAGTTTTTGCATTTTCATCGCGGTTCGAAGGCCGTTGTTTAATATCGCGGGGTGCAGGTCATCTGTATCGGCGAATCTGTTCCTAACCAGTAGCTGCGAGTCACTGTCCGATCCTGCTTGATTGTCTTATTATTCATGAGTTGGTTGAGTTGACCGTTGGAGAAATCTCTTTGAATTGTATCGTTTTTGCGAGTGCATATCGTGTGCGACAAATGGCGCATGTTGAAGGCAGCGTTTTTCTTTTACGGGGCAAATATGGGAAATGAAGAAGGTAATGTGTCTGTTTCGCTGACCCACGCATTGCACAGAAATATTGGTGCGGGCGGTTTTGATGAGCGGTCTCAATTCCGCCCTATTGATTGCATCTCTGGGGCGGTGTGCCTTGGCGGATTCGACAGCCGATGTACCAATTCTAAAAAATCAATCCCAATTTTTTTCTGGTAAGGTACAAACTCTCCCCGTCGGGGAATTGAACCCCTGTCTCCCGCGTGACAGGCGGGGATACTAACTACTATACTAACGAGGAACTTCGGTTCGGCGAGACACGCTTGGCCAACTGAGGGTTTCTGCGCCTCTGAAATCACTCCATTTACTGAAGATGCTCGATTTGTCTGTGAAATCAGTAAAATCGCGGCAACTCAATACCATGTGGAAAGGAAGATCGTACCATGTTAATTTTGGAAGACTGGATGGAGGATCACCCAAACACTTCCGCGTGTATTGATCTGTAAATATTGAGGCGGTTGTTCACTTCAGACCCTGACATCTGCAGGCGGGCTAATGGCAGCAATATTCACGCGATCAGTCCAGTGGCATGAGATTCCGCAAAAATTAGATCGGAAATAATGTTTGGCTCCATGTAAAGTAAAAACAATTTCAATTAACCAGTTGCCTAAACAGGGCCACTACTTATATAGTCAGCAAGCAACATTATACATCAGACTTTTGTGCAAATCAGGAGATGTGTATTTTTGCTTTTCCCAGAAAAAACATTGAATTAAACTGTCTTGTTCACCATCACGACACAGTATGAAGAGAGATGGGATCGGCAGGTTCCAAAATCACGAATCACGTCGACGTTGGTTACATTCGTGTCAGAAATGTGTCTGCCCAGGGCTCAGTGTCTGAGGGACTGGGTCTGCGTGGGGCAATTATGATATTCAGTACACTGTCAATGAGATTTTGTTCCCCTTTACTTCGTAATAATAGACAGAGTAGTGAAGCAAAGAAGACATGAAAGACAAATTCAGGAACCACGGTTCAGAAGGGTCCACTATGCGTCACTTTACAAGACATTTCTTGGAATGAGGCTGGTGCGTGTTGAGAGATGATCCGGTTCATCAGATTTATACATTTTCTGTCCAGTTTTTGCATTTTCATCGCGGTTCGAAGGCCGTTGTTTAATATCGCGGGGTGCAGGTCATTTGTATCGGTGAATCTGTTCCTAACCAGTAGCTGCGAGTCACTGTCCGATCCTGCCTGAGTTGGTTGAGTTGACCGTTGGAGAAATCTCTTTGAATTGTATCGTTTTTGCGAGTGCATATCGTGTGCGACAAATGGCGCATGTTGAAGGCAGCGTTTTTCTTTTACAGGGGCAAATGTGGGAAATGAAGAAGGTAATGTGTCCGGTTCGCTGACCCACGCATTGCACAGAAATATTGGTGCGGGCGGTTTTGATGAGCGGTCTCAATTCCGCACTGTTGATTGCATCTCTGGGGCGGTGTGCCTTGGCGGATTCGACAGCCGATGTACCAATTGTAAAAAATCATTCCCAATTTTTTTCTGGTCAGGTACAAACTCTCCCCGTCGGGGAATTGAACCCCGGTCTCCCGCGTGACAGGCGGGGATACTAACCACTATACTAACGAGGAACTTCGATTTGGCGAGCCACGCTTGGCCAACTGAGGGTTTCTGCGCCTCTGAAATCACTCCATTTACTGAAGATGCTCGATTTGTCTGTGAAATCAGTAAAATCGCGGCAACTCAATACCATGTGGAAAGGAAGATCGTCCCATGTTAATTTTGGAAGACTGGATGCAGGATCACCCAAACACTTCCACGTGTATTGAGCTGTAAATATTGAGGCGGTTGTTCACTTCAGACCCTGACATCTGCAGGTGGGCTAATGGCAGCAATATTCACGCGATCAGTTCCAGTGGCATGAGATTCCGCAAAAATTAGATCGGAAATTATGTTTGGCTCCATGTAAAGTAAAAACGATTTCAATTAACCAGTTGCCGAAACAGGGCCACTACTTATATAGTCAGCAAGCAACATTATACATCAGACTTCAGTGCAAATCAGGAGATGTGTATTTTTGCTTTTCCCAGAAAACACATTGAATTAAAATGTCTTGTTCACCATCACGACACAGTATTAAGAGAGATGGGATCGGCAGGTTCCAAAATCACGAATCACATCGACGATGGTTACATTCGTGTCAGAAGTGTGTCGGCCCAGGGCACAGTGTCTGAGGGACTGGGTCTGCGTGGGGCAATTATGATATTCAGTACACTGTCAATGAGATTTCGTTCCCCTTTACTTCGTAATAATAGGCAGAGTAGTGAAGCAAAGAAGACATGAAAGACAAATTCAGGAACCACGGTTCAGAAGGGTCCACTATGCGTCACTTTACAAGACATTTCTTGGAATGAGGCTGATGCGTGTTGAGAGATGATCCGGTTCATCAAATTTATACATTTTGTGTCCAGTTTTTGCATTTTCATCGCGGTTCGAAGGCCGTTGTTTAATATCGCGGGGTGCAGGTCATCTGTATCGGCGAATCTGTTCCTAACCAGTAGCTGCGAGTCACTGTCCGATCCTGCCTGAGTTGGTTGAGTTGACCGTTGGAGAAATCTCTTTGAATTGTATCGTTTTTGCGAGTGCATATCGTGTGCGACAAATGGCGCATGTTGAAGGCAGCGTTTTTCTTTTACAGGGGCAAATGTGGGAAATGAAGAAGGTATGTGTCCGCTTCGCTGACCCACGCATTGCACAGAAATATTGGTGCGGGCGGTTTTGATGAGCGGTCTCAATTCCGCACTGTTGATTGCATCTCTGGGGCGGTGTGCCTTGGCGGATTCGACAGCCGATGTACCAATTGTAAAAAATCATTCCCAATTTTTTTCTGGTCAGGTACAAACTCTCCCCGTCGGGGAATTGAACCACGGTCTCCCGCGTGACAGGCGGGGATACTAACCACTATACTAACGAGGAACTTCGATTTGGCGAGCCACGCTTGGCCAACTGAGGGTTTCTGCGCCTCTGAAATCACTCCATTTACTGAAGATGCTCGATTTGTCTGTGAAATCAGTAAAATCGCGGCAACTCAATACCATGTGGAAAGGAAGATCGTCCCATGTTAATTTTGGAAGACTGGATGCAGGATCGCCCAAACAATTCCGCGTGTATAGAGCTGTAAATATTGAGGCGGTTGTTCACTTCAGACCCTGACATCTGCAGGCGGGCTAATGGCAGCAATATTCACGCGATCAGTTCCAGTGGCATGAGATTCCGCAAAAATTAGACCGGAAATTATGTTTGGCTCCATGTAAAGTAAAAACAATTTCAATTAACCAGTTGCCTAAATAGGGCCACTACTTATATAGTCAGCTAGCAACATTATACATCAGACTTTTGTGCAAATCAGGAGATGTGTCTTTTTACTTTTCCCAGAAAACACATTGAATTAAACTGTCTTGTTCACCATCACGACACAGTATGAAGAGAGATGGGATCGGCAGGTTCCAAAATCACGAATCACGTCGACGCTGGTTACATTCGTGTCAGAAGTGTGTCGGCCCAGCGCACAGTGTCTGAGGGACTGGGTCTGCGTGGGGCAATTATGATATTCAGTACACTGTCAATGAGATTTTGTTCCCCTTTACTTCGTAATAATAGACAGAGTAGTGAAGCAAAGAAGACATGAAAGACAAATTCAGGAACCACGGTTCAGAAGGGTCCACTATGCGTCACTTTACAAGACATTTCTTGGAATGAGGCTGATGCGTGTTGAGAGATGATCCGGTTCATCAAATTTAGACATTTTGCGTACAGTTTTTGCATTTTCATCGCGGTTCGAAGGTCGTTGTTTAATATCGCGGGGTGCAGGTCATCTGTATCGGCGAATCTGTTCCTAACCAGTAGCTGCGAGTCACTGTCCGATCCTGCTTGATTGTCTTATTATTCACGAGTTGGTTGAGTTGACCGTTGGAGAAATCTCTTTGAATTGTATCGTTTTTGCGAGTGCATATCGTGTGCGACAAATGGCGCATGTTGAAGGCAGCGTTTTTCTTTTACAGGGGCAAATATGGGAAATGAAGAAGGTAATGTGTCCGTTTCGCTGACCCACGCATTGCACAGAAATATTGGTGTGGGCGGTTTTGATGAGCAGTCTCAATTCCGCACTGTTGATTGCATCTCTGGGGCGTTGTGCCTTGGCGGATTTGACAGCCGATGTACCAATTCTAAAAAACGATTCCCAATTTTTTTCTGGTAAAGTACAAACTCTCCCCGTCGGGGAATTGAACCCCGGTCTCCCACGTGACAGGCTGGGATACTAACGACTATACTAACGGGGAACTTCGATTTTGTGAGCCACGCTTGGCCAACTGAGGGTTTCTGCGCCTCTGAAATCACTCCATTCACTGAAGATGCTCGATTTGTCTGTGAAATCAGTAAAATCGCGGCAACTCAATACCATGTGGAAAGGAAGATCGTCCCATGTTAATTTTGGAAGACTGGATGCAGGATCACCCAAACACTTCCACGTGTATTGAGCTGTAAATATTGAGGCTGTTGTTCACTTCAGACCCTGACATCTGCAGGCGGGCTAATGGCAGCAATATTGACGCGATCAGTTCCAGTGGCATGAGATTCCGCAAAAATTATATCGGAAATTATGTTTGGCTCCATGTAAAGTAAAAACAATTTCAAATAACCAGTTGCCTAAACAGGGCTACTACTTATATAGTCAGCTAGCAACATTATACATCAGACTTTTGTACAAATCAGGAGATGTGTATTTTTGCTTTTCCCAGAAAACACATTGAATTAAACTGTCTTGTTCACCACCACGACACAGTATGAAGAGAGATGGGATCGGCAGGGTCCAAAATCACGAATCACGTCGACGCTGGTTACATTTGTGTCAGAAGTGTGTCGGCCCAGGGCACAGTGTCTGAGGGACTGGGTCTGCGTGGGGCAATTATGATATTCAGTACACTGTCAATGAGATTTCGTCGCCCTTTACTTCGTAATAATAGTCAGAGTAGTGAAGCAAAGAAAACATGAAAGACAAATTCAGGAACCACGGTTCAGAAGGGTCCACTATGCGTCACTTTACAAGACATTTCTTGGAATGAGGCTGATGCGTGTTGAGAGATGATCCGGTTCATCAAATTTAGACATTTTGCGTACAGTTTTTGCATTTTCATCGCGGTTCGAAGGCCGTTGTTTAATATCGCGGGGTGCAGGTCATCTGTATCGGCGAATCTGTTCCTAACCAGGAGCTGCGAGTCACTGTCCGATCCTGCTTGATTGTCTTATTATTCACGAGTTGGTTGAGTTGACCGTTGGAGAAATCTCTTTGAATTGTATCGTTTTTGCGAGTGCATATCGTGTGCGACAAATGGCGCATGTTGAAGGCAGCGTTTTTCTTTTACAGGGGCAAATATGGGAAATGAAGAAGGTAATGTGTCTGTTTCGCTAACGCACGCATTGCACAGAAATATTGGTGCGGGCGGTTTTGATGAGCGGTCTCAATTCCGCCCTGTTGATTGCATCTCTGGGACGGTGTGCCTTGGCGGATTCGACAGCCGATGTACCAATTCTAAAAAATCATTCCCAATTTTTTTCTGGTAAGGTACAGACTCTCCCCGTCAGGGAATTGAACCCCAGTCTCCCGCGTGACGGGAGGGGATACTAACCACTATACTAACAAGGAACTTCGGTTTAATGCGACACGCTTGGCCAACTGAGGGTTTCTGCGCCTCTGATATCACTCCATTTACTGAAGATGCTCGATTTGTCTGTGAAATCAGTAAAATCGCGGCAACTCAATACCATGTGGAAAGGAAGATCGTCCCATGTTAATTTTGGAAGACTGGATGCAGGATCACCCAAACACTTCCACGTGTATTGAGCTGTAAATATTGAGGCGGTTCTTCACTTCAGACCCTGACATCTGCAGGCGGGCTAATGCCAGCAATATTCACGCGATCAGTTCCAGTGGCATGAGATTCCGCAAAAATTATATCGGAAATTATGTTTGGCTCCATGTAAAGTAAAAACGATTTCAATTAACCAGTTGCCTAAACATTGCCACTACTTATATAGTCAACAAGCAACATTATACATCAGACTTTTGTGCAAATCAGGAGATGTGTATTTTTGCTTTTCCCAGAAAACACATTGAATTAAACTGTCTTGTTCACCATCACGACACAGTATGAAGAGAGATGGGATCGGCAGGTTCCAAAATCACGAATCACGTTGACGCTGGTTACATTCGTTTCATAAGTGTGTCGGCCAAGCGCACAGTGTCTGAGGGACTGGGTCTGCGTGGGGCAATTATGATATTCAGTACACTGTCAATGAGATTTCGTTCCCCTTTACTTCGTAATAATAGACAGAGTAGTGAAGCAAAGAAGACATGAAAGACAAATTCAGGAACCACGGTTCAGAAGGGTCCACTATGCGTCACTTTACAAGACATTGCTTGGAATGAGGCTGATGCGTGTTGGGAGATGATCCGGTTCATCAAATTTATACATTTTGTGTCCAGTTTTTGCATTTTCATCGCGGTTCGAAGGCCGTTGTTTAATATCGCGGGGTGCAGGTCATCTGTATCGGCGAATGTGTTCCTAACCAGTAGCTGCGAGTCACTGTCCGATCCTGCTTGATTGTCTTATTATTCACGAGTTGGTTGAGTTGACCGTTGGAGAAATCTCTTTGAATTGTATCGTTTTAGCGAGTGCATATCGTGTGCGACAAATGGCGCATGTTGAAGGCAGCGTTTTTCTTTTACAGGGGCAAATATGGGAAATGAAGAAGGTAATGTGTCCGTTTCGCTGACCCACGCATTGCACAGAAATATTGGTGTGTGCGGTTTTGATGAGCAGTCTCAATTCCGCACTGTTGATTGCATCTCTGGGGCGGTGTGCCTTGGCGGATTCGACAGCCGATGTACCAATTCTAAAAAACGATTGCCAATTTTTTTCTGGTAAGCTACAAACTCTCGCCGTCGGGGAATTGAACCCCGGTCTCCCACGTGACAGACGGGGTTACTAACCACTATACTAACGGGGAAGTTCAATTTGGCACGCCACGCTTGGCCAACTGAGGGTTTCTGCGCCTCTGAAATCACTCCATTTACTGAAGATGCTCGATTTGTCTGTGAAATCAGTAAAATCGCGGCAACTCAATACCATGTGGAAAGGAAGATCGTCCCATGTTAATTTTGGAAGACTGGATGCAGGATCACCCAAACACTTCCACGTGTATTGAGCTGTAAATATTGAGGCTGTTGTTCACTTCAGACCCTGACATCTGCAGGTGGGCTAATGCCAGCAATATTCACGTGATCAGTTGCAGTGGCACGAGATTCCGCAAAAATTAGATCGGAAATTATGTTTGGCTCCATGTAAAGTAAAAACAACTTCAATTAACCAGTTGCCTAAACAGGGCCACTACTTATATAGTCAGCAAGCAACATTATACATCAGACTTTTGTGCAAATCAGGAGATGTGTATTTTTGCTTTTCCCAGAAAACACATTGAATTAAACTGTCTTGTTCACCATCACGACACAGTATGAAGAGAGATGGGATCGGCAGGTTCCAAAATCACGAATCACGTCGACGCTGGTTACATTCGTGTCAGAAGTGTGTCGGCCAAGGGCACAGTGTCTGAGGGACTGGGTCTGCGTGGGGCAATTATGATATTCAGTACACTGTCAATGAGATTTTGTTCCCCTTTACTTCGTAATAATAGACAGAGTAGTGAAGCAAAGAAGACATGAAAGACAAATTCAGGAACCACGGTTCAGAAGGGTCCACTATGCGTCACTTTACAAGACATTTCTTGGAATGAGGCTGATGCGAGTTGGGAGATGATCCGGTTCATCAAATTTAGACATTTTGCGTACAGTTTTTGCATTTTCATCGCGGTTCGAAGGCCGTTGTTTAATATCGCGGGGTGCAGGTCATCTGTATCGGCGAATCTGTTCCTAACCAGTAGCTGCGAGTCACTGTCCGATCCTGCTTGATTGTCTTATTATGCACGAGTTGGTTGAGTTGACCGTTGGAGAAATCTCTTTGAATTGTATCGTTTTTGCGAGTGCATATCGTGTGCGACAAATGGCGCATGTTGAAGGCAGCGTTTTTCTTTTACAGAGGCAAATATGGGAAATGAAGAAGGTAATGTGTCCGTTTCGCTGTCCCACGCATTGCACAGAAATATTGGTGCGGGCGGTTTTGATGAGCGGTCTCAATTCAGCACTGTTGACTGCATCTCTGGGGCGGTGTGTCTTGGCGGATTCGACAGCCGATGTACCAATTCTAAAAATTCGTTCACAATTTTTTTCTGGTAAGGTACAAACTCTCCCCGTCGGGAAATTGAACCCCGGTCTCCCGCGGGACAGGCGGGGATACTAACCACTATACTAACGAGGAACTTCAGTTTGGCGAGACACGCTTGGCCAACTGAGGGTTTCTGCGCCTCTGAAATCACTCCATTTACTGAAGATGCTCGATTTGTCTGTGAAATCAGTAAAATCGCGGCAACTCAATACCATGTGGAAAGGAAGATCGTCCCATGTTAATTTTGGAAGACTGGATGCAGGATCACCCAAACACTTCCGCGTGTATTGAGCTGTAAATATTGAGGCGGTTCTTCACTTCAGACCCTCACATCTGCAGGCGGGCTAATGGCAGCAATATTCACGCGATCAGTTCCAGTGGCATGAGATTCCGCAAAAATTAGATCGGAAATTATGTTTGGCTCCATGTAAAGTAAGAACGATTTCAATTAACCAGTTCCCTAAACAGGGCCACTACTTATATAGTCAGCAAGCAACATTATACATCAGACTTTTGTGCAAATCAGGAGATGTGTCTTTTTGCTTTTCCCAGAAAACACATTGAATTAAACTGTCTTGTTCACCAGCAAGACACAGTATGAAGAGAGATGGGATCGGCAGGTTCCAAAATCACGAATCACGTCGACGCTGGTTACATTCGTGTCAGAAGTGTGTCGGCCCAGGGCACAGTGTCTGAGGGACTGGGTCTGCGTGGGGCAATTATGATATTCAGTACACTGTCAATGAGATTTCGTTCCCCTTTACTTCGTAATAATAGACAGAGTAGTGAAGCAAAGAAGACATGAAAGACAAATTCAGGAACCACGGTTCAGAAGGGTCCACTATGCGTCACTTTACAAGACATTTCTTGGAATGAGGCTGATGCGTGTTGAGAGATGATCCGGTTCATCAAATTTATACATTTTGTGTCCAGTTTTTGCATTTTCATCGTAGTTCGAAGGCCGTTGTTTAATATCGCGGGGTGCAGGTCATCTGTATCGGCGAATCTGTTCCTAACCAGTAGCTGCGAGTCACTGTCCGATCCTGCTTGATTGTCTTATTATTCACGAGTTGGTTGAGTTGACCGTTGGAGAAATCTCTTTGAATTGTATCGTTTTTGCGAGTGCATATCGTGTGCGAAAAATGGCGCATGTTGTAGGCAGCGTTTTTCTTTTAAGGGGCAAATGTGGGAAATGAAGAAGGTATGTGTCCGTTTCGCTGACCCACGCATTGCACAGAAATATTGGTGTGGCCGGTTTTGATGAGCGGTCTCAATTCCGCACTGTTGATTGCATCTCTGGGGCGGTGTGTCTTGGCGGATTCGACAGCCGATGTACCTATTCTAAAAAATCATTCCCAATATTTTTCTGGTAAGGTACAAACTCTCCCTGTCGGGGAATTGAACCCCGGTCTCCCGCGCGACAGGTGGGGATACTAACCACTATACTAACGAGGAACTTCGGTTTGGCGAGACACGCTTGGCCAACTGAGGGTTTCTGCGCCTCTGAAATCACTCCATTTACTGAAGATGCTCGATTTGTCTGTGAAATCAGTAAAATCGCGGCAACTCAATACCATGTGGAAAGGAAGATCGTCCCATGTTAATTTTGGAAGACTGAATGCAAGATCACCCAAACACTTCCGCGTGTATTGAGCTGTAAATATTGAGGCGGTTGTTCACTTCAGACCCTGACATCTGCAGGCGGGCTAATGGCAGCAATATTCACGCGATCAGTTCCACTGGCATGAGATTCCGCAAAAATTATATCAGAAATTATGTTTGGCTCCATGTAAAGTAAAAACAATTTAAATTAACCAGTTGCCTAAACAGGGCCACTACTTATATAGTCAGCAAGCAACATTAGACTTTAGTGCAAATCAGGAGATGCGTATTTTTGCTTTTCCCAGAAAACACATTGAATTAAACTGTCTTGTTCACCATCACGACACAGTATGAAGAGAGATGGGATCGGCAGGCTCCAATATCACGAATCACGTCGACGCTGGTTACATTCGTGTCAGAAGTGTGTCGGCCCAGGGCACAGTGTCTGAGGGGCTGGGTCTGCGTGGGGCAATTATGATATTCAGTACACTGTCAATGAGATTTCGTTCCCCTTTACTTCGTAATAATAGACAGAGTAGTGAAGCAAAGAAGACATGAAAGACAAATTCAGGGACCACGGTTCAGAAGGGTCCACTATGCGTCACTTTACAAGACATTTCTTGGAATGAGGCTGATGCGTGTTGAGAGATGATCCGGTTCATCAGATTTATACATTTTTTGTCCAGTTTCTGCATTTTCATCGCGGTTCGAAGGCCGTTGTTTTATATCGCGGGGTGCAGGTCATCTGTATCGGCGAATCTGTTCCTAACCAGTAGCTGCGAATCACTGTCCGATCCTGCCTGAGTTGGTTGAGTTGACCGTTGTTGAAATCTCTTTGAATTGTATCGTTTTTGCGTGTGCATATCGTGTGTGACAAATGGCGCATGTTGAAGTCAGCGTTTTTCTTTTACAGGGGCAAATGTGGGAAATGAAGAAGGTATGTGTCCGGTTCGCTGACCCACGCATTGCACAGAAATATTGGAGCGGGCGGTTTTGATGAGCAGTCTCAATTCCGCCCTGTTGATTGCATCTCTGGGGCGGTGTGCCTTGGCGGATTCGACAGCCGATGTTCCAATTCTAAAAAATAATTCGCAATTTTTTTCTGGGAAGGTACAAACTCTCCCAGTCGGGAATTTGAACCCCGGTCTCCCACGTGACAGGCAGGGATACTAACCACTATACTAACGAGTAAATGCTATTTTGTGAGCCCCGCTTGGCCAACTGAGGGTTTCTGT